>NW_027667232.1:0-600000 GCF_963924665.1 Micromys minutus | reverse complement strand
AAATTTCTGACTTATTGCCCTGAAATAAGTGAAATTTCTGCAATTTTGCCCCAAAATAAGGGAAATTTCTGCCTTTTTGCCCCCAAATAAGGGGAATTTCAGCCTTTTACCTCAGAATAAGTGGAATTTCTGGATTTTTTTCCCCAAAATATGGGAAATTTCTGCCTTTTTGCCTTAAAATAAGAAAAATTTCTAAAATTTTGTACCAAAATAAAAGAAATTTCTGCCTTTTTGCCCCAAAATAAGAAAATTTCTACTTTTTTCTGCAATAAGTGAAATTTCTGCAATTTTGCCCCAAATAATTCAAATTTCTGCAATTTTGCCCCAAAATAATTCAAATTTCTGCAATTTTGCATTAAAATAAGTGGAATTTCTGAGTTTTGCCTCAAAATAATGAGAATTTCTGTCTTTTTGCCACAACATATAGGGAATTTCTGCCTTTTTGCCCCACAATTAGGGAAATTTCTGCAATTTTGCTCCAAAATACAAGGAATTTCTGCCTTTTTGCCTGAAAATAAGAAGAATGCATAAATTTTTGCCAAAAAAAGAGAAATTTCTTCATTTTTGCTCAAAATAAGGGGAATTTCTGCATTTTTGCCTCTAAATAAGTGGAATTTCTGTCTTTTTCCCCCAAAACAAAGGGAATTTCTGGTTTTTTACCCCAAAGTGAGGAAAAATTCTGACTTTTTACCCTGAAGTAAGTGAAATTTCTGCAATTTTGCCCCAAAATAAGGATAATTTCTGCCTTTTTCCCTGAAATAAGTGAAATTTCTGAACTTTTGCCCCAAAATAAGTGAAATTTCTGCAATTTTGCCCCAATATAAGAGAAATTTCTGGAATTTTGCCCCAAAATAAGAAAATTTCTGCCTTTTTTCCCTGATAAGTGAAATTTCTGCAATTTTGCCCCAAAATTAGTGAAATTTCTGCAATTTTGCCCCAAAATAAGAAAAATTTCTGGAATTTTGCCCCAAAATAAGTGGAATTTCTGCGTTTTGCCCCAAAATAATGAGAATTTCTGTCTTTTTGCCACAACATATAGGGAATTTCTGCTTTTTTGCCCCACAATTAGGGGAATTTTGCAATTTTGCTCCAAAATACGGGGAATTACTGCCTTTTTGCCCGAAAATAAGAAGAATGCATAATTTTTTGCCATAAAAAAGGAAATTTCTTCATTTTTGCTCCAAAATAAGGGGAATTTCTGCTTTTTTGCCTCTAAATAACTGGAATTTCTGTCTTTTTCCCCCAAAACAAAGGGAATTCCTGTCTTTTTGCCCCAAAATAAGGAAAATTTCTGACAAGTTACCCTGAAATAAGTTAAATTTCTGCAATTTTGCCCCAAAATAAGGGAAATTTCTGCCTTTTTGCCCCCAAATAAGGAGAATTTCAGCGTTTTTACCTCAAAATAATAGGAATTTCTGCATTTTTGCCACAAAATATTAGGAATTTCTTCGTTTTTGCCCCAAAATAAGAAAATTTCTGCCTTTTTTCCCTAAAATAAGTGAAATTTCTTCAATTTTGCCACAAAGTAATTGAAATTTCTGCAATTTTGCTCCAAAATAAGTGAAATTTCTGGAATTTTGCCCCAAAATAAGTGGAATTTCTGAGTTTCGCACCAAAATAAGGAGAATTTCTGTTTCATGCCCTAACATACATGGAATTTCTGCGTTTTTGCCCCACAATTAGGGGAATTTCTGCAATTTTGCCCCAAAATAAGGGAAATTTCTTACTTTTTGCCCCCAAATAAGAGGAATTTCAGGCTTTTTCCCTCAAAATAAGGGGAATTTCTGCATTTTTGCCACAAAATATTAGGAATTTCTGCCTTTTTTTTCCAAAATAAGAAAATTTCTGCTTTTTTCCCTGAAATAAGTGAAATTCCTGCAATTTTGCCCCAAAATAAGTGATATTTCTGCAATTTTGCGCCAAAAAAAGGGAAATTTCTGGAAATTGCCCCAAAATAAGTGGAATTTCCTAGTTTTGCCCCAAAATAAGAATTTCTGTCTTT
Source organism: Micromys minutus (assembly GCF_963924665.1). Taxonomy (NCBI): domain Eukaryota; kingdom Metazoa; phylum Chordata; class Mammalia; order Rodentia; family Muridae; genus Micromys; species Micromys minutus. The sequence continues at coordinate 597,998 of NW_027667232.1, read as the reverse complement.
TTGCTCCAACATATAGGGAATTTCTGCCTTTTTGTCCCACTATTAGAGGAATTACTGCAATTTTGCTTCAAAATACGGGGAATATCTGCCTTTTTGCCCGAAAATAAGAAGAATGCATACCTTTTTGCCATAAAAAAGAAAAATTTCTTCATTTTTGCTCCAAAATAAGGGGAATTTCTGCTTTTTGCCTCTAAATCAGTGGAATTTCTGTCTTTTTCTCCCAAAACAAAGGAAATTTCTGCCATTTTGCCCCAAAATAAAGAAAATTTCTGACTTATTGCCCTGAAATAAGTGAAATTTCTGCAATTTTGCCCCAAAATAAGGGAAATTTCTGCCTTTTTGCCCCCAAATAAGGGGAATTTCAGCCTTTTACCTCAGAATAAGTGGAATTTCTGGATTTTTTTCCCCAAAATATGGGAAATTTCTGCCTTTTTGCCTTAAAATAAGAAAAATTTCTAAAATTTTGTACCAAAATAAAAGAAATTTCTGCCTTTTTGCCCCAAAATAAGAAAATTTCTACTTTTTTCTGCAATAAGTGAAATTTCTGCAATTTTGCCCCAAATAATTCAAATTTCTGCAATTTTGCCCCAAAATAATTCAAATTTCTGCAATTTTGCATTAAAATAAGTGGAATTTCTGAGTTTTGCCTCAAAATAATGAGAATTTCTGTCTTTTTGCCACAACATATAGGGAATTTCTGCCTTTTTGCCCCACAATTAGGGAAATTTCTGCAATTTTGCTCCAAAATACAAGGAATTTCTGCCTTTTTGCCTGAAAATAAGAAGAATGCATAAATTTTTGCCAAAAAAAGAGAAATTTCTTCATTTTTGCTCAAAATAAGGGGAATTTCTGCATTTTTGCCTCTAAATAAGTGGAATTTCTGTCTTTTTCCCCCAAAACAAAGGGAATTTCTGGTTTTTTACCCCAAAGTGAGGAAAAATTCTGACTTTTTACCCTGAAGTAAGTGAAATTTCTGCAATTTTGCCCCAAAATAAGGATAATTTCTGCCTTTTTCCCTGAAATAAGTGAAATTTCTGAACTTTTGCCCCAAAATAAGTGAAATTTCTGCAATTTTGCCCCAATATAAGAGAAATTTCTGGAATTTTGCCCCAAAATAAGAAAATTTCTGCCTTTTTTCCCTGATAAGTGAAATTTCTGCAATTTTGCCCCAAAATTAGTGAAATTTCTGCAATTTTGCCCCAAAATAAGAAAAATTTCTGGAATTTTGCCCCAAAATAAGTGGAATTTCTGCGTTTTGCCCCAAAATAATGAGAATTTCTGTCTTTTTGCCACAACATATAGGGAATTTCTGCTTTTTTGCCCCACAATTAGGGGAATTTTGCAATTTTGCTCCAAAATACGGGGAATTACTGCCTTTTTGCCCGAAAATAAGAAGAATGCATAATTTTTTGCCATAAAAAAGGAAATTTCTTCATTTTTGCTCCAAAATAAGGGGAATTTCTGCTTTTTTGCCTCTAAATAACTGGAATTTCTGTCTTTTTCCCCCAAAACAAAGGGAATTCCTGTCTTTTTGCCCCAAAATAAGGAAAATTTCTGACAAGTTACCCTGAAATAAGTTAAATTTCTGCAATTTTGCCCCAAAATAAGGGAAATTTCTGCCTTTTTGCCCCCAAATAAGGAGAATTTCAGCGTTTTTACCTCAAAATAATAGGAATTTCTGCATTTTTGCCACAAAATATTAGGAATTTCTTCGTTTTTGCCCCAAAATAAGAAAATTTCTGCCTTTTTTCCCTAAAATAAGTGAAATTTCTTCAATTTTGCCACAAAGTAATTGAAATTTCTGCAATTTTGCTCCAAAATAAGTGAAATTTCTGGAATTTTGCCCCAAAATAAGTGGAATTTCTGAGTTTCGCACCAAAATAAGGAGAATTTCTGTTTCATGCCCTAACATACATGGAATTTCTGCGTTTTTGCCCCACAATTAGGGGAATTTCTGCAATTTTGCCCCAAAATAAGGGAAATTTCTTACTTTTTGCCCCCAAATAAGAGGAATTTCAGGCTTTTTCCCTCAAAATAAGGGGAATTTCTGCATTTTTGCCACAAAATATTAGGAATTTCTGCCTTTTTTTTCCAAAATAAGAAAATTTCTGCTTTTTTCCCTGAAATAAGTGAAATTCCTGCAATTTTGCCCCAAAATAAGTGATATTTCTGCAATTTTGCGCCAAAAAAAGGGAAATTTCTGGAAATTGCCCCAAAATAAGTGGAATTTCCTAGTTTTGCCCCAAAATAAGAATTTCTGTCTTTTTGCTCCAACATATAGGGAATTTCTGCCTTTTTGCCCCACAATTAGGGGAATTTCTGCAATTTGCTCCAAAATACGGGGAATTTCTGCCTTTTTGCCCGAAAATAAGAAGAATGCACATCTTTTTGCCATAAAAAAGGGAAATTTCTTCATTTTTTCTCCAAAATAAGGGGAATTTCTGCTTTTTTGCCTCTAAATACCTGGAATTTCTGTCTTTTTCCCCCAAAACAAAGGGAATTTCTGTATTTTTTGCCCCAAAATAAAGAAAAATTCTGACTTATAACCCTGAAGTAAGTGAAATTTCTGCAATTTTGTCCCAAAATAAGGGAAATTTCTGCCTTTTCGCCTCCAAATAAGGGGAATTTCAGCCTTTTTACCTCAAAATAAGAAGAATTTCTGCATTTTTGCCACAAAATATTAGGAATTTCTGAATTTTTGCCCCAAAATAAGGAAAATTTCTGCCTTTTTTCCCTGAAATAAGTGAAATTTCTGAAATTTTGCCCCAAAATACGTGAAAGTTCTGCAATTTTGCTCCAAAATAAGTGAAATTTCTGGAATTTTGCCCCAAAATAAGTGGAATTTCTGAGATTTGCCCCCCCCCAAAAAAAAGAATTTCTGTCTTTTTGCCCCAACATATAGGGAATTTCTGCATTTTTGAACCACAATTAGGGGAATTTTTGCAATTTTGCTCCAAAATAAGAGGAATTTCTACTTTTTTGCCTTGAAATAAGTGGAATTTCTGTCTTTTTCTTCCAAAACAAAGGGAATTTTTGTCATTTTTGCCCCACAATTAGGGGAATTTCTGCAATTTTGCTCCAAAATACAGGGAATTACTGCCTTTTTGCCCGAAAATAAGAAGGATGCATAACTTTTTGCCATAAAAAAAGGAAATTTCTTCATTTTTGCTCCAATATAAGCAGAATTTCTGTTTTTTTGCCTCTAAATAACTGGAATTTCTTTCTTTTTCCCCCAAAACAAAGGGAATTCCTGTCTTTTTGCCCCAAAATAAGATAAATTTCTGACCAGTTACCCTGAAATAAGTGAAATTTCTGCAATTTTGCCTCAAAATAAGGGAAATTTCTGCCTTTTTGCCCCCAAATAAGGAGAATTTCAGCCTTTTTACCTCAAAATAAGGGGAATTTCTGCATTTTTGCCACAAAATATTAGGAATTTCTGCCTTTTTGCCCCAAAATAAGAAAATTTCTGCCTTTTTTCCCTGAAATAAGTGAAATTTCTGGAATTTTGCCCCCAAATAAGTCGAATTTCTGAGTTTTTCACCAAAATAAGGAGAATTTCTCATTTTTGCCCTAACATATAGGGAATTTCTGCATTTTTGCTCCACTATTAGGGGAATTTCTGCAATTTTATTCCAAAATACAGGGAATTTCTGCTTTTTTGACTGAAAATAAGAAGAATGCATACTTTTTGCCATAAAAAAAGGAAATTTCATCATTTTTGCTCCAAAAAAAGGGGAAATTCTGCTTTTTTGCCTCTAAATATGTGGAATTTCTGTCTTTTTCCCCCAAAACAAAGGGAATTTCTGTCTTTTTTGCCCAAAAATAAAAAAAATTTCTGACTTATTACCGTGAAATAAGTGAAATTTCTGCAATTTTGCCCCAAAATAAGTGATATTTCTGGAATTTTGCCCCAAAATAAGGGAAATTTCTGGAATTTTGCCCCAAAATAAGTGGAATTTCTGAGTTTTGCCCCAAAATAAGGAGAATTTCTGTCTTTTTGCCCCAACATATAGGGATTTTCTGCCTTTTTGCCCCACAATTAGCGGAATTTCTGCAATTTTGCTCCAAAATACGGGGAATTTCTGCCTTTTTGCCCGAAAATAAGAAGAATGCATACCTTTTTGCCATAAAAAAGAGAAATTTTTTCATTTTTTCTCCAAAATAAGGGGAATTTATACTTTTTTGCCTCTAAATAACTGGAATTTCTGTCTTTTTACCCCAAAACAAAGGGAATTTCTGTCTTTTTTGCCCCAAAATAAGGAAAAATTCTGACTTATTACCATGAAGTAAGTGAAACTTCTGCAATTTTGACCCAAAATAAGGGAAATTTCTGCCTTTTCGCCTCCAAATAAGGGGAAATTCAGCCTTTTTACCTCAAAATAAGGGGAATTTCTGCATTTTTGCCACAAAATATTAGGAATTTCTGCATTTTTGCCCTAAAATAAGGAAAATTTCTGCCTTTTTTTCTGAAATAAGTGAAATTTCTGCAATTTTGCCCCAAAATATGTGAAATTTCTGCAATTTTGCTCCAAAATAAGTGAAATTTCTGAAATTTTGCCCCAAAATAAGTGAAATTTCTGGAATTTTGCCCCAAAATAAGTGGAATTTCTGAGATTTCCCCCAAAATAAAAAGAATTTCTGTCTTTTTGCACCAACATATAGGCAATTTCTGCCTTTTTGACCCACAATTAGGATAATTTCTGCAATTTTGCCCCAAAATAAGGGGAATTTCTGCTTTTTTGCCTCTAAATAAGTTGAATTTCTGTTTTTTTCCCCCAAAACAAAGGGAATTTTTGTCTTTTTTGCCCCACAATTAGGGGAATTTCTGCAATTCTGCTCCAAAATACGGGGAATTACTTCCTTTTTGCCCGAAAATAAGAAGAATGCATACCTTTTTGCCATAAAAAAAGGAAATTTCTTCATTTTTGCTCCAAAATAAGGAGAATTTCTGCTTATTTGCCTCTAAATACCTGGAATTTCTGTCTTTTTCCCCCAAAACCAAGGGATTTTTGTCTTTTTTGCCCCAAAATAAGGAAAATTTCTGACCAGTTACCCTGAAATAAGTGAAATTTCTGCAATTTTGGCCCAAAATAAGGGAAATTTCTGCCTTTTTGCCCCCAAATAAGGAGAATTTCAGCCTTTTTACCTCAAAATAAGGGGAATTTCTGCATTTTTGCAACAAAATATTAGGAATTTCTGCCTTTTTGCCCCAAAATAAGATAATTTCTGCCTTTTTTCCCCGAAATAAGAGAAATTTCTGCAATTTTGGCCCAAAATAATTGAAATTTTTGGAATTTTGCCCCAAAATAAGTGGAATTTCTGAGTTTTGCACCAAAATAAGGAGAATTTCTCTTTTTTGCCCTAACATATAGGGAATTTCTGCATTTTTACCTCACAATTACGGGAATTTCTGCAATTTTGTTCCAAAATACGTGGAATTTCTGCCTTTTTGCCTCCAAATAAGGGGAATTTCAGCATTTTTACCTCAAAATAAAGGGAATTTCTGCATTTTTGCCACAAAATATTAGGAATTTCTGCATTTTGGCCCCAAAATAAGAAAATTTCTGCTTTTTTCCCTGAAATAAGTGAAATTTCTGCAATTTTGCCCCAAAATAAATAAAATTTCTGACTTATTACCCTGAAATAAGTGAAATTTCTGCAATTTTGCCCCAAAATAAGGAGAATTTCTGTCTTTTTGCCCCAACATATAGGGAATTTCTGCCCTTTTGCCCCACAATTAGGGGAATTTCTGCAATTTGGTTCCAAAATACGGGGAATTTCTTCCTTTTTGCCACCAAATAAGGGGAATTTCAGCCTTTTTACCTCAAAATAAGAAGAATTTCTGCATTTTTGCCACAAAATATTAGGAATTTGTGAATTTTTGCCCCAAAATAAGAAAATTTCTGCTTTTTTTTCTGAAATAAGTGAAATTTCTGCAATTTTGCCCCAAAATAAGAGAAATTTCTGCCTTTTTGCCTCCAAATAAGGGGAATTTCAGACTTTTTTCCTCAAAATAAGGGGAATTTCTGCATTTTTGCCACAAAATATTAGGAATTTCTGCATTTTTGCCCCAAAATAAGAAAATTTTTGCTTTTTTTCCCTGAAATTAGTGAAATTTCTGCAATTTTGCCCCAAAATATGTGAAGTTTCTGGACTTTTGCCCCAAAATAAGTGAAATTTCTGGAATTTTGCCTTAAAATAAGTGGAATTTTGAGTTTTGCACCAAAATAAGGAGAATTTCTGTTTTTTGCCCTAACATATAGGGAATTTCTGCCTTTTTGCCCCACAATTAGGGGAATTTCTGCAATTTTGTTCCAAAATACGGGGAATTTCTGCCTTTTTGCCCGAAAATAAGAAGAATGCATACCTTTTTGCCATAAAAAAAGGAAATTTCTTCATTTTTGCTCCAAAATAATGGGAATTTCTGCTTTTGCCTCTAAATAATTGGAATTTCTGTCTTTTTCCCCCAAAACAAAGGGAATTTCTGTCTTTTTTGCCCCAAAATTAAAAAAAAATTTCTGACTTATTACCCTGAAATAAGTGAAATTTCTGCAATTTTGCTTCAAAATAAGAGAAATATCTGCCTTTTTGCCCCCAAATAAGGGGAATTTCAGCCCTTTTCCCTCAAAATAAGGGAAATATCTGCATTTTTGCCCAAAAATAAGAAGAATGCATACCTTTTGGCCATCAAAAAAGGAAATTTCTTCATTTTTGCTCCAAAATAAGTGGAATTTCTGCTTTTTTGCCTCTAAATAAGTGGAATTTCTGTCTTTTTCGCCCAAAACAAAGGGAATTTCTGTCTTTTTTGCCCCAAAATAAGGAAAATTTCAGACTTATTACCCTGAAGTAAGTGAAATTTCTGCAATGTTGCCCCAAAATAAGGGAAATTTCTGCCTTTTTGCCCCCAAATAAGGGGAATTTCAGCTTTTTTACCTCAAAATAAGGGGAATTTCTGCATTTTTGCCACAAAATATTAGGAATTTCTGACTTTTTGCTCCAAAATAAGGAAAATTTCTGCCTTTTTCTCTGAAATAAGTTAAATTTCTGCAATTTTGCCCCAAAATATGTGAAATTTCTGCAATTTTGCACCAAAATAAGTGAAATTTCTGAAATTTTGCCCCAAAATATGTGAAATTTCTGGAATTTTGCCCCAAAATAACTGGAATTTCTGAGATTTGCTACAAAATAAAAAGAATTTCTGTTTTTTGCCCCAACATATAGGGAATTTCTGCCTTTTTGACCCACTATTAGGATAATTTCTGCAATTTTGCTCCAAAATAAGGGGAATTTCTGCTTGTTTGCCTCTAAATAAGTGGAATTTCTGTCTTTTTCCCCAAAACAAAGAGAATTTTTGTCATTTTTGCCCCACAATTAGGAGAATTTCTGCAATTCTGCTCCAAAATACGGGGAATTACTGCCTTTTTGCCCGAAAATAAAAAGAATGCATACCTTATTGCCATAAAAAAAGGAAATTTCTTCATTTTTGCTCCAAAATAAGGGGAATTTTTGCTTTTTTGCCTCTAAATAACTGGAATTTCTGTCTTTTTCCCCCAAAACAAAGGGAATTCCTGTCTTTTTGCCCCAAAATAAGGAAAATTTCAGACTTATTACCCTGAAGTAAGTGAAATTTCTGCAATTTTGCCACAAAATAAGGGAAATTTCTGCCTTTTTGCCCCCAAATAAGAGGAATTTCAGCTTTTTTACCTCAAAATAAGGGAAATTTCTGCATTTTTGACACAAAATATTAGGAATTTCTGCCTTTTTGCCCCAAAATAAGAAAAATTTCTTCTTTTTTCCCTGAAATAAGTGAAATTTCTGCAATTTTGCCCCAAAATACGTGAAATTTCTGCAATTTTGCTCCAAAATAAGTGAAATTTCTGAAATTTTGCCCCAAAATAAGTGAAATTTCTGGAATTTTGCCCCAAAATAAGTGGAATTTCTGAATTTTGCACCAAAATAAAAAGAATTTCTCTTTTTTTCCCTAACATATAGGGAAATTCTACCTTTTTTGTCCCACAATTAGGGGAATTTCTGCAATTTGGTTCCAAAATACGGGGAATTTCTTCCTTTTTGCCACCAAATAAGGGGAATTTCAGCCTTTTTACCTCAAAATAAGAAGAATTTCTGCATTTTTGCCACAAAATATTAGGAATTTGTGAATTTTTGCCCCAAAATAAGAAAATTTCTGCTTTTTTTTCTGAAATAAGTGAAATTTCTGCAATTTTGCCCCAAAATAAGAGAAATTTCTGCCTTTTTGCCTCCAAATAAGGGGAATTTCAGACTTTTTTCCTCAAAATAAGGGGAATTTCTGCATTTTTGCCACAAAATATTAGGAATTTCTGCATTTTTGCCCCAAAATAAGAAAATTTTTGCTTTTTTTTCCCTGAAATAAGTGAAATTTCTGCAATTTTGCCCAAAAATATGTGAAGTTTCTGGACTTTTGCCCCAAAATAAGTGAAATTTCCGGAATTTTGCCTTAAAATAAGTGGAATTTTGAGTTTTGCACCAAAATAAGGAGAATTTCTGTTTTTTGCCCTAACATATAGGGAATTTCTGCCTTTTTGCCCCACAATTAGGGGAATTTCTGCAATTTTGTTCCAAAATACGGGGAATTTCTGCCTTTTTGCCCGAAAATAAGAAGAATGCATACCTTTTTGCCATAAAAAAAGGAAATTTCTTCATTTTTGCTCCAAAATAATGGGAATTTCTGCTTTTGCCTCTAAATAATTGGAATTTCTGTCTTTTTCCCCCAAAACAAAGGGAATTTCTGTCTTTTTTGCCCCAAAATTAAAAAAAAATTTCTGACTTATTACCCTGAAATAAGTGAAATTTCTGCAATTTTGCTTCAAAATAAGAGAAATATCTGCCTTTTTGCCCCCAAATAAGGGGAATTTCAGCCCTTTTCCCTCAAAATAAGGGAAATATCTGCATTTTTGCCCAAAAATAAGAAGAATGCATACCTTTTGGCCATCAAAAAAGGAAATTTCTTCATTTTTGCTCCAAAATAAGTGGAATTTCTGCTTTTTTGCCTCTAAATAAGTGGAATTTCTGTCTTTTTCGCCCAAAACAAAGGGAATTTCTGTCTTTTTTGCCCCAAAATAAGGAAAATTTCAGACTTATTACCCTGAAGTAAGTGAAATTTCTGCAATTTTGCCTCAAAATAAGGGAAATTTCTGCCTTTTTGCCCCCAAATAAGGAGAATTTCAGCCTTTTTACCTCAAAATAAGGGGAATTTCTGCATTTTTGCAACAAAATATTAGGAATTTCTGCCTTTTTGCCCCAAAATAAGAAAATTTCTGCCTTTTTACCCTGAAATAAGTGAAATTTCTGCAATTTTGCCCCAAAATAAGTGAAATTTCTGGAATTTTGCCCCAAAATAAGTGGAATTTCTGAGTTTTGCACCAAAATAAAAAGAATTTCTCTTTTTTGCCCTAACATATAGGGAATTTCTACCTTTTTGCCCCACAATTAGGGGAATTTCTGCAATTTGGTTCCAAAATACGGGGAATTTCTGCCTTTTTGCCTCCAAATAAGGGGAATTTCAGCCTTTTTACCTCAAAATAAGGGAATTTCTGCATTTTTGCCACAAAATATTAGAAATTTCTGCATTTTTGCCCCAAAATAAGAAAATTTCTGCTTTTTTTCCCTGAAATAAATTAAATTTCTGCAATTTTGCCCCAAAATAAGTGAAATTTCTGAAATTTTGCCCCAAAATAATGGAAATTTCTGGAATTTTGCCCCAAAATAAGTGAAATTTCTGCGTTTTGCTCCAAAATAAAGAGAATTTCTGTCTTTTTGCCCCAACATATAGGGAATTTCTGCCCTTTTGCCCCACAATTAGGGGAATTTCTGCAATTTTGCTCCAAAACACGGGGAATTTCTGCTTTTTTGCCCGAAAATAAGAAGAATGCATATCTTTTTGCCATAAAAAAGGGAAATTTCTTCATTTTTGCTCCAAAATAAGTGGAATTTCTGCTTTTTTGCCTCTAAATAAGTGGAATTTCTGTCTTTTTCGCCCAAAACAAAGGGAATTTTTGTTTTTTTGCCCCAAAATAAGGAAAATTTCAGACTTAATACCGTGAAGTAAGTGAAATTTCTGCAATTTTGCCCCAAAATAAGGGAAATTTCTGCCTTTTTGCCCCCAAATAAGGGGAATTTCAGCTTTTTTACCACAAAATAAGGGAAATTTCTGCATTTTTGCCACAAATATTAGGAATTTCTGCCTTTTTGCCCCAAAATAAAGAAAAATTTCTGCCTTTTTCCCTGAAATAAGTGAAATTTCTGCAATTTTGCCCCAAAATACGTGAAATTTCTGCAGTTTTGCTCCAAAATAAGTGAAATTTCTGAAATTTTGCCTCAAAATAAGTGAAATTTCTGGAATTTTGCCCCAAAATAAGTGGAATTTCTGAGATTTCCCCCAAAATAAAAAGAATTTCTGTCTTTTTGCCCCAACATATAGGGAATTTCTGCCTTTTTGACCCACAATTAGGATAATTTCTGCAATTTTGCTCCAAAATAAGGGGAATTTCTGCTTTTTTGCCTCTAAATAAGTGGAATTTCTGTCTTTTTCCCCCAAAACAAAGGGAATTTTTGTCTTTTTTCCCCACAATTAGGGGAATTTCTGCAATTTTGCTCCAAAATACGGGGAATTACTGCTTTTTTACCCGAAAATAAGAAGAATGCATACCTTTTTGCCATAAATAAAAGGAAATTTCTTCATTTTTGCTCCAAAATAAGAAAAATTTCTGACCAGTTACACTGAAGAAAGTGAAATTTCTGCAATTTTGCCCAAAAATAAAAAAAATTTCTGACTTTTTGCCCCCAAATAAGGAGAATTTCAGCCTTTTTACCTCAAAATTGGAGAATTTCTGCATTTTTGCAACAAAATATTAGGAATTTCTGCCTTTTTGCCCCAAAATAAGAAAATTTCTGCCTTTTTTCCCTGAAATAAGTGAAATTTCTGCAATTTTGCCCCAAAATAAGTGGAATTTCTGAGTTTTGCACCAAAATAAAAAGAATTTCTCTTTTTTGCCCTAACATATAGGGAATTTCTACCTTTTTGCCCCACAATTAGGGGAATTTCTGCAATTTGGTTCTAAAATACGGGGAATTTCTGCCTTTTTGCCTCCAAATAAAAGGAATTTCAGCCTTTTTACCTCAAAATAAGGGGAATTTCTGCATTTTTGCCACAAAATATTAGGAATTTCTGCATTTTTGCCCCAAAATAAGAAAATTTCTGCCTTTTTTTCTGAAATAAGTGAAATTTGTGCAATTTTGCCCCAAAATAAAAAAAATTTCTGACTTGTTACCCTGAAATAAGTGAAATTTCTGCAATTTTGCCCCAAAATAAGGGAAATTTCTGCCTTTTTGTCTCCAAATAAGGGGAATTTAAGCCTTTTTACCTCAAAATAAGGGGAATTTCTGCATTTTTGCCACAAAATATTAGGAATATCTGCATTTTTGCCCCAAAATAAGAAAATTTCTGCCTTTTTTCCCTGAAATAAGTGAAATTTCTGCAATTTTGCCCCAAAATAATGAAATTTCTGCAATTTTGCCCCAAAATAATGGAAATTTCTGGAATTTTGCCCCAAAATAAGTGGAATTTTGAGTTTTACACCAAAATAAGGAGAATTTCTGTTTTTTGCCCTAACATATAGGGAATTTCTGCCTTTTTGCCCCACAATTAGAGGAATTTCTGCAATTTTGTTCCAAAATACGGGGAATTTTTGCCTTATTGCCTAAAAATAAGAAAAATGCATACATTTTTGCCATAAAAAAGGAAATTTCTTCATTTTTGCTCCAAAATAAGGGGAATTTCTGCTTTTGCCTCTAAATAAGTGGAATTTCTGTCTTTTTCCCCCAAAACAAAGGGAATTTCTGTCTTTTTTGCCCCAAAATAAAAAAAAATTTCTGACTTATTACCCTGAAATAAGTGAAATTTCTGCAATTTTGCTTCAAAATAAGGGAAATTTCTGCCTTTTTGCCCATAAATAAGGGGAATTTCAGCCTTTTTCCCTCAAAATAAGGGAAATTTCTGCATTTTTGCCCGAAAATAAGAAGAATGCACACCTTTTTGCCATAAAAAAAGTAAATTTCTTCATTTTTGCTCCAAAATAAGGGGAATTTCTGCTTTTGCCTCTAAATAAGTGGAATTTCTGTCTTTTTCCCCCAAAACAAAGGGAATTTCTGTCTTTTTTGCCCCAAAATAAAAAAAAATTTCTGACTTATTACCCTGAAATAAGTGAAATTTCTGCAATTTTGCCCAAAAAAAGGGAAATTTCTGCCTTTTTGCCCCCAAATAAGGAGAATTTCACCCTTTTTACCTCAAAATAAGGAGAATTTCTGCATTTTTGTAACAAAATATTAGGAATTTCTGCCTTTTTGCCCTAAAATAAGAAAATTTCTGCCTTTTTTCCCTGAAGTAAGTGAAATTTCTGCAATTTTGCCCCAAAATAAGTGAAATTTCTGGAATTTTGCCCCAAAATAAGTAGAATTTCTGAGTTTTGCACCAAAATAAAAAGAATTTCTCTTTTTTGCCCTAACATATAGGGAATTTCTACCTTTGTGCCCCACAATTAGGGGAATTTCTGCAATTTGTTTCCAAAATACAGGGTATTTCTGCCTTTTTGCCACCAAATAATGGGAATTTCAGCCTTTTTACCTCAAAATAAGGGGAATTTCTGCATTTTTGCCACAAAATATTAGGAATTTGTGCATTTTTGCCCCAAAATAAGAAAATTTCTGCTTTTTTTTTCTGAAATAAGTGAAATTTCTGCAATTTTGCCCCAAGATAAAAAAAAATTTCTGACTTATTACCCTGAAATAAGTGATATTTCTGCAATTTTGCCCCAAAATAAGAGAAATTTCTGCCTTTTTGCCTCCAAATAAGGGGAATTTCAGACTTTTTGCCTCAAAATAAGAAAAATTTCTGCATTTTTGCCACAAAATATTAGGAATTTCTGCATTTATGCCCCAAAATAAGAAAATTTCTGCTTTTTTTCCCTGAAATAAGTGAAATTTCTGCAATTTTGCCCTAAAATATGTGAAATTTCTGCAATTTTGCCCCAAAATAAGTGAAATTTCTGGAATTTTGCCTTAAAATAAGTGGAATTTTGAGTTTTGCACCAAAATAAAGAGAATTTCTGTTTTTTGCCCTAACCTATAGGGAATTTCTGCCTTTTTGCCCCACAATTAGGGGAATTTCTGCAATTTTGTTCCAAAATACGGGGAATTTCTGCCTTTTTGCCCGAAAATAAGAAGAATGCATACCTTTTTGCCATAAAAAAAGGAAATTTCTTCATTTTTGCTCCAAAATAAGGGGAATTTCTGCTTTTGCCTCTAAATAAGTGGAATTTCTGTCTTTTTCCCCCAAAACAAAGGGAATTTCTGTCTTTTTTGCCCCAAAATAAAAAAAAATTTCTGACTTATTACCCTGAAATAAGTGAAATTTCTGCAATTTTGCTTCAAAATAAGGGAAATTTCTGCCTTTTTGCCCATAAATAAGGGGAATTTCAGCCTTTTTCCCTCAAAATAAGGGAAATTTCTGCATTTTTGCCCGAAAATAAGAAGAATGCATACCTTTTTGCCATAAAAAAAGGAAATTTCTTCATTTTTGCTCCAAAATAAGGGGAATTTCTGCTTATGCCTCTAAATAAGTGGAATTTCTGTCTTTTTCCCCCAAAACAAAGGGAATTTCTGTCTTTTTTGCCCCAAAATAAAAAAAAATTTCTGACTTATTACCCTGAAATAAGTGAAATTTCTGCAATTTTGCCCAAAAAAAGGGAAATTTCTGCCTTTTTGCCCCCAAATAAGGAGAATTTCACCCTTTTTACCTCAAAATAAGGAGAATTTCTGCATTTTTGTAACAAAATATTAGGAATTTCTGCCTTTTTGCCCTAAAATAAGAAAATTTCTGCCTTTTTTCCCTGAAGTAAGTGAAATTTCTGCAATTTTGCCCCAAAATAAGTGAAATTTCTGGAATTTTGCCCCAAAATAAGTAGAATTTCTGAGTTTTGCACCAAAATAAAAAGAATTTCTCTTTTTTGCCCTAACATATAGGGAATTTCTACCTTTTTGCCCCACAATTAGGGGAATTTCTGCAATTTGGTTCCAATTACAGGGTATTTCTGCCTTTTTGCCACCAAATAATGGGAATTTCAGCCTTTTTACCTCAAAATAAGGGGAATTTCTGCATTTTTGCCACAAAATATTAGGAATTTGTGCATTTTTGCCCCAAAATAAGAAAATTTCTCCTTTTTTTTCTGAAATAAGTGAAATTTCTGCAATTTTGCCCCAAGATAAAAAAAAATTTCTGACTTATTACCCTGAAATAAGTGATATTTCTGCAATTTTGCCCCAAAATAAGAGAAATTTCTGCCTTTATGCCTCCAAATAAGGGGAATTTCAGACTTTTTTCCTCAAAATAAGGGGAATTTCTGCATTTTTGCCACAAAATATTAGGAATTTCTGCATTTTTGCCCCAAAATAAGAAAATTTCTGCTTTTTTTCCCTGAAATAAGTGAAATTTCTGCAATTTTGCCCTAAAATATGTGAAATTTCTGCAATTTTGCCCCAAAATAAGTGAAATTTCTGGAATTTTGCCTTAAAATAAGTGGAATTTTGAGTTTTGCACCAAAATAAGGAGAATTTCTGTTTTTTGCCCTAACATATAGGGAATTTCTGCCTTTTTGCCCCACAATTAGGGGAATTTCTGCAATTTTGTTCCAAAATACGGGGAATTTCTGCCTTTTTGCCCGAAAATAAGAAGAATGCATACCTTTTTGCCATAAAAAAAGGAAATTTCTTCATTTTTGCTCCAAAATAAGGGGAATTTCTGCTTTTGCCTCTAAATAAGTGGAATTTCTGTCTTTTTCCCCCAAAACAAAGGGAATTTCTGTCTTTTTTGCCCCAAAATAAAAAAAAATTTCTGACTTATTACCCTGAAATAAGTGAAATTTCTGCAGTTTTGCCCCAAAATAAGTGGAATTTCTGAGTTTTGCACCAAAATAAAAAGAATTTCTCTTTTTTGCCCTAACATATAGGGAATTTCTACCTTTTTGCCCCACAATTAGGGGAATTTCTGCAATTTGGTTCCAAAATACGGGGAATTTTTGCCTTTTTGCCTCCAAATAAAAGGAATTTCAGCCTTTTTACCTCAAAATAAGGGGAATTTCTGCATTTTTGCCACAAAATATTAGGAATTTCTGCATTTTTGCCCCAAAATAAGAAAATTTCTGCCTTTTTTTCTGAAATAAGTGAAATTTGTGCAATTTTGCCCCAAAATAAAAAAAATTTCTGACTTATTACCCTGAAATAAGTGAAATTTCTGCAATTTTGCCCCAAAATAAGGGAAATTTCTTCCTTTTTGTCTCCAAATAAGGGGAATTTAAGCCTTTTTACCTCAAAATAAGGGGAATTTCTGCATTTTTGCCACAAAATATTAGGAATATCTGCATTTTTGCCCCAAAATAAGAAAATTTCTGCCTTTTTTCCCTGAAATAAGTGAAATTTCTGCAATTTTGCCCCAAAATATGTGAAATTTCTGCAATTTTGCCCCAAAATAAGTGAAATTTCTGGAATTTTGATTTAAAATAAATGGAATTTTGAGTTTTGAACCAAAATAAGGAGAATTTCTGTTTTTTGCCCTAACATATAGGGAATTTCTGCCTTTTTGCCCCACAATTAGAGGAATTTCTGCAATTTTGTTCCAAAATACGGGGAATTTTTGCCTTATTGCCTGAAAATAAGAAAAATGCATACCTTTTTGCCATAAAAAAAGGAAATTTCTTCATTTTTGCTCCAAAATAAGGGGAATTTCTGCTTTTGCCTCTAAATAAGTGGAATTTCTGTCTTTTTCCCCCAAAACAAAGGGAATTTCTGTCTTTTTTGCCCCAAAATAAAAAAAAATTTCTGACTTATTACCCTGAAATAAGTGAAATTTCTGCAATTTTGCTTCAAAATAAGGGAAATTTCTGCCTTTTTGCCCATAAATAAGGGGAATTTCAGCCTTTTTCCCTCAAAATAAGGGAAATTTCTGCATTTTTGCCCGAAAATAAGAAGAATGCATACCTTTTTGCCATAAAAAAAAGGAAATTTCTTCATTTTTGCTCCAAAATAAGGGGAATTTCTGCTTTTGCCTCTAAATAAGTGGAATTTCTGTCTTTTTCCCCCAAAACAAAGGGAATTTCTGTCTTTTTTTGCCCCAAAATAAAAAAAATTTCTGACTTATTACCCTGAAATAAGTGAAATTTCTGCAATTTTGCTCAAAAAAAGGGAAATTTCTGCCTTTTTGCCCCCAAATAAGGAGAATTTCACCCTTTTTACCTCAAAATAAGGAGAATTTCTGCATTTTTTAACAAAATATTAGGAATTTCTGCCTTTTTGCCCTAAAATAAGAAAATTTCTGCCTTTTTTCCCTGAAGTAAGTGAAATTTCTGCAATTTTGCCCCAAAATAAGTGAAATTTCTGGAATTTTGCCCCAAAATAAGTAGAATTTCTGAGTTTTGCACCAAAATAAAAAGATTTTCTCTTTTTTGCCCTAACATATAGGGAATTTCTACCTTTTTGCCCCACAATTAGAGGAATTTCTGCAATTTGGTTCCAAAATACAGGGAATTTCATCCTTTTTGCCTCCAAATAATGGGAATTTCAGCCTTTTTACCTCAAAATAAGGGAAATTTCTGCATTTTTGCCACAAAATATTAGGAATTTCTGCATTTTTGCCCCAAAATAAGAAAATTTCTGCCTTTTTTTCTGAAATAAGTGAAATTTCTGCAATTTTGCCCCAAAATAAAAAAAATTTCTGACTTATTACCCTGAAATAAGTGAAATTACTGCAATTTTGCCCCAAAATAAGGGAAATTTCTGCCTTTTTGTCTCCAAATAAGGGGAATTTAAGCCTTTTTACCTCAAAATGAGGGGAATTTCTGCATTTTTGCCACAAAATATTAGGAATTTCTGCATTTTTGCCCCAAAATAGGAAATTTCTGCCTTTTTTCCCTGAAATAAGTGAAATTTCTGCAATTTTGCCCCAAAATATGTGAAATTTCTGCAATTTTGCCCCAAAATAAGTGAAATTTCTGGAATTTTGATTTAAAATAAATGGAATTTTGAGTTTTGAACCAAAATAAGGAGAATTTCTGTTTTTTGCCCTAACATATAGGGAATTTCTGCCTTTTTGCCCCACAATTAGAGGAATTTCTGCAATTTTGTTCCAAAATACGGGGAATTTTTGCCTTATTGCCTGAAAATAAGAAAAATGCATACCTTTTTGCCATAAAAAAAGGAAATTTCTTCATTTTTGCTCCAAAATAAGGGGAATTTCTGCTTTTGCCTCTAAATAAGTGGAATTTCTGTCTTTTTCCTCCAAAACAAAGGGAATTTCTGTCTTTTTTGCCCCAAAATAAAAAAAAATTTCTGACTTATTACCCTGAAATAAGTGAAATTTCTGCAATTTTGCTTCAAAATAAGGGAAATTTCTGCCTTTTTGCCCATAAATAAGGGGAATTTCAGCCTTTTTCCCTCAAAATAAGGGAAATTTCTGCATTTTTGCCCGAAAATAAGAAGAATGCATACCTTTTTGCCATAAAAAAAAGGAAATTTCTTCATTTTTGCTCCAAAATAAGGGGAATTTCTGCTTTTGCCTCTAAATAAGTGGAATTTCTGTCTTTTTCCCCCAAAACAAAGGGAATTTCTGTCTTTTTTTGCCCCAAAATAAAAAAAAATTTCTGACTTATTACCCTGAAATAAGTGAAATTTCTGCAATTTTGCCCAAAAAAAGGGAAATTTCTGCCTTTTTGCCCCCAAATAAGGAGAATTTCACCCTTTTTACCTCAAAATAAGGAGAATTTCTGCATTTTTGTAACAAAATATTAGGAATTTCTGCCTTTTTGCCCTAAAATAAGAAAATTTCTGCCTTTTTTCCCTGAAGTAAGTGAAATTTCTGCAATTTTGCCCCAAAATAAGTGAAATTTCTGGAATTTTGCCCCAAAATAAGTAGAATTTCTGAGTTTTGCACCAAAATAAAAAGATTTTCTCTTTTTTGCCCTAACATATAGGGAATTTCTACCTTTTTGCCCCACAATTAGAGGAATTTCTGCAATTTGGTTCCAAAATACGGGGAATTTCATCCTTTTTGCCTCCAAATAATGGGAATTTCAGCCTTTTTACCTCAAAATAAGTGAAATTACTGCAATTTTGCCCCAAAATAAGGGAAATTTCTGCCTTTTTGTCTCCAAATAAGGGGAATTTAAGCCTTTTTACCTCAAAATGAGGGGAATTTCTGCATTTTTGCCACAAAATATTAGGAATTTCTGCATTTTTGCCCCAAAATAGGAAATTTCTGCCTTTTTTCCCTGAAATAAGTGAAATTTCTGCAATTTTGCCCCAAAATATGTGAAATTTCTGTAATTTTGCCCCACAATAAGTGAAATTTCTGGAATTTTGATTTAAAATAAGTGGAATTTTGAGTTTTGCACCAAAATAAGGAGAATTTCTGTTTTTTGCCCTAACATAGAGGGAATTTCTGCCTTTTTGCCCCACAATTAGAGGAATTTCTGCAATTTTGTTCCAAAATACGGGGAATTTCTGCCTTTTTGCCTGAAAATAAGAAGAATGCATACCTTTTTGCCATAAAAAAAGGAAATTTCTTCATTTTTGCTCCAAAATAAGGGGAATTTCTGCTTTTGCCTCTAAATAAGTGGAATTTCTGTCTTTTTCCCCCAAAACATAGGGAATTTCTGTCTTTTTTGCCCCAAAATAAAAAAAAATTTATGACTTATTACCCTGAAATAAGTGAAATTTCTGCAATTTTGCTTCAAAATAAGGAAAATTTCTGCCTTTTTGGCCCCAAATAAGGGGAATTTCAGCCTTTTTCCCTCAAAATAAGGGAAATTTCTGCATTTTTGCCCGAAAATAAGAAGAATGCATACCTTTTTGCCATAAAAAAGGGAAATTTCTTCATTTTTGCTCCAAAATAAGTGGAATTTCTGCTTTTTTGCCTCTAAATAAGTGGAATTTCTGTCTTTTTCGCCCAAAACAAAGGGAATTTCTGTCTTTTTGCCCCAAAATAAGGAAACTTTCAGACTTATTACCCTGAAGTAAGTGAAATTTCTGCAATGTTGCCCCAAAATAAGGGAAATTTCTGCCTTTTTCCCCCAAATAAAGGGGAATTTCAGCTTTTTTACCTCAAAATAAGGGGAATTTTTGCCACAAAATAATAGGAATTTCTGCCTTTTTGCCCCAAAATAAGGAAAATTTCAGCTATTTTTCCCTGATATAAGTGAAATTTCTGCAATTTTGCCGCAAAATAAATAAAATTTCTGACTTATTATCCTGAAATAAGTGAAATTTCTGCAATTTTGCCCCAAAATTAGGAAAATTTCTGCCTTTTTGCCTCCAAATAAGGGGAATTTCAGCCTTTTTACCTCAAAATAAGGGGAATTTCTGCATTTTTGCCACAAAATATTAGGAATTTCTGCATTTTTGCCCCAAAATAAGAAAATTTCTGCTTTTTTTCCCTGAAATAAGTTAAATTTCTGCAATTTTGCCCCAAAATAAGTGAAATTTCTGCAATTTTGCCCCAAAATAATGGAAATTTCTGGAATTTTGCCCCAAAATAAGTGAAATTTCTGCGTTTTGCCCCAAAATAAAGAGAATTTCTGTCTTTTTGCCCCAACATAAAGGGAATTTCTGCCCTTTTGCCCCACAATTAGGGGAATTTCTGCAATTTTGCTCCAAAACACGGGGAATTTCTGCTTTTTTGCCCGAAAATAAGAAGAATGCATACCTTTTTGCCATAAAAAAGGGAAATTTCTTCATTTTTGCTCCAAAATAAGTGGAATTTCTGCTTTTTTGCCTCTAAATAAGTGGAATTTCTGTCTTTTTCGCCCAAAACAAAGGGAATTTCTGTCTTTTTTGCCCCAAAATAAGGAAAATTTCAGACTTATTACCCTGAAGTAAGTGAAATTTCTGCAATGTTGCCCCAAAATAAGGGAAATTTCTGCCTTTTTGCCCCCAAATAAGGGGAATTTCAGCTTTTTTACCTCAAAATAAGGGGAATTTTTGCATTTTTGCCACAAAATATTAGGAATGTATGCATTTTTGTCCCAAAATAAGAAAATTTCAGCTATTTTTCCATGATATAAGTGAAATTTCTGCAATTTTGCCCCAAAATAAATAAAATTTCTGACTTATTACCCTAAAATAAGTGAAATTTCTGCAATTTTGCCCCAAAATTAGGGAAATTTCTGCCTTTTTGCCTCCAAATAAGGGGAATTTCAGCGTTTTTACCTCAAAATAAGGGGAATTTCTGCATTTTTGCCACAAAATATTAGGAATTTCTGCATTTTTGCCCCAAAATAAGAAAATTTCTGCTTTTTTTCCCTGAAATAAGTTTAATTTCTGCAATTTTGCCCCAAAATAAGTGAAATTTCTGCAATTTTGCCCCAAAATAATGGAAATTTCTGGAATTTTGCCCCAAAATAAGTGAAATTTCTGCGTTTTGCCCCAAAATAAAGAGAATTTCTGTCTTTTTGCCCCAACATAAAAAGAATTTCTGCCCTTTTGCCCCACAATTAGGGGAATTTCTGCAATTTTGCTCCATAACACGGGGAATTTCTGCTTTTTTGCCCGAAAATAAGAAGAATGCATACCTTTTTGCCATAAAAAAGGGAAATTTCTTCATTTTTGCTCCAAAATAAGTGGAATTTCTGCTTTTTTGCCTCTAAATAAGTGGAATTTCTGTCTTTTTCGCCCAAAACAAAGGGAATTTCTGTCTTTTTTGCCCCAAAATAAGGAAAATTTCAGACTTATTACCCTGAAGTAAGTGAAATTTCTGCAATTTTGCCCCAAAATAAGGGAAATTTCTGCCTTTTTGCCCCCAAATAAGGCGAATTTCAGGTTTTTACCTCAAAATAAGGGAAATTTCTGCATTTTTGCTACAAAATATTAGGAATTTCTGCCTTTTTGCCCCAAAATAAGGAATATTTCTGCCTTTTTCTCTGAAATAAGTGAAATTTCTGCAATTTTGCCCCAAAATACGTGAAATTTCTGCAATTTTGCTCCAAAATAAGTGAAATTTCTGAAATTTTGCCCCAAAATAAGTGAAATTTCTGGAATTTTGCCCCAAAATAAGTGGAATTACTGAGATTTCCCCAAAAATAAAAAGAATTTCTGTCTTTTTGCCCCAACATATAGGGAATTTCTGCCTTTTTGACCCACAATTAGGATAATTTCTGCAATTTTGCTCCAAAATAAGGGGAATTTCTGCTTTTTTGCCTCTAAATAAGTGGAATTTCTGTCTTTTTCCCGCAAAACAAAAGAAATTTTTGGCTTTTTTGCCCCACAATTAGGGGAATTTCTGCAATTTTGCTCCAAAATACGGGGAATTACTGCTTTTTTAACCGAAAATAAGAAGAATGCATACCTTTTTGCCATAAAAAAAGGAAATTTCTTCATTTTTGCTCCAAAATAATGGGAATTTTTGCTTTTTTGCCTCTAAATAACTGGAATTTCTGTCTTTTTCCCCCAAAACAAAGGGAATTTCTGTCTTTTTGCTCCAAAATAAGGAAAATTTCTGACCAGTTACCTTGAAAAAAGTGAAATTTCTACAATTTTGCCCCAAAATAAGGGAAATTTCTGCCTTTTTGCCCCGAAATAAGGAGAATTTCAGCCTTTTTACCTCAAAATAAGGAGAATTTCTGCATTTTTGCAACAAAATATTAGGAATTTCTGCCTTTTTGCCCCAAAATAAGAAAATTTCTTCCTTTTTTCCCTGAAGTAAGTGAAATTTCTGCAATTTTGCCCCAAAATAAGTGAAATTTCTGGAATTTTGCCCCAAAAGAAGTGGAATTTCTGAGTTTTGCACCAAAATAAAAAGAATTTTTCTTTTTTGCCCTAACATATAGGGAATTTCTACCTTTTTGCCCCACAATTAGGGGAATTTCTGCAATTTGGTTCCAAAATACAGGGAATTTCTGCCTTTTTGCCTCCAAATAAGGGGAATTTCAGCCTTTTTACCTCAAAATAAGGGGAATTTCTGCATTTTTGCCACAAAATATTAGGAATTTCTGCATTTTTGCCCCAAAATAAGAAAATTTCTGCCTTTTTTTCTGAAATAAGTGAAATTTCTGCAATTTTGCCCCAAAATAAAAAAAATTTCTGACTTATTACCCTGAAATAAGTGAAATTTCTGCAATTTTGCCCCAAAATAAGGGAAATTTCTGCCTTTTTACCTTTAAATAATGGGAATTTAAGCCTTTTTACCTCAAAATGAGGGGAATTTCTGCATTTTTGCCACAAAATATTAGGAATTTCTGCATTTTTGCCCCAAAATAAGAAAATTTCTGCATTTTTTCCCTGAAATAAGTGAAATTTCTGCAATTTTGCCCCAAAATATGTGAAATTTCTGCAATTTTGCCCCAAAATAAGTGAAATTTCTGGAATTTTGATTTAAAATAAGTGGAATTTTGAGTTTTGCACAAAAATAAGGAGAATTTCTGTTTTTTGCCCTAAGATATAGGGAATTTCTGCCTTTTTGCCCCACAATTAGGGGAATTTCTGCAATTTTGTTCCAAAATACGGGGAATTTCTGCCTTTTTGCCCGAAAATAAGAAGAATGCATACCTTTTTGCCATAAAATAGGGAAATTTCTTCATTTTTGCTCCAAAATAAGTGGAATTTTTGCTTTTTTGCCTCTAAATAAGTGGAATTTCTGTCTTTTTCGCCCAAAACAAAGGGAATTTCTGTCTTTTTTGCCCCAAAATAAGGAAAATTTCACACTTATTACCCTGAAGTAAGTGAAATTTCTGCAATGTTGCCCCAAAATAAGGGAAATTTCTGCCTTTTTGCCTTCAAATAAGGGGAATTTCAGCTTTTTTACCTCAAAATAATGGGAATTTCTGCATTTTTGCCACAAAATATTAGGAATTTCTGCCTATTTGCCCCAAAATAAGGAAAATTTCTGACTTTTTCCCTGAAATAAGTGAAATTTCTGCAATTTTGCCCCAAAATACTTGAAATTTCTGCAATTTTGCTCCAAAATAAGTGAAATTTCTGAAATTTTGCCCCAAAATAAGTGGAATTTCTGGAATTTTGCCCCAAAATAAGTGAAATTTCTGAGATTTGCTCCAAAATAAAAAGAATTTCTGTCTTTTTGCCCCAACATATAGGGAATTTCTGCCTTTTTGACCCACAATTAGGATAATTTCTGCAATTTTGCTCCAAAATAAGGGTAATTTCTGCTTGTTTTCCTCTAAATAAATGGAATTTCTTTTTCCCCAAAAACAAAGGGAATTTTTGTAATTTTTGCCCAAAATGAGGAAAATTTCAGACTTATTACCCTGAAGTAAGTGAAATTTCTGCAATTTTGCCCCAAAATAAGGGAAATTTCTGCCTTTTTGCTCCCAAATAAGGGGAATTTCAGCCTTTTTACCTCAAAATAAGAAGAATTTCTGCATTTTTGCCACAACATATTAGGAATTTCTGCCTTTTTGCCCCAAAATAAGGAAAATTTCTGCCTTTTTCCCTGAAATAAGGGAAATTTCTGCAATTTTGCCCAAAATAAGTGAAATTTCTGCAATTTTGCCCCAAAATAAGTGAAATTTCTGAAATTTTGCCCCAAAAAAGTGGAATTTCTGATTTATGCCCCAAAATAAAGAGAATTTCTGTCTTTTTGCCCCAACATATAGGGAATTTCTGCTTTAGTGACCAACAAATAAAGAATTTCTGCAATTTTGCCCCAAAATAAATGAAATTTCTGCAATTTTGCCCCAAAATAAGGGAAATTTCATGAATTTTGCCCCAAAATAATTGGAATTTCTGAGTTTTGCCCAAAAATAAGGAAAACTTCTGTCTTTTTGCCCTAACATATATGGAATTTCTGCTTTTTTTGCCCCACAATTAGGGGAATTTCTGCAATTTTGCTCCAAAATACGGGGAATTACTGCCTTTTTGCCCGAAAATAAGAAGAATGCATACCTTTTTGCCATAAAAAAAGGAAATTTCTTCATTTTTGCTCCAAAATAAGGGGAATTTCTGCGTTTTTGTCTCTAAATAACTGGAATTTCTGTCTTTTTCCCCCCAAAAAAAGGGAATTCCTGTCTTTTTGCCCCAAAATAAAGAAAATTTCTGACCAGTTACCCAGAAATAAGTGAAATTTCTGAAATTTTGTTCCAAAATAAGGGAAATTTCTGCCTTTTTGCCCCCAAATAAGGAGAATTTTAGCCTTTTTACCTCAAAATAAGGGGAATTTCTACATTTTTGCAACAAAATATTAGGAATTTCTGACTTTTTGCCCCAAAATAAGAAAATTTCTGCCTTTTTTCCCTGAAATAAGAGAAATTTCTGCAATTTTGGCCCAAAATAATTGAAATTTTTGGAATTTTGCCCCAAAATAAGTGGAATTTCTGAGTTTTGCACCAAAATAAGGAGAATTTCTCTTTTTTGCCCTAACATATAAGGAATTTCTGCCTTTTTACCCCACAATTAGGGGAATTTCTGCAATTTTGTTCCAAAATACGGGGAATTTCTGCCTTTTTGCCTCCAAATAAGGGGAATTTCAGCCTTTTTACCTCAAAATAAGGGGAATTTTTGCATTTTTGCCACAAAATAATAGGAATTTATGCATTTTTGCCCCAAAATAAGAATATTTCAGCTATTTTTCCCTAATATAAGTGAAATTTCTGCAATTTTGCTGCAAAATAAATAAAATTTCTGACTTATTACCCTGAAATAAGTGAAATTTCTGCAATTTTGCCCCAAAATTAGGGAAATTTCTGCCTTTTTGCCTCCAAATAAGGGGAATTTCAGCCTTTTTACCTCAAAATAAGGGGAATTTCTGCATTTTTGCCACAAAATATTAGAAATTTCGGCATTTTTGCCCCAATAAAAAAATTTCTGCTTTTTTTCCCTGAAATAAGTTAAATTTCTGCAATTTTGCCCCAAAATAAGTGAAATTTCTGCAATTTTGCCCCAAAATAATGGAAATTTCTGGAATTTTGCCCCAAAATAAGTGAAATTTCTGCGTTTTGCCCCAAAATAAAGAGAATTTCTGTCTTTTTGCCCCAACATAAAGGGAATTTCTGCCCTTTTGCCCCACAATTAGGGGAATTTCTGCAATTTTGCTCCAAAACACGGGGAATTTCTGCTTTTTTGCCCGAAAATAATAAGAATACATACCTTTTTGCCATAAAAAAGGGAAATTTCTTCATTTCTGCTCCAAAATAAGTGGAATTTCTGCTTTTTTGCCTCTAAATAAGTGGAATTTCTGTCTTTTTCGCCCAAAACAAAAGGAATTTCTTTCCTTTTTGCCCAAAATGTGGAAAATTTCAGACTTATTACCCTGAAGTAAGTGAAATTTCTGCAATTTTGCCCCAAAATAAGGGAAATTTCTGCCTTTTTGCTCGCAAATAAGGGGAATTTCAGCATTTTTACCTCAAAATAAGGAGAATTTCTGCATTTTTGACACAAAATATTAGTAATTTCTGCCTTTTTGCCCCAAAATAAGGAAAATTTCTGCCTTTTTCCCTGAAATAAGTGAAATTTCTGCAATTTTTCCCAAAATAAGTGAAATTTCTGCAATTTTGCCCCAAAATAAGTGAAATTTCTGGAATTTTGCCCCCAAAAGTGTGGAATTTCTGAGATAGGCCCCTAAATAAGGAGAATTTCTGTCTTTTTGCCCCAACATATAGGGAATTTCTGCTTTTTTGACCGACAATTAAAGAATTTTTGCAATTTTGCCCCAAAATAAGTGAAATTTCTGCAATTCTGCCCCAAAATAAGGGAAATTTCTGGAATTTTGCCCCAAAATAATTGGAATTTCTGAGCTTTGCCCCAAAATAAGGAGAATTTCTGTCTTTTTGCCCTAACATATATGGAATTTCTGCTTTTTTTGCCCCACAATTAGGAGAATTTCTGCAATTTTGCTCAAAAATACCGGGAATTACTGCCTTTTTGCCCGAAAATAAGAAGAATGCATACCTTTTTGCCATAAAAAAAGGAAATTTCTTTATTTTTGCTCCAAAATAAGGGGAATTTCTGCTTTTTTGCCTCAAAATAACTGGAATTTCTGTCTTTTTCCCCCAAAACAAAGGGAATTCCTGTCTTTTTACCCCAAAATAAGGAAAAGTTCTTGCCAGTTACCCTGAAATAAGTGAAATTTCTGCAATTTTGCCCCAAAATAAGGGAAATTTCTGCCTTTTGGCCACCAAATAAGCAGAATTTCAGCCATTTTACCTCAAAATAAGGGGAATTTCTGCATTTTTGCCACAAAATATTAGGAATTTCTGCCTTTTTGCCCCATAATAAGGAAAATCTCTGCCTTTTTTCCCTGAAATAAGTGAAATTTCTGCAATTTTGCCACAAAATATGTGAAATTTCTGCAATTTTGCCCCAAAATAAGTGATATTTCTGCAATTTTGCCCCAAAATAAGGGAAATTTCTGGAATTTTGCCCCAAAATAAGTGGAATTTCTGAGTTTTGCCCCAAAATAAAGAGAATTTCTGTCTTTTTGCCCCAACATATACGGAATTTCTGCCTTTTTGCCCCACAATTAGGAAAATTTCTGCAATTTTGCTCCAAAATACAGGGAATTTCTGCCTTTTTGTTCCAAAATAAGAAGAATGCATACCTTTTTGCCATAAAAAAGGCAAATTTCTTCATTTTTTCTATAAAATAAGGGGAATTTTTGCTTTTTTGCCTCTAAATAAGTGGAATTTCTGTCTTTTTCCCCCAAAACAAAGGGAATTTCTGTCTTTTTTGCCCCAAAATAAGGAAAAATTCTGACTTATCACCCTGAAGTAAGTGAAATTTCTGCAATTTTGCCCCAAAATAAGGGAAATTTCTGCATGTTTGCCTCCAAATAAGGGGAATTTCAGCCTTTTTACATCAAAATACGGGGAATTTCTGCCTTTTTGCCACAAAATAAAAAGAATGCATACCTTTCTGCCATAAAAAAGGCAAATTTCTTCATTTTTTCTCTAAAATAAGGGGAATTTTTGCTTTTTTGCCTCTAAATAAGTGGAATATCTGACTTTTTCCCCCAAAACAAAAGGAAGTCCTGTCTTTTTGCCCCAAAATAAGGAAAATTTCTGACCAGTTACCCTGAAATAAGTGAAATTTCTGCAATTTTGCCCCAAATTAGAAAAAATTTCTGCCTTTTTGCTTCCAAATAAGGAGAATTTCAGCCTTTTTAACTCAAAATAAGGGGAATTTCTGCATTTTTGCAACAAAATATTAGGAATTTCTGCCTTTTTGCCCCAAAATAAGAAAATTTCTGCCTTTTTTCCCTGAAATAAGTGAAATTTCTGCAATTTTGCCCCAAAATAAGTGAAATTTCTGGAATTTTGCCCCAAAAGAAGTGGAATTTCTGAGTTTTGCACCAAAATAAAAAGATTTTCTCTTTTTTGCCCTAACATATAGGGAATTTCTACCTTTTTGCCCCACAATTAGGGGAATTTCTGCAATTTGGTTCCAAAATACGGGGAATTTCTGCCTTTTTGCCTCCAAATAAGGGGAATTTCAGCCTTTTTACCACAAAATAAGGGGAATTTCTGCATTTTTGCCACAAAATATTAGGAATTTCTGCATTTTTGCCCCAAAATAAGAAAATTTCTGCCTTTTTTTTCTGAAATAAGTGAAATTTCTGCAATTTTGCCTCAAAAATAAAAAAAAATTCTGACTTATTACCCTGAAATAAGTGAAATTTCTGCAATTTTGCCCCAAAATAAGGGAAATTTCTGCCTTTTTGCCTCCAAATAAGGGGAATTTCAGCCTTTTTACCTCAAAATAAGGGGAAATTCTGCATTTTTGCAACAAAATATTAGGAATTTCTGCATTTTTGCCCCAAAATAAGAAAATTTCTGCTTTTTTTCCCTGAAATAAATGAAATTTCTGCAATTTTGCCCCAAAATAAGTGAAATTTCTGCAATTTTGCCCCAAAATAATGGAAATTTCTGGAATTTTGCCCCAAAATAAGTGGAATTTTGAGTTTTGCACCAAAATAAGGAGAATTTCTGTTTTTTGCCCTAACATATAGGAAATTTCTGCCTTTTTGCCCCACAATTAGGGGAATTTCTGCAATTTTGTTCCAAAATACGGGGGATTTCTGCCTTTTTGCCCAAAAATAAGAAGAATGCATATCTTTTTGCCATAAAAAAAGGAAATTTCTTCATTTTTGCTCCAAAATAAGGGGAATTTCTGCTTTTATGCCTCTAAATATGTGGAATTTCTGTCTTTTTCCCCCACAACAAAGGGAATTTCTGTCTTTTTTGCCCCAAAATAAAAAAAAAATTTCTTACTTATTACCCTGAAATAAGTGAAATTTCTGCAATTTTGCTTCAAAATAAGGGAAATTTCTGCCTTTTCCCCCCAAATAAGGGGAATTTCAGCCTTTTTCCCTTAAAATAAGGGAAATTTCTGCATTTTTGCCACAAAATATTAGGAATTTCTGCCTTTTTGCCCCAAAATAAGAAAATTTCTGCTTTTTTTCCCTGAAATAAGTGAAATTTCTGCAATTTTGTTCCAAAATAAGTGATATTTCTGCAATTTTGCCCCAAAAAAAGTGAAATTTCTGGAATTTTGCCCCAAAATAAGTGGAATTTCTGAGTTTTGCCCCAAAATAAGAAGAATTTCTGTCTTTTTGCCCCATCATATAGGGAATTTCTGCTTTTTTGACCGACAATTAAAGAATTTCTGCAATTTTGCCACAAAATAATTGAAATTTCTGCAATTTTGCCCCAAAATAAGGGAAATTTCTGGAATTTTGCCCCAAAATAATTGGAATTTCTGAGTTTTGCCCCAAAATAAGGAGAATTTCTGTCTTTTTGCCCTAACATTTATGGAATTTCTGCATTTTTTGCCCCACAATTAGGGGAATTTCTGCAATTTTGCTCCAAAATACCGGGAATTACTGCCTTTTTGCCCGAAAATAAGAAGAATGCATAACTTTTTGCCATAAAAAAAGGAAATTTCTTCATTTTTGCTCCAAAATAAGGGGAATTTCTGCGTTTTTGTCTCTAAATAACTGGAATTTCTGTCTTTTTCCCCCCAAAAAAAGGGAATTCCTGTCTTTTTGCCCCAAAATAAAGAAAATTTCTGACCAGTTACCCTGAAATAAGTGAAATTTCTGCAATTTTGCCCCAAAATAAGTGAAATTTCTGCAATTTTGCCCCAAAATAAGTGGAATTTCTGAGTTTTGCACTAAAATAAAAAGAATTTCTCTTTTTTGCCCTAACATATAGGGAATTTCTGCCTTTTTGCCCAACAATTTGGGGAATTTCTGCAATTTTGCTCCAAAATACGGGGAATTTCTGTCTTTTTGCCCGAAAATAAGAAGAATGCATACATTTTT
The DNA here is from genome assembly GCF_963924665.1 of Micromys minutus. Taxonomy (NCBI): domain Eukaryota; kingdom Metazoa; phylum Chordata; class Mammalia; order Rodentia; family Muridae; genus Micromys; species Micromys minutus. The sequence goes on along the minus strand of NW_027667232.1, from coordinate 568,651 downwards.
GCCATAAAAAAGGGAAATTTCTTCATTTTTTCTCCAAAATAAGAGGAATTTCTGCTTTTTTGCCTCTAAGTAAGTGGAACTTCTGTTTTTTTTCCCCAAGACAAAGGGAAATTCTGTCTTTTTTGCCACAAAATAAGGAAAAATTCTGACTTATTACCCTGAAGTAAGTGAAATTTCTGCAATTTTGCCCCAAAATAAGGGAAATTTCTGCCTTTTTGCCCACAATTAAGGGGAATTTCAGCCTTTTTACCTCAAAATAAGGAGAATTTCTGCATTTTTGCCACAAAATATTAGGAATTTCTGCCTTTTTGCCCCAAAATAAGGAAAATTTCTGCCTTTTTTCCCTGAAATAAGTTAAATTTCTGCAATTTTGCTCCAAAATAAGTGAAATTTCTGCAATTTTGCCCCAAAATAAGTCAAATTTCTGCAATTTTGCCCTAAAATAAAGGAAATTTCTGGAATTTTGCCCCAAAATAAGTGGAATTTCTGAGATTTGCCCCAAATAAGGAGAATTTCTGTCTTTTTGCCCTAACATATAGGGAATTTCTGCTTTCTTGACCCACAATTAGGGAAATTTCTGTAATTTTGCTCCAAAATAAGGGGAATTTCTGCTTTTTTGCCCGAAAATAAGAAGAATGCATACCTTTTTGCCATAAAAAAGGGAAATTTCTTCATTTTTGCTCCAGAATAAGTGGAATTTCTGCTTTTTTGCCTCTAAATAAGTGGAATTTCTGAATTTTTCCCCCAAAACAAAGGGAATTTCTTTTTTTTGCCCCAAAATAAGGAAAATTTCTGACTTATTACCCTGAAGTAAGTGAAATTTCTGCAATTTTGCCCCAAATAAGTGAAATTTCTGCAATTTTGCCTGAAAATAAGTGAAATGTATGGAATTTTGCCACAAAATAAATGAAATTTCTGAGATTTGCCCCAAAATAATGAGAATTTCTGTCTTTTTGCCCCAACATATAGGGAATTTCTGCCTTTTTGACACACAATTAGGGGAATTTCTGCAATTTTGCTCCAAAATAAGGGGAATTTCTGCTTTGTTGCCTCTAGATAAGTGGAATTTCTGTCTTTTTCCCCCAAAACAAAGGGAATTTTTGTATTTTTTGCCCCAAAATAAAAAAAATTTCTGACTTATTACCGTGAAATAAGTGAAATTTCTGCAATTTTGCCCCAAAATAAGAGAAATTTCTGCCTTTTAGTTCCCAAATAAGGGAATTTCAGCATTTTTACCTCAAAATAAGGGGAATTTCTGCATTTTTGCCACAAAATATTAGGAATTTTTGCCTTTTTGCCCCAAAATAAGGAAATTTTCTGCCTTTTTTCCCTGAAATAAGTAAAATTTCTGCAACTTTGCCCCAAAATAAGTCAAATTTCTGCAATTTTGCCCCAAAATAAGGGAAATTTCTGGAATTTTGTCCCAAAATAAGTGGAATTTCTGAGTTTTGCCCCCAAAAAAAGGAGAATTTCTGTGTTTTTGCCCTAACATATAGGGAATTTCTGTTTTTTTGCCCCACAATTAGGGGAATTTCTGCAATTTTTCTCCAAAATATGGGGAATTACTGCCCTTTTGCACAAAAATAAGAACAATGCATACCTTTTTGCCATAAAAAAAGGAAATTTTTTCATTTTTGCTCCAAAATAAGGGGAATTTCTGCTTTTTTGCGTCTAATTAACTGGAATTTCTGTCTTTTTCTCCCAAAACAAAAGGAAGTCCTGTCTTTTTGCCCCAAAATAAGGAAAATTTCTGACCAGTTACCCTGAAATAAGTGAAATTTCTGCAATTTTGCCCCAAAATAAGGGAAATTTCTGCCTTTTTGCTTCCAAATAAGGAGAATTTCAGCCTTTTTACCTCAAAATAAGGGGAATTTCTGCATTTTGGCAACAAAATATTAGGAATTTCTGCCTTTTTGCCCCAAAATAAGAAAATTTCTGCCTTTTTTCCCTGAAATAAGTGAAATTTCTGCAATTTTGCCCCAAAATAAGTGAAATTTCTGGAATTTTGCCCCAAAATAAGTGGAATTTCTGAGTTTTGCACCAAAATAACAAGAATTTCTCTTTTTTGCCCTAACATATAAGGAATTTCTGCCTTTTTTCCCCACAATTAGGGGAATTTCTGCAATTTGGTTCCAAAATACGGGGAATTTCTGCCTTTTTGCCTCCAAATAAGGGAATTTCAGCCTTTTTACCTCAAAATAAGGGGAATTTCTGCATTTTTGCCTCAAAATATTAGTAATTTCTCCATTTTTGCCCCAAAATAAGAAAATTTCTGCTTTTTTTCTGAAATAAGTGAAATTTCTGCAATTTTGCCTCAAAAATAAAAAAAATTTCTGACTTATTACCGTGAAATAAGTGAAATTTCTGCAATTTTGCCCCAAAATAAGGGAAATTTCTGCCTTTTTGCCTCCAAATAAGGGGAATTTCAGCCTTTTTACCTCAAAATAAGGGGAAATTCTGCATTTTTGCAACAAAATATTAGGAATTTCTGCATTTTTGCCCCCAAATAAGAAAATTGCTGCTTTTTTTCCCTGAAATAAGTGAAATTTCTGCAATTTTGCCCCAAAATAAGTGAAATTTCTGCAAATTTGCCCCTAAATAATGGAAATTTCTGGAATTTTGGCCCAAAAGAAGTGGAATTTTAAGTTTTGCACCAAAATAAGGAGAATTTCTGTTTTTTGCCCTAACATATAGGGAATTTCTGCCTTTATGCCCCACAATTAGGGGAATTTCTTCAATTTTGTTACAAAATACGGGGAATTTCTGCCTTTTTGCCCAAAAATAAGAAGAATGCATAGCTTTTTGCCATAAAAAAAGGAAATTTCTTCATTTTTGCTCCAAAATAAGGGGAATTTCTGCTTTTATGCCTCTAAATAAGTGGAATTTCTGTCTTTTTCCCCCACAACAAAGGGAATTTCTGTCTTTTTTGCCCCAAAATAAAAAAAAAATTTCTGACTTATTACCCTGAAATAAGTGAAATTTCTGCAATTTTGCTTCAAAATAAGGGAAATTTCTGCATTTTCCCCCCAAATAAGGGGAATTTCAGCCTTTTTCCCTCAAAATAAGGGAAATTTCTGCATTTTTGCCACAAAATATTAGGAATTTCTGCCTTTTTGCCCCAAAATAAGAAAATTTCTGCTTTTTTTCCCTGAAATAAGTGAAATTTCTGCAATTTTGTTCCAAAATAAGTGATATTTCTGCAATTTTGCCCCAAAAAAAGTGAAATTTCTGGAATTTTGCCCCAAAATAAGTGGAATTTCTGAGTTTTGCCCCAAAATAAGAAGAATTTCTGTCTTTTTGCCCCATCATATAGGGAATTTCTGCTTTTTTGACCGACAATTAAAGAATTTCTGCAATTTTGCCACAAAATAATTGAAATTTCTGCAATTTTGCCCCAAAATAAGGGAAATTTCTGGAATTTTGCCCCAAAATAATTGGAATTTCTGAGTTTTGCCCCAAAATAAGGAGAATTTCTGTCTTTTTGCCCTAACATTTATGGAATTTCTGCATTTTTTGCCCCACAATTAGGGGAATTTCTGCAATTTTGCTCCAAAATACCGGGAATTACTGCCTTTTTGCCCGAAAATAAGAAGAATGCATAACTTTTTGCCATAAAAAAAGGAAATTTCTTCATTTTTGCTCCAAAATAAGGGGAATTTCTGCTTTTTTGCGTCTAATTAACTGGAATTTCTGTCTTTTTCCCCCAAAACAAAAGGAAGTCCTGTCTTTTTGCCCCAAAATAAGGAAAATTTCTGACCAGTTACCCTGAAATAAGTGAAATTTCTGCAATTTTGCCCCAAAATAAGGGAAATTTCTGCTTTTTTGCTTCCAAATAAGGAGAATTTCAGCCTTTTTACCTCAAAATAAGGGGAATTTCTGCATTTTGGCAACAAAATATTAGGAATTTCTGACTTTTTGCCACAAAATAAGAAAATTTCTGCCTTTTTTCCCTGAAATAAGTGAAATTTCTGCAATTTTGCCCCAAAATAAGTGAAATTTCTGGAATTTTGCCCCAAAATAAGTGGAATTTCTGAGTTTTGCACCAAAATAACAAGAATTTCTCTTTTTTGCCCTAACATATAGGGAATTTCTGCCTTTTTGCCCCACAATTAGGAGAATTTCTGCAATTTGGTTCCAAAATACGGGGAATTTCTGCCTTTTTGCCTCCAAATAAGGGGAATTTCAGCCTTTTTACCTCAAAATAAGGGGAATTTCTGCATTTTTGCCTCAAAATATTAGTAATTTCTCCATTTTTGCCCCAAAATAAGAAAATTTCTGCTTTTTTTCTAAAATAAGTGAAATTTCTGCAATTTTGCCTCAAAAATAAAAAAAAATTCTGACTTATTACCGTGAAATAAGTGAAATTTCTGCAATTTTGCCCCAAAATAAGGGAAATTTCTGCCTTTTTGCCTCCAAATAAGGGGAATTTCAGCCTTTTTACCTCAAAATACGGAGAAATTCTGCATTTTTGCAACAAAATATTAGGAATTTCTGCATTTTTGCCCCCAAATAAGAAAATTGCTGCTTTTTTTCCCTGAAATAAGTGAAATTTCTGAAATTTTGCCCCAAAATAAGTGAAATTTCTGCAAATTTGCCCCTAAATAATGGAAATTTCTGGAATTTTGCCCCAAAAGAAGTGGAATTTTGAGTTTTGCACCAAAATAAGGAGAATTTCTGTTTTTTGCCCTAACATATAGGGAATTTCTGCCTTTTTGCCCCACAATTAGGGGAATTTCTTCAATTTTGTTCCAAAATACGGGGAATTTCTGCCTTTTTGCCCAAAAATAAGAAGAATGCATAGCTTTTTGCCATAAAAAAAGGAAATTTCTTCATTTTTGCTCCAAAATAAGGGGAATTTCTGCTTTTATGCCTCTAAATAACTGGAATTTCTGTCTTTTTCCCCCCAAAAAATGGAATTCCTGTCTTTTTACCCCAAAATAAGGAAAAGTTCTTACCAGTTACCCTGAAATAAGTGAAATTTCTGGAATTTTGCCCCAAAATAAGGGAAATTTCTGCCTTTTGGCTACCAAATAAGCAGAATTTCAGCCATTTTCCCTCAAAATAAGGGGAATTTCTGCATTTTTGCCACAAAATATTAGGAATTTCTGCCTTTTTGCCCCATAATAAGGAAAATCTCTGCCTTTTTTCCCTGAAATAAGTGAAATTTCTGCAATTTTGCCCCAAATATGTGAAATTTCTGCAATTTTGCCCCAAAATAAGTGATATTTCTGCAATTTTGCCCCAAAATAAGGGAAATTTCTGGAATTTTGCCCCAAAATAAGTGGAATTTCTGAGTTTTGCCCCAAAATAAGGAGAATTTCTGTCTTTTTGCCCCAACATATAGGGAATTTCTGCCTTTTTGCCCCGCAATTAGGGGAATTTCTGCAATTTTGCTCCAAAATACGGGGAATTTCTGCCTTTTTGCCCGAAAATAAGAAGAATGAATACCTTTTTGCCATAAAAAAGGGAAATTTCTTCATTTTTTCTCTAAAATAAGGGGAATTTCAGCCTTTTTACCTCAAAATAAGGGGAATTTCTGCATTTTTGCCACAAAATATTAGGAATTTCTGACTTTTTGCCCCAAAATAAGAAAATTTCTGCTTTATTTCCCTGAAATAAGTGAAATTTCTGCAATTTTGCCCCAAAATAAGTGATATTTCTGCAATTTTGCCCCAAAATAAGGGAAATTTCTGGAATTTTGCCCCAAAGTAAGTATAATTTCTGAGTTTTGCCCCAAAATAAGGAGAATTTCTGTCTTTTTGCCCCAACATATAGGGAATTTCTGCCTTTTTGCCCCACAATTTGAAGAATTTCTGCAAGTTTGCTCCAAAATACGGGGAATTTCTGCATTTTTGCCCGAAAATAAGAAGAATGCATACCTTTTTGCCATAAAAAAGGGAAATTTCTTCATTTTTTCTACAAAATAAGAGGAATTTCTGCTTTTTTGCCTCTAAATAAGTGGAATTTCTGTATTTTTTCCCCAAAACAAAGGAAAATTCTGTCTTTTTTGCCACAAAATAAGGAAAAATTCTGACTTATTACCCTGAAGTAAGTAAAATTTCTGCAATTTTGCCCCAAAATAAGGGAAATTTCTGCCTTTTTGCCCAGAAATAAGTGGAATTTCAGCCTTTTTACCTCAAAATAAGGAGAATTTCTGCATTTTTGCCACAAAATATTAGGAATTTCTGCATTTTTGCCCCAAAATAAGGAAAATTTCGGCCTTTTTTCCCTGAAATAAGTGAAATTTCTGCAATTTTGCCCCAAAATAAGTGAAATTTCTGCAATTATGCCCCAAAGTAAGTCAAATTTCTGCAATTTTGCTCCAAAATACGGGGAATTTCTGTCTTTTTGCCTGAAAATAAGAAGAATGCATATCTTTTTGCCATAAAAAAGGGAAATTTCTTCATTTTTTCTCCAAAATAAGAGGAATTTCTGCTTTTTTGCCTCTAAATAAGTTGAATTTCTGTCTTTTTTCCCCAAAACAAAGGGAAATTCTGTCTTTTTTGCCACAAAATAAGGAAAAATTCTGAATTATTACTCTGAAGTAAGTGAAATTTCTGCAATTTTGCCCCAAAATAAGGGAAATTTCTGCCTTTTTGCCCACAAATAAGGGGAATTTCAGCCTTTTTACCTCAAAATAAGGAGAATTTCTGCATTTTTGCCACAAAATATTAGGAATTTCTGCCTTTTTGCCCCAAAATAAGGAAAATTTCTGCCTTTTTTCCCTGAAATAATTGAAATTTCTGCAATTTTGCCCCAAAATAAGTGAAATTTCTGCAATTTTGCCCCAAAATAAGTCAAATTTCTGAAATTTTGTCCCAAAATAAGGGTTATTTCAGGAATTTTGCCCCAAAATAAGTGGAATTTCTGAGATTTGCCCCAAATAAGGAGAATTTCTGTCTTTTTGCCCAAACATATAGGGAATTTCTGCTTTCTTGACCCACAATTAGGGGAATTTCTGTAATTTTGCTCCAAAATAAGGGGAATTTTTGCTTTTTTGCCCGAAAATAAGAAGAATGCATACCTTTTTGCCATAAAAAAGGGAAATTTCTTCATTTTTGCTCCAGAATAAGGGGAATTTCTGCTTTTTTGCCTCTAAATAAGTGGAATTTCTGACTTTTTCCCCCAAAACAAAGGGAATTTCTTTTTTTTGCCCCAAAATAAGGAAAATTTCTGACTTATTACCCTGAAGTAAGTGAAATTTCTGCAATTTTGCCCCAAATAAGTGAAATTTCTGCAATTTTGCCTGAAAATAAGTGAAATTTCTGGAATTTTGCCACAAAATAAGTTAAATTTCTGAGATTTGCCCCAAAATAATGAGAATTTCTGTCTTTTTGCCCCAACATATAGGGAATTTCTGCCTTTTTGACACACAATTAGGGGAATTTCTGCAATTTTGCTCCAAAATAAGGGGAATTTCTGCTTTTTTGCCTCTAAATTTTGGAATTTCTGTCTTTTTCCCCCAAAACAAAGAAAATTTTTTTTTTGCCCCAAAATAAGGAAAATTTCTGACTTATTACTGTGAAATAAGTGAAATTTCTGCAATTTTGACCCAAAAAGAGAAATTTCTGCATTTTTGCCTCCAAATAAGGGGAATTTCAGCATTTTTACCTCAAAATAAGGGCAATTTCTGCATTTTTGCCACAAAATAAAAAAAATTTCTGCCTTTTTTCCCTGAAATAATTGAAATTTCTGCAATTTTGCCCCAAAATAAGGGAAATTTCTGGAATTTTGCCCCAAAATAGGTGGAATTTCTGAGATTTGCCCCAAATAAGGAGAATTTCTGTCCTTTTGCCCAAACATATAGGGAATTTCTGCTTCCTCGACCCACAATTAGGGGAATATCTGTAATTTTGCTCCAAAATAAGGGAAATTTCTGCTTTTTTGCCTCTAAATAAGTGGAATGTCTGTCTTTTCCCCCCAAAACAAAGGGAATTTCTGTCTTTTTGCCCCAATATAAGGAAAATTTCTGACTTATTACCCTGAAATAAGTGAAATTTCTTCAATTTTGCCCCAAAATAAGAAAAATTTCTGCCATTTTGCCCCCAAATAAGGGGAATTTCAACCTTTTTACCTCAAAATAAGGGGAATTTCTGCTTTTTTGCCTGTAAATAAGTGGAATTTCTGACTTTTTCCCCCAAAACAAAGGGAATTTCTTTTTTTTGCCCCAAAATAAGGAAAAATTCTGACTTATTACCCTGAAGTAAGTAAAATTTCTGCAATTTTGCCCCAACAAGTGAAATTTCTGCAATTTTGCCGGAAAATAAGTGCAATTTCTGCAATTTTGCCCCAAAAAAGTGAAATTTCTGCAATTTTGCATGAAAATAAGTGAAATTTCTGGAATTTTGTCCCAAAGTAAGTGGAATTTCTGAGATTTGCTCCAAAATAAAAAGAATTTCTGTCTTTTTGCCCCAACATATAGGGAATTTCTGCCTTTTTGACCCACAATTAGGGGAATTTCTGCAATTTTGCTCCAAAATAAGGGGAATTTCTGCTTTTTTGCCTCTAAATAAGTGGAATTTCTGTCTTTTTCCCAAAAAACAAAGGGAATTTTTGTCTTTTTTGCCCCAAAATAAGGAAAATTTCTCACTTATTACCGTGAAATAAGTGAAATTTCTGCAATTTTGCCCCAAAACGAGAAATTTCTGCATTTTTGCCCCCAAATAAGGGGAATTTCAGCATTTTTACCTCAAAATAAGGGCAATTTCTGCATTTTTGCCACAAAATATTAGGAATTTCTGCCTTTTTTCCCCAAAATAAGGAAAATTTCTGCCTTTTTTCTAAGAAATAAGTAAAATTTCTGCAATTTTGCCCCAAAATTAGTGAAATTTCTGCAATTTTGCCCCAAAATAAAGGAAATTTCTGCAATTTTGTTCCAAAATAAGTGGAATTTCTGAGTTTTGCTCTAAAATAAAAAGAATTTCTGTATTTGCCCTAACATATAGGGAATTTCTGCTTTTTGCCCCACAATTAAGGTAATTTCTGCAATTTTGCTCCAAAATACAGGGAATTTCTGCCTTTTTACTCGAAAATAAGAAGAATGCATACCTTTTTGCCATAAAAAAAGGAAATTTCTTCATTTTTGCTCCAAAATAAGAGGAATTTCTGCTTTTTTGCCTCTAAATAAGTGGATTTTCTGTCTTTTTCCCCCAAAACAAAGGGAATTTCTGTCTTTTTTGCCTCCAAATAAGGGGAATTTCAGCCTTTTTACCTCAAAATAAGGGGAAATTCTGCATTTTTGCAACAAAATATTAGGAATTTCTGCATTTTTGCCCCCAAATAAGAAAATTGCTGCTTTTTTTCCCTGAAATAAGTGAAATTTCTGCAATTTTGCCCCAAAATAAGTGAAATTTCTGCAAATTTGCCCCTAAATAATGGAAATTTCTGGAATTTTGGCCCAAAAGAAGTGGAATTTTAAGTTTTGCACCAAAATAAGGAGAATTTCTGTTTTTTGCCCTAACATATAGGGAATTTCTGCCTTTATGCCCCACAATTAGGGGAATTTCTTCAATTTTGTTACAAAATACGGGGAATTTCTGCCTTTTTGCCCAAAAATAAGAAGAATGCATAGCTTTTTGCCATAAAAAAAGGAAATTTCTTCATTTTTGCTCCAAAATAAGGGGAATTTCTGCTTTTATGCCTCTAAATAAGTGGAATTTCTGTCTTTTTCCCCCACAACAAAGGGAATTTCTGTCTTTTTTGCCCCAAAATAAAAAAAAAATTTCTGACTTATTACCCTGAAATAAGTGAAATTTCTGCAATTTTGCTTCAAAATAAGGGAAATTTCTGCATTTTCCCCCCAAATAAGGGGAATTTCAGCCTTTTTCCCTCAAAATAAGGGAAATTTCTGCATTTTTGCCACAAAATATTAGGAATTTCTGCCTTTTTGCCCCAAAATAAGAAAATTTCTGCTTTTTTTCCCTGAAATAAGTGAAATTTCTGCAATTTTGTTCCAAAATAAGTGATATTTCTGCAATTTTGCCCCAAAAAAAGTGAAATTTCTGGAATTTTGCCCCAAAATAAGTGGAATTTCTGAGTTTTGCCCCAAAATAAGAAGAATTTCTGTCTTTTTGCCCCATCATATAGGGAATTTCTGCTTTTTTGACCGACAATTAAAGAATTTCTGCAATTTTGCCACAAAATAATTGAAATTTCTGCAATTTTGCCCCAAAATAAGGGAAATTTCTGGAATTTTGCCCCAAAATAATTGGAATTTCTGAGTTTTGCCCCAAAATAAGGAGAATTTCTGTCTTTTTGCCCTAACATTTATGGAATTTCTGCATTTTTTGCCCCACAATTAGGGGAATTTCTGCAATTTTGCTCCAAAATACCGGGAATTACTGCCTTTTTGCCCGAAAATAAGAAGAATGCATAACTTTTTGCCATAAAAAAAGGAAATTTCTTCATTTTTGCTCCAAAATAAGGGGAATTTCTGCTTTTTTGCGTCTAATTAACTGGAATTTCTGTCTTTTTCCCCCAAAACAAAAGGAAGTCCTGTCTTTTTGCCCCAAAATAAGGAAAATTTCTGACCAGTTACCCTGAAATAAGTGAAATTTCTGCAATTTTGCCCCAAAATAAGGGAAATTTCTGCTTTTTTGCTTCCAAATAAGGAGAATTTCAGCCTTTTTACCTCAAAATAAGGGGAATTTCTGCATTTTGGCAACAAAATATTAGGAATTTCTGACTTTTTGCCACAAAATAAGAAAATTTCTGCCTTTTTTCCCTGAAATAAGTGAAATTTCTGCAATTTTGCCCCAAAATAAGTGAAATTTCTGGAATTTTGCCCCAAAATAAGTGGAATTTCTGAGTTTTGCACCAAAATAACAAGAATTTCTCTTTTTTGCCCTAACATATAGGGAATTTCTGCCTTTTTGCCCCACAATTAGGAGAATTTCTGCAATTTGGTTCCAAAATACGGGGAATTTCTGCCTTTTTGCCTCCAAATAAGGGGAATTTCAGCCTTTTTACCTCAAAATAAGGGGAATTTCTGCATTTTTGCCTCAAAATATTAGTAATTTCTCCATTTTTGCCCCAAAATAAGAAAATTTCTGCTTTTTTTCTAAAATAAGTGAAATTTCTGCAATTTTGCCTCAAAAATAAAAAAAAATTCTGACTTATTACCGTGAAATAAGTGAAATTTCTGCAATTTTGCCCCAAAATAAGGGAAATTTCTGCCTTTTTGCCTCCAAATAAGGGGAATTTCAGCCTTTTTACCTCAAAATACGGAGAAATTCTGCATTTTTGCAACAAAATATTAGGAATTTCTGCATTTTTGCCCCCAAATAAGAAAATTGCTGCTTTTTTTCCCTGAAATAAGTGAAATTTCTGAAATTTTGCCCCAAAATAAGTGAAATTTCTGCAAATTTGCCCCTAAATAATGGAAATTTCTGGAATTTTGCCCCAAAAGAAGTGGAATTTTGAGTTTTGCACCAAAATAAGGAGAATTTCTGTTTTTTGCCCTAACATATAGGGAATTTCTGCCTTTTTGCCCCACAATTAGGGGAATTTCTTCAATTTTGTTCCAAAATACGGGGAATTTCTGCCTTTTTGCCCAAAAATAAGAAGAATGCATAGCTTTTTGCCATAAAAAAAGGAAATTTCTTCATTTTTGCTCCAAAATAAGGGGAATTTCTGCTTTTATGCCTCTAAATAACTGGAATTTCTGTCTTTTTCCCCCCAAAAAATGGAATTCCTGTCTTTTTACCCCAAAATAAGGAAAAGTTCTTACCAGTTACCCTGAAATAAGTGAAATTTCTGGAATTTTGCCCCAAAATAAGGGAAATTTCTGCCTTTTGGCTACCAAATAAGCAGAATTTCAGCCATTTTCCCTCAAAATAAGGGGAATTTCTGCATTTTTGCCACAAAATATTAGGAATTTCTGCCTTTTTGCCCCATAATAAGGAAAATCTCTGCCTTTTTTCCCTGAAATAAGTGAAATTTCTGCAATTTTGCCCCAAATATGTGAAATTTCTGCAATTTTGCCCCAAAATAAGTGATATTTCTGCAATTTTGCCCCAAAATAAGGGAAATTTCTGGAATTTTGCCCCAAAATAAGTGGAATTTCTGAGTTTTGCCCCAAAATAAGGAGAATTTCTGTCTTTTTGCCCCAACATATAGGGAATTTCTGCCTTTTTGCCCCGCAATTAGGGGAATTTCTGCAATTTTGCTCCAAAATACGGGGAATTTCTGCCTTTTTGCCCGAAAATAAGAAGAATGAATACCTTTTTGCCATAAAAAAGGGAAATTTCTTCATTTTTTCTCTAAAATAAGGGGAATTTCAGCCTTTTTACCTCAAAATAAGGGGAATTTCTGCATTTTTGCCACAAAATATTAGGAATTTCTGACTTTTTGCCCCAAAATAAGAAAATTTCTGCTTTATTTCCCTGAAATAAGTGAAATTTCTGCAATTTTGCCCCAAAATAAGTGATATTTCTGCAATTTTGCCCCAAAATAAGGGAAATTTCTGGAATTTTGCCCCAAAGTAAGTATAATTTCTGAGTTTTGCCCCAAAATAAGGAGAATTTCTGTCTTTTTGCCCCAACATATAGGGAATTTCTGCCTTTTTGCCCCACAATTTGAAGAATTTCTGCAAGTTTGCTCCAAAATACGGGGAATTTCTGCATTTTTGCCCGAAAATAAGAAGAATGCATACCTTTTTGCCATAAAAAAGGGAAATTTCTTCATTTTTTCTACAAAATAAGAGGAATTTCTGCTTTTTTGCCTCTAAATAAGTGGAATTTCTGTATTTTTTCCCCAAAACAAAGGAAAATTCTGTCTTTTTTGCCACAAAATAAGGAAAAATTCTGACTTATTACCCTGAAGTAAGTAAAATTTCTGCAATTTTGCCCCAAAATAAGGGAAATTTCTGCCTTTTTGCCCAGAAATAAGTGGAATTTCAGCCTTTTTACCTCAAAATAAGGAGAATTTCTGCATTTTTGCCACAAAATATTAGGAATTTCTGCATTTTTGCCCCAAAATAAGGAAAATTTCGGCCTTTTTTCCCTGAAATAAGTGAAATTTCTGCAATTTTGCCCCAAAATAAGTGAAATTTCTGCAATTATGCCCCAAAGTAAGTCAAATTTCTGCAATTTTGCTCCAAAATACGGGGAATTTCTGTCTTTTTGCCTGAAAATAAGAAGAATGCATATCTTTTTGCCATAAAAAAGGGAAATTTCTTCATTTTTTCTCCAAAATAAGAGGAATTTCTGCTTTTTTGCCTCTAAATAAGTTGAATTTCTGTCTTTTTTCCCCAAAACAAAGGGAAATTCTGTCTTTTTTGCCACAAAATAAGGAAAAATTCTGAATTATTACTCTGAAGTAAGTGAAATTTCTGCAATTTTGCCCCAAAATAAGGGAAATTTCTGCCTTTTTGCCCACAAATAAGGGGAATTTCAGCCTTTTTACCTCAAAATAAGGAGAATTTCTGCATTTTTGCCACAAAATATTAGGAATTTCTGCCTTTTTGCCCCAAAATAAGGAAAATTTCTGCCTTTTTTCCCTGAAATAATTGAAATTTCTGCAATTTTGCCCCAAAATAAGTGAAATTTCTGCAATTTTGCCCCAAAATAAGTCAAATTTCTGAAATTTTGTCCCAAAATAAGGGTTATTTCAGGAATTTTGCCCCAAAATAAGTGGAATTTCTGAGATTTGCCCCAAATAAGGAGAATTTCTGTCTTTTTGCCCAAACATATAGGGAATTTCTGCTTTCTTGACCCACAATTAGGGGAATTTCTGTAATTTTGCTCCAAAATAAGGGGAATTTTTGCTTTTTTGCCCGAAAATAAGAAGAATGCATACCTTTTTGCCATAAAAAAGGGAAATTTCTTCATTTTTGCTCCAGAATAAGGGGAATTTCTGCTTTTTTGCCTCTAAATAAGTGGAATTTCTGACTTTTTCCCCCAAAACAAAGGGAATTTCTTTTTTTTGCCCCAAAATAAGGAAAATTTCTGACTTATTACCCTGAAGTAAGTGAAATTTCTGCAATTTTGCCCCAAATAAGTGAAATTTCTGCAATTTTGCCTGAAAATAAGTGAAATTTCTGGAATTTTGCCACAAAATAAGTTAAATTTCTGAGATTTGCCCCAAAATAATGAGAATTTCTGTCTTTTTGCCCCAACATATAGGGAATTTCTGCCTTTTTGACACACAATTAGGGGAATTTCTGCAATTTTGCTCCAAAATAAGGGGAATTTCTGCTTTTTTGCCTCTAAATTTTGGAATTTCTGTCTTTTTCCCCCAAAACAAAGAAAATTTTTTTTTTGCCCCAAAATAAGGAAAATTTCTGACTTATTACTGTGAAATAAGTGAAATTTCTGCAATTTTGACCCAAAAAGAGAAATTTCTGCATTTTTGCCTCCAAATAAGGGGAATTTCAGCATTTTTACCTCAAAATAAGGGCAATTTCTGCATTTTTGCCACAAAATAAAAAAAATTTCTGCCTTTTTTCCCTGAAATAATTGAAATTTCTGCAATTTTGCCCCAAAATAAGGGAAATTTCTGGAATTTTGCCCCAAAATAGGTGGAATTTCTGAGATTTGCCCCAAATAAGGAGAATTTCTGTCCTTTTGCCCAAACATATAGGGAATTTCTGCTTCCTCGACCCACAATTAGGGGAATATCTGTAATTTTGCTCCAAAATAAGGGAAATTTCTGCTTTTTTGCCTCTAAATAAGTGGAATGTCTGTCTTTTCCCCCCAAAACAAAGGGAATTTCTGTCTTTTTGCCCCAATATAAGGAAAATTTCTGACTTATTACCCTGAAATAAGTGAAATTTCTTCAATTTTGCCCCAAAATAAGAAAAATTTCTGCCATTTTGCCCCCAAATAAGGGGAATTTCAACCTTTTTACCTCAAAATAAGGGGAATTTCTGCTTTTTTGCCTGTAAATAAGTGGAATTTCTGACTTTTTCCCCCAAAACAAAGGGAATTTCTTTTTTTTGCCCCAAAATAAGGAAAAATTCTGACTTATTACCCTGAAGTAAGTAAAATTTCTGCAATTTTGCCCCAACAAGTGAAATTTCTGCAATTTTGCCGGAAAATAAGTGCAATTTCTGCAATTTTGCCCCAAAAAAGTGAAATTTCTGCAATTTTGCATGAAAATAAGTGAAATTTCTGGAATTTTGTCCCAAAGTAAGTGGAATTTCTGAGATTTGCTCCAAAATAAAAAGAATTTCTGTCTTTTTGCCCCAACATATAGGGAATTTCTGCCTTTTTGACCCACAATTAGGGGAATTTCTGCAATTTTGCTCCAAAATAAGGGGAATTTCTGCTTTTTTGCCTCTAAATAAGTGGAATTTCTGTCTTTTTCCCAAAAAACAAAGGGAATTTTTGTCTTTTTTGCCCCAAAATAAGGAAAATTTCTCACTTATTACCGTGAAATAAGTGAAATTTCTGCAATTTTGCCCCAAAACGAGAAATTTCTGCATTTTTGCCCCCAAATAAGGGGAATTTCAGCATTTTTACCTCAAAATAAGGGCAATTTCTGCATTTTTGCCACAAAATATTAGGAATTTCTGCCTTTTTTCCCCAAAATAAGGAAAATTTCTGCCTTTTTTCTAAGAAATAAGTAAAATTTCTGCAATTTTGCCCCAAAATTAGTGAAATTTCTGCAATTTTGCCCCAAAATAAAGGAAATTTCTGCAATTTTGTTCCAAAATAAGTGGAATTTCTGAGTTTTGCTCTAAAATAAAAAGAATTTCTGTATTTGCCCTAACATATAGGGAATTTCTGCTTTTTGCCCCACAATTAAGGTAATTTCTGCAATTTTGCTCCAAAATACAGGGAATTTCTGCCTTTTTACTCGAAAATAAGAAGAATGCATACCTTTTTGCCATAAAAAAAGGAAATTTCTTCATTTTTGCTCCAAAATAAGAGGAATTTCTGCTTTTTTGCCTCTAAATAAGTGGATTTTCTGTCTTTTTCCCCCAAAACAAAGGGAATTTCTGTCTTTTTTGCCCCAAAATAAAAAAAAATTCTGACTTATTACCCTGAAATAAGTGAAATTTCTGCAATTTTGCCCTAAAATAAGGGAAATTTCTCCATTTTTGCCCCCAAATAAGAGGAATTTCAGCCTTTTTCCCTCAAAATAAAAGGAATTTCTGCATTTTTGCCACAAAATATTAGGAATTTCTGCATTTTTGCCCGAAAATAAGAAAATTTCTGCATTTTTTCCCTGAAATAAGTGAAATTTCTGCAATTTTGCCCCAAAATAAGTGATATTTCTGCAAATTTGCCCCAAAATAAGGGAAATTTCTGGAATTTTGCCCCAAAGTAAGTGGAATTTCTGAGTTTTGCCCCAAAATAAGGAGAATTTCTGTATTTTTCCCCCAACATATAGGGAATTTCTGCCTTTTTGCCCCACAATTAGGGGAATTTCTGCTATTTTGCTACAAAATACGGGGAATTTCTGCCTTTTTGCCCTAAAATAAGAAGAATGCATACCTTTTTGCCATAAAAAAGAGAAATTTCTTCATTTTTTCTCCAAAATAAGAGGAATTTCTGATTTTTGCCTCTAAATACCTGGAATTTCTGTCTTTTTGCCCCAAAACAAAGGGAATTTCTTTCTTTTTTGCCACAAAATAAGGAAAAATTCTGACTTATTAACCTGAAGTAAGTGAAATTTCTGCAATTTTGCCCCAAAATAAAGGAAATTTCTGCTTTTTTACCCATATAAGGGGAATTTCAGCATTTTTACCTCAAAATAAGTGGAATTTCTGCATTTTTGCACTCAAATATTAGGAATTTCTTACTTTTTGCCTCAAACAAGGAAAATTTCTGCAATTTGTACCAAAATAAAAGAAATTTCTGCCTTTTTGCCCCAATATAAGAAAATTTCTGCTTTTTTTCTGAAATAAGTGAAATTTCTGTAATTTTGCCCCAAAATAAGTGAAATTTCTGAGTTTTGCATCAAAATAATTAGAATTTCTGTCTTTTTGCACCAACATATAGCGAATATTTGCCTTTTTGCCCCACAATTACGTTAATTTCTGCAATTTTGCTCCAAAATACGGGGAATTTCTGCCTTTTTGCCAGAAAATAAGAAGAATGCATACATTTTGCCATAAATAAAGAAGTTTCTTCATTTTTGCTCCAAAATAAGGGGAATTTATGCTTTTTTGCCTCTAAATAAGTGGAATTTCTGTGTTTCTCCCCGAAAACAAAGGGAATTTCTGTCTTTCTTGCCCAAGAATAAGGAAAAATTCTGACTTATTACACAGAAGTAAGTGAAATTTTTGCAATTTTGCCCCAAAATAAAGAAAATTTCTGCCTTTTTGCCCTAAAAAGAGGGGAATTTCAGCCTTTTTACCTCAAAATAAGGGGAATTTCTGCATTTTTGCCACAAAATATTATTAATTTACGCTTTTTTTGCCCCAAAATAAGGAAAATTTCTGCCTTTTTTCCCTGAAATAAGTGAAATTTCTGCAATTTTGCCTTAAAATAAGTAAAATTTCTGCCATTTTGCGCCAAAATAAGTGAAATTTCTGCAATTTTGCCACAAAATAAGTGAAATTTCTGGAATTTTGCCCCAAAATAAGTGGAATTTCTGAGATTTGCCCCAAAATAAGGAGAATTTCTGTCTTTTGCCCCAACATATAGGGAATTTCTGCCTTTTTGACCCAAAATTAGGGGAAATTGTGCAATTTTGCTCCAAAATAAGGGGAATTTCTGCTTTTTTGCCACTAAATATGTGGAATTTCTGTCTTTTCCCCAAAATAAGAAAAATTTCTGCCTTTTTTCCCTGAAATAAGTGAAATTTCTGCAATTTTGCCCCAAAATACGTGAAATTTCTGCAATTTTGCCCCAAAATAAGTGAAATTTCTGCAATTTTGCCCCAAAATAAGGGAAATTTCTGCCTTTTTGCCTCCAAATAAGGGGAATTTCAGCCTTTTTACCTCAAAATAAGGGGAATTTCTGCATTTTTGCCACAAAATATTAGGAATTTCTTCTTTTTGCCCCAAAATAAGGAAAATTTCTGCCTTTTTTCCCTGAAATAAGTGAAATTTCTGCAATTTTGCCCCAAAATACGTGAAATTTCTGCAATTTTGCCACAAAATAAGTGAAATTTCGGAAATTTTGGCCCAAAATAAGTGGAATTTTTTAGATTTGCCCCAAAATAAGGAGAATTTCTGTCTTTTTGCCCCAACATATAGGGAATTTCTGCCTTTTTGACCCACAATTAGGAGAATTTCTGCAATTCTGCTCCAAAATAAGGGGAATTTCTGCATTTTTGCCTCTAAATAAGTGGAATTTCTGTCTATTTCTCCCAAAACAAAGAAAATTTCTGTCTTTTTTGCCCCAAAATAAAAAAAAAAATTCTGACTTATTACCCTGAAGTAAGTGAAATTTCAGCAATTTTGCCCCGTTAAGGGAAATTTCTGCCTTTTTGCCCCCAAATAAGGAGAATTTCAGCCATTTTACCTCAAAATAAGGGGAATTTCTGCATTTTTGCCTCAAAAATATTAGGAATTTCTGCCTTTTTGCCCCAAAATAAGGAAAATTTCTGCCTTTTTTCCCTGAAATAAGTGAAATTTCTGCAATTTTTCCCCAAAATAAGGAAAATTTCTGCATTTTTGTCCCCAAATAAAAGGAATTTCAGCCTTTTTACCTCAAAATAAGGGGAATTTCTGCATTTTTGCCACAAAATATTAGGAATTTCTGCCTTTTTGCCCCAAAATAAGGAAAATTTCTGCATTTTTTCCTGAAATAAGTAAAATTTCTGCAATTTTGCCCCAAACTAAGTGAAATTTCTTCAATTTTGCCCCAAAATAAGGGAAATTTCTGGAATTTTTCCCCAAAATAAGTGGAATTCTGAGTTTTTCCCCAAAATAAGGAGAATTTCTGTCTTTTTGCCTAAACATATAAGGAATTTCTGCTTTTTTGCCCCACAATTAGGGGAATTTCTGCAATTTTGCTTCAAAATTCGGGGAATTTCTGTCTTTTTGCCCGAAAATAAGAAGAATGCATACCTTTTTGCCATAAAAAAGGGAAATTTCTTCATTTTTGCTCCAAAATAAGGGGAATTTCTGCTTTTTTGCCTCTAAATAAGTGGAATTTATGACTTTTTCCCCAAAAACAAAGGGAATTTTTTTTTTTGCCCCAAAATAAATAAAATTTTTGACTCATTACTCTGAAGTAAGTAAAATTTCTGCAATTTTGCCCCAAATAAGTGAAATTTCTGCAACTTTGCCCGAAAATAAGTGAAATTTCTGGAATTTTGCCACAAAATAAGTGGAATTTCTGAGATTTGCCCCAAAATAAGGAGAATTTATGTCTTTTTGCCCCAACATATAAGGAATTTCTGCCTTTTTGACCCACAATTTGGGGAATTTCTGCAATTTTGCTCCAAAATAAGGGGAATTTCTGCTTTTTTGCCTCTAAATAAGTGGAATTTCTGTCTTTTTCCCCCAAAACAAAGGGAATTTCTGTCTTTTTTGCCCCAAAATAAGGAAAATTTCTGACTTATTACCCTGAAATAAGGGAAATTTCTGCAATTTTGCCTCAAAAAAAGAAAATTTTCTGCTTTTTTGCACCCAAATAAGGGGAATTTCAGGCATTTTACCTAAAAATAAGTGGAATTTCTGCATTTTTGCCCTAAAATAAGGGAAATTTCTTCCTTTTTGCCCTAAAATAAGGAAAATTTCTGCAATTTCGTATCAAAATAAAAGAAATTTCTGCCTTTTTGCCCCAATATAAGAAAATTACTGCTTTTTATTTAAATAAGTGAAATTTCTGCATTTTGCCCCAAAATAAGTGAAATTTCTGCTTTTTTGCCCCAAATAAGGGGAATTTCAGCCTTTTTACCTCAAAAAAAGTGGAATTTCTGCATTTTTACCCCCAAATATTAGGAATTTCTGACTTTTTGCCTCAAACAAGGAAAAGTTCTGCAATTTTGTACCAAAATAAAAGAAATTTCTGCCTTTTTGCCCCAATATAAGAAAATTTCTGCTTTTTTTTCTGAAATACGTGAAATTTCTGCAATTTTGCCCTAAAATAAGTGAAATTTCTGAGTTTTGCCCCAAAATAATTAGAATTTCTGTCTTTTTGTCCCAACATATAGCGAATTTCTGTCTTTTTGCCCCACAATTAAGGGAATTTCTGCAATTTGGCTCGAAAATATGGGGAATTTCTGCCTTTTTGCCTGAAAATAAGAAGAATGCATACTTTTTTGCCATAAAAAAGGGAAATTTCTTCATTTTTGCTCCAAAATAAGGGAATTTATGCTTTTTTGCCTTTAAATAAGTGGAATTTCTGTGTTTTTCCCCCAAAACAAAGGGAATTTCTGTTTTTTTTGCCCCACAATAAGGAAAAATTCTGACTTATTACACAGAAGTAAGTGAAATTTCTGCAATTTTGCCCCAAAATAAGGGAAATTTCTGCAATTTTGCCACAAAATAAGTGAAATTTCGGAAATTTTGGCCCAAAATAAGTGGAATTTTTTAGATTTGCCCCAAAATAAGGAGAATTTCTGTCTTTTTGCCCCAACATATAGGGAATTTCTGCCTTTTTGACCCACAATTAGGAGAATTTCTGCAATTCTGCTCCAAAATAAGGGGAATTTCTGCATTTTTGCCTCTAAATAAGTGGAATTTCTGTCTATTTCTCCCAAAACAAAGAAAATTTCTGTCTTTTTTGCCCCAAAATAAAAAAAAAAAATTCTGACTTATTACCCTGAAGTAAGTGAAATTTCAGCAATTTTGCCCCGTTAAGGGAAATTTCTGCCTTTTTGCCCCCAAATAAGGAGAATTTCAGCCATTTTACCTCAAAATAAGGGGAATTTCTGCATTTTTGCCTCAAAAATATTAGGAATTTCTGCCTTTTTGCCCCAAAATAAGGAAAATTTCTGCCTTTTTTCCCTGAAATAAGTGAAATTTCTGCAATTTTTCCCCAAAATAAGGAAAATTTCTGCATTTTTGTCCCCAAATAAAAGGAATTTCAGCCTTTTTACCTCAAAATAAGGGGAATTTCTGCATTTTTGCCACAAAATATTAGGAATTTCTGCCTTTTTGCCCCAAAATAAGGAAAATTTCTGCATTTTTTCCTGAAATAAGTAAAATTTCTGCAATTTTGCCCCAAACTAAGTGAAATTTCTTCAATTTTGCCCCAAAATAAGGGAAATTTCTGGAATTTTTCCCCAAAATAAGTGGAATTCTGAGTTTTTCCCCAAAATAAGGAGAATTTCTGTCTTTTTGCCTAAACATATAAGGAATTTCTGCTTTTTTGCCCCACAATTAGGGGAATTTCTGCAATTTTGCTTCAAAATTCGGGGAATTTCTGTCTTTTTGCCCGAAAATAAGAAGAATGCATACCTTTTTGCCATAAAAAAGGGAAATTTCTTCATTTTTGCTCCAAAATAAGGGGAATTTCTGCTTTTTTGCCTCTAAATAAGTGGAATTTATGACTTTTTCCCCAAAAACAAAGGGAATTTTTTTTTTTGCCCCAAAATAAATAAAATTTTTGACTCATTACTCTGAAGTAAGTAAAATTTCTGCAATTTTGCCCCAAATAAGTGAAATTTCTGCAACTTTGCCCGAAAATAAGTGAAATTTCTGGAATTTTGCCACAAAATAAGTGGAATTTCTGAGATTTGCCCCAAAATAAGGAGAATTTATGTCTTTTTGCCCCAACATATAAGGAATTTCTGCCTTTTTGACCCACAATTTGGGGAATTTCTGCAATTTTGCTCCAAAATAAGGGGAATTTCTGCTTTTTTGCCTCTAAATAAGTGGAATTTCTGTCTTTTTCCCCCAAAACAAAGGGAATTTCTGTCTTTTTTGCCCCAAAATAAGGAAAATTTCTGACTTATTACCCTGAAATAAGGGAAATTTCTGCAATTTTGCCTCAAAAAAAGAAAATTTTCTGCTTTTTTGCACCCAAATAAGGGGAATTTCAGGCATTTTACCTAAAAATAAGTGGAATTTCTGCATTTTTGCCCTAAAATAAGGGAAATTTCTTCCTTTTTGCCCTAAAATAAGGAAAATTTCTGCAATTTCGTATCAAAATAAAAGAAATTTCTGCCTTTTTGCCCCAATATAAGAAAATTACTGCTTTTTATTTAAATAAGTGAAATTTCTGCATTTTGCCCCAAAATAAGTGAAATTTCTGCTTTTTTGCCCCAAATAAGGGGAATTTCAGCCTTTTTACCTCAAAAAAAGTGGAATTTCTGCATTTTTACCCCCAAATATTAGGAATTTCTGACTTTTTGCCTCAAACAAGGAAAAGTTCTGCAATTTTGTACCAAAATAAAAGAAATTTCTGCCTTTTTGCCCCAATATAAGAAAATTTCTGCTTTTTTTTCTGAAATACGTGAAATTTCTGCAATTTTGCCCTAAAATAAGTGAAATTTCTGAGTTTTGCCCCAAAATAATTAGAATTTCTGTCTTTTTGTCCCAACATATAGCGAATTTCTGTCTTTTTGCCCCACAATTAAGGGAATTTCTGCAATTTGGCTCGAAAATATGGGGAATTTCTGCCTTTTTGCCTGAAAATAAGAAGAATGCATACTTTTTTGCCATAAAAAAGGGAAATTTCTTCATTTTTGCTCCAAAATAAGGGAATTTATGCTTTTTTGCCTTTAAATAAGTGGAATTTCTGTGTTTTTCCCCCAAAACAAAGGGAATTTCTGTTTTTTTTGCCCCACAATAAGGAAAAATTCTGACTTATTACACAGAAGTAAGTGAAATTTCTGCAATTTTGCCCCAAAATAAGGGAAATTTCTGCAATTTTGCCACAAAATAAGTGAAATTTCGGAAATTTTGGCCCAAAATAAGTGGAATTTTTTAGATTTGCCCCAAAATAAGGAGAATTTCTGTCTTTTTGCCCCAACATATAGGGAATTTCTGCCTTTTTGACCCACAATTAGGAGAATTTCTGCAATTCTGCTCCAAAATAAGGGGAATTTCTGCATTTTTGCCTCTAAATAAGTGGAATTTCTGTCTATTTCTCCCAAAACAAAGAAAATTTCTGTCTTTTTTGCCCCAAAATAAAAAAAAAAAATTCTGACTTATTACCCTGAAGTAAGTGAAATTTCAGCAATTTTGCCCCGTTAAGGGAAATTTCTGCCTTTTTGCCCCCAAATAAGGAGAATTTCAGCCATTTTACCTCAAAATAAGGGGAATTTCTGCATTTTTGCCTCAAAAATATTAGGAATTTCTGCCTTTTTGCCCCAAAATAAGGAAAATTTCTGCCTTTTTTCCCTGAAATAAGTGAAATTTCTGCAATTTTTCCCCAAAATAAGGAAAATTTCTGCATTTTTGCCCCCAAATAAAAGGAATTTCAGCCTTTTTACCTCAAAATAAGGGGAATTTCTGCATTTTTGCCACAAAATATTAGGAATTTCTGCCTTTTTGCCCCAAAATAAGGAAAATTTCTGCATTTTTTCCTGAAATAAGTAAAATTTCTGCAATTTTGCCCCAAACTAAGTGAAATTTCTTCAATTTTGCCCCAAAATAAGCGAAATTTCTGGAATTTTTCCCCAAAATAAGTGGAATTCTGAGTTTTTCCCCAAAATAAGGAGAATTTCTGTCTTTTTGCCTAAACATATAAGGAATTTCTGCTTTTTTGCCCCACAATTAGGGGAATTTCTGCAATTTTGCTTCAAAATTCGGGGAATTTCTGTCTTTTTGCCCGAAAATAAGAAGAATGCATACCTTTTTGCCATAAAAAAGGGAAATTTCTTCATTTTTGCTCCAAAATAAGGGGAATTTCTGCTTTTTTGCCTCTAAATAAGTGGAATTTATGACTTTTTCCCCAAAAACAAAGGGAATTTTTTTTTTGCCCCAAAATAAATAAAATTTTTGACTCATTACTCTGAAGTAAGTAAAATTTCTGCAATTTTGCCCCAAATAAGTGAAATTTCTGCAACTTTGCCCGAAAATAAGTGAAATTTCTGGAATTTTGCCACAAAATAAGTGGAATTTCTGAGATTTGCCCCAAAATAAGGAGAATTTATGTCTTTTTGCCCCAACATATAAGGAATTTCTGCCTTTTTGACCCACAATTTGGGGAATTTCTGCAATTTTGCTCCAAAATAAGGGGAATTTCTGCTTTTTTGCCTCTAAATAAGTGGAATTTCTGTCTTTTTCCCCCAAAACAAAGGGAATTTCTGTCTTTTTTGCCCCAAAATAAGGAAAATTTCTGACTTATTACCCTGAAATAAGGGAAATTTCTGCAATTTTGCCTCAAAAAAAGAAAATTTTCTGCTTTTTTGCACCCAAATAAGGGGAATTTCAGGCATTTTACCTAAAAATAAGTGGAATTTCTGCATTTTTGCCCTAAAATAAGGGAAATTTCTTCTTTTTTGCCCTAAAATAAGGAAAATTTCTGCAATTTTGTATCAAAATAAAAGAAATTTCTGCCTTTTTGCCCCAATATAAGAAAATTACTGCTTTTTATTTAAATAAGTGAAATTTCTGCATTTTGCCCCAAAATAAGTGAAATTTCTGCTTTTTTGCCCCAAATAAGGGGAATTTCAGCCTTTTTACCTCAAAAAAAGTGGAATTTCTGCATTTTTACCCCCAAATATTAGGAATTTCTGACTTTTTGCCTCAAACAAGGAAAAGTTCTGCAATTTTGTACCAAAATAAAAGAAATTTCTGCCTTTTTGCCCCAATATAAGAAAATTTCTGCTTTTTTTTCTGAAATACGTGAAATTTCTGCAATTTTGCCCTAAAATAAGTGAAATTTCTGAGTTTTGCCCCAAAATAATTAGAATTTCTGTCTTTTTGTCCCAACATATAGCGAATTTCTGTCTTTTTGCCCCACAATTAAGGGAATTTCTGCAATTTGGCTCGAAAATATGGGGAATTTCTGCCTTTTTGCCTGAAAATAAGAAGAATGCATACTTTTTTGCCATAGAAAAGGGAAATTTCTTCATTTTTGCTCCAAAATAAGGGAATTTATGCTTTTTTGCCTTTAAATAAGTGGAATTTCTGTGTTTTTCCCCCAAAACAAAGGGAATTTCTGTTTTTTTTGCCCCACAATAAGGAAAAATTCTGACTTATTACACAGAAGTAAGTGAAATTTCTGCAATTTTGCCCCAAAATAAGGGAAATTTCTGCCTTTTTGCCCTAAAATAAGGAGAATTTCAGCCTTTGTACCTCAAAATAAGGGGAATTTCTGAATTTTTGCCACAATATATTAGGAATTTATGCTTTTTTGCCACAAAATAAGGAAAATTTCTGCCTTTTTCTCCTGAAATAAGTGAAATTTCTGCAATTTTGCCCCAAAATAAGTGAAATTTCTGCAATTTTGCCCCAAAATAAGTGAAATTTCTGCAATTTTGCCCCAAAATAAGTGAAATTTCTGGAATTTTGCCCCAAAATAAGTGGAATTTCTGAGATTTGCCCCAAAATAAGGAGAATTTATGTCTTTTGCCCTAACATATAGGGAATTTCTGCCTTTTTGACCCAAAATTACGGGAAATTGTGCAATTTTGCCTCAAAATAAGGGGAATTTCTGCTTTTTTGCCTCTAAATAAGTGGAATTTCTGTCTTTTTCCTTCAAAACAAAGGGATTTTTTTTTGCTCCCAAATAAGTAAAATTTCTGACTTATTACCCTGAAATAAGTGAAATTTCTGCAATTTTGCCCCAAAATAAGGGAAATTTCTGCTTTTTTGTCACCAAATAAGGGGAATTTCAGCCTTTTTTCCTAAAATAAGTGGAATTTCTGAATTTTTGCCCTAAAATAAGGGAAATTTCTCCCTTTTTGCCCCAAAATAAGGAAAATTTCTGCAATTTTTTACCAAAATAAAAGAAATTTCTGCCTTTTTGCCCCAATAAAAGAAAATTTCTGCTTTTTTTTCTGAAATAAGTGAAATTTCTGGAATTTTGCCTCAAAATAAGGGAAATTTCTGAGTTTTGCACCAAACTAAGGACAATTTCTGACTTTTCGTCCCATCATATAGGGAATTTCTGCCTTTTTGCCCCACCATTAGGGGAATTTCTGCAATTTTGCTCCAAAATACGGGGAATTTCTGCCTTTTTGCCCGAAAATAAGAAAAATGCATACCGTTTTGCCATAAAAAAGGGAAATTTCTTCATTTTTGCTCCAAAATAAGGGGAATTTCTGCTTTTTTGCCTCTAAATAAGTGGAATTTCTGTCTTTTTCCCCTAAAACAGAAGGAATTTCTGGTTTTTTTGCCCCAAAATAAGGAAAATTTCTGACTTATTACCCTGAAATAAGTGAAATTTCTGCAATTTTTCCCCAAAATAAGGGAAATTTCTGCTTTTTTGTCACCAAATAATGGGAATTTCAGCTTTTTTACCTAAAATAAGTGGAATTTCTGCATTTTTGCTCCAAAATAAGGGAAATTTCGGCCTTTTTGCCACAAAATAAAGAAAATTTTTGCAATTTTTTACCAAAATAAAAGAAATTTCTGCCTTTTTGCCCCAATATAAGAAAATTTCTGCTTTTTTTTTCTGAAATAAGTGAAATTTCTGGAGTTTTGCCCCAAAATAAGGAGAATTTCTGTCTTTTTGTCCCATCATATACGGAATTTCTGCCTTTTTGCCCCACAATTAGAAGAATTTCTGCAATTTTGCTCCAAAATACGACGAATTTCTTCTTTTTGCCCGAAAATAAGAAGAATGCATACCGTTTTCCATAAAAAAGGGAAATTTCTTCATTTTTGCTCCAAAATAAGGAAACTTTCTGCTTTTTTGCCTCTAAATAATTGGAATTTCTCTATTTTCCCCCAAAACAAAGGGAATTTCTGTGTTTTTTGCCCCAAAATAAGGAAAAATTCTGACTTATTACCCTGAAATGAGTGAAATTTCTGCAATTTTACCCCAAAAAAAGGAAAATTTCTGCTTTTTTGCCCCCAAATAAGGGGAATTTCAGCCTTTTTACCTCAAAATAAGTGGAATTTCTGAATTTTTGCCCTAAAATAAGGGAAATTTCTGCCTTTTTGCCCCAAAATAAGGAAAATATCTGCAATTTTGTATCAAAAAAAAAGAAATTTCTGCCTTTTTGCCCCAATATACGAAAATTTCTGCTTTATTTTCTGAAATAAGTGAAATTTCTGCAATTTTGCCCCAAAATAAGTAAAATTTCTGCTTATTTGCCACACATAAGGGGAATTTCAGCCTTTTAACTTCAAAATAATTGGAATTTCTGCATTTTTGCCCCAAAATATTAGGAATTTCTGACTTTTTGCCCCAAAACAAAGAAAATTTCTGCAATTTTGTACCAAAATAAAAGAAATTTCTGCCTTTTTGCCCTAATATAAGATAATTTCTGCTTTTTTTTCTGAAATAAGTGAAATTTCTGCAATTTTGCCCCAAAATAATTAGAATTTCTGTCTTTTTGCCACAACATATAGGGAATTTCTGCCATTTTGACCCAAAATTACGGGAAATTGTGCAATTTTGCCTCAAAATAAGGGGAATTTCTGTCTTTTTCCCCCAAAACAAAGGGATTTTTCTTTGCCCCCAAATAAGTAAAATTTCTGACTTATTACCCTGAAATAAGTGAAATTTCTGCAATTTTGCACCAAAATAAGGGAAATTTCTGCTTTTTTGTCACCAAATAAGGGGAATTTCAGCCTTTTTTCCTAAAATAAGTGGAATTTCTGAATTTTTGCCCGAAAATAAGGGAAATTTCTTCTTTTTTCCCCAAAATAAAGAAAATTTCTGCAATTTTTTATCAAAATAAAAGAAATTTCTGCCTTTTTGCCCCAATTAAAAGAAAATTTCTGCTTTTTTTTTTCTGAAATAAGTGAAATTTCTGGAATTTTGCCCCAAACTAAGGACAATTTCTGTCTTTTTGTCCCATCATATAGGAAATTTCTGCCTTTTTGCCCCACCATTAGGGGAATTTCTGCAATTTTGCTCCAAAATACGGGGAATTTCTGCCTTTTTGCCCGAAAATAAGAAGAATGCATACCGTTTTGCCATAAAAAAGGGAAATTTCTTCATTTTTGCTCCAAAATAAGGGGAATTTCTGCTTTTTTGCCTCTAAATAAGTGGAATTTCTGTCTTTTTCCCCCAAAACAGAAGAAATTTCTGTTTTTTTTGCCCCAAAATAAGGAAAATTTCTGACTTATTACCCTGAAATAAGTGAAATTTCTGCAATTTTGCCCCAAAATAAGGGAAATTTCTGCTTTTCTGTCACCAAATAATGGGAATTTCAGCTTTTTTACCTAAAATAAATGGAATTTCTGCATTTTTGCTCCAAAATAAGGGAAATTTCTGCCTTTTTGCCCCAAAATAAAGAAAATTTTTGCAATTTTTTACCAAAATAAAAGAAATTTCTGCCTTTTTGCCCCAATATAAGAAAATTTCTGCTTTTTTTTCTGAAATAAGTGAAATTTCTGGAGTTTTGCCCCAAAATAAGGAGAATTTCTGTCTTTTTGTCCCATCATATACGGAATTTCTGCCTTTTTGCCCCACAATTAGAAGAATTTCTGCAATTTTGCTCCAAAATACGGGGAATTTCTGCCTTTTTGCCCGAAAATAAGAAGAATGCATACGGTTTTGCCATAAAAAAGGGAAATTTCTTCATTTTTGCTCCAAAATAAGGGGAATTTCTGCTTTTTTGCCTCTAAATAAGTGGAATTTCTGTGTTTTTCCCCGAAAACAGAAGAAATTTCTGGTTTTTTTGCACCAAAATAAGGAAAATTTCTGACTTATTACCCTGAAATAAGTGAAATTTCTGCAATTTTGCCCCAAAATAAGGGAAATTTCTGCTTTTTTGTCACCAAATAATGGGAATTTCCGCTTTTTTACCTAAAATAAATGGAATTTCTGCATTTTTGCTCCAAAATAAGGGAAATTTCTGCCTTTTTGCCCCAAAATAAAGAAAATTTTTGCAATTTTTTACCAAAATAAAAGAAATTTCTGCCTTTTTGCCCCAATATAAGAAAATTTCTGCTTTTTTTTCTGAAATAAGTGAAATTTCTGGAGTTTTGCCCCAAAATAAGGAGAATTTCTGTCTTTTTGTCCCATCATATACGGAATTTCTGCATTTTTGCCCCACAATTAGAAGAATTTCTGCAATTTTGCTCCAAAATACGAGGAATTTCTTCCTTTTTGCCCGAAAATAAGAAGAATGCATACCGTTTTGCCATAAAAAAGGGAAATTTCTTCATTTTTGCTCCAAAATAAGGAAACTTTCTGCTTTTTTGCCTCTAAATAATTGGAATTTCTGTATTTTCCCCCAAAACAAAGGGAATTTCTGTCTTTTTTGCCCCAAAATAAGGAAAAATTCTAACTTATTACCCTGAAATAAGTGAAATTTCTGCAATTTTACCCCAAAAATAGGAAAATTTCAAATTTTTTGCCCCCAAATAAGGGGAATTTCAGCCTTTTTACCTCAAAATAAGTGGAATTTTTGCATTTTTGCCCTAAAATAAGGGAAATTTCTGCCTTTTTGCCCCAAAATAAGGAAAATATCTGCAATTTTGTATCAAAATAAAAGAAATTTCTGCCTTTTTGCCCCAATATAAGAAAATTTCTGCTTTTTTTTCTGAAATAAGTGAAATTTCTGCAATTTTGCCCCAAAAAAAGTAAAATTTCTGCTTTTTTGCCCCAATAAAGGGAATTTCAGCCTTTTTACTTAAAAATAAGTGGAATTTCTGCATTTTTGCCCCAAAATATTAGGAATTTCTGACTTTTTGCCCCAAAACAAAGAAAATTTCTGCAATTTTGTACCAAAATAAAAGAAATTTCTGCCTTTTTGCCCCAATATAGGATAATTTCTGTTTTTTTTTGAAATAAGTGAAATTTCTGCAATTTTGCCCCAAAATAATTAGAATTTCTGTCTTTTTCCCCTAACATATAGGGAATTTCTGCCTTTTTGCCCCACAATTAAGGGAATTTCTGCAATTTTGCTCCAAAATACGGGGAATTTCTGCCTTTTTGCCCGAAAATAAGAAGAATGCATTCCTTTCTGCCATAAAAATGGAAATTTCTTCATATTTGCTTCAAAATAACGGGAATTTCTGCTTTTTTGCTACTAAATAAGTGGATTTTCTGTCTTTTTCCCACAAAACAAAGGAAAGTTCTGTCTCATTTTCCCCAAAATAAGGAAAATTCCTGACTTATTACCCTGAAGTAAGTGAAATTTCTGCAATTTTGCCCAAAAATTAGGGAAATTTCTGCCTTTTTATCCTCAACAAATGGGAATTTCAGCCTTTTTACCTCAAAATAGGGGGAATTTCTGCATTTTTGCCACAAAATATTAGGAATTTCTGCCTTTTTGCCCCAAAATAAAGAAAATTTCTGCCTTTTTTCCCCGAAATAAGTGAAATTTCTGCAATTTTGCCCAAAAATAAGTGAAATTTCTGCAATTTTGCCCCAAAATATGTGAAATTTCCTGAATTTTGCCCCAAAATAAGTGGAATTTCTGAGATTTGCCCAAAAATAAAGAGAATTTCTGTCTTTTTGCCCCAACATATAGAAAATTTCTGCCTTTTTGAGCCACAATTAGGGGAATTTCTGCAATTTTGCTCCAAAATAAGGGGAATTTCTGCTTTTTTTGCCTCTAAATAAGTGGAATTTCTGTCTTTTTCCCCCAAAACAAAAGGAATTTCTGGTTTTTTTTGCCCCAAAATAAGGAAAATTTCTGACTTATTACCCTGAAATAAGTGAAATTTCTGCAATTTTGCCCCAAAATAAGGGAAATTTCTGCTTTTCTGTCACCAAATAAGGGGAATTTCCGCCTTTTTACCTAAAATAATTGGAATTTCTGCATTTTTGCCCCAAAATAAGGGAAATTTCTCCCTTTTGCCCCCAAAAAAAGAAAATTTCTGCAATTTTTTACCAAAATAAAAGAAATTTCTTCCTTTTTGCCCCAATATAAGAAAATTTCTGCTTTTTTTTGTGAAATAAGTGAAATTTCTGGAATTTTGCTTCAAAATAAGGGAAATTTCTGAGTTTTGCCCCAAACTAAGGAGTATTTCTGTCTTTTTGTCCCATCATGTAGGGAATTTCTGCCTTTTCGCCCCACCGTTAGGGGAATTTCTGCAATTTTGCTCCAAAATACGGGGAATTTCTGCCTTTTTGCCCGAAAATCAGAAGAATGCATACCGTTTTGCCATAAAAAGGGGAAATTTCTTCATTTTTGCTCCAAAATAAGTGGAATTTCTGCTAATTTGTTTCTAAATAAGTGGAATTTCTGTCCTTATCCCGCAAAACAAAGGGAATTCCTGTCTTTTTTGCCCCAAAATATGAAAATTTATGACCTATTACAATGGAATAAGCGAAATTTCTGCAATTTTGACCCAAAATAAGGGAAATTTCTGCCTTTTTGCCTCCAAATAAGAGGAATTTCAGCCTTTTTACCTCAAAATAAGGGGAATTTCTGCATTTTTGCCCCAAAATATGGGAAATTTCTGACCTTTTGCCCCAAAATAAGAAAAATTTCTGTAATTTTGTACCAAAATAAAAGAAATTTCTGCCTTTTTGCCCCAAAATAAGAAAATATCTGCTTTTTTTTCAAATAAGTGAAATTTCTGCAATTTTGCCACCAAAAAAGTCAAATTTCTGCAATTTTGCCCCAAAATAAGGGAAATTTCTAGAATTTTGCCCCAAAATAAGTGGAATTTCTGAGTTTTGCCCCAAAATAAGGAGATTATCTGTCTTTTTGCCCCAACATATAGGGAATTTCTGCCTTTTTGCGGCACAATAAGGGGAATTTCTGCAATTTTGCTCCAAAATACGGGGAATTTCTGCCTTTTTGCCAGAAAATAAGAAGAATGCATACCTTTTTGCCATAAAAAAAGGAAATTTCTTCATTTTTGCTCGAAAATAAGGGGAATTTCTTCTTTTTTGCCTCTAAATAAGTGGAATTTCTGTCTTTTTCCCCCAATACAAAGGAAATTTCTGAGATTTTTGCCACAAAATAAGGAAAATTTCTGACTTATTTCCCTGAAATAAGTGAAATTTCTACAATTTTGCCCGAAAATAAGGGAAATTTCTGCATTTTTGCCTCCAAATAAGAAGAATTTCAGCCTTTTTACCTCAAAATAAGGGGTATTTCTGGATTTCTGCCCCAAAATATGAAAAATTTCTGCCTTTTTGCCCCAAAATAAGAAAAATTTCTGCAATTTTGTACCAAAATAAAAGAAATTTCTGCAATTTTGCCCCAAAATAAGTCAAATTTCTTCAATTTTGCCCCAAAATAAGGGAAATTTCTGGAATTTTGCCCCAAAAAAGTGAAATTTCTGAGTTTTGCCCCAAAATAAGAATTTCGATCTTTTTGCCCCAACATATAGGGAATTTCTGCCTTTTTGCCCCACAATTAGGGGAATTTCTGCAATTTTGCTCCAAAATACAAGGAATTTCTGCCTTTTTGCCTGAAAATAAGAAAAATGCATACCTTTTTGCCATAAAAAAAGGAAATTTCTTCATTTTTGCTCCAAAATAAGGGGAATTTCTTCTTTTTTGCCTCTAAATAAGTGGAATTTCTGTCTTTTTCCCCCAATACAAAGGAAACTTCTGAGATTTTTGCCACAAAATAAGGAAAATTTCTGACTTATTACCCTGAAATAAGTGAAATTTCTACAATTTTGCCCAAAAATAAGAGAAACTTTCTGCCTTTTTGCCTCCAAATAAGAAGAATTTCAGCCTTTTTACCTCAAAATAAGGGGTATTTCTGGATTTCTGCCACAAAATATGAAAAATTTCTGCCTTTTTGCCACAAAATAAGAAAAATTTCTGCAATTTTGTACCAAAATAAAACAAATTTCTGCAATTTTGCCCCAAAATAAGTCAAATTTCTTCAATTTTGCCCCAAAATAAGGGAAATTTCTGGAATTTTGCCCCAAAAAAGTGAAATTTCTGAGTTTTGCCCCAAAATAAGAATTTCGATCTTATTGCCCCAACATATAGGGAATTTCTGCCTTTTTGCCCCACAATTAGGGGAATTTCTGCAATTTTGCTCCAAAATATGGGGAATTTCTGCCTTTTTGCCCGAAAATAAGAAGAATGCATACCTTTTTGCCATAAAAAAGGGAAATTTCTTCATTTTGGCTCCAAAATAAGGGGAATTTCTGCTTTTTTGCCTCTAAATAAGTGGAATTTCTGTCTTTTTCCCCCAAAACAAAGGGAATTTCTGTCTTTTTTGCCCCAAAATAAGGAAAATTTCTGACTTATTACCCTGAAATAAGTGAAATTTCTGCAATTTTGCCCCAAAATAAGGGAAATTTCTGCTTTTCTGTCACCAAATAAGGGGAATTTCCGCCTTTTTACCTAAAATAATTGGAATTTCTGCATTTTTGCCCCAAAATAAGGGAAATTTCTCCCTTTTGCCCCAAAATAAAGAAAATTTCTGCAATTTTTTACCAAAATAAAAGAAATTTCTGCCTTTTTGCCCCAATATAAGAAAATTTCTGCTTTTTTTGTGAAATAAGTGAAATTTCTGGAATTTTGCTTCAAAATAAGGGAAATTTCTGAGTTTTTCCCCAAACTAAGGAGTATTTCTGTCTTTTTGTCCCATCATGTAGGGAATTTCTGCCTTTTCGCCCCACCGTTAGGGGAATTTCTGCAATTTTGCTCCAAAATACGGGGAATTTCTGCCTTTTTGCCCGAAAATAAGAAGAATGCATACCGTTTTGCCATAAAAAGGGGAAATTTCTTCATTTTTGCTCCAAAATAAGTGGAATTTCTGCTTATTTGTTTCTAAATAAGTGGAATTTCTGTCCTTATCCCGCAAAACAAAGGGAATTCCTGTCTTTTTTGCCCCAAAATATGAAAATTTATGACCTATTACAATGGAATAAGTGAAATTTCTGCAATTTTGACCCAAAATAAGGGAAATTTCTGCCTTTTTTGCCTCCAAATAAGAGGAATTTCAGCCTTTTTACCTCAAAATAAGGGGAATTTCTGCATTTTTGCCCCAAAATATGGGAAATTTCTGACCTTTTGCCCCAAAATAAGAAAAATTTCTGCAATTTTGAACCAAAATAAAAGAAATTTCTGCCTTTTGCCCCAAAATAAGAAAATTTTTGCTTTTTTTCTGAAATAAGTAAAATTTCTGCAATTTTGCCCCAAAATAAGGGAAATTTCTGCCTTTTTGCCTTAAAAAAGGGGGAATTTCAGCCTTTTTACCTCAAAATAAGTGGAATTTCTGCATTTTTGCCACAAAATATTAGAAATTTATGCTTTTTTGCCTCAAAATAAGGAAAATTTCTGCCTTTTTCCCTGAAATAAGTGAAATTTCTGCAATTTTGTTCCAAAATAAG
Organism: Micromys minutus; assembly: GCF_963924665.1. Lineage (NCBI taxonomy): Eukaryota > Metazoa > Chordata > Mammalia > Rodentia > Muridae > Micromys > Micromys minutus. The sequence continues at coordinate 534,474 of NW_027667232.1, read as the reverse complement.
TGAAATTTCTGCAATTTTGCGCCAAAATAAGTGAAATTTCTGCAATTTTGCCCCAAAATAAGTGAAATTTCTGGAATTTTGCCCCAAATTAAGGGAAATTTCTGCCTTTTTGCCCCAAAATAAGGAAATTTCTGTAATTTTGCTGAAATAAGTGAAATTTCTGCAATTTTGCCCCAAAATAAGTGAAATATCTGAGTTTTGCCCCAAAATAAGGAGAATTTCTGTCTTTTTGCCCAAACATATAGGGAATTTCTGCCTTTTTGCCCCACAATTAGGGGAATTTCTGCAATTTTGCTCCAAAATACAAGGAATCTGCCTTTTTGTTCGAAAATAAGAAGAATGCATACCTTTCTGCCATAAAAATGCAAATTTCTTCATTTTTGCTTCAAAATAAAGGGAATTTCTGCTTTTTTGCCACTAAATAAGTGGAATTTCTATCTTTTTCCCACAAAACAAAGGGAAGTTCTGTCTTTTTTTCCCCAAAATAAGGAAAATTCCTGACTTATTACCCTGAAGTAAGTGAAATTTCTGCAATTTTGTCTGAAAATTAGGGAAATTTCTGCATTTTTATCCCCAAATAATGGGAATTTCAGCCTTTTTACCTCAAAATAGGAGGAACTTCTGAATTTTTGCCACAAAATATTAGGAATTTCTGCATTTTTGCCCCAAAATAAAGAAAATTTCTGCCTTTTTTCCCCGAAATAAGTGAAATTTCTGCAATTTTGCACCAAAATAAGTGAAATTTTTGCAATTTTGCCCCAAAATATGTGAAATTTCCTGAAATTTGCCCCAAAATAAGTGTAATTACTGAGATTTGCCCAAAAATAAAGAGAATTTCTGCCTTTTTGCCCCAACATATAGAAAATTTTTGCCTTTTTGCCCCACAATAAGGGGAATTTCTGAAATTTTGCTCCAAAATAATGGAAATTTCTGCTTTTTTGACTCTAAATAAGTGGAATTTCTGTCTTTTTCCCCCAAAACAAAAGGAATTTCTGTTTTCTTTGCCCCAAAAGAAAGAAAATTTCTGACTTATTACCCTGAAATAAGTGAAATTTCTGCACTTTTGCCCCAAAATAAGGGAAATTTCTGCTTTTTTGTCACCAAATAAGGGAAATTTGAGCCTTTTTACCTAAAATAAGTGGAATTTCTGCATTTTTGCCCCAAAATAAGGGAAATTTCTCCCTTTTTGCCCCAAAATAAGGAAAATTTCTGCAATTTTTTAACAAAATAAAAGAAATTTCTGCCTTTTTGCCCCAATATAGGAAAATTTCTGCTTTTTTTTCTGAAATAAGTGAAATTTCTGGAATTTTGCCCCAAAATAAGGGAAATTTCTGAGTTTTGCCCTAAACTAAGGAGAATTTCTGTCTTTTTGTCCCATCATATAGGGAATTTCTGCCTTTTGCCCCACCATTAGGGGAATTTCTGCAATTTTTTCCCAAAATACGATGAATTTCTGCATTTTTGCCCGAAAATAAGAAGAATGCATACCGTTTTGCCATAAAAAAGGGAAATTTCTTCATTTTTGCTTCAAAATAAAGGGAATTTCTGCTTTTTTGCTACTAAATAAGTGGAATTTCTGTCTTTTTCCCACAAAACAAAGAGATGTTCTATCTTTTTTGCCCTAAATAAAGAAAATTTCTGACTTAATACCCAGAAGTAAGTGAAATTTCTGCAATTTTGCCTGAAAATTAGGGAAATTTCTGCCTTTTTATCCCCAAATAATGAGAATTTCAGCCTTTTTACCTAAAAATAAGGGGAATTTCTGCATTTTTGCCACAAAATATGAAAAATTTCTGCCTTTTTGCCCCAAAATAAAAAAAAATTCTGCCTTTTTTCCCTGAAATAAGTGAAATTTCTGAAATTTTGCCCCAAAATAAGTGAAATGTCTGCAATTTTGTTCCAAAATATGTGAAATTTCTGGAATTTTGCCCCAAAATAAGTGAAATTTCTGGAATTTTGCCCCAAAATAAGTGGAATTTCTGAGATTTGCCCCAAAATAAGGAGAATTTCTGTCTTTTGCCCTAACATATAGGGAATTTCTGCCTTTTTGAACCAAAATTATGGGAAATTGTGCAATTTTGCCTCAAAATAAGGGGAATTTCTGCTTTTTTGCCTCTAAATAAGTGGAATTTCTGTCTTTTTCCCCCAAAACAAAGGGATTTTTTTTTGCCCCCAAATAAGTAAAATTTCTGACTTATTACCATGAAATAAGTGAAATTTCTGCAATTTTGCCCCAAAATAAGGGAAATTTCTGCTTTTTTGTCACCGAATAAGGGGAATTTCAGCCTTTTTTTCTAAAACAAGTGGAATTTCTGAATTTTTGCCCCAAAATAAGGGAAATTTCTCCCTTTTTGCCCCAAAATAAGGAAAATTTCTGCAATTTTTTACCAAAATAAAAGAAATTTCTGCCTTTTTGCCCCAATAAAAGAAAATTTCTGCTGTTTTTTTTTGAAATAAGTGAAATTTCTGGAATTTTGCCTCAAAATAAGGGAAATTTCTGAGTTTTGCCCCAAACTAAGGACAATTTCTGTCTTTTTGTCCCATCATATAGGGAATTTCTGCCTTTTTGCCCCACCATTAGGGGAATATCTGCAATTTTGCTCCAAAATACGGGGAATTTCTGCCTTTTTGCCTGAAAATAAAAAGAATGCATACCGTTTTGCCATAAAAAAAGGGAAATTTCTTCATTTTTGCTCCAAAATAAGGGGAATTTCTGCTTTTTTGCCTCTAAATAAGTGGAATTTCTGTCTTTTTCCCCCAAAACAGAAGGAATTTTTTTTTTTTGCCCCAAAATAAGGAAAATTTCTGACTTATTACCCTGAAATAAGTGAAATTTCTGCAATTTTGCCCCAAAATAAGGGAATTTTCTGCTTTTTTGTCACCAAATAATGGGAATTTCAGCCTTTTTACCTAAAATAAGTGGAATTTCTGCATTTTTGCTATAAATTAAGGGAAATTTCTGCTTTTTTGCCCCAAAATAAGGAAAATTTTTGCAATTTTTTACCAAAATAAAAGAAATTTCTGCCTTTTTGCCCCAATATAAGAAAATTTCTGCTTTTTTTTTCTGAAATAAGTGAAATTTCTGGAGTTTTGCCCCAAAATAAGGAGAATTTCTGTCTTTTTGTCCCATCATATACGGAATTTCTGCATTTTTGCCCCACAATTAAGGGAATTTCTGCAATTTTGCTCCAAAATACGAGGTGTTTCTTCCTTTTTGCCCGAAAATAAGAAGAATGCATACCGTTTTGCCATAAAAAAGGGAAATTTCTTCATTTTTGCTCCAAATTAAGGAAACTTTCTGCATTTTTGCCTCTAAATAATTGGAATTTCTGTATTTTCCCCCAAAACAAAGGGAATTTCTGTCTTTTTTGCCCCAAAATAAGAAAAAATTCTGACTTATTACCCTGAAATAAATGAAATTTCTGCAATTTTACCCCCAAAAAATGAAAATTTCTGTTTTTTGCCCCCAAATAAGGGGAAATTCAGCCTTTTTACCTCAAAATAAGTGGAATTTCTGCATTTTTGCCCTAAAATAAGGGAAATTTCTGCCTTTTTGCCCCAAAATAAGGAAAATATCTGCAATTTTGTATCAAAATAAAAGAAATTTCTACCTTTTTGCCCCAATATAAGAAAATTTCTGCTTTTTTTTCTGAAATAAGTGAAATTTCTGCAATTTTGCCCCAAAATAAGTAAAATTTCTGCTTTTTTGCCCCAATAAAGGGAATTTCAGCCTTTTTACTTCAAAATAAGTGGAATTTCTGCATTTTTGCCCCAAAATATTAGGAATTTCTGACTTTTTGCCCCAAAACAAAGAAAATTTCTGCAATTTTGTACCAAAATAAAAGAAATTTCTGCCTTTTTGCCCCAATATAATTCATGCTTTTTTTTCTGAAATAAGTGAAATTTCTGCAATTTTGCCACAAAATAATTAGAATTTCTGTCTTTTTGCCACAACATATAGGGAATTTCTGCCTTTTTGCCCCACCATTAGGGGAATTTCTGCAATTTTTCTCCAAAATACAGGGAATTTCTGCCTTTTTGCCCGAAAATAAGAAGAATGCATACCGTTTTGCCATAAAAAAGGGAAATTTCTTCATTTTTGCTTCAAAATAAAGGGAATTTCTGCTTTTTTGCCACTAAATAAGTGGAATTTCTGTCTTTTTCCCACAAAACAAAGAGATGTTCTATCTTATTTGCCCTAAAATAAGGAAAATTTCTGACTTATTACCATGAAGTAAGTGAAATTTCTGCAATTTTGCCTGAAAATTAGGGAAATTTCTGCCTTTTTATCCCCAAATAATGAGAATTTCAGCCTTTTTCCCTAAAAATAAGGGGAATTTCTGCATTTTTGCCACAAAATATGAGGAATTTCTGCCTTTTTGCAGCAAAATAAAGAAAATTTCTGCCTTTTTTTCCTGAAATAAGTGAAATTTCTGCAATTTTGCCCCAAAATAAGTGAAATGTCTTCAATTTTGTTCCAAAATATGTGAAATTTCTGGAATTTTGCCCCAAAATAAGTAGAATTTCAGAGATTTTCCCCAAAATAAAGAGAATTGCTGTCTTTTTGCCCCAAGATATAGAAAATTTCTGCCTTTTTGACCCACAATTAGGGGAATTTCTGCAATTTTGCTCCAAAATAAGGGGAATTTCTGCCTTTTTGCCTGAAAATAAGAAGAATGCATACATTTTTGCCATAAAAAACGGAAATTTCTTCATTTTTGCTCCAAAATAAGGGGAATTTCTGCATTTTTGCCTCTAAATAAGTGGAATTTCTGTCTCTTTCCCCCAAAACAAAGGGAATTTCTGACTTTTTCGCCGCAAAGTAAGGAAAAATTCTGACTTATTACCCTGAAGTAAGTGAAATTTCTGCAATTTTGCCCCAAAATAAGGAAAATTTCTGCCTTTTTCCCTGAAATAAGTGAAATTTCTGCAATTTTGCCCCAAAATAAGTGAAATTTCTAGAATTTTGCCCCCAAAAAAGTGGAATTTCTGAGATTTGCCCCAAAATAAGAAGAATTTCTGTCTTTTTGCTCCAACATATAGGGGATTTCTGCTTTTTTGACCCACAGTTAGGGGAATTTCTGCAATTTTGCTCCAAAATAAGGGGAATTTCTGCTTTTTTGCCTCTAAATAAGTGGAATTTCTGTCTTTTTTTCCAAAACAAAGGAAATTTCTGGGTTTTTTTGCCCCAAAATAAGGAAAATTTCTGACTTATTACCCTGAAATAAGTGAAATTTCTGCAATTTTGCCCCAAAATAAGAGAAATTTCTGCTTTTTTGCCCCCAAATAAGGGGAATTTCAGCCTTTTACCTCAGAATAAGTGGAATTTCTGCATTTTTTCCCCAAAATATGGGAAATTTCTGCCTTTTTGCCTTAAAATAAGAAAAATTTCTGAAATTTTTTACCATAATAAAAGAAATTTCTGCCTTTTTGCCCCAAAATAAGTAAATTTCTACTTTTTTCTGCAATATGTAAAATTTCTGCAATTTTGCCCCAAAATAAGTCAAATTTCTGCAATTTTGCCCCAAAATAAGGGAAATTTCTAGAATTTTGCCCCAAAAAGTGGAATTTCTTATTTGGCCCCAAAATAATGAGAATTTCTGTTTTTTGCACTAACATATAGGGAATTTCTGCCTTTTTGCCCCACAATTAGGGGAATTTCTGCAATTTTGCTCCAAAATACGGGGAATTTCTGCCTTTTTGCCCGAAAATAAGAAGACTGCATACATTTTTTGCCATAAAAAAAGGAAATTTCTTCATTTTTGCTCCAAAATAAGGGGAATTTCTGCTTTTTTGCCTCTAAATAAGTGGAATTTCTGTCTTTTTCCCCCAAAACAGAAGGAATTTCTGGGTTATTTTGCCCCAAAATAAGGAAAATTTCTGACTTATTACCCTGAAATAAGTGAAATTTCTGCAATTTTGCCCCAAAATAAGGGAATTTTCTGCTTTTTTGTCACCAAATAATGGGAATTTCAGCCTTTTTACCTAAAATAAGTAGAATTTCTGCATTTTTGCTATAAATTAAGGGAAATTTCTGCTTTTTTGCCCCAAAATAAGGAAAATTTTTGCAATTTTTTACCAAAATAAAAGAAATTTCTGCCTTTTTGCCCCAATATAAGAAAATTTCTGCTTTTTTTTCTGAAATAAGTGAAATTTCTGGAGTTTTGCCCCAAAATAAGGAGAATTTCTGTCTTTTTGTCCCATCATATACGGAATTTCTGCATTTTTGCCCCACAATTAGGGGAATTTCTGCAATTTTGCTCCAAAATACGAGGAATTTCTTCCTTTTTGCCCGAAAATAAGAAGAATGCATACCGTTTTGCCATAAAAAAGGGAAATTTCTTCATTTTTGCTCCAAATTAAGGAAACTTTCTGCATTTTTGCCTCTAAATAATTGGAATTTCTGTATTTTCCCCCAAAACAAAGGGAATTTCTGTCTTTTTTGCCCCAAAATAAGAAAAAATTCTGACTTATTACCCTGAAATAAGTGAAATTTCTGCAATTTTACCCCAAAAAAATTGAAAATTTCTGCTTTTTTGCCCCCAAATAAGGGGAATTTCAGCCTTTTTACCTCAAAATAAGTGGAATTTCTGCATTTTTGCCCTAAAATAAGGGAGATTTCTGCCTTTTTGCCCCAAAATAAGGAAAATATCTGCAATTTAGTATCAAAATAAAAGAAATTTCTGCCTTTTTGCCCCAATATAAGAAAATTTCTGCTTTTTTTTCTGAAATAAGTGAAATTTCTGCCATTTTGCCCCAAAATAAGTAAAATTTCTCCTTTTTTGCCCCAAATAAGAGGAATTTCAGCCTTTTTACTTCAAAATAATTGGAATTTCTGCATTTTTGCCCCAAAATATTAGGAATTTCTGACTTGTTGCCCCAAAACAAGGAAAATTTCTGCAATTTTGTACCAAAATAAAAGAAATTTCTGCCTTTTTGCCCCAATATAAGATAATTTCTGCTTTTTTTTCTGAAATAAGTGAAATTTCTGCAATTTTAACCCAAAATAATTAGAATTTCTGTCTTTTTGCCCCAACATATAGGGATTTCTGCCTTTTTGCCCCACAATTAAGGGAATTTCTGCAATTTTGCTCCAAAATACGGGGAATTTCTGCCTTTTTGCCCGAAAATACGAAGAATGCATACCTTTTTGCCATAAAAAAGGGAAATTTCTTCATTTTTGCTCCAAAATAAGGGGAATTCCTGCTTTTTTGCCTCTAAATAAGTGGAATTTCTGTGTTTTTCCCCCCAAAAAAAGAGAATTTCTGTCTTTTTTGCCCCAAAATAAGGAAAAATTCTGACTTATTACACAGAAGTAAGTGAAATTTCTGCAATTTTGCCCCAAAATAAGGAAATTTCTGCCTTTTTGCCCTAAAATAAGGAGAATTTCAGCCTTTGTACCTCAAAATAAGGGGAATTTCTGAATTTTTGCCACAATATATTAGGAATTTATGCTTTTTTGCCACAAAATAAGGAAAATTTCTGCCTTTTTCTCCTGAAATAAGTGAAATTTCTGCAATTTTGCCCCAAAATAAGTGAAATTTCTGCAATTTTGCCCCAAAATAAGTGAAATTTCTGCAATTTTGCCCCAAAATAAGTGAAATTTCTGGAATTTTGCCCCAAAATAAGTGGAATTTCTGAGATTTGCCCCAAAATAAGGAGAATTTATGTCTTTTGCCCTAACATATAGGGAATTTCTGCCTTTTTGACCCAAAATTACGGGAAATTGTGCAATTTTGCCTCAAAATAAGGGGAATTTCTGCTTTTTTGCCTCTAAATAAGTGGAATTTCTGTCTTTTTCCTTCAAAACAAAGGGATTTTTTTTTGCTCCCAAATAAGTAAAATTTCTGACTTATTACCCTGAAATAAGTGAAATTTCTGCAATTTTGCCCCAAAATAAGGGAAATTTCTGCTTTTTTGTCACCAAATAAGGGGAATTTCAGCCTTTTTTCCTAAAATAAGTGGAATTTCTGAATTTTTGCCCTAAAATAAGGGAAATTTCTCCCTTTTTGCCCCAAAATAAGGAAAATTTCTGCAATTTTTTACCAAAATAAAAGAAATTTCTGCCTTTTTGCCCCAATAAAAGAAAATTTCTGCTTTTTTTTCTGAAATAAGTGAAATTTCTGGAATTTTGCCTCAAAATAAGGGAAATTTCTGAGTTTTGCCCCAAACTAAGGACAATTTCTGACTTTTCGTCCCATCATATAGGGAATTTCTGCCTTTTTGCCCCACCATTAGGGGAATTTCTGCAAATTTGCTCCAAAATACGGGGAATTTCTGCCTTTTTGCCCGAAAATAAGAAAAATGCATACCGTTTTGCCATAAAAAAGGGAAATTTCTTCATTTTTGCTCCAAAATAAGGGGAATTTCTGCTTTTTTGCCTCTAAATAAGTGGAATTTCTGTCTTTTCCCCCAAAAACAGAAAAAATTTCTGGTTTTTTTGCCCCAAAATAAGGAAAATTTCTGACTTATTACCCTGAAATAAGTGAAATTTCTGCAATTTTTCCCCAAAATAAGGGAAATTTCTGCTTTTTTGTCACCAAATAATGGGAATTTCAGCTTTTTTACCTAAAATAAGTGGAATTTCTGCATTTTTGCTCCAAAATAAGGGAAATTTCTGCCTTTTTGCCCCAAAATAAAGAAAATTTTTGCAATTTTTTACCAAAATAAAAGAAATTTCTGCCTTTTTGCTCCAATATAAGAAAATTTCTGCTTTTTTTTCTGAAATAAGTGAAATTTCTGGAGTTTTGCCCCAAAATAAGGAGAATTTCTGTCTTTTTGTCCCATCATATACGGAATTTCTGCCTTTTTGCCCCACAATTAGAAGAATTTCTGCAATTTTGCTCCAAAATACGACGAATTTCTTCTTTTTGCCCGAAAATAAGAAGAATGCATACCGTTTTCCATAAAAAAGGGAAATTTCTTCATTTTTGCTCCAAAATAAGGAAACTTTCTGCTTTTTTGCCTCTAAATAATTGGAATTTCTGTATTTTCCCCCAAAACAAAGGGAATTTCTGTGTTTTTTGCCCCAAAATAAGGAAAAATTCTGACTTATTACCCTGAAATGAGTGAAATTTCTGCAATTTTACCCCAAAAAAAGGAAAATTTCTGCTTTTTTGCCCCCAAATAAGGGGAATTTCAGCCTTTTTACCTCAAAATAAGTGGAATTTCTGCATTTTTGCCCTAAAATAAGGGAAATTTCTGCCTTTTTGCCCCAAAATAAGGAAAATATCTGCAATTTTGTATCAAAAAAAGAAATTTCTGCCTTTTTGCCCCAATATACGAAAATTTCTGCTTTATTTTCTGAAATAAGTGAAATTTCTGCAATTTTGCCCCAAAATAAGTAAAATTTCTGCTTATTTGCCACACATAAGGGGAATTTCAGCCTTTTAACTTCAAAATAATTGGAATTTCTGCATTTTTGCACCAAAATATTAGGAATTTCTGACTTTTTGCCCCAAAACAAAGAAAATTTCTGCAATTTTGTACCAAAATAAAAGAAATTTCTGCCTTTTTGCCCTAATATAAGATAATTTCTGCTTTTTTTTCTGAAATAAGTGAAATTTCTGCAATTTTGCCCCAAAATAATTAGAATTTCTGTCTTTTTGCCACAACATATAGGGAATTTCTGCCATTTTGACCCAAAATTACGGGAAATTGTGCAATTTTGCCTCAAAATAAGGGGAATTTCTGTCTTTTTCCCCCAAAACAAAGGGTTTTTTTTTGCCCCCAAATAAGTAAAATTTCTGACTTATTACCCTGAAATAAGTGAAATTTCTGCAATTTTGCCCCAAAATAAGGGAAATTTCTGCTTTTTTGTCACCAAATAAGGGGAATTTCAGCCTTTTTTCCTAAAATAAGTGGAATTTCTGAATTTTTGCCTGAAAATAAGGGAAATTTCTTCTTTTTTCCCCAAAATAAAGAAAATTTCTGCAATTTTTTATCAAAATAAAAGAAATTTCTGCCTTTTTGCCCCAATTAAAAGAAAATTTCTGCTTTTTTTTTCTGAAATAAGTGAAATTTCTGGAATTTTGTCCCAAACTAAGGACAATTTCTGTCTTTTTGTCCCATCATATAGGAAATTTCTGCCTTTTTGCCCCACCATTAGGGGAATTTCTGCAATTTTGCTCCAAAATACGGGGAATTTCTGCCTTTTTGCCCGAAAATAAGAAGAATGCATACCGTTTTGCCATAAAAAAGGGAAATTTCTTCATTTTTGCTCCAAAATAAGGGGAATTTCTGCTTTTTTGCCTCTAAATAAGTGGAATTTCTGTCTTTTTCCCCCAAAACAGAAGAAATTTCTGGTTTTTTTGCCCCAAAATAAGGAAAATTTCTGACTTATTACCCTGAAATAAGTGAAATTTCTGCAATTTTTCCCCAAAATAAGGGAAATTTCTGCTTTTTTGTCACCAAATAATGGGAATTTCAGCTTTTTTACCTAAAATAAGTGGAATTTCTGCATTTTTGCTCCAAAATAAGGGAAATTTCTGCCTTTTTGCCCCAAAATAAAGAAAATTTTTGCAATTTTTTACCAAAATAAAAGAAATTTCTGCCTTTTTGCCCCAATATAAGAAAATTTCTGCTTTTTTTTCTGAAATAAGTGAAATTTCTGGAGTTTTGCCCCAAAATAAGGAGAATTTCTGTCTTTTTGTCCCATCATATACGGAATTTCTGCCTTTTTGCCCCACAATTAGAAGAATTTCTGCAATTTTGCTCCAAAATACGACGAATTTCTTCTTTTTGCCCGAAAATAAGAAGAATGCATACCGTTTTCCATAAAAAAGGGAAATTTCTTCATTTTTGCTCCAAAATAAGGAAACTTTCTGCTTTTTTGCCTCTAAATAATTGGAATTTCTGTATTTTCCCCCAAAACAAAGGGAATTTCTGTGTTTTTTGCCCCAAAATAAGGAAAAATTCTGACTTATTACCCTGAAATGAGTGAAATTTCTGCAATTTTACCCCAAAAAAAGGAAAATTTCTGCTTTTTTGCCCCCAAATAAGGGGAATTTCAGCCTTTTTACCTCAAATTAAGTGGAATTTCTGCATTTTTGCCCTAAAATAAGGGAAATTTCTGCCTTTTTGCCCCAAAATAAGGAAAATATCTGCAATTTTGTATCAAAAAAAGAAATTTCTGCCTTTTTGCCCCAATATACGAAAATTTCTGCTTTATTTTCTGAAATAAGTGAAATTTCTGCAATTTTGCCCCAAAATAAGTAAAATTTCTGCTTATTTGCCACACATAAGGGGAATTTCAGCCTTTTAACTTCAAAATAATTGGAATTTCTGCATTTTTGCACCAAAATATTAGGAATTTCTGACTTTTTGCCCCAAAACAAAGAAAATTTCTGCAATTTTGTACCAAAATAAAAGAAATTTCTGCCTTTTTGCCCTAATATAAGATAATTTCTGCTTTTTTTTCTGAAATAAGTGAAATTTCTGCAATTTTGCCCCAAAATAATTAGAATTTCTGTCTTTTTGCCACAACATATAGGGAATTTCTGCCATTTTGACCCAAAATTACGGGAAATTGTGCAATTTTGCCTCAAAATAAAGGGAATTTCTGTCTTTTTCCCCCAAAACAAAGGGATTTTTTTTTGCCCCCAAATAAGTAAAATTTCTGACTTATTACCCTGAAATAAGTGAAATTTCTGCAATTTTGCCCCAAAATAAGGGAAATTTCTGCTTTTTTGTCACCAAATAAGGGGAATTTCAGCCTTTTTTCCTAAAATAAGTGGAATTTCTGAATTTTTGCCTGAAAATAAGGGAAATTTCTTCTTTTTTCCCCAAAATAAAGAAAATTTCTGCAATTTTTTATCAAAATAAAAGAAATTTCTGCCTTTTTGCCCCAATTAAAAGAAAATTTCTGCTTTTTTTTTCTGAAATAAGTGAAATTTCTGGAATTTTGTCCCAAACTAAGGACAATTTCTGTCTTTTTGTCCCATCATATAGGAAATTTCTGCCTTTTTGCCCCACCATTAGGGGAATTTCTGCAATTTTGCTCCAAAATACGGGGAATTTCTGCCTTTTTGCCCGAAAATAAGAAGAATGCATACCGTTTTGCCATAAAAAAGGGAAATTTCTTCATTTTTGCTCCAAAATAAGGGGAATTTCTGCTTTTTTGCCTCTAAATAAGTGGAATTTCTGTCTTTTTCCCCCAAAACAGAAGAAATTTCTGGTTTTTTTGCCCCAAAATAAGGAAAATTTCTGACTTATTACCCTGAAATAAGTGAAATTTCTGCAATTTTGCCCCAAAATAAGGGAAATTTCTGCTTTTTTGTCACCAAATAATGGGAATTTCAGCTTTTTTACCTAAAATAAATGGAATTTCTGCATTTTTGCTCCAAAATAAGGGAAATTTCTGCCTTTTTGCCCCAATATAAGAAAATTTCTGCTTTTTTTTCTGAAATAAGTGAAATTTCTGGAGTTTTGCCCCAAAATAAAGAGAATTTCTGTCTTTTTGTCCCATCATATACGGAATTTCTGCCTTTTTGCCCCACAATTAGAAGAATTTCTGCAATTTTGCTCCAAAATACGGGGAATTTCTGCCTTTTTGCCCGAAAATAAGAAGAATGCATACCGTTTTGCCATAAAAAAGGGAAATTTCTTCATTTTTGCTCCAAAATAAGGGGAATTTCTGCTTTTTTGCCTCTAAATAAGTGGAATTTCTGTCTTTTTCCCCCAAAACAGAAGAAATTTCTGGTTTTTTTGCCCCAAAATAAGGAAAATTTCTGACTTATTACCCTGAAATAAGTGAAATTTCTGCAATTTTGCCCCAAAATAAGGGAAATTTCTGCTTTTTTGTCACCAAATAATGGGAATTTCCGCTTTTTTACCTAAAATAAATGGAATTTCTGCATTTTTGCTCCAAAATAAGGGAAATTTCTGCCTTTTTGCCCCAAAATAAAGAAAATTTTTGCAATTTTTTACCAAAATAAAAGAAATTTCTTCCTTTTTGCCCCAATATAAGAAAATTTCTGCTTTTTTTTCTGAAATAAGTGAAATTTCTGGAGTTTTGCCCCAAAATAAGGAGAATTTCTGTCTTTTTGTCCCATCATATACGGAATTTCTGCCTTTTTGCCCCACAATTAGAAGAATTTCTGCAATTTTGCTCCAAAATATGAGGAATTTCTTCCTTTTTGCCCGAAAATAAGAAGAATGCATACCGTTTTGCCATAAAAAAGGGAAATTTCTTCATTTTTGCTCCAAAATAAGGAAACTTTCTGCTTTTTTGCCTCTAAATAATTGGAATTTCTGTATTTTCCCCCAAAACAAAGGGAATTTCTGTCTTTTTTGCCCCAAAATAAGGAAAAATTCTAACTTATTACCCTTAAATAAGTGAAATTTCTGCAATTTTACCCCAAAAATAGGAAAATTTCAAATTTTTTGCCCCCAAATAAGGGGAATTTCAGCCTTTTTACCTCAAAATAAGTGGAATTTTTGCATTTTTGCCCTAAAATAAGGGAAATTTCTGCCTTTTTGCCCCAAAATAAGGAAAATATCTGCAATTTTGTATCAAAATAAAAGAAATTTCTGCCTTTTTGCCCCAATATAAGAAAATTTCTGCTTTTTTTTCTGAAATAAGTGAAATTTCTGCAATTTTGCCCCAAAAAAAGTAAAATTTCTGCTTTTTTGCCCCAATAAAGGGAATTTCAGCCTTTTTACTTAAAAATAAGTGGAATTTCTGCATTTTTGCCCCAAAATATTAGGAATTTCTGACTTTTTGCCCCAAAACAAAGAAAATTTCTGCAATTTTGTACCAAAATAAAAGAAATTTCTGCCTTTTTGCCCCAATATAGGATAATTTCTGTTTTTTTTTTGAAATAAGTGAAATTTCTGCAATTTTGCCCCAAAATAATTAGAATTTCTGTCTTTTTCCCCTAACATATAGGGAATTTCTGCCTTTTTGCCCCACAATTAAGGGAATTTCTGCAATTTTGCTCCAAAATACGGGGAATTTTTGCCTTTTTGCCCGAAAATAAAAAGAATGCATTCCTTTCTGCCATAAAAATGGAAATTTCTTCATATTTGCTTCAAAATAACGGGAATTTCTGCTTTTTTGCTACTAAATAAGTGGATTTTCTGTCTTTTTCCCACAAAACAAAGGAAAGTTCTGTCTCATTTTCCCCAAAATAAGGAAAATTCCTGACTTATTACCCTGAAGTAAGTGAAATTTCTGCAATTTTGCCCAAAAATTAGGGAAATTTTTGCCTTTTTATCCTCAACAAATGGGAATTTCAGCCTTTTTACCTCAAAATAGGGGGAATTTCTGCATTTTTGCCACAAAATATTAGGAATTTCTGCCTTTTTGCCCCAAAATAAAGAAAATTTCTGCCTTTTTTCCCCGAAATTAGTGAAATTTCTGCAATTTTGCCCAAAAATAAGTGAAATTTCTGCAATTTTGCCCCAAAATATGTGAAATTTCCTGAATTTTGCCCCAAAATAAGTGGAATTTCTGAGATTTGCCCAAAAATAAAGAGAATTTCTGTCTTTTTGCCCCAACATATAGAAAATTTCTGCCTTTTTGAGCCACAATTAGGGGAATTTCTGCAATTTTGCTCCAAAATAAGGGGAATTTCTGCTTTTTTGCCTCTAAATAAGTGGAATTTCTGTCTTTATCCCCAAAAACTAAAGGAATTTCTGGTTTTTTTTGCCCCAAAATAAGGAAAATTTCTGACTTATTACCCTGAAATAAGTGAAATTTCTGCAATTTTGCCCCAAAATAAGGGAAATTTCTGCTTTTCTGTCACCAAATAAGGGGAATTTCCGCCTTTTTACCTAAAATAATTGGAATTTCTGCATTTTTGCCCCAAAATAAGGGAAATTTCTCCCTTTTGCCCCAAAATAAAGAAAATTTCTGCAATTTTTTACCAAAATAAAAGAAATTTCTGCCTTTTTGCCCCAATATAAGAAAATTTCTGCTTTTTTTTGTGAAATAAGTGAAATTTCTGGAATTTTGCTTCAAAATAAGGGAAATTTCTGAGTTTTGCCCCAAACTAAGGAGTATTTCTGTCTTTTTGTCCCATCATGTAGGGAATTTCTGCCTTTTCGCCCCACCGTTAGGGGAATTTCTGCAATTTTGCTCCAAAATACGGGGAATTTCTGCCTTTTTGCCCGAAAATAAGAAGAATGCATACCGTTTTGCCATAAAAAGGGGAAATTTCTTCATTTTTGCTCCAAAATAAGTGGAATTTCTGCTTATTTGTTTCTAAATAAGTGGAATTTCTGTCCTTATCCCGCAAAACAAAGGGAATTCCTGTCTTTTTTGCCCCAAAATATGAAAATTTATGACCTATTACAATGGAATAAGCGAAATTTCTGCAATTTTGACCCAAAATAAGGGAAATTTCTGCCTTTTTGCCTCCAAATAAGAGGAATTTCAGCCTTTTTACCTCAAAATAAGGGGAATTTCTGCATTTTTGCCCCAAAATATGGGAAATTTCTGACCTTTTGCCCCAAAATAAGAAAAATTTCTGTAATTTTGTACCAAAATAAAAGAAATTTCTGCCTTTTTGCCCCAAAATAAGAAAATATCTGCTTTTTTTTCAAATAAGTGAAATTTCTGCAATTTTGCCACCAAAAAAGTCAAATTTCTGCAATTTTGCCCCAAAATAAGGGAAATTTCTAGAATTTTGCCCCAAAATAAGTGGAATTTCTGAGTTTTGCCCCAAAATAAGGAGATTATCTGTCTTTTTGCCCCAACATATAGGGAATTTCTGCCTTTTTGCGGCACAATAAGGGGAATTTCTGCAATTTTGCTCCAAAATACGGGGAATTTCTGCCTTTTTGCCAGAAAATAAGAAGAATGCATACCTTTTTGCCATAAAAAAAGGAAATTTCTTCATTTTTGCTCGAAAATAAGGGGAATTTCTTCTTTTTTGCCTCTAAATAAGTGGAATTTCTGTCTTTTTCCCCCAATACAAAGGAAATTTCTGAGATTTTTGCCACAAAATAAGGAAAATTTCTGACTTATTTCCCTGAAATAAGTGAAATTTCTACAATTTTGCCCGAAAATAAGGGAAATTTCTGCATTTTTGCCTCCAAATAAGAAGAATTTCAGCCTTTTTACCTCAAAATAAGGGGTATTTCTGGATTTCTGCCCCAAAATATGAAAAATTTCTGCCTTTTTGCCCCAAAATAAGAAAAATTTCTGCAATTTTGTACCAAAATAAAAGAAATTTCTGCAATTTTGCCCCAAAATAAGTCAAATTTCTTCAATTTTGCCCCAAAATAAGGGAAATTTCTGGAATTTTGCCCCAAAAAAGTGAAATTTCTGAGTTTTGCCCCAAAATAAGAATTTCGATCTTTTTGCCCCAACATATAGGGAATTTCTGCCTTTTTGCCCCACAATTAGGGGAATTTCTGCAATTTTGCTCCAAAATACAAGGAATTTCTGCCTTTTTGCCTGAAAATAAGAAAAATGCATACCTTTTTGCCATAAAAAAAGGAAATTTCTTCATTTTTGCTCCAAAATAAGGGGAATTTCTTCTTTTTTGCCTCTAAATAAGTGGAATTTCTGTCTTTTTCCCCCAATACAAAGGAAACTTCTGAGATTTTTGCCACAAAATAAGGAAAATTTCTGACTTATTACCCTGAAATAAGTGAAATTTCTACAATTTTGCCCAAAAATAAGAGAAACTTTCTGCCTTTTTGCCTCCAAATAAGAAGAATTTCAGCCTTTTTACCTCAAAATAAGGGGTATTTCTGGATTTCTGCCACAAAATATGAAAAATTTCTGCCTTTTTGCCACAAAATAAGAAAAATTTCTGCAATTTTGTACCAAAATAAAACAAATTTCTGCAATTTTGCCCCAAAATAAGTCAAATTTCTTCAATTTTGCCCCAAAATAAGGGAAATTTCTGGAATTTTGCCCCAAAAAAGTGAAATTTCTGAGTTTTGCCCCAAAATAAGAATTTCGATCTTATTGCCCCAACATATAGGGAATTTCTGCCTTTTTGCCCCACAATTAGGGGAATTTCTGCAATTTTGCTCCAAAATATGGGGAATTTCTGCCTTTTTGCCCGAAAATAAGAAGAATGCATACCTTTTTGCCATAAAAAAGGGAAATTTCTTCATTTTGGCTCCAAAATAAGGGGAATTTCTGCTTTTTTGCCTCTAAATAAGTGGAATTTCTGTCTTTTTCCCCCAAAACAAAGGGAATTTCTGTCTTTTTTGCCCCAAAATAAGGAAAATTTCTGACTTATTACCCTGAAATAAGTGAAATTTCTGCAATTTTGCCCCAAAATAAGGGAAATTTCTGCTTTTCTGTCACCAAATAAGGGGAATTTCCGCCTTTTTACCTAAAATAATTGGAATTTCTGCATTTTTGCCCCAAAATAAGGGAAATTTCTCCCTTTTGCCCCAAAATAAAGAAAATTTCTGCAATTTTTTACCAAAATAAAAGAAATTTCTGCCTTTTTGCCCCAATATAAGAAAATTTCTGCTTTTTTTTTGTGAAATAAGTGAAATTTCTGGAATTTTGCTTCAAAATAAGGGAAATTTCTGAGTTTTTCCCCAAACTAAGGAGTATTTCTGTCTTTTTGTCCCATCATGTAGGGAATTTCTGCCTTTTCGCCCCACCGTTAGGGGAATTTCTGCAATTTTGCTCCAAAATACGGGGAATTTCTGCCTTTCTGCCCGAAAATAAGAAGAATGCATACCGTTTTGCCATAAAAAGGGGAAATTTCTTCATTTTTGCTCCAAAATAAGTGGAATTTCTGCTTATTTGTTTCTAAATAAGTGGAATTTCTGTCCTTATCCCTCAAAACAAAGGGAATTCCTGTCTTTTTTGCCCCAAAATATGAAAATTTATGACCTATTACAATGGAATAAGTGAAATTTCTGCAATTTTGACCCAAAATAAGGGAAATTTCTGCCTTTTTGCCTCCAAATAAGAGGAATTTCAGCCTTTTTACCTCAAAATAAGGGGAATTTCTGCATTTTTGCCCCAAAATATGGGAAATTTCTGACCTTTTGCCCCAAAATAAGAAAAATTTCTGCAATTTTGAACCAAAATAAAAGAAATTTCTGCCTTTTGCCCCAAAATAAGAAAATTTTTGCTTTTTTTCTGAAATAAGTAAAATTTCTGCAATTTTGCCCCAAAATAAGGGAAATTTCTGCCTTTTTGCCTTAAAAAAGGGGGAATTTCAGCCTTTTTACCTCAAAATAAGTGGAATTTCTGCATTTTTGCCACAAAATATTAGAAATTTATGCTTTTTTGCCTCAAAATAAGGAAAATTTCTGCCTTTTTCCCTGAAATAAGTGAAATTTCTGCAATTTTGTTCCAAAATAAGTGAAATTTCTGCAATTTTGCGCCAAAATAAGTGAAATTTCTGCAATTTTGCCCCAAAATAAGTGAAATTTCTGGAATTTTGCCCCAAATTAAGGGAAATTTCTGCCTTTTTGCCCCCAAATAAGGAAATTTCTGTAATTTTGCTGAAATAAGTGAAATTTCTGCAATTTTGCCCCAAAATAAGTGAAATATCTGAGTTTTGCCCCAAAATAAGGAGAATTTCTGTCTTTTTGCCCAAACATATAGGGAATTTCTGCCTTTTTGCCCCACAATTAGGGGAATTTCTGCAATTTTGCTCCAAAATACAAGGAATCTGCCTTTTTGTTCGAAAATAAGAAGAATGCATACCTTTCTGCCATAAAAATGCAAATTTCTTCATTTTTGCTTCAAAATAAAGGGAATTTCTGCTTTTTTGCCACTAAATAAGTGGAATTTCTATCTTTTTCCCACAAAACAAAGGGAAGTTCTGTCTTTTTTTCCCCAAAATAAGGAAAATTCCTGACTTATTACCCTGAAGTAAGTGAAATTTCTGCAATTTTGTCTGAAAATTAGGGAAATTTCTGCATTTTTATCCCCAAATAATGGGAATTTCAGCCTTTTTACCTCAAAATAGGAGGAACTTCTGAATTTTTGCCACAAAATATTAGGAATTTCTGCATTTTTGCCCCAAAATAAAGAAAATTTCTGCCTTTTTTCCCCGAAATAAGTGAAATTTCTGCAATTTTGCGCCAAAATAAGTGAAATTTTTGCAATTTTGCCCCAAAATATGTGAAATTTCCTGAAATTTGCCCCAAAATAAGTGTAATTACTGAGATTTGCCCAAAAATAAAGAGAATTTCTGCCTTTTTGCCCCAACATATAGAAAATTTCTGCCTTTTTGACCCACAATAAGGGGAATTTCTGAAATTTTGCTCCAAAATAAGGGAAATTTCTGCTTTTTTGACTCTAAATAAGTGGAATTTCTGTCTTTTTCCCCCAAAACAAAAGGAATTTCTGTTTTCTTTGCCCCAAAAGAAAGAAAATTTCTGACTTATTACCCTGAAATAAGTGAAATTTCTGCACTTTTGCCCCAAAATAAGGGAAATTTCTGCTTTTTTGTCACCAAATAAGGGAAATTTCAGCCTTTTTACCTAAAATAAGTGGAATTTCTGCATTTTTGCCCCAAAATAAGGGAAATTTCTCCCTTTTTGCCCCAAAATAAGGAAAATTTCTGCAATTTTTTACCAAAATAAAAGAAATTTCTGCCTTTTTGCCCCAATATAGGAAAATTTCTGCTTTTTTTTCTGAAATAAGTGAAATTTCTGGAATTTTGCCCCAAAATAAGGGAAATTTCTGAGTTTTGCCCTAAACTAAGGAGAATTTCTGTCTTTTTGTCCCATCATATAGGGAATTTCTGCATTTTGCCCCACCATTAGGGGAATTTCTGCAATTTTTCCCCAAAATACGATGAATTTCTGCATTTTTGCCCGAAAATAAGAAGAATGCATACCGTTTTGCCATAAAAAAGGGAAATTTCTTCATTTTTGCTTCAAAATAAAGGGAATTTCTGCTTTTTTGCTACTAAATAAGTGGAATTTCTGTCTTTTTCCCACAAAACAAAGAGATGTTCTATCTTTTTTGCCCTAAATAAAGAAAATTTCTGACTTACTACCCAGAAGTAAGTGAAATTTCTGCAATTTTGCCTGAAAATTAGGGAAATTTCTGCCTTTTTATCCCCAAATAATGAGAATTTCAGCCTTTTTACCTAAAAATAAGGGGAATTTCTGCATTTTTGCCACAAAATATGAAAAATTTCTGCCTTTTTGCCCCAAAATAAAAAAAATTTCTGCCTTTTTTCCCTGAAATAAGTGAAATTTCTGCAATTTTGCCCCAAAATAAGTGAAATGTCTGCAATTTTGTTCCAAAATATGTGAAATTTCTGGAATTTTGCCCGAAAATAAGTGAAATTTCTGGAATTTTGCCCCAAAATAAGTGGAATTTCTGAGATTTGCCCCAAAATAAGGAGAATTTCTGTCTTTTGCCCTAACATATAGGGAATTTCTGCCTTTTTGAACCAAAATTATGGGAAATTGTGCAATTTTGCCTCAAAATAAGGGGAATTTCTGCTTTTTTGCCTCTAAATAAGTGGAATTTCTGTCTTTTTCCCCCAAAACAAAGGGATTTTTTTTTGCCCCCAAATAAGTAAAATTTCTGACTTATTACCATGAAATAAGTGAAATTTCTGCAATTTTGCCCCAAAATAAGGGAAATTTCTGCTTTTTTGTCACCGAATAAGGGGAATTTCAGCCTTTTTTTCTAAAACAAGTGGAATTTCTGAATTTTTGCCCCAAAATAAGGGAAATTTCTCCCTTTTTGCCCCAAAATAAGGAAAATTTCTGCAATTTTTTACCAAAATAAAAGAAATTTCTGCCTTTTTGCCCCAATAAAAGAAAATTTCTGCTGTTTTTTTTTGAAATAAGTGAAATTTCTGGAATTTTGCCTCAAAATAAGGGAAATTTCTGAGTTTTGCCCCAAACTAAGGACAATTTCTGTCTTTTTGTCCCATCATATAGGGAATTTCTGCCTTTTTGCCCCACCATTAGGGGAATATCTGCAATTTTGCTCCAAAATACGGGGAATTTCTGCCTTTTTGCCTGAAAATAAAAAGAATGCATACCGTTTTGCCATAAAAAAAGGGAAATTTCTTCATTTTTGCTCCAAAATAAGGGGAATTTCTGCTTTTTTGCCTCTAAATAAGTGGAATTTCTGTCTTTTTCCCCCAAAACAGAAGGAATTTTTTTTTTTTTGCCCCAAAATAAGGAAAATTTCTGACTTATTACCCTGAAATAAGTGAAATTTCTGCAATTTTGCCCCAAAATAAGGGAATTTTCTGCTTTTTTGTCACCAAATAATGGGAATTTCAGCCTTTTTACCTAAAATAAGTGGAATTTCTGCATTTTTGCTATAAATTAAGGGAAATTTCTGCTTTTTTGCCCCAAAATAAGGAAAATTTTTGCAATTTTTTACCAAAATAAAAGAAATTTCTGCCTTTTTGCCCCAATATAAGAAAATTTCTGCTTTTTTTTTCTGAAATAAGTGAAATTTCTGGAGTTTTGCCCCAAAATAAGGAGAATTTCTGTCTTTTTGTCCCATCATATACGGAATTTCTGCATTTTTGCCCCACAATTAGGGGAATTTCTGCAATTTTGCTCTAAAATACGAGGTGTTTCTTCCTTTTTGCCCGAAAATAAGAAGAATGCATACCGTTTTGCCATAAAAAAGGGAAATTTCTTCATTTTTGCTCCAAATTAAGGAAACTTTCTGCATTTTTGCCTCTAAATAATTGGAATTTCTGTATTTTCCCCCAAAACAAAGGGAATTTCTGTCTTTTTGCCCCAAAATAAGAAAAAATTCTGACTTATTACCCTGAAATAAATGAAATTTCTGCAATTTTACCCCAAAAAAATGAAAATTTCTGTTTTTTGCCCCCAAATAAGGGGAAATTCAGCCTTTTTACCTCAAAATAAGTGGAATTTCTGCATTTTTGCCCTAAAATAAGGGAAATTTCTGCCTTTTTGCCCCAAAATAAGGAAAATATCTGCAATTTTGTATCAAAATAAAAGAAATTTCTACCTTTTTGCCCCAATATAAGAAAATTTCTGCTTTTTTTTCTGAAATAAGTGAAATTTCTGCAATTTTGCCCCAAAATAAGTAAAATTTCTGCTTTTTTGCCCCAATAAAGGGAATTTCAGCCTTTTTACTTCAAAATAAGTGGAATTTCTGCATTTTTGCCCCAAAATATTAGGAATTTCTGACTTTTTGCCCCAAAACAAAGAAAATTTCTGCAATTTTGTACCAAAATAAAAGAAATTTCTGCCTTTTTGCCCCAATATAATTCATGCTTTTTTTTCTGAAATAAGTGAAATTTCTGCAATTTTGCCACAAAATAATTAGAATTTCTGTCTTTTTGCCACAACATATAGGGAATTTCTGCCTTTTTGCCCCACCATTAGGGGAATTTCTGCAATTTTTCTCCAAAATACAGGGAATTTCTGCCTTTTTGCCCGAAAATAAGAAGAATGCATACCGTTTTGCCATAAAAAAGGGAAATTTCTTCATTTTTGCTTTAAAATAAAGGGAATTTCTGCTTTTTTGCCACTAAATAAGTGGAATTTCTGTCTTTTTCCCACAAAACAAAGAGATGTTCTATCTTATTTGCCCTAAAATAAGGAAAATTTCTGACTTATTACCATGAAGTAAGTGAAATTTCTGCAATTTTCCCTGAAAATTAGGGAAATTTCTGCCTTTTTATCCCCAAATAATGAGAATTTCAGCCTTTTTACCTAAAAATAAGGGGAATTTCTGCATTTTTGCCACAAAATATGAGGAATTTCTGCCTTTTTGCCCCAAAATAAAGAAAATTTCTGCCTTTTTTTCCTGAAATAAGTGAAATTTCTGCAATTTTGCCCCAAAATAAGTGAAATGTCTTCAATTTTGTTCCAAAATATGTGAAATTTCTGGAATTTTGCCCCAAAATAAGTAGAATTTCAGAGATTTTCCCCAAAATAAAGAGAATTGCTGTCTTTTTGCCCCAAGATATAGAAAATTTCTGCCTTTTTGACCCACAATTAGGGGAATTTCTGCAATTTTGCTCCAAAATAAGGGGAATTTCTGCCTTTTTGCCTGAAAATAAGAAGAATGCATACATTTTTGCCATAAAAAACGGAAATTTCTTCATTTTTGCTCCAAAATAAGTGGAATTTCTGCATTTTTGCCTCTAAATAAGTGGAATTTCTGTCTCTTTCCCCCAAAACAAAGGGAATTTCTGACTTTTTCGCCGCAAAGTAAGGAAAAATTCTGACTTATTACCCTGAAGTAAGTGAAATTTCTGCAATTTTGCCCCAAAATAAGGAAAATTTCTGCCTTTTTCCCTGAAATAAGTGAAATTTCTGCAATTTTGCCCCCAAATAAGTGAAATTTCTAGAATTTTGCCCCCAAAAAAGTGGAATTTCTGAGATTTGCCCCAAAATAAGAAGAATTTCTGTGTTTTGCCCCAACATATAGGGGATTTCTGCTTTTTTGACCCACAGTTAGGGGAATTTCTGCAATTTTGCTCCAATATAAGGGAAATTTCTGCTTTTTTGCCTCTAAATAAGTGGAATTTCTGTCTTTTTTTCCAAAACAAAGGAAATTTCTGCCTTTTTGCCCCAAAATAAAAAATTTCTGACTTATTACCCTGAAATAAGTGAAATTTCTGCAATTTTGCCCCAAAATAAGAGAAATTTCTGCTTTTTTGCCCCCAAATAAGGGGAATTTCAGCCTTTTACCTCAGAATAAGTGGAATTTCTGCATTTTTTCCCCAAAATATGGGAAATTTCTGCCTTTTTGCCTTAAAATAAGAAAAATTTCTGAAATTTTTTACCATAATAAAAGAAATTTCTGCCTTTTTGCCCCAAAATAAGTAAATTTCTACTTTTTTCTGCAATATGTAAAATTTCTGCAATTTTGCCCCAAAATAAGTCAAATTTCTGCAATTTTGCCCCAAAATAAGGGAAATTTCTAGAATTTTGCCCCAAAAAGTGGAATTTCTTATTTGGCCCCAAAATAATGAGAATTTCTGTTTTTTGCACTAACATATAGGGAATTTCTGCCTTTTTGCCCCACCATTAGGGGAATTTCTGCAATTTTGCTCCAAAATACGGGGAATTTCTGCCTTTTTGCCCGAAAATAAGAAGACTGCATACATTTTTTGCCATAAAAAAAGGAAATTTCTTCATTTTTGCTCCAAAATAAGGGGAATTTCTGCTTTTTTGCCTCTAAATAAGTGGAATTTCTGTCTTTTTCCCCCAAAACAGAAGGAATTTCTGGGTTTTTTTGCCCCAAAATAAGGAAAATTTCTGACTTATTACCCTGAAATAAGTGAAATTTCTGCAATTTTGCCCCAAAATAAGGGAATTTTCTGCTTTTTTGTCACCAAATAATGGGAATTTCAGCCTTTTTCCCTAAAATAAGTAGAATTTCTGCATTTTTGCTATAAATTAAGGGAAATTTCTGCTTTTTTGCCCCAAAATAAGAAAAATTTTTGCAATTTTTTACCAAAATAAAAGAAATTTCTGCCTTTTTGCCCCAATATAAGAAAATTTCTGCTTTTTTTTCTGAAATAAGTGAAATTTCTGGAGTTTTGCCCCAAAATAAGGAGAATTTCTGTCTTTTTGTCCCATCATATACGGAATTTCTGCATTTTTGCCCCACAATTAGGGGAATTTCTGCAATTTTGCTCCAAAATACGAGGAATTTCTTCCTTTTTGCCCGAAAATAAGAAGAATGCATACCGTTTTGCCATAAAAAAGGGAAATTTCTTCATTTTTGCTCCAAATTAAGGAAACTTTCTGCATTTTTGCCTCTAAATAATTGGAATTTCTGTATTTTCCCCCAAAACAAAGGGAATTTCTGTCTTTTTTGCCCCAAAATAAGAAAAAATTCTGACTTATTACCCTGAAATAAATGAAATTTCTGCAATTTTACCCCAAAAAAATTGAAAATTTCTGCTTTTTTGCCCCCAAATAAGGGGAATTTCAGCCTTTTTACCTCAAAATAAGTGGAATTTCTGCATTTTTGCCCTAAAATAAGGGAGATTTCTGCCTTTTTGCCCCAAAATAAGGAAAATATCTGCAATTTAGTATCAAAATAAAAGAAATTTCTGCCTTTTTGCCCCAATATAAGAAAATTTCTGCTTTTTTTTCTGAAATAAGTGAAATTTCTGCAATTTTGCCCCAAAATAAGTAAAATTTCTGCTTTTTTGCCCCAAATAAGAGGAATTTCAGCCTTTTTACTTCAAAATAATTGGAATTTCTGCATTTTTGCCCCAAAATATTAGGAATTTCTGACTTGTTGCCCCAAAACAAGGAAAATTTCTGCAATTTTGTACCAAAATAAAAGAAATTTCTGCCTTTTTGCCCCAATATAAGATAATTTCTGCTTTTTTTTCTGAAATAAGTGAAATTTCTGCAATTTTAACCCAAAATAATTAGAATTTCTGTCTTTTTGCCCCAACATATAGGGATTTCTGCCTTTTTGCCCCACAATTAAGGGAATTTCTGCAATTTTGCTCCAAAATACGGGGAATTTCTGCCTTTTTGCCCGAAAATACGAAGAATGCATACCTTTTTGCCATAAAAAAGGGAAATTTCTTCATTTTTGCTCCAAAATAAGGGGAATTCCTGCTTTTTTGCCTCTAAATAAGTGGAATTTCTGTGTTTTTCCCCCCAAAAAAAGAGAATTTCTGTCTTTTTTGCCCCAAAATAAGGAAAAATTCTGACTTATTACACAGAAGTAAGTGAAATTTCTGCAATTTTGCCCCAAAATAAGGAAATTTCTGCCTTTTTGCCCTAAAATAAGGGGAATTTCAGCCTTTGTACCTCAAAATAAGGGGAATTTCTGAATTTTTGCCACAATATATTAGGAATTTATGCTTTTTTGCCACAAAATAAGGAAAATTTCTGCCTTTTTCTCCTGAAATAAGTGAAATTTCTGCAATTTTGCCCCAAAATAAGTGAAATTTCTGCAATTTTGCCCCAAAATAAGTGAAATTTCTGCAATTTTGCCCCAAAATAAGTGAAATTTCTGGAATTTTGCCCCAAAATAAGTGGAATTTCTGAGATTTGCCCCAAAATAAAAAGAATTTATGTCTTTTGCCCTAACATATAGGGAATTTCTGCCTTTTTGACCCAAAATTACGGGAAATTGTGCAATTTTGCCTCAAAATAAGGGGAATTTCTGCTTTTTTGCCTCTAAATAAGTGGAATTTCTGTCTTTTTCCTTCAAAACAAAGGGATTTTTTTTTGCTCCCAAATAAGTAAAATTTCAGACTTATTACCCTGAAATAAGTGAAATTTCTGCAATTTTGCCCCAAAATAAGGGAAATTTCTGCTTTTTTGTCACCAAATAAGGGGAATTTCAGCCTTTTTTCTAAAATAAGTGGAATTTCTGAATTTTTGCCCTAAAATAAGGGAAATTTCTCCCTTTTTGCCCCAAAATAAGGAAAATTTCTGCAATTTTTTACCAAAATAAAAGAAATTTCTGCCTTTTTGCCCCAATAAAAGAAAATTTCTGCTTTTTTTTCTGAAATAAGTGAAATTTCTGGAATTTTGCCTCAAAATAAGGGAAATTTCTGAGTTTTGCCCCAAACTAAGGACAATTTCTGACTTTTCGTCCCATCATATAGGGAATTTCTGCCTTTTTGCCCCACCATTAGGGGAATTTCTGCAATTTTGCTCCAAAATACGGGGAATTTCTGCCTTTTTGCCCGAAAATAAGAAAAATGCATACCGTTTTGCCATAAAAAAGGGAAATTTCTTCATTTTTGCTCCAAAATAAGGGGAATTTCTGCTTTTTTGCCTCTAAATAAGTGGAATTTCTGTCTTTTTCCCCAAAAACAGAAGGAATTTCTGTTTTTTTTGCCCCAAAATAAGGAAAATTTCTGACTTATTACCCTGAAATAAGTGAAATTTCTGCAATTTTTCCCCAAAATAAGGGAAATTTCTGCTTTTTTGTCACCAAATAATGGGAATTTCAGCTTTTGTACCTAAAATAAGTGGAATTTCTGCATTTTTGCTCCAAAATAAGGGAAATTTCTGCCTTTTTGCCCCAAAATAAAGAAAATTTTTGCAATTTTTTACCAAAATAAAAGAAATTTCTGCCTTTTTGCCCCAATATAAGAAAATTTCTGCTTTTTTTTCTGAAATAAGTGAAATTTCTGGAGTTTTGCCCCAAAATAAGGAGAATTTCTGTCTTTTTGTCCCATCATATACGGAATTTCTGCCTTTTTGCCCCACAATTAGAAGAATTTCTGCAATTTTGCTCCAAAATACGACGAATTTCTTCTTTTTGCCCGAAAATAAGAAGAATGCATACCGTTTTCCATAAAAAAGGGAAATTTCTTCATTTTTGCTCCAAAATAAGGAAACTTTCTGCTTTTTTGCCTCTAAATAATTGGAATTTCTGTATTTTCCCCCAAAACAAAGGGAATTTCTGTGTTTTTTGCCCCAAAATAAGGAAAAATTCTGACTTATTACCCTGAAATGAGTGAAATTTCTGCAATTTTACCCCATAAAAAGGAAAATTTCTGCTTTTTTGCCCCCAAATAAGGGGAATTTCAGCCTTTTTACCTCAAAATAAGTGGAATTTCTGCATTTTTGCCCTAAAATAAGGGAAATTTCTGCCTTTTTGCCCCAAAATAAGGAAAATATCTGCAATTTTGTATCAAAAAAAAGAAATTTCTGCCTTTTTGCCCCAATATACGAAAATTTCTGCTTTATTTTCTGAAATAAGTGAAATTTCTGCAATTTTGCCCCAAAATAAGTAAAATTTCTGCTTATTTGCCACAAATAAGGGGAATTTCAGCCTTTTAACTTCAAAATAATTGGAATTTCTGCATTTTTGCCCCAAAATATTAGGAATTTCTGACTTTTTGCCCCAAAACAAAGAAAATTTCTGCAATTTTGTACCAAAATAAAAGAAATTTCTGCCTTTTTGCCCTAATATAAGATAATTTCTGCTTTTTTTTTCTGAAATAAGTGAAATTTCTGCAATTTTGCCCCAAAATAATTAGAATTTCTGTCTTTTTGCCACAACATATAGGGAATTTCTGCCATTTTGACCCAAAATTACGGGAAATTGTGCAATTTTGCCTCAAAATAAGGGGAATTTCTGTCTTTTTCCCCCAAAACAAAGGGATTTTTTTTTGCCCCCAAATAAGTAAAATTTCTGACTTATTACCCTGAAATAAGTGAAATTTCTGCAATTTTGCCCCGAAATAAGGGAAATTTCTGCTTTTTTGTCACCAAATAAGGGGAATTTCAGCCTTTTTTCCTAAAATAAATGGAATTTCTGAATTTTTGCCCGAAAATAAGGGAAATTTCTTCTTTTTTCCCCAAAATAAAGAAAATTTCTGCAATTTTTTATCAAAATAAAAGAAATTTCTGCCTTTTTGCCCCAATTAAAAGAAAATTTCTGCTTTTTTTTTCTGAAATAAGTGAAATTTCTGGAATTTTGCCCCAAACTAAGGACAATTTCTGTCTTTTTGTCCCATCATATAGGAAATTTCTGCCTTTTTGCCCCACCATTAGGGGAATTTCTGCAATTTTGCTCCAAAATACGGGGAATTTCTGCCTTTTTGCCCGAAAATAAGAAGAATGCATACCGTTTTGCCATAAAAAAGGGAAATTTCTTCATTTTTGCTCCAAAATAAGGGGAATTTCTGCTTTTTTGCCTCTAAATAAGTGGAATTTCTGTCTTTTTCCCCCAAAACAGAAGAAATTTCTGGTTTTTTTGCCCCAAAATAAGGAAAATTTCTGACTTATTACCCTGAAATAAGTGAAATTTCTGCAATTTTGCCCCAAAATAAGGGAAATTTCTGCTTTTTTGTCACCAAATAATGGGAATTTCCGCTTTTTTACCTAAAATAAATGGAATTTCTGCATTTTTGCTCCAAAATAAGGGAAATTTCTGCCTTTTTGCCCCAAAATAAAGAAAATTTTTGCAATTTTTTACCAAAATAAAAGAAATTTCTGCCTTTTTGCCCCAATATAAGAAAATTTCTGCTTTTTTTTCTGAAATAAGTGAAATTTCTGGAGTTTTGCCCCAAAATAAGGAGAATTTCTGTCTTTTTGTCCCATCATATACGGAATTTCTGCCTTTTTGCCCCACAATTAGAAGAATTTCTGCAATTTTGCTCCAAAATACGGGGAATTTCTGCCTTTTTGCCCGAAAATAAGAAGAATGCATACCGTTTTGCCATAAAAAAGGGAAATTTCTTCATTTTTGCTCCAAAATAAGGGGAATTTCTGCTTTTTTGCCTCTAAATAAGTGGAATTTCTGTCTTTTTCCCCCAAAACAGAAGAAATTTCTGGTTTTTTTGCCCCAAAATAAGGAAAATTTCTGACTTATTACCCTGAAATAAGTGAAATTTCTGCAATTTTGCCCCAAAATAAGGGAAATTTCTGCTTTTTTGTCACCAAATAATGGGAATTTCCGCTTTTTTACCTAAAATAAATGGAATTTCTGCATTTTTGCTCCAAAATAAGGGAAATTTCTGCCTTTTTGCCCCAAAATAAAGAAAATTTTTGCAATTTTTTACCAAAATAAAAGAAATTTCTGCCTTTTTGCCCCAATATAAGAAAATTTCTGCTTTTTTTTCTGAAATAAGTGAAATTTCTGGAGTTTTGCCCCAAAATAAGGAGAATTTCTGTCTTTTTGTCCCATCATATACGGAATTTCTGCCTTTTTGCCCCACAATTAGAAGAATTTCTGCAATTTTGCTCCAAAATACGAGGAATTTCTTCCTTTTTGCCCGAAAATAAGAAGAATGCATACCGTTTTGCCATAAAAAAGGGAAATTTCTTCATTTTTGCTCCAAAATAAGGAAACTTTCTGCTTTTTTGCCTCTAAATAATTGGAATTTCTGTATTTTCCCCCAAAACAAAGGGAATTTCTGTCTTTTTTGCCCAAAAATAAGGAAAAATTCTAACTTATTACCCTGAAATAAGTGAAATTTCTGCAATTTTACCCCAAAAATAGGAAAATTTCAAATTTTTTGCCCCCAAATAAGGGGAATTTCAGCCTTTTTACCTCAAAATAAGTGGAATTTTTGCATTTTTGCCCTAAAATAAGGGAAATTTCTGCCTTTTGCCCCAAAATAAGGAAAATATCTGCAATTTTGTATCAAAATAAAAGAAATTTCTGCCTTTTTGCCCCAATATAAGAAAATTTCTGCTTTTTTTTCTGAAATAAGTGAAATTTCTGCAATTTTGCCCCAAAAAAAGTAAAATTTCTGCTTTTTTGCCCCAATAAAGGGAATTTCAGCCTTTTTACTTAAAAATAAGTGGAATTTCTGCATTTTTGCCCCAAAATATTAGGAATTTCTGACTTTTTGCCCCAAAACAAAGAAAATTTCTGCAATTTTGTACCAAAATAAAAGAAATTTCTGCCTTTTTGCCCCAATATAGGATAATTTCTGTTTTTTTTTTGAAATAAGTGAAATTTCTGCAATTTTGCCCCAAAATAATTAGAATTTCTGT
This sequence comes from Micromys minutus, assembly GCF_963924665.1. NCBI lineage: Eukaryota > Metazoa > Chordata > Mammalia > Rodentia > Muridae > Micromys > Micromys minutus. Next base: position 504,129 of record NW_027667232.1, on the reverse strand, counting down.
CTTTTTCCCCTAACATATAGGGAATTTCTGCCTTTTTGCCCCACAATTAAGGGAATTTCTGCAATTTTGCTCCAAAATACGGGGAATTTCTGCCTTTTTGCCCGAAAATAAGAAGAATGCATTCCTTTCTGCCATAAAAATGGAAATTTCTTCATATTTGCTTCAAAATAACGGGAATTTCTGCTTTTTTGCTACTAAATAAGTGGAATTTCTGTCTTTTTCCCACAAAACAAAGGAAAGTTCTGTCTCATTTTCCCCAAAATAAGGAAAATTCCTGACTTATTACCCTGAAGTAAGTGAAATTTCTGCAATTTTGCCCAAAAATTAGGGAAATTTCTGCCTTTTTATCCTCAACAAATGGGAATTTCAGCCTTTTTACCTCAAAATAGGGAATTTCTGCATTTTTGCCACAAAATATTAGGAATTTCTGCCTTTTTGCCCCAAAATAAAGAAAATTTCTGCCTTTTTTCCCCGAAATAAGTGAAATTTCTGCAATTTTGCCCCAAAATATGTGAGATTTCCTGAATTTTGCCCCAAAATAAGTGGAATTTCTGAGATTTGCCCAAAAATAAAGAGAATTTCTGTCTTTTTGCCCCAACATATAGAAAATTTCTGCCTTTTTGAGCCACAATTAGGGGAATTTCTGCAATTTTGCTCCAAAATAAGGGGAATTTCTGCTTTTTTGCCTCTAAATAAGTGGAATTTCTGTCTTTTTCCCCCAAAACAAAAGGAATTTCTGTTTTTTTTTGCCCCAAAATAAGGAAAATTTCTGACTTATTACCCTGAAATAAGTGAAATTTCTGCAATTTTGCCCCAAAATAAGGGAAATTTCTGCTTTTCTGTCACCAAATAAGGGGAATTTCCGCCTTTTGACCTAAAATAATTGGAATTTCTGCATTTTTGCCCCAAAATAAGGGAAATTTCTCCCTTTTGCCCCAAAATAAAGAAAATTTCTGCAATTTTTTACCAAAATAAAAGAAATTTCTTCCTTTTTGCCCCAATATAAGAAAATTTCTGCTTTTTTTTGTGAAATAAGTGAAATTTCTGGAATTTTGCTTCAAAATAAGGGAAATTTCTGAGTTTTGCCCCAAACTAAGGAGTATTTCTGTCTTTTTGTCCCATCATGTAGGGAATTTCTGCCTTTTCGCCCCACCGTTAGGGGAATTTCTGCAATTTTGCTCCAAAATACGGGGAATTTCTGCCTTTTTGCCCGAAAATAGGAAGAATGCATACCGTTTTGCCATAAAAAGGGGAAATTTCTTCATTTTTGCTCCAAAATAAGTGGAATTTCTGCTTATTTGTTTCTAAATAAGTGGAATTTCTGTCCTTATCCCGCAAAACAAAGGGAATTCCTGTCTTTTTTGCCCCAAAATATGAAAATTTATGACCTATTACAATGGAATAAGCGAAATTTCTGCAATTTTGACCCAAAATAAGGGAAATTTCTGCCTTTTCGCCTCCAAATAAGAGGAATTTCAGCCTTTTTACCTCAAAATAAGGGGAATTTCTGCATTTTTGCCCCAAAATATGGGAAATTTCTGACCTTTTGCCCCAAAATAAGAAAAATTTCTGTAATTTTGTACCAAAATAAAAGAAATTTCTGCCTTTTTGCCCCAAAATAAGAAAATATCTGCTTTTTTTTCAAATAAGTGAAATTTCTGCAATTTTGCCACCAAAAAAGTCAAATTTCTGCAATTTTGCCCCAAAATAAGGGAAATTTCTAGAATTTTGCCCCAAAATAAGTGGAATTTCTGAGTTTTGCCCCAAAATAAGGAGATTATCTGTCTTTTTGCCCCAACATATAGGGAATTTCTGCCTTTTTGCGGCACAATAAGGGGAATTTCTGCAATTTTGCTCCAAAATACGGGGAATTTCTGCCTTTTTGCCAGAAAATAAGAAGAATGCATACCTTTTTGCCATAAAAAAAGGAAATTTCTTCATTTTTGCTCGAAAATAAGGGGAATTTCTTCTTTTTTGCCTCTAAATAAGTGGAATTTCTGTCTTTTTCCCCCAATACAAAGGAAATTTCTGAGATTTTTGCCACAAAATAAGGAAAATTTCTGACTTATTTCCCTGAAATAAGTGAAATTTCTACAATTTTGCCCGAAAATAAGGGAAATTTCTGCATTTTTGCCTCCAAATAAGAAGAATTTCAGCCTTTTTACCTCAAAATAAGGGGTATCTGGATTTCTGCCCCAAAATATGAAAAATTTCTGCCTTTTTGCCCCAAAATAAGAAAAATTTCTGCAATTTTGTACCAAAATAAAAGAAATTTCTGCAATTTTGCCCCAAAATAAGTCAAATTTCTTCAATTTTGCCCCAAAATAAGGGAAATTTCTGGAATTTTGCCCCAAAAAAAGTGAAATTTCTGAGTTTTGCCCCAAAATAAGAATTTCGATCTTTTTGCCCCAACATATAGGGAATTTCTGCCTTTTTGCCCCACAATTAGGGGAATTTCTGCAATTTTGCTCCAAAATACAAGGAATTTCTGCCTTTTTGCCTGAAAATAAGAAAAATGCATACCTTTTTGCCATAAAAAAAGGAAATTTCTTCATTTTTGCTCCAAAATAAGGGGAATTTCTTCTTTTTTGCCTCTAAATAAGTGGAATTTCTGTCTTTTTCCCCCAATACAAAGGAAACTTCTGAGATTTTTGCCACAAAATAAGGAAAATTTCTGACTTATTACCCTGAAATAAGTGAAATTTCTACAATTTTGCCCAAAAATAAGAGAAACTTTCTGCCTTTTTGCCTCCAAATAAGAAGAATTTCAGCCTTTTTACCTCAAAATAAGGGGTATTTCTGGATTTCTGCCACAAAATATGAAAAATTTCTGCCTTTTTGCCACAAAATAAGAAAAATTTCTGCAATTTTGTACCAAAATAAAACAAATTTCTGCAATTTTGCCCCAAAATAAGTCAAATTTCTTCAATTTTGCCCCAAAATAAGGGAAATTTCTGGAATTTTGCCCCAAAAAAGTGAAATTTCTGAGTTTTGCCCCAAAATAAGAATTTCGATCTTATTGCCCCAACATATAGGGAATTTCTGCCTTTTTGCCCCACAATTAGGGGAATTTCTGCAATTTTGCTCCAAAATATGGGGAATTTCTGCCTTTTTGCCCGAAAATAAGAAGAATGCATACCTTTTTGCCATAAAAAAGGGAAATTTCTTCATTTTGGCTCCAAAATAAGGGGAATTTCTGCTTTTTTGCCTCTAAATAAGTGGAATTTCTGTCTTTTTCCCCCAAAACAAAGGGAATTTCTGTCTTTTTTGCCCCAAAATAAGGAAAATTTCTGACTTATTACCCTGAAATAAGTGAAATTTCTGCAATTTTGCCCCAAAATAAGGGAAATTTCTACTTTTCTGTCACCAAATAAGGGGAATTTCCGCCTTTTTACCTAAAATAATTGGAATTTCTGCATTTTTGCCCCAAAATAAGGGAAATTTCTCCCTTTTGCCCCAAAATAAAGAAAATTTCTGCAATTTTTTACCAAAATAAAAGAAATTTCTGCCTTTTTGCCCCAATATAAGAAAATTTCTGCTTTTTTTTGTGAAATAAGTGAAATTTCTGGAATTTTGCTTCAAAATAAGGGAAATTTCTGAGTTTTTCCCCAAACTAAGGAGTATTTCTGTCTTTTTGTCCCATCATGTAGGGAATTTCTGCCTTTTCGCCCCACCGTTAGGGGAATTTCTGCAATTTTGCTCCAAAATACGGGGAATTTCTGCCTTTTTGCCCGAAAATAAGAAGAATGCATACCGTTTTGCCATAAAAAGGGGAAATTTCTTCATTTTTGCTCCAAAATAAGTGGAATTTCTGCTTATTTGTTTCTAAATAAGTGGAATTTCTGTCCTTATCCCGCAAAACAAAGGGAATTCCTGTCTTTTTTGCCTCAAAATATGAAAATTTATGACCTATTACAATGGAATAAGTGAAATTTCTGCAATTTTGACCCAAAATAAGGGAAATTTCTGTCTTTTTGCCTCCAAATAAGAGGAATTTCAGCCTTTTTACCTCAAAATAAGGGGAATTTCTGCATTTTTGCCCCAAAATATGGGAAATTTCTGACCTTTTGCCCCAAAATAAGAAAAATTTCTGCAATTTTGAACCAAAATAAAAGAAATTTCTGCCTTTTGCCCCAAAATAAGAAAATTTTTGCTTTTTTTCTGAAATAAGTAAAATTTCTGCAATTTTGCCCCAAAATTAGGGGAATTTCTGCATTTTTGCCCCCAAATAAAGGGAATTTCAGCATTTTTAACTCAAAATAAAGGGAATTTCTGCATTTTTGCCACAAAATATTAGGAATTTCTGCATTTTTGCACCATAATAAAAAAATTTCTGCCTTTTTTCCCTGAAATAAATGAAATTTCTGAAATTTTGCCCCAAAATAAGGGAAATTTCTGGAATTTTGCCCCAAGATAAGCGGAATTTCTGAGTTTTGCACCAAAATAAGGAGAATTTCTGTTTTTTGCCCTAACATATAGGGTATTTCTGCCTTTTTGCCCCACAATTAGGGGAATTTCTGCAATTTTGCTCCAAAATACAAGGAATTTCTGCCTTTTTGCCCAAAAATAAGAAGAATGCATACCTTTTTGCCATAAAAAAGGGAAATTTCTTCATTTTTGCTCATAATTAAGAAGAATTTCTGCTTTTTTGCCTCTAAATAAGTGGAATTTCTTTCTTTTTCCCGAAAAACAAAGGGAATTCCTGTCTTTTTTGCCCCAAAATAAGGAAAATTTCTGACTTATTACCCTGAAATAAGTGAAATTTCTCCAATTTTGCCCGAAAATTAGGGAAATTTCTGCCTTTTTGCCCGCAAATAATGGGAATTTCATCCTTTTAACCTCAAAATAAGAAGAATTTCTGCATTTTTGCCACAAAATATTAGGAATTTCTGCCTTTTTGTTTCAAAATAAAAAAAAATTCTGCCTTTTTTCCCTGAAATAAGTGAAATTTCTTCAATTTTGCATCAAAATAAGTCAAATTTCTGCAATTTTGCCCCAAAATAAGGGAAATTCCTGGAATTTTGCCCCAAAATAAGTGGAATTTCTGAGTTTTGCCCCAAAATAAGGAGAATTTCTTTCTCTTTTCCCCAACATATCGGGAATTTCTGCGTTTTTGCCCCACAATTAGAAGAATTTCTGCAATTTTGCTCCAAGATATGGGGAATTTCTGCTTTTTTCCCCGAAAATAAGAAGAATGCATACCTTTTTGCCATAAAAAAGGGAAATTTCTTCATTTTTGCTCCAAAATAAGGGGAATTTCTGCATTTTTGCCTCTAAATAACTGGAATTTCTGTATTTTTCCCCCCCAAAAAAGGGAATTTCTGTCTTTTTTGCCCCAAAATAAGGAAAATTTCTGACTTATTACCCTGAAGTAAGTGAAATTTCTGCAATTTTGCCCCAAAATAAGGGAAATTTCTGCCTTTTTGCCCTAAAATAAGGGGAATTTCAGCCTTTTTACCTCAAAATAAGGGGAATTTCTGCATTTTTGCCACAAAGTATTAGGAATTTATGCTTTTTTGCCACAAAATAAGAAAAATTTCTGCCTTTTTTTTCTGAAATAAGTGAAATTTTTGCAATTTTGCGCCAAAATAAGTGAAATTTCTGCAATTTTGCGCCAAAATAAGTGAAATTTCTGGAATTTTGCCCCAAAATAAGTGGAATTTCTGAGATTAGCCCCAAAATAAGGAGAATTTCTGTCTTTTGCCCCAACATATAGGGAATTTCTGCCTTTTTGACCCAAAATTACGGGAAATTGTGCAATTTGGCCCCAAAATAAGAGGAATTTCTGCTTTTTTGCCTCTAAATAAGTGGTATTTCTGTCTTTTTCCCCCAAAACAAAGGGATTTTTTTTGCCCCAAAATAAGTAAAATTTCTGACTTATTACCCTGAAATAAGTGAAATTTCTGAAATTTTGCCCCAAAATAAGGGAAATTTCTGCTTTTTTGCCCCCAAATAAGGGGAATTTCAACCTTTTTACCTCAAAATAAGTGGAATTTCTGCATTTTTGCCCCAAAATAAGGGAAATTTCTCCCTTTTTACCCCAAAAAAGGAAAATTTCTGCAATTTTGTACCAAAATAAAAGAAATTTCTGCCTTTTTACCACATTATAAGAAAATTTCTGCTTTTTTTCTGAAATAAGTGAAATTTCTGGAATTTTGCTTCAAAATAAGAAAAATTTCTGAGTTTTGCCCCAAACTAAGGAGAATTTCTGTCTTTTTGTCCCATCATAAAGGGAATTTCTGCCTTTTTGCCCCACCCTTAGGGGAATTTCTGCAATTTTGCTCCAAAATACGGGGAATTTCTGCCTTTTTGCCCGAAAATAAGAAGAATGCATACCGTTTTGCCATAAAAAAGGGAAATTTCTTCATTTTTGCTCCAAAATAAGGGGAATTTCTGCTTTTTTGCCTCTAATAATTGGAATTTCTGTATTTTCCCCCAAAACAAAGGGAATTTCTGTCTTTTTTGCCCCAAAATATGAAAATTTCTGACTTATTACCATGAAATAAGTGAAATTTCTGCAATTTTGACGCAAAATAAAGGAAATTTCTGCCTTTTTGCCCCCAAATAAGAGGAATTTCAGCCTTTTTACCTCAAAATAAGGGGAATTTCTGCATTTTTGCCCCAAAATATGGGAAATTTCTGACTTTTTGCCCCAAAATAAGAAAAATTTCTGCAATTTTGTACCAGAATAAAAGAAATTTCTGCCTTTTTGCCCCAAAATATGAAAATATCTGCTTTCTTTGAAATAAGTGAAATTTCTGCAATTTTGCCACCAAAAAAGTCAAATTTCTGCAATTTTGCCCCAAAATAAGGGAAATTTCTAGAATTTTGCCCCAAAATAAGTGGAATTTCTGAGTTTTGCCCCAAAATAAGGAGAATTTCTGTCTTTTTGCCCCAACATATAGGGAATTTCTGCATTTTTGCGGCACAATAAGGGGAATTTCTGCAATTTTGCTCCAAAATACCAGGAATTTCTTCCTTTTTGCCCGAAAATAAGAAGAATGCATACCTTTTTGCCATAAAAAAAGGAAATTTCTTCATTTTTGCTCCAAAATAAAAGGAATTTCTTCTTTTTTGCCTCTAAATAAGTGGAATTTCTGTCTTTTTCTACCAAAACAAAGGAAATTTCTGAGTTTTTCGCCCCAAAATAAGGAAAATTTTTGACTTATTACCCTGAAGTAAGTGAAATTTCTGCAATTTTGCCCCAAAGTAAGGGAAATTTCTTCTTTTTGCCCCCAAATAAAGAAAATTTCAGCTTTTTTACCTCAAAATAAGGGGAATTTCTGCATTTTTGCCCCAAAATAAGAGAAATTTCGGCCCTTTTGCCTCAAAATAAGGAAAAGTTCTGCCTTTTTTCCCTGAAATAAGTGAAATTTCCGAAATTTTGCCCTACAATAAGGGAAATTTCTGGAATTTTGCCCCAAAATAAGTGGAATTTCTGAGTTTTGCCCCAAAATAAGGAGAATTTCTGTCTTTTTACCCTAACATATAGGGAAATTCTGCCTTTTTGCCCCACAATTCGGGGAATTTCTGCAATTTTGCTCCAAAATACAGGGAATTTCTCCCTTTTTGCCCGAAAATAAGAAGAATGCATAAATTTTTGCCATAAAAAAAGAGAAATTTCTTTATTTTTGCTCCAAAATAAGGGGAATTTCTGCTTTTGCCTCTAAACTAGTGGAATTTCTGTATTTTTCCCTCAAAACAAAAAGAATTCCTGTCTTTTTTGCCCCAAAATAAGGAAAATTTCTGACTTATTACTCTGAAATAAGTGAAATTTCTGCAATTTTGCCCCAAAATTAGGGAAATTTCTGCCTTTTTCCCCCTAAATAAGAGCTACTTCAGCCTTTTTGCCTCAAAATAAGGGGAATTTCTGCATTTTTGCCACAAAATATTAGGAATTTCTGCCTTTTTGCACCAAAATAAAAAAAATTCTGCCTTTTATCCCTGAAATAATTGAAATTTCTGCAATTTTGCCCCAAAATAAGTGAAATTTCTGCAATTTTGCCCCAAAATAAGGTTAATTTCTGGAATTTTGCCCCAAAATAAGTGGAATTTCTGAGATTTGTCCCAAAATAAGGAGAATTTCTGTTTTTTTGCCCCAACATATAGGGAATTTCTGCCTTTTTGCCCCAAAATTAGGGGAATTTCTGCAATTTTGCTCCAAAATAGGGGAAATTTCTGCCTTTTTGCCCAAAAATAAGAAGAATGCATCCCTTTTTTGCCATAAAAAAGGGAAATTTCTTCATTTTTTCTCCAAAATAAGGGGAATTTCTGCTTTTTTGCCTCTAAATATGTGGAATTTCTGTCTTTTTCCCCCAAAACAAAGGGAATTCCTGTCTTTTTTGCCCCAAAATAAGGAAAATTTCTGACTTATTACCCTGAAGTAAGTGAAGTTTCTGCAATTTTGCTCCAAAATAAGAGAAATTTCTTCCTCTTTGCCCCCAAATAAGGGGAATTTAATCCTTTTTTACCTCAAAATAAGGGGAATTTCTGCATTTTTGCCACAAAATATTAGGAATTTCTGCCTTTTTGCACCAAAATAAAAAAATTTCTGCCTTTTATCCCTGAAATAATTGAAATTTCTGCAATTTTGCCCCAAAATAAGTGAAATTTCTGCAATTTTGCCCCAAAATAAGGTTAATTTCTGGAATTTTGCCGCAAAATAAGTGGAATTTCTGAGATTTGTCCCAAAATAAGGAGAATTTCTGTTTTTTTGCCCCAACATATAGGGAATTTCTGCCTTTTTGCCCCAAAATTAGGGGAATTTCTGCAATTTTGCTCCAAAATAGGGGAAATTTCTGCCTTTTTCCCCAAAAATAAGAAGAATGCATCCCTTTTTTGCCATAAAAAAGGGAAATTTCTTCATTTTTTCTCCAAAATAAGGGGAATTTCTGCTTTTTTGCCTCTAAATATGTGGAATTTCTGTCTTTTTCCCCCAAAACAAAGGGAATTCCTGTCTTTTTTGCCCCAAAATAAGGAAAATTTCTGACTTATTACCCTGAAGTAAGTGAAGTTTCTGCAATTTTGCTCCAAAATAAGAGAAATTTCTTCCTCTTTGCCCCCAAATAAGGGGAATTTAATCCTTTTTTACCTCAAAATAAGGGGAATTTCTGCATTTTTGCCACAAAATATTAGAAATTTCTTTCTTTTTGCACCAAAATAAGAAAATTTCTGCCTTTTTTCCCTGAAATAAGTGAAATTTCTGCAATTTTGCCCCAAAATAAGGTAAATTTTTGGAATTTTGCCCCAAAATAAGTGGAATTTCTAAGTTTTGCCCCAAAATAAGAAGAATTTCTGTCTTTTTTCCCTAACATATAGGGAATTTCTGCCTTTTTGCCCCACAATTAAGAGAATTTTTGCAATTTTGCTCCAAAATACGGGGAATTTCTGCCTTTTTGCCCGAAAATAAGAAGAATGCATAAGTTTTTGCCATAAAAAAGGGAAATTTCTTTATTTTTGCTCCAAAATAAGCGGAATTTCTGCTTTTTTGCCTCTAAATTAGTGGAATTTCTGTCTTTTTCCCTCAAAACAAAGGGAATTCCTGTCTTTTTTGCACCAAAATAAGGAAAATTTCTGACTCATTACTCTGAAATAAATGAAATTTCTGCAATTTTGTTCCAAAATTATTGAAATTTCTGCCTTTTTGTCCCCAAATAAGGGAATTTCAGCCTTTTTTACCTTAAAATAAGGGGAATTTCTGCATTTTTGCCACAAAATATTAGGAATTTCTTCCTTTTTGCACCAAAATAAGAAAATTTCTGCATTTTTTCCCTGAAATAAGTGAAATTTCTGCAATTTTGCCTCAAAATAAATGAAATTTCTGCAATTTTGCCCCAAAATAAGGGAAATTTCTGGAATTTTGCCCTAAAATAAGTGGAATTTCTGAGATTTGCCACAAAATAAAGAGAATTTCTGTCTTTTTGCCCCAACATATAGGGAATTTCTGCCTTTTTGCCCCACAATTAGGGGAATTTCTGCAATTTTGCTCCAAAATACGGGAAATTTCTGCCTTTTTGCCCAAAAATAATAAGAATGCATACCTTTTTGCCATAAAAAAAAATTTCTTCATTTTTGCTCCAAAATCAGGGGAATTTCTGCTTTTTTACCTCTAAATATGTGGAATTTCTGTCTTTTTCCCCCAAAACAAAGGGAATTCCTGTCTTTTGTGCCCCAAAATAACAAAAATTTCTGACTTATTACCCTGATATAAGTGAAATTTCTCCAATTTTGCCCCAAAATAAGGGAAATTTCTGCATTTTGCCCCCAAATAAGGGGAATTTTAGCCTTTTTACCTCAAAATAAGGGGAATATCTGCATTTTTGACACAAAATATTAGGAATTTCTGTTTTTTTGCCCCCAATTAAGAAAATTTCTGCTTTTTTCCTCTGAAATAAGTGAAATTTTGCAATTTTGCCCCAAAATAAGTCAAATTTCTGCAATTTTGCCCCAAAATAATTAGAATTTCTGTCTTTTTGCCCCAACATACAGGGAATTTCTGCCTTTTTGCCCCACAATTAGGGGAATTTCTGCAATTTTGCTCCAAAATACGGGGAATTTTTACTTTTCAGCCCGAAAATAAGGGGAATGTTTACCTTTTGCCACAAAAAGGGAAATTTCTTCATTTTTGCTCCAAAATAATGGGAATTTCTGCTTATTTGCCTCAAAATAAGTGAAATTTCTGCGTTTTTACGGAAAAATAAATGGAATTTCTGTCTTTTTGCCCCAAAATAAAAGGAATTTTTGAATTGTGACCTGAAATAAGTGAAATTTCTTCAATTTTGCCTTAAAACAAAAGAAATTTCTGCCTTTTTGTGACAAAATAAGGGGAATTTCTGTCTTTTTGCACCAAAATAAGGGAAATTTCTGCCTTTTTGCACCCAAATAAGGGGAATTTCAGCCTATTTATCTCAAAATAAGGGGAATTTCTGGATTTCTGCCTCTAAATAAGTGGAATTTCTGTCTTTTTCCCCCAAAACAAAGGGAATTTCTGTCTTTTTTGCCCCAAAATAAGGAAAATTTCTGACTTATTACCCTGAAATAAGTGAAATTTTTGCAATTTTATCCCAAAATAAGGGAAATTTCTGCCTTTTGCCCCCAAATAAGAGGAATTTCAGCCTTTTTACCTCAAAATAAGGGGAATTTCTGCATTTTTGCCCCAAAATATGGGAAATTTCTGCCTTTTTGCCCCAAAATAAGAAAAATTTCTGCAATTTTGTACCAAAATAAAAGAAATTTCTGCCTTTTGCTCCAAAATAAGAAAATTTCTGCTTTTTTTCTGAAATAAGTAAAGTTTTGCAATTTTGCCCCAAAATTAGGGGAATTTCTGCCTTTTTGACCCCAAATAAAGGGAATTTCATCCTTTTTACCTCAAAATAAAGGGAATTTCTGCATTTTTGCCACAAAATATTAGGAATTTCTGCATTTTTGCACCATAATAAGAAAATTTCTGCCTTTTTTCCCTTAAATAAGTGAAATTTCTGAAATTTTGCCCCAAAATAAGGGAAATTTCTGGAATTTTGCCCCAAAATAAGAGGAATTTCTGAGTTTTGCACCAAAATAAGGAGAATTTCTGTTTTTTGCTCTAACATATAGGAAATTTCTGCCTTTTTGCCCCACAGTTAGGGGAATTTCTGCAATTTTGCTCCAAAATACAGGGAATTTCTGCCTTTTTCCCGAAAATTAAGAAGAATGCATACCTTTTTGCCATAAAAAAGGGAAATTTCTTTATTTTTGCTCATAATTAAGGGGAATTTCTGCTTTTTTGCCTCTAAATAAGTGGAATTTCTGTCTTTTTCCCGCAAAACAAAGGGAATTCCTGTCTTCTTTGGCCCAAAATAAGGAAAATTTCTGACTTATTACCCTGAAATAAGTGAAATTTCTCCAATTTTGCCCGAAAATTAGGGAAATTTCTGGCTTTTTGCCCCCAAATAATGGGAATTTCAGCCTTTTAATCTCAAAATAAGGGGAATTTCTGCATTATTGCCACAAAATATTAGGAATTTCTGCCTTTTTGCACCAAAATAAAAAAATTTCTGCCTTTTTTCCCAAAATAAGTGAAATTTCTGCAATTTTGCCCCAAAATAAGGGAAATTTCTACAATTTTGCCCCAAAATAAGGGAAATTTCTGGAATTTTACCCCAAAATAAGTGGAATTTCTGAGATTTGCCCCAAAATAAGGAGAATTTCTGTCTTTTGCCCCAACATATAGGGAATTTCTGCCTTTTTGCCCCACAATTAGGGGAATTTCTGCAATTTTGCTCCAAAATATGGGAAATTTCTGCCTTTTTGCCCAAAAATAAGAAGAATGCATACCTTTTTGCAATAAAAAAGGGAAATTTCTTCATTTTTTCTCCAAAATAAGGGGAATTTCTGCTTTTTTGCCTCTAAATATGTGGAATTTCTGTCTTTTTCTCCCAAAAGAAAGGGAATTCCTGTCTTTTTTGCCCCAAAATAAAGAAAATTTCTGAAATATTACCCTGAAGTAAGTGAAATTTCTGCAATTTTGCCCCAAAATAAGAAAAATTTCTTCCTTTTTCCCCCAAATAAAAGGAATATCAGCATTTTTACCTAAAATTGAGGGGAAATTCTGCATTTTTGCCCCAAAATAAGAAAATTTCGGCCCTTTTGCCTCAAAATAAAGAAAATTTCTGCTTTTTTTCCCTGAAATAATTGAAATTTCTGCAATTTTGCCCCAAAATAGGTAAATTTTTGGAATTTTGCCCCAAAATAAGTGGAATTTCTAAGTTTTGTCCCAAAATAAGGAGAATTTCTGTCTTTTTGCCCTAACATATAGGGAATTTCTGCCTTTTTCCCCCACAATTAGGGGAATTTCTGCAATTTTGCTCCAAAATACGGGGAATTTCTGCCTTTTTGCCCAAAAATAAGAAGAATGCATACCTTTTTGCCATAAAAAAGGGAAATTTCTTCATTTTTGCTCCAAAATAAGCGGAATTTCTGCTTTTTTGCCTCTAAATTAGTGGAATTTCTTTTTCCCTCAAAACAAAGGGAATTCCTGTCTTTTTTGCACCAAAATAAAGAAAATTTCTGACTTATTACTCTGAAATAAGTGAAATTTCTGCAATTTTGCCCCAAAATTAGGGAAATTTCTGCCTTTTTGCCCCCAAATAAGGGGAATTTCAGCCTTTTTTACCTCAAAATAAGGGGAATTTCTGCATTTTTGCCACAAAATATTAGGAATTTCTTCCTTTTTGCACCAAAATAAAAAAATTTCTGCCTTTTTTCCCTGAAATAAATGAAATTTCTGCAATTTTGCCCCAAAATAAGTGAAATTTCTGCCTTTTTGCCTCCAAATAAGGGGAATTTTAGCATTTTACATCAAAATAAGGGAAATTTTTGCATTTTTGCTACAAAATATGGGAAATTTCAGCCTTTTTGCCCCAAAATAAAAAAAAAATTCTGCAATTTTGTACCAAAATAAAAGAAATTTCTGCCTTTTTGCCCCAAAATAAGGAAAATTTCTGCCTTTTTTTCTCTGAAATAAGTGAAATTTCTGCAATTTTGCCCCAAAATAAGTGGAATTTCTGAGTTTTGCCCCAAAATAATAAGAATTTCTTTCTTTTTGACCCAACATATAGGGAATTTCTGCATTTTGCCCCACAATTAGGGGAATTTCTGCAATTTTGCTCCAAAATACGTGGAATTTCTACTTTTTAGTCCGAAAATAAGGGGAATGTATACCTTTTGCCACAAAATAGGGAAATTTCTTCATTTTTGCCCAAAAATAAGAGGAATTTCTGCCTTTTTACCTCAAAATAAGTGAAATTTCTGCCTTTTTACCTAAAAATAAACGGAATTTCTGTCTTTTTGCCCCAAACTAAAAGGAATTTTTGAATTTTGCCTTGAAATAAGTGAAATTTCTGCAATTTTGCCCCAAACTAAGGGAAATTTCTGCCTTTTGCCACAAAATAAGGGGAATTTCTGTATTTTTACCCCAAAATAAAGGGAATTTCAGCCTTTTTACCTCATAATAAGGGGAATCTCTACCTTTTTGCCCTAAAATATGGGGAATTTCTGTATTTTTGCCCCAAAATAAAGAAAATTTCTACAATTTTGTACCAAAATGAAAGTTATTTCTGCCTTTTTGCTCCAAAATAAGAGAAATTTCTGCGTTTTTCCCCTGAAATAAGTTAAATTTCTATAATTTTGCCCCAAAATAAGGGAGATTTCTGCAATTTTGCCCCAAAATAAAGGAAATTTCTGAAATTTTGCCCCAAAATAAGAAGAATTTCTGACTTTTTGCCCTGAAATAAGGAGAATTTCTGTTATTTTGTAATAAAATAATGTGAATTTCTGCATTTTCCCTCAAAATTAGGAGAATATGTGCAATTTTGCTTCAAAATACAAGGAATTTTTGCCTTATTGAACCAAAATAAAGGGAATTTCTGCATTTTTGCAAAAATATAAGGGGAATTTCTGAAATTTTACTCCAAAATACAAGGAATTTCTGCATTATTGCTCGAAATACAGTAGAATTTCTGCCTTTTTGCAGTGAAATATTTGAAATTTCCACAATTTTACCCCAAAATAAGAGGAATTTCTGTTTTTGGCCCCAAAATTAGGAGAATTTCTGCTTTTTGCCCCAAAATAAGGCAAATTTCTGACTTTTTGCCCTGAAATAAGTGAAATTTCTGCCATTTTGCCCCAAAATAAGGGGAATTTCAGCCTTTTGCCAAAATAAGGGGAATTTCAGCATTTTACCTCCAAATAAAGAAAATTTTTGCCTTTTTGCCACAAAATATGGAGAATTTCTGCCTTATTGCCCCCAAATAAGAAAAATTTTTGCTTTTCTGCCCCAATTAATGGGAATTTCTGCCTTTTTGCCACAAAGTAAAGGGAATTTCTGCCTTTTTGCCCCAAAATAACGGGAATTTCAGCCTTTTTACCTCAAAATAAGGGGAATTTCTGCCTTTTGCTCAAAATATGAGGAATTTCTGACTTTTTGTTCCAAATAAGGAAAATTTCTTCAATTTTTTACCAAAATAAAAGAAATTTATGTTTTTGCCCCAAAATAAAAGTAATTTCTGACTTTTTGCCCTGAAATAAATGAAATTTCTGCAATGTTGCCCGAAAATAATGGAAATTTGTGCTTTTTTGCCCCAAAATGAGAGGAATTTCAGCCTTTTGCCCCAAAATATGGGGAATTTCAGCATTTTACCAAAAAATAAGGGGAATTTCTTCCTTTTTGCACCAAAATATAAAAAATTTCTGCCTTTTTGCCACAAAATAAGAAAAATTTCTGCAATTCTGTACCAAAATAAAAGAAATTTCTAAAATTTTGCCCCAAAATAAGGGATATTTCTGATTTTTGCCCCGAAATAAGAAGAATTTCTGTATTTTTGCCCCAAAATAAAGGGAATTTCAGCCTTTTTGCACCAAAATTAGGAGAGTTTCTGCAATTTTGGTTCAAAGTACAGGGAATTTCTGCCGCTTTTCCCGAAAATAAGGGGAACTTCTGCCGATTTGCCCCAAATAAAGGGAATTTCTGCATTTTTGCCCCAATATTAGAGGAATTTCTGCTATTTTGCTCCAAAATACGGGGAATTTCTGCCTTTTTGCCCGAAATTAAGGGGATTTTCTGCCTTTTTGCCCGAATCTAAGGGGATTTTCTGCCTTTTTGCCCCCAAACAAGGGAAATTTCTGCAATTTTATCCCAAAATAAGGGGAATTTCTGCCTTTTTGCCCTGAAATATGTGAAATGTCTGCAATTTTACCCCAAAATAAGGTGAATTTCTGCCTTTTTGCCCCAAAATAAGGTGAATTTCTGCATTTTTGCCCTAAAATAAGAAAAATTTTTGCTTTTTTTCTCTGAAATAAGTGAAATTTCTGCAATTTTGTCTTAAAATAAAAAAAATATCTGCAATTTTTCCCCATAATAAAGGAATTTTCTGCAATTTTGACCCAAAATAAAGGTAATTTCTGTTTTTTGTCCCCAAATAAGAGAAATTTCTGCAATTTTGCCCTAAAATAAGAAGAATTTCTGCCTTTTGCCCCAAAATAAGGGGAATTTCTGCATTTTTGACACAAAATAAGGGTAATTTCTGTCTTTTTACCCCAAAATAAAGGAAATTTCAGCCTTTTTACCTCATAATAAGGGGAATCTCTGCTTTTTTGCCCTAAAATATAGGGAATTTCTGTATTTTTGCCTCAAAATAAAGAAAATTTCTGCAATTTTGAACCAAAATGAAAGTTATTTCTGCTTTTTGCTCCAAAATAAGAGAAATTTCTGCGTTTTTTCCCTGAAATAAGTTAAATTTCTATAATTTTGCCCCAAAATAAGGGAGATTTCTGCAATTTTGCCCCAAAATAAAGGAAATTTCTGAAATTTTGCCCCAAAGTAATGGGAATTTCTGACTTTTTGCCCTGAAATAAGGAGAATTTCTGTTATTTTGTAACAAAATAATGTGAATTTCTGCATTTTCCCTCAAAATTAGGAGAATATGTGCAATTTTGCTTCAAAATACGGGGAATTTCTGCCTTATTGAACCAAAATAAAGGAAATTTCTACATTTTTGCAACAATATAAGGGGAATTGCTGAAATTTTACTCCAAAACACAAGGAATTTATTTCTTATTGCCCGAAATACAGTGGAATTTGTGCCTTTTTGCACTGAAATATTTGAAATTTCCACAATTTTACCCCAAAATAAGAGGAATTTCTGTTTTTGGCACCAAAATTAGGAGAATTTCTGCTTTTTGCCCCAAAATAAGGCAAATTTCTGACTTTTTGCCCTGAAATAAGTGAAATTTCTGAAATTTTGCCCCAAAATAAGGGGAATTTCTGCCTTTTTGCCAAAATAAGGGGAATTTCAGCATTTTACCTCCAAATAAGGAAAATTTCTGCTTTTGTCCACAAAATATGGGGAATTTCTGCCTTATTGCCCCCAAATAAGGAAAATTTTTGCTTTTCTGCCCCAATTAACGGGAATTTCTGCCTTTTTGCCACAAAGTAAAGGGAATTTCTGCCTTTTTGCCCCAAAATAACGGGAATTTCAGCCTTTTTACCTCAAAATAAGGGGAATTTCTGCCTTTTGCTCAAAATATGAGGAATTTCTGACTTTTTGTTCCAAATAAGGAAAATTTCTTCAATTTTGTACCAAAATAAAAGAAATTTCTGTTTTTGCCCCAAAATAAAAGTAATTTCTGACTTTTTGCCCTGAAATAAATGAAATTTCTGCAATTTTTCCCGAAAATAAGGGAAATTTGTGCCTTTTTGCCCCAAAATGAGGGGAATTTCAGCCTTTTTGCCCCAAAATATGGGGAATTTCAGCATTTTACCTAAAAATAAGGGGAATTTCAGCCTTTTTGCACCAAAATATGGAAAATTTCTGCCTTTTTGCCACAAAATAAGAAAAATTTCTGCAATTCTGTACCAAAATAAAAGAAATTTCTAAAATTTTGCCCCAAAATAAGGGAAGTTTCTGATTTTTGCCCCGAAATAAGAAGAATTTCTGTATTTTTGCCCCAAAATAAAGAGAATTTCTGCCTTTTTGCACCAAAATTAGGAGAGTTTCTGCAATTTTGGTTCAAAGTACAGGGAATTTTTGCCGCTTTTCCGAAAATAAGGGGAACTTCTGCCGATTTGCCCCAAATAAAGGGAATTTCTGCATTTTTGCCCCAATATTAGGGGAATTTCTGCAAATTTGCTCCAAAATACGGGAAATTTCTGCCTTTTTGCCTGAAATTAAGGGGATTTTCTGCCTTTTTGCCCCCAAACAAGGGAAATTTCTGCAATTTTATCCCAAAATAAGGGGAATTTCTGCCTTTTGCCCTGAAATATGTGAAATGTCTGCAATTTTACCCCAAAATAAGGTGAATTTCTGCCTTTTTGCCCCAAAATAAGGTGAATTTCTGCCTCTTTGCCCTAAAATAAGAAAAATTTTTGCTTTTTTTCTCTGAAATAAGTGAAATTTCTGCAATTTTGCCTTAAAATAAAAAAAAATATCTGCAATTTTTCCCCATAATCAAGAAATTTTCTGCAATTTTGACCCAAAATAAAGGGAATTTCTGTTTTTTGTCCCCAAATAAGGGAAATTTCTGCAATTTTGCCCTAAAATAAGGGGAATTTCTGCCTTTTGCCCCAAAATAAGGAGAATTTCTGCCTTTTTGCCCCAAAATAAAGAAAATTACTGCATGTTTTACCCCAAAATTAGGTGAATTTCTACAATTTTGCTCCAAAATACGGGGATTTTCTGCCTTTTTCGCCAAAAATAAAGGGAATTTCTGCCATTTTGCCGCGAAATAAGTGAAATTTCTGCAGTTTTACCCCAAAATAAGGGGAAGTTCTGCCTTTTTGCCCCAAAATTAGGGGAATTTCTGCAATTTTGCTCCAAAATACAGGGAATTTCTGCCTTTTTGCCCGAAAATAAAGGGAATGTATAACTTTTTGCCATAAAAAATGGATATTTCTTGATTTTTACCCCAAATTAAGGGGATTTTCCGCCTTTTTGACTACAAATAAGTGCAATTTCTGACTTTTCCCCAAAAATAAATGGAATTTCTGTGTTTTTGCCCTAAAATAAGGGGAATTTCTGACTTTTTGCCCTGAAATAAGTTAAATTTCTAAAATTTTCCCTAAAATAAAGGAAATGTCTGCTTTTTGCCCCAAAATAAGGGGAATTTCTGCATTTTTGCCCCAAAATAGGGGGAATTTCAGCCTTTTTACCTCAAAATAAGGGGAATTTCTGCATTTTTGCCCCAAAATATCGGAAATTTCTGCCTTTTTGCCAAAAATAAGAAGAATTTCTGCACTTATGTATCAAAATAAAAGAAATATCTGCCATTTTGCCCCAAAATAAGAAAATTTCTGCTTTTTTTCCCTGAAATAAGTGAAATTTCTGCAAGTTTGCCCCAAAATAAGTGAGATTTCTGCAATTTTGCCCCAAAATAAGGGAAATTTCTGGAATTTTGCCCCAAAATAAGGGAAATTTCTGAGTTTTGCCCCAAAATAAGGATAATTTCTGTCTTTTTGCCCAAACATATAGGGAATTTCTGCCTTTTTGCCCCACAATTAGTGGAATTTCTGCAATTTTGCTCCAAAATATGGGGAATTTCTGCCTTTTTGCCCGAAAATAAGAAGAATGCATACCTTCCTGCCATAAAAATGGAAATTTCTTCATTTTTGCTTCAAAATAACGGGAATTTCTGCTTTTTTTGCCACTAAATAAGTGGAATTTCTGTCTTTTTTCCACAAAACAAAGGAAAGTTCTGTCTCATTTTCCCCAAAATAAGGAAAATTCCTGACTTATTACCCTGAAGTAAGTGAAATTTCTGCAATTTTGCCCAAAAATTAGGGAAATTTCTGCCTTTTTATCCTCAAAATAGTGGGAATTTCTGCATTTTTGCCACAAAATATTAGAAATTTCTGCCTTTTTGCCCCAAAATAAAGAAAATTTCTGCCTTTTTTCCCCGAAATAAGTGAAATTTCTGCAATTTTGCCCAAAAATAAGTGAAATTTCTGCAATTTTGCCCCAAAATATGTGAAATTTCCTGAATTTTGCCCCAAAATAAGTGGAATTTGTGAGATTTGCCCAAAAATAAAGAGAATTTCTGTCTTTTTGCCCCAACATATAGAAAATTTCTGCCTTTTTGACCCACAATTAGGGGAATTTTTGCAATTTTGCTCCAAAATAAGGGGAATTTCTGCTTTTTTGCCTCTAAATAAGTGGAATTTCTGTCTTTTTCCCCCAAAACAAAAGGAATTTCTTATTTTTTTGCCCCAAAATAAAGAAAATTTCTGACTTATTACCCTGAAATAAGTGAAATTTCTGCAATTTTGCCCCAAAATAAGGGAAATTTCTGCTTTTTTGTCACCAAATAAGGGGAATTTCCGCCTTTTTACCTAAAATAATTGGAATTTCTGCATTTTTGCCCCAGAATAAGGGAAATTTCTCCCTTTTGCCCCAAAATAAAGAAAATTTCTGCAATTTTTTACCAAAATAAAAGAAATTTCTGCCTTTTTGCCCCAATATAAGAAAATTTCTGCTTTTTTTTCTGAAATAAGTGAAATTTCTGGAATTTTGCTTCAAAATAAGGGAAATTTCTGAGTTTTACCCCAAACTAAGGAGAATTTCTGTCTTTGTGTCCCATCATGTAGGGAATTTCAGCCTTTTTGCCCCACCATTAGGGGAATTTCTGCAATTTTGCTCCAAAATACGGGGAATTTCTGCCTTTTTGCCCGAAAATAAGAAGAATGCATACCGTTTTGCCATAAAAAAGGGAAATTTCTTCATTTTTGCTCCAAAATAAGTGGAATTTCTGCTTTTTTGTTTCTAAATAAGTGGAATTTCTGTCTTTTTCCCGCAAAACAAAGGGAATTCCTGTCTGTTTTGCCCCAAATAATGAAAATTTATGACCTATTACCATGAAATATGTGAAATTTCTGCAATTTTGACCCAAAATAAGGGAAATTTCTGCCTTTTTGCCTCCAAATAAGAGGAATTTCAGGCTTTTTACCTCAAAATAAAAGGAATTTCTGCATTTTTGCCCCAAAATATGGGAAATTTCTGACTTTTACCCCCAAAATAAGAAAAATTTCTGTAATTTTGTACCAAAATAAAATAAATTTCTGCCTTTTTGCCCCAAAATAAGAAAATATCTGCTTTTTTTTCAAATAAGTGAAATTTCTGCAATTTTGCCCCCAAAAAAGTCAAATTTCTGCAATTTTGCCCCAAAATAAGGGAAATTTCTAGAATTTTGCCCCAAAATAAGTGGAATTTCTGAGTTTTGCCCCAAAATAAGGAGAATATCTGTCTTTTTGCCCCAACATATAGGGAATTTCTGCCTTTTTGCGGCACAATAAGGGGATTTTCTGCAATTTTGCTCCAAAATACGGGGAATTTCTGCCTTTTTGCCCGAAAATAAGAAGAATGCATACCTTTTTGCCATAAAAAAAGGAAATTTCTTCATTTTTGCTCCAAAATAAGGAGAATTTCTTCTTTTTTGCCTCTAAATAAGTGGAATTTCTGTCTTTTTCCCCCAATACAAAGGAAATTTCTGAGTTTTTTGCCACAAAATAAGGAAAATTTCTGACTTATTACCCTGAAATAAGTGAAATTTCTACAATTTTGCCCGAAAATAAGGGAAATTTCTGTTTTTTGCCACCGAATAAGAAGAATTTCAGCCTTTTTACCTCAAAATAAAAGGTATTTCTGGATTTCTGCCCCAAAATATGAAAAATGTCTGCCTTTTTGCCCCAAAATAAGAAAAATTTCTGCAATTTTGTACCAAAATAAAAGAAATTTCTGCAATTTTGCCCCAAAATAAGACAAATTTTTTCAATTTTGCCCCAAAATAAGGGAAATTTCTGGAATTTTGCCCCAAAATAAGTGGAATTTCTGAGTTTTGCCCCAAAATAAGAATTTCGATATTTTTGCACCAACATATAGGGAATTTCTGCCTTTTTGCCCAACAATTAGGGGAATTTCTGCAATTTTGCTCCAAAATACGGGGAATTTCTGCCTTTTTGCCCGAAAATAAGAAGAATGCATACCTTTTTGCCAAAAAAAGGGAAATTTCTTCATTTTTGCTCAAAAATAAGAGGAATTTCTGCTTTTTTGCCTCTAAATAAGTGGAATTTCTGTCTTTTTCCCCCAAAACAAAGGGAATTTCTGTCTTTTTTGCCCCAAAATAAGGAAAATTTTTGACTTATTACCCTGAAATAAGTGAAATTTCTGCAATTTTGCCCCAAAATAAGGGAAATTTCGGCCTTTTGCCCCCAAATAAGGGGAATTTTAGCCTTTTTACCTCAAAATAAGAGGAATTTCTGCATTTTTGCCCCAAAATATGGGAAATTTCTGCCTTTTTGCCCCAAAATAAGAAAAATTTCTGCAATTTTGTACCAAAATAAAAGAAATTTCTGCCTTTTGCCCTAAAATAAGAAAATTTTTGCTTTTTTTCTGAAATAAGTAAAATTTCTGCAATTTTGCCCCAAAATTAGGGGAATTTCTGCCTTTTGGCCCCCAAATAAAGGGAATTTCAGCCTTTTTAACTCAAAATAATGGGAATTTCTGCATTTTTGCAACAAAATATTAGGAATTTCTGCATTTTTGCACCATATTAAAAAAATTTCTGCCTTTTTTCCCTGAAATAAGTGAAATTTCTGAAATTATGCCCCAAAATAAGGGAAATTTATGGAATTTTGCCCCAAAATAAGTGGAATTTCTGAGTTTTGCACCAAAATAAGGAGAATTTCTGTTTTTTGCTCTAACATATAGGGAATATCTGCCTTTTTGCCCCACAATTAGGGGAATTTCTGCAATTTTGCTCCAAAATACGGGGAATTTCTGCCTTTTTGCCCAAAAATAAGAAGAATGCATACCTTTTTGCCATAAAAAAGGGAAATTTCTTCATTTTTGCTCATAATTAAGAAGAAGTTCTGCTTTTTTGCCTCTAAATAAGTGGAATTTCTTTCTTTTTCCCGAAAAACAAAGGGAATTCCTGTCTTTTTTGCCCCAAAATAAGAAAAAATTCTGACTTATTACCCTGAAATAAGTGAAATTTTTCCAATTTTGCCCGAAAATTAGGAAAAATTTTGCATTTTTGCCCCCAAATAATGGGAATTTCAGCCTTTAACCTCAAAATAAGGGGAATTTCTGCATTTTTGCCACAAAATATTAGGAATTTCTGCCTTTTTGTTTCAAAATAAGGAAAATTTCTGCCTTTTTTCCCTGAAATAAGTGAAATTTCTTCAATTTTGCATCAAAATAAGTCAAATTTCTGCAATATTGCCCCAAAATAAGGGAAATTTCTGGAATTTTGCCCCAAAATAAGTGGAATTTCTGAGTTTTGCCCCAAAATAAGGAGAATTTCTTTCTCTTTGCCCCAACATATAGGGAATTTCTGCGTTTTTGCCCCACAATTAGAAGAATTTCTGCAATTTTGCTCCAAGATATGGGGAATTTCTGCTTTTTTCTCCGAAAATAAGAAGAATGCATACCTTTTTGCCATAAAAAAGGCAAATTTCTTCATTTTTGCTCCAAAATAAGGGGAATTTCTGCATTTTTGCCTCTAAATAATTGGAATTTCTGTCTTTTTCACCCAAAACAAAGGGAATTTCTGTTTTTTTTTGCCCCAAAATAAGGAAAATTTCTGACTTATTACCCTGAAGTAAGTGAAATTTCTGCAATTTTGCCCCAAAATATGAAATTTCTGCCTTTTTGCCCTAAAATAAAAGGAATTTCAGCCTTTTTACCTCAAAATAAAGGGAATTTCTGCATTTTTGCCACAAAATATTAGGAATTTATGCTTTTTAGCCACAAAATAAGGAAAATTTCTGCCTTTTTTCCCTGAAATAAGTGAAATTTCTGCAATTTTGCGCCAAAATAAGTGAAATTTCTGCAATTTTGCGCCAAAATAAGTGAAATTTCTGGAATTTTGCCCCAAAATAAGTGGAATTTCTGAGATTTGCCCCAAAATAAGGAGAATTTCTGTCTTTCGCCCCAACATATAGGGAATTTCTGCCTTTTTGACCCAAAATTAGGGGAAATTGTGCAATTTTGCCCCAAAATAAGAGGAATTTCTGGTTTTTTGCCTCTAAATAAGTGGAATTTCTGTCTTTTTCCCCCAAAACAAAGGGATTTTTTTTGCCCCAAAATAAGTAAAATTTCTGACTGATTACCCAAAATAAGTGAAATTTCTGAAATTTTGCCCCAAAATAAGGGAAATTTCTGCTTTTTTGCCCCCAAATAAGGGGAATTTCAACCTTTTTACCTCAAAATAAGTGGAATTTCTGCATTTTTGCCCCAAAATAAGGGAAATTTCTGCCTTTTTGCCCCAAAATAAAGAAATTTCTGTAATTTTGTACCAAAATAAACGAATTTTCTGGCTTTTTGCCCCAATATAAGAAAATTTCTGCTTTTTTTTCTGAAATAAGTGAAATTTCTGCAATTTTGCCCCAAAATAAGTGAAATTTCTGAGTTTTGCCCCAAAATAAGGAGAATTTCTGTTATTTTGCCCAAATATATAGGGAATTTCTGACTTTTTGCCCCACAATTATGGGAATTTCTGCAATTTTGCTCCAAAATACGGGTAATTTCTGCCTTTTTGCCCGAAAATAAGAAGAATGCATACCTTTCTGCCAGAAAAATGGAAATTTCTTCATTTTTGCTTCAAAATAAAGGGAATTTCTGCTTTTTTGCCACTAAATAAGTGGAATTTCTGTCTTTTTCCTCCAAAACAAAGGGAAGTTCTGTCTCATTTTCCCCAAAATAAGAAAAATTCCTGACTTATTACCCTGAAGTAAGTGAAATTTCTGCAATTTTGTTCGAAAATTAGGGAAATTTCTTCATTTTTATCCGCAAAAAATGGGAATTTCAGCCTTTTTACCTCAAAATAGGAGAAATTTCTGCATTTTTGCCACAAAATATTAGGAATTTCTGCCTTTTTGCCCCAAAATAAAGAAAATTTCTGCTTTTTTTTCCCGAAATAAGTGAAATTTCTGCAATTTTGCCCCAAAACAAGTGAAATTTCTGCAATTTTGCCCCAAAATATGTGAAATTTCCTGAATTTTGCCCCAAAATAAGTGGAATTTCTGAGATTTGCCCAAAAATAAAGAGAATTTCTGTCTTTTTGCCCCAACATATAGAAAATTTCTGCCTTTTTGACCCACAATTAGGGGAATTTCTGTAATTTTGCTCCAAAATAAGGGGAATTTCTGCTTTTTTGCCTTTAAATAAGTGGAATTTCTGTCTTTTTCCCCAAAACAAAAAGAATTTCTGTTTTTTTTGCCCCAAAATAAGGAAAATTTCTGACTTATTACCCTGAAATAAGTGAAATTTCTGCAATTTTGCCCCAAAATAAGGGAAATTTCTGCTTTTTTGTCACCAAATAAGGGGAATTTCAGCCTTTTTACCTAAAATAAGTGGAATTTCTGCATTTTTGCCCCAAAAGAAGGGAAATTTCTGCCTTTTTGCCCGAAAATAAGAAGAATGCATACCGTTTTGCCATAAAAAAGGGAAATTTCTTCATTTTTGCTCCAAAATAAGGGGAATTTCTGCTTTTTTTCCTCTAAATAATTGGAATTTCTGTATTTTCCCCCAAAACAAAGGAAATTTCTGCCTTTTTGCCCCCAAATAAGAGGAATTTTAGCCTTTTTACCTCAAAATAAGGGGAATTTCTGCATTTTTGCCCCAAAATATGGGAAATTTCTGACTTTTTGCCCCAAAATAAGAAAAATTTCTGCAATTTTGTACCAAAATAAAAGAAATTTCTGCCTTTTTGCCCCAAAATAAGAAAATATCTGCTTTTTTTAAAATAAGTGAAATTTCTGCAATTTTGCCCCCAAAAAAGTCAAATTTCTGCAATTTTGCCCCAAAATAAGGGAAATTTGTAGAATTTTGCCCCAAAATAAGTGGAATTTCTGAGTTTTGCCCCAAAATAAGGAGAATTTCTGTCTTTTTGCCCCAACATATAGGGAATTTCTGCCTTTTTGCGGCACAATAAGGGGAATTTCTGCAATTTTGCTCCAAAATACCAGGAATTTCTGCCTTTTTGCCCGAAAATAAGAAGAATGCATACCTTTTTGCCATAAAAAAAGGAAATTTCTTCATTTTTGCTCCAAAATAAGGGGAATTTCTTCTTTTCTGCCTCTAAATAAGTGGAATTTCTGTCTTTTTCCCCCAAAACAAAGGAAATTTCTGAGTTTTTTGCCACAAAATAAGGAAAATTTCTGGCTTATTACTCTGAAATAAGTGAAATTTCTGCAATTTTGCCCGAAAATAAGGGAAATTAATCCCTTTTTGCCCCCAAATAAGAAGAATTTCAGCCTTTTTACCTCATAATAAGGGGAATTTCTGGATTTCTGCCCCAAAATATGAAAAATTTCTGCCTTTTTGCCCCAAAATAAGAATAATTTCTGCAATTTTGTATCAAAATAAAAGAAATTTCTGCCTTTTTGCCCCAAAATAAGAAAATTTCTCCTTTTTTTCTGAAATAAGTGAAATTTCTGCAATTTTGCCCAAAAATAAGTCAAATTTCTGCAATTTTGCCCCAAAATAAGGGAAATTTCTGGAATTTTGCCCCAAAAAAGGGAAATTTCTGAGTTTTGCCCCAAAATAAGAATTTTGATCTTTTTGCCCCAACATATAGGGAATTTCTGCCTTTTTGCCCCACAATTAGGGGAATTTCTGCAATTTTGCTCCAAAATACGGGGAATTTCTGCCTTTTTGCCTGAAAATAAGAAGAATGCATACCTTTTTGTCATAAAAAAGGGAAATTTCTTCATTCTTGCTCCAAAATAACGGGAATTTCTTCATTTTTGCCTCTAAATAAGTGGAATTTCTGTATTTTTCCCCCAAAACAAAAAAAAATTTCTGTCTTTTTTGCCCCAAAATAAGGAAAATTTCTGACTTATTACCTGAAATAAGTTAAATTTCTGCAATTTTGCCCCAAAATAAGGGAAATTTCTGCCTTTTGCCCCCAAATAAGGGGAATTTCAACCTTTTTACCTCAAAATAAGGGAAATTCTGCATTTTTGCCCCAAAATATGGTAAATTTCTGCTTTTTTGCCCCAAAATAAGAAAAATTTCTGCAATTTTGTACCAAAATAAAAGAAATTTCTGCCTTTTGACCCAAAATAAGAAAATTTCTGCTTTTTTTTCTGAAATAAGTAAAATTTCTGCAATTTTGCCCCAAAATTAGGGGAATTTCTGCCTTTTTGCCCCCAAATAAAGGGAATTTCAGCCTTTTTACCTCAAAATAAAGGGTATTTCTGCATTTTTGCCACAAAATATTAAGAATTTCTGCTTTTTTGCACCATAATAAAAAAATTTCTTCTTTTTTCCCTGAAATAAGTGAAATTTCTGAAATTTTTCCCCAAAATAAGGGAAATTTCTGGAATTTTGCCCCAAAATATGTGGAATTTCTGATTATTGCACCAAAATAAAAAGAATTTCTGTTTTTTGCCCTAACATATAGGGAATTTCTGCCTTTTTGCCCCACAATTAAGGGAATTTCTGCAATTTTGCTCCAAAATACGAGGAATTTCTGCCTTTTTGCCCAAAAATAAGAAGAATGCATACCTTTTTGCCATAAAAAAAGGTAATTTCTTCATTTTGCTCCAAAATAAGGAAAATTTCTTCTTTTTTGCCTCTAAATAAGTGGAATTTCTGTCTTTTTTTCGCAAAACAAAGAGAATTCCTGTCTTTTTTGCCCCAAAATAAGAAAAAATTCTGACTTATTACCCTGAAATAAGTGAAATTTTTCCAATTTTGCCCGAAAATTAGGAAAATTTTTGCGTTTTTGCCCCCAAATAATGGGAATTTCAGCCTTTAACCTCAAAATAAGGGGAATTTCTGCATTTTTGCCACAAAATATTAGGAATTTCTGCCTTTATGTTTCAAAATAAGGAAAATTTCGGCCTTTTTTCCCTGAAATAAGTGAAATTTCTGCAATTTTGCCCCAAAATAAGTCAAATTTCTGCAATTTTGCCCCAAAATAAGGGATATTTCTGGAATTTTGCCCCAAAATAAGTGGAATTTCTGAGTTTTGCCCCAAAAAAAGGAGAATTTCTGTCTCTTTGCCCCAACATATAGGGAATTTCTGCGTTTTTGCCCCACAATTAGGGGAATTTCTGCAATTTTGCTCAGAGATACGGGGAATTTCTGCCTTTTTGACCGAAAATAAGAAGAATGCATACCTTTTTGCCATAAAAAAGGGAAATTTCTTCATTTTTGCTCCAAAATAAGGGGAATTTCTGCTTTTTTGCCTCTAAATAACTGGAATTTCTGTCTTTTTCCCCCAAAACAAAGGAAATTTCTGTCTTTTTTGCCCCAAAATAAGGAAAATTTCTGACTTATTACCCAGAAGTAAGTGAAATTTCTGCAATTTTGCCCCAAAGTAAGGGAAATTTCTTCCTTTTGCCCCCATATAAGGGGAATTTAAGCCTTTTTACCTCAAAATAAGGGGAGTTTCTGCATTTTTGCCCCAAAATAAGAGAAATTTCGGCCCTTTTGCCTCAAAATAAGGAAAATTTCTACCTTTTTTCCCTGAAATAAGTGAAATTTCCGAAATTTTGCCCTACAATAAGGGAAATTTCTGGAATTTTGTCCCAAAATAAGTGGAATTTCTGAGTTTTGCCCCAAAATAAGGAGAATTTCTGTCTTTTTGCCCTAACATATAGGGAAATTCTGGCTTTTTGCCTCACAATTCGGGGAATTTCTGCATTTTGCTCCAAAATACAAGGAATTTCTCCCTTTTTGCCCGAAAATAAGAAGAATGCATACATTTTTGCCATAAAAAAAAAGAAATTTCTTTATTTTTGCTCCAAAATAAGGGGAATTTCTGCTTTTGCCTCTAAATTAGTGGAATTTCTGTATTTTTCCCTCAAA
This sequence comes from Micromys minutus, assembly GCF_963924665.1. Classification (NCBI taxonomy): domain Eukaryota; kingdom Metazoa; phylum Chordata; class Mammalia; order Rodentia; family Muridae; genus Micromys; species Micromys minutus. The sequence goes on along the minus strand of NW_027667232.1, from coordinate 475,786 downwards.
ACAAAGGGAATTCCTGTCTTTTTTGCCCCAAAATAAGGAAAATTTCTGACTTATTACTCTGAAATAAGTGAAATTTCGGCAATTTTGCTCCAAAATTAGGGAAATTTCTGCCTTTTTGCCCCCAAATAAGAGCTATTTCAGCCTTTTTACCTCAAAATAAGGGGAATTTCTGCATTTTTGCCACAAAATATTAGGAATTTCTTCCTTTTTGCACCAAAATATAAAAATTTCTGCCTTTTTTTCCTGAAATAAGTGAAATTTCTGCAATTTTGCCCCAAAATAAGGTAAATTTTTGGAATTTTGCCCCAAAATAAGTGGAATTTCTAAGTTTTGCCCCAAAATAAGAAGAATTTCTGTCTTTTTGCCCTAACATATAGGGAATTTCTGCGTTTTTGCCCCACAATTAGGGGAATTTCTGCAATTTTGCTCCAAAATACGGGGAATTTCTGCCTTTTTGCCCGAAAATAAGAAGAATGCATAAGTTTTTGCCATAAAAAAGGGAAATTTCTTTATTTTTGCTCCAAAATAAGCGGAATTTCTGCTTTTTTGCCTCTAAATTAGTGGAATTTCTGTCTTTTCCCTCAAAACAAAGGGAATTCCTGTCTTTTTTGCACCAAAATAAGGAAAATTTTTGACTTATTACTCTGAAATAAAAGAAATTTCTGCAATTTTGCCCCAAAATTATGGAAATTTCTGCCTTTTTGCCCCCAAATAAGGGAATTTCAGCCTTTTTTACCTCAAAATAAGGGGAATTTCTGCATTTTTGCCACAAAATATTAGGAATTTCTTCCTTTTTGCACCAAAATAAGAAAATTTCTGCATTTTTTCCCTGAAATAAGTGAAATTTCTGCAATTTTGCCTCAAAATAAGTGAAATTTCTGCAATTTTGCCCCAAAATAAGGGAAATTTCTGGAATTTTGCCCTAAAATAAGTGGAATTTCTGAGATTTGCCACAAAATAAATAGAATTTCTGTCTTTTTGCCCCAACCTATAGGGAATTTCTGCCTTTTTGCCCCACAATTAGGGGAATTTCGGCAATTTTGCTCCAAAATACGGGAAATTTCTGCCTTTTTGCCCAAAAATAATAAGAATGCATACCTTTTTGCCATAAAAAAAAATTTCTTCATTTTTGCTCCAAAATCAGGGGAATTTCTGCTTTTTTACCTCTAAATATGTGGAATTTCTGTCTTTTTCCCCCAAAACAAAGGGAATTCCTGTCTTTTGTGCCCCAAAATAACAAAAATTTCTGACTTATTACCCTGATATAAGTGAAATTTCTCCAATTTTGCCTCAAAATAAGGGAAATTTCTGCATTTTGCCCCCAAATAAGGGGAATTTTAGCCTTTTTACCTCAAAATAAGGGGAATATCTGAATTTTGAACACAAAATATTAGGAATTTCTGTTTTTTTGCCCCAAAATAAGAAAATTTCTGCTTTTTTCCTCTGAAATAAGTGAAATTTTGCAATTTTGCCCCAAAATAAGTGAAATTTCTGCAATTTTGCCCCAAAATAATTAGAATTTCTGTCTTTTTGCCCCAACATACAGGGAATTTCTGCCTTTTTGCCCCACAATTAGGGGAATTTCTGCAATTTTGCTCCAAAATACGGGGAATTTCTACTTTTCAGCCCGAAAATCAGGGGAATGTTTACCTTTTGCCACAAAAAAGGGAAATTTCTTCATTTTTGCTCCAAAATAATGGGAATTTCTGCTTATTTGCCTCAAAATAAGTGAAATTTCTGCCTTTTTACCGAAAAATAAATGGAATTTCTGTCTTTTTGCCCCAAAATAAAAGGAATTTTTAAATTTTGCCTTGAAATAAATGAAATTTCTGCAATTTTGCCCCAAAATAAGGGAAATTTCTGCCTTTTACCACAAAATAAGGGGAATTTCTGTATTTTTACCCCAAAATAAAGGGAATTTCAGCCTTTTTACCTCATAATAAGGGGAATCTCTGCCTTTTTGCCCTAAAATATGGTGAATTTCTGTATTTTTGCCCCTAAATAAAGAAAATTTCTACAATTTTGTACCAAAATAAAAGTTATTTCTGCCTTTTTGCTCCAAAATAAGAGAAATTTCTGCGTTTTTCCCCTGAAATAAGTTAAATTTCTATAATTTTGCCCCAAAATAAGGGAGATTTCTGCAATTATGCCCCAAAATAAAGGAAATTTCTGAAATTTTGCCCCAAAATAAGAAGAATTTCTGACTTTTTGCCCTGAAATAAGGAGAATTTCTGTTATTTTGTAACAAAATAATGTGAATTTCTGCATTTTCCCTCAAAATTAGGAGAATATGTGCAATTTTGCTTCAAAATACAAGGAATTTTTGCCTTATTGAACCAAAATAAAGGGAATTTCTGCATTTTTGCAAAAATATAAGGGGAATTTCTGAAATTTTACTCCAAAATACAAGGAATTTCTGCATTATTGCTCGAAATACAGTGGAATTTCTGCCTTTTTGCAGTGAAATATTTGAAATTTCCACAATTTTACCCCAAAATAAGAGGAATTTCTGTTTTTGGCCCCAAAATTAGGAGAATTTCTGCTTTTTGCCCCAAAATAAGGCAAATTTCTGACTTTTTGCCCTGAAATAAGTGAAATTTCTGCCATTTTGCCCCAAAATAAGGGGAATTTCAGCCTTTTGTCAAAATAAGGGGAATTTCAGCATTTTACCTCCAAATAAAGAAAATTTCTGCCTTTTTGCCACAAAATATGGGGAATTTCTGCCTTATTGCCCCCAAATAAGGAAAATTTTTGCGTTTCTGCCCCAATTAACGGGAATTTCTGCCTTTTTGCCACAAAGTACAGGGAATTTCTGCCTTTTTGCCCCAAAATAATGGGAATTTCAGCCTTTTTACCTCAAAATATAGGAAATTTCTGCATTTTGCTCCAAAATAAGAAAAATTTCTGCAATTTTGCCCCAAAATAAGTCAGATTTCTGCAATTTTGCCCCAAAATAAGGGAAATTTCTGGAATTTTGCCCCAAAATAAGGGAAATTTCTGAGTTTTGCCCCAAAATAAGGAGAATTTCTGTCTTTTTGCCCAAACATATAGGCAATTTCTGCCTTTTTGCCCCACAATTAGTAAAATTTCTGCAATTTTGCTCCAAAATACGAGGAATTTCTGCCTTTTTGCCCGAAAATAAGAAGAATGCATACCTTTCTGCCATAAAAATGGAAATTTCTTCATTTTTGCTTCAAAATTACGGGAATTTCTGCTTTTTTGCCACTAAATAAGTGGAATTTCTGTCTTTTTCCCACAAAACAAAGGAAAGTTCTGTCTCATTTTCCCCAAAATAATGAAAATTCCTGACTTATTACCCTGAAGAAAGTGAAATTTCTGCAATTTTGCCCAAAAATTAGGGAAATTTCTGCCTTTTTATCCTCAAATAATGGGAATTTCAGCCTTTTTACCTCAAAATAGGGGGAATTTCTGCCTTTTTGCCCCAAAATAAAGAAAATTTCTGCCTTTTTTCCCCAAAATAAGTGAAATTTCTGCAATTTTGCCCAAAAATAAGTGAAATTTCTGCAATTTTGCCCCAAAATATGTGAAATTTCCTGAATTTTGCCCCAAAATAAGTGGAATTTCTGAGATTTGCCCAAAAATAAAGAGAATTTCTGTCTTTTTGCCCCAACATATAGAAAATTTCTGCCTTTTTGACCCACAATTAGGGGAATTTCTGCAATTTTGCTCCAAAATAAGGGGAATTTCTGCTTTTTTGCCTCTAAATAAGTGGAATTTCTGTCTTTTTCCCCCAAAACAAAAGGAATTTCTGTTTTTTTTGCCCCAAAATAAGGAAAATTTCTGACTTATTACCCTGAAATAAGTGAAATTTCTGCAATTTTGCCCCAAAATAAGGGAAATTTCTGCTTTTTTGTCACCAAATAAGGGGAATTTCCGCCTTTTTACCTAAAATAATTGGAATTTCTGCATTTTTGCCCTAAAATAAGGGAAATTTCTCCCTTTTGCCCCAAAATAAAGAAAATTTCTGCAATTTTTTACCAAAATAAAAGAAATTTCTGCCTTTTTGCCCCAATATATAAAAATTTCTGCTTTTTTTTCTGAAATAAGTGAAATTTCTGGAATTTTGCTTCAAAATAAGGGAAATTTCTGAGTTTTGCCCCAAACTAAGGAGAATTTCTGTCTTTTTGTCCCATCATGTATGGAATTTCTGCCTTTTTGCCCCACCATTAGGGGAATTCCTGCAATTTTGCTCCAAAATACGGGGAATTTCTGCCTTTTTGCCCGAAAATAAGAAGAATGCATACCGTTTTGCCATAAAAAGGAAAATTTCTTCATTTTTGCTCCAAAATAAGTGGATTTTCTGCTTTTTTGTTTCTAAATAAGTGGAATTTCTGTCTTTTTCTTGCAAAACAAAGGGAATTTCTATCTTTTTTGCCCCAAAATATGAAAATTTATGACCTATTACCATGAAATAAGTGAAATTTCTGCAATTTTGACCCAAAATAAGAGAAATTTCTGCCTTTTTGCCTCCAAATAAGAGGAATTTCAGCCTTTTTACCTCAAAATAAGGGGAATTTCTGCATTTTTGCCCCAAATTATGGGAAATTTCTGACTTTTTGCCCCAAAATAAGAAAAATTTCTGTAATTTTGTACCAAAATAAAAGAAATTTCTGCCTTTTTGCCCCAAAATAAGAAAATATCTGCTTTTTTTTCAAATAAGTGAAATTTCTGCAATTTTGTCCCCAAAAAAGTCAAATTTCTGCATTTTTGCCCCAAAATAAGGGAAATTTCTAGAATTTTGCCCCAAAATAAGTGGAAGTTCTGAGTTTTGCCCCAAAATAAGGAGAATATCTGTCTTTTTGCCCAAACATATAGGGAATTTCTGCCTTTTTGCCCGAAAATAAGAAGAATGCATACCTTTTTGCCATAAAAAAAGGAAATTTCTTCATTTTGCTCCAAAATAAAGAGAATTTCTTATTTTTTGCCTCTAAATAAGTGGAATTTCTGTCTTTTTCCCCCAATACAAAGGAAATTTCTGAGTTTTTTGCCACAAAATAAGGAAAATTTCTGACTTATTACCCTGAAATAAGTGAAATTTCTACAATTTTGCCCGAAAATAAGGGAAATTTCTGCCTTTTTGCCCCCAAATAAGAAGAATTTCAGCCTTTTTACCTCAAAACAAGGGGTATTTCTGGATTTCTGCCCTAAAATATAAAAAATGTCTGCCTTTTTGCCCCAAAATAAGAAAAATTTCTGCAATTTTGTACCAAAATAAAAGAAATTTCTGCAATTTTGCCCCAAAATAAGTCAAATTTCTTCAATTTTGCCCCAAAATAAGGGAAATTTCTGGAATTTTGCCCCAAAAAAGTGAAATTTCTGAGTTTTGCCCCAAAATAAGAATTTCGATCTTTTTGCCCCAACATATAGGGAATTTCTGCCTTTTTGCCCCACAATTAGGGGAATTTCTGCAATTTTGCTCCAAAATACGGGGAATTTCTGCCTTTTTGCCCGAAAATAAGAAGAATGCATACCTTTTTGCCATAAAAAAGGGAAATTTCTTCATTTTTGCTCAAAAATAAGGGGAATTTCTGCTTTTTTGCCTCTAAATAAGTGGAATTTCTGTCTTTTTCCCCCAAAACAAAGGGAATTTCTGTCTTTTTTGCCCCAAAATAAGGAAAATTTTTGACTTATTACCTCGAAATAAGTGAAATTTCTGCAATTTTGCCCCCAAATAAGGGAAATTTCGGCCTTTTGCCCCCAAATAAGGGGAATTTCAGCCTTTTTACCTCAATATAAGGGGAATTTCTGCATTTTTGCCCCAAAATATGGGAAATTTCTGCCTTTTTGCCCCAAAATAAGAAAAATTTCTGCAATTTTGTACCAAAATAAAAGAAATTTCTGCCTTTTGCCCCAAAATAAAAAATTTTTGCTTTTTTTCTGAAATAAGTAAAATTTCTGCAATTTTGCCCCAAAATTAGGGGAATTTTTGCCTTTTTGCCCCCAAATAAAGGGAATTTCAGCCTTTTTAACTCAAAATAAAGGAAATTTCTGCATTTTTGCCACAAAATATTAGGAATTTCTGCATTTTTGCACCATAATAAAAAAATTTCTGCCTTTTTTCCCTGAAATAAGTGAAATTTCTGAAATTTTGCCCCAAAATAAGGGAAATTTCTGCTTTTTTGCCCCCAAATAAGGGGAATTTCAACCTTTTTACCTCAAAATAAGGGGTATTTCTGGATTTCTGCCCCAAAATATGAAAAATGTCTGCCTTTTTGCCCCAAAATAAAAAAAATTTCTGCAATTTTGTAGCAAAATAAAAGAAATTTCTGCAATTTTGCCCCAAAATAAGTCAAATTTCTTCAATTTTGCCCCAAAATAAGGGAAATTTCTGGAATTTTGCCCCAAAAAAGTGAAATTTCTGAGTTTTGCCCCAAAATAAGAATTTCGATCTTTTTGCCACAACATATAGGGAATTTCTGCCTTTTTGCCCCACAATTAGGGGAATTTCTGCAATTTTGCTCCAAAATACAGGGAATTTCTGCCTTTTTGCCCGAAAATAAGAAGAATGCATACCTTTTTGCCATAAAAAAGGGAAATTTCTTCATTTTTGCTCCAAAATAAGGGGAATTTCTGCTTTTTTGCCTCTAAATAAGTGGAATTTCTGTCTTTTTCCCCCAAAACAAAGGGAATTTCTGTCTTTTTTGCCCCAAAATAAGGAAAATTTTTGACTTATTACCCTGAAATAAGTGAAATTTCTGCAATTTTGCGCCAAAATAAGTGAAATTTTTGGAATTTTGCCCCAAAATAAGTGGAATTTCTGAGATTTGCCCCAAAATAAGGAGAATTTCTGTCTTTTGCCCCAACATATAGGGAATTTCTGCCTTTTTGACCCAAAATTAGGGGAAATTGTGCAATTTTGCCCCAAAATAAGAGGAATTTCTGGTTTTTTGCCTCTAAATAAGTGGAATTTCTGTCTTTTTCCCCCAAAACAAAGGGATTTTTTTTGCCCCACAATAATTAAAATTTCTGACTTATTACCCTGAAATAAGTGAAATTTCTGAAATTTTGCCGCAAAATAAGGGAAATTTCTGCTTTTTTGCCCCCAAATAACGGGAATTTCAACCTTTTTACCTCAAAATAAGGTGTATTTCTGGATTTCTGCCACAAAATATGAAAAATGTCTGCCTTTTTGCCCCAAAATAAGAAAAATTTCTGCAATTTTGTACCAAAATAAAAGAAATTTCTGCAATTTTGCCCCAAAATAAGTCAAATTTCTTCAATTTTGCCCCAAAATAAGGGAAATTTCTGGAATTTTGCCCCAAAAAAGTGAAATTTCTGAGTTTTGCCACAAAATAATAATTTCGATCTTTTTGCCCCAACATATAGGGAATTTCTGCCTTTTTGCCCCACAATTAGGGGAATTTCTGCAATTTTGCTCCAAAATACGGGGAATTTCTGCCTTTTTGCCCGAAAATAAGAAGAATGCATACCTTTTTGCCATAAAAAAGGGAAATTTCTTCATTTTTGCTCAAAAATAAGGGGAATTTCTGTCTTTTTTGCCAAAAATAAGGAAAATTTTTGACTTATTACCCTGAAATAAGTGAAATTTCTGCAATTTTGCCCCAAAATAAGGGAAATTTCGGCCTTTTGCCCCCAAATAAGGGGAATTTCAGCCTTTTTACCTCAAAATAAGGGAAAATCTGCATTTTTGCCCCAAAATATGGGAAATTTCTGCCTTTTTGCCCCAAAATAAGAAAAATTTCTGCAATTTTGTACCAAAATAAAAGAAATTTCTGCCTTTTGCCCCAAAATAAGAAAATTTTTCCTTTTTTTCTGAAATAATAAAATTTCTGCAATTTTGCCCCAAAATTAGGAGAATTTCTGCTTTTTTGCCCCCAAATAAAGGGAATTTCAGCCTTTTTAACTCAAAATAAAGAGAATTTCTGCATTTTTGCCACAAAATATTAGGAATTTCTGCATTTTTGCACCATAATAGAAAAATTTCTGCCTTTTTTCCCTGAAATAAGTGAAATTTCTGAAATTTTGCCCCAAAATAAGGGAAATTTCTGGAATTTTGCCCCAAAATAAGTGGAATTTCTGAGTTTTGCAGCAAAATAAGGAGAATTTCTGTTTTTTGCCCTAACATATAGGGAATTTCTGCCTTTTTGCCCCACAATTAGGGGAACTTCTGCAATTTTGCTCCAAAATACGGGGAATTTCTGCCTTTTTGCCCAAAAATAGAGGAATGCATATCTTTTTGCCATAAAAAAATAAAATTTCTTCATTTTTGCTCATAATTAAGAAGAAGTACTGCTTTTTTGCCTCTAAATAAGTGGAATTTCTTTCTTTTTCCCGAAAAACAAAGGGAATTCCTGTCTTTTTTGCCCCAAAATAAGGAAAATTTCTGACTTATTACCCTGAAATAAGTGAAATTTCTCCAATTTTGCCCGAAAATTAGGGAAATTTCTGCCTTTTTGCCCGCAAATATTGGGATTTTCATCCTTTTAACCTCAAAATAAGAGGAATTTCTGAATTTTTGCCACAAAATATTAGGAATTTCTGCCTTTTTGTTTCAAAATAAAAAAAATTTCTGCCTTTTTCCCTGAAATAAGTGAAATTTCTTTAATTTTGCATCAAAATAAGTCAAATTTCTGCAATTTTGCCCCAAAATAAGGGAAATTTCTGGAATTTTGCCCCAAAATAAGTGGAATTTCTGAGTTTTCCCCAAAATAAGGAGAATTTCTGTCTCTTTGCCCCAACATATAGGGAATTTCTGCGTTTTTGCCCCACAATTAGAAGAATTTCTGCAATTTTGCTCCAAGATATGGGGAATTTCTGCTTTTTTCCCCGAAAATAAGAAGAATGCATACCTTTTTGCCATAAAAAAGGCAAATTTCTTCATTTTTGCTCCAAAATAAGGGGAATTTCTGCATTTTTGCCTCTAAATAACTGGAATTTCTGTCTTTTTCCCCCAAAACAAAGGGAATTTCTGTCTTTTTTGCCCCAAAATAAGGAAAATTTCTGACTTATTACCCTGAAGTAAGTGAAATTTCTGCAATTTTGCCCCAAAATAAGGGAAATTTCTGCCTTTTTGCCCTAAAATAAGGGGAATTTCAGCCTTTTTACCTCAAAATAAGGGGAATTTCTGCATTTTTGCCACAAAATATTAGGAATTTATGCTTTTTTGCCACAAAATAAGGAAAATTTCTGCCTTTTTTCCCTGAAATAAGTGAAATTTCTGCAATTTTGCGCCAAAATAAGTGAAATTTCTGCAATTTTGCGCCAAAATAAGTGAAATTTCTGGAATTTTGCCCCAAAATAAGTGGAATTTCTGAGATTTGCCCCAAAATAAGGAGAATTTCTGTCTTTTGCCCCAACATATAGGGAATTTCTGCCTTTTTGACCCAAAATTAGGGGAAATTGTGCAATTTTGCCCCAAAATAAGAGGAATTTCTGGTTTTTTGCCTCTAAATAAGTGGAATTTCTGTCTTTTTCTCCCAAAACAAAGGAATTTTTTTGCCCCAAAATAAGTAAAATTTCTGACTTATTACCCTGAAATAAGTGAAATTTCTGAAATTTTGCCCCAAAATAAGGGAAATTTCTGCTTTTTTGCCCCCAAATAAGGGGAATTTCAACCTTTTTACCTCAAAATAAGTGGAATTTTGCATTTTTGCCCCAAAATAAGGGAAATTTCTGCCTTTTTGCCCCAAAATAAAGAAATTTCTGTAATTTTGTACCAAAAATAAAAGAAATTTCTGGCTTTTTGCCCCAATATAAGAAAATTTCTGCTTTTTTTTCTGAAATAAGTGAAATTTCTGCAATTTTGCCCCAAAATAAGTGAAATTTCTGAGTTTTGCCCCAAAATAAGGAGAATTTCTGTCTTTTTGCCCAAACATATAGGGAATTTCTGACTTTTTGCCCCACAATTAGGGGAATTTCTGCAATTTTGCTCCAAAATACGGGTAATTTCTGCCTTTTTGCTCGAAAATAAGAAGAATGCATACCTTTCTGCCAGAAAAATGGAAATTTCTTCATTTTTGCTTGAAAATAAAGGGAATTTCTGCTTTTTTGCCACTAAATAAGTGGAATTTCTGTCTTTTTCCCACAAAACAAAGGGAAGTTCTGTCTCATTTTCCCCAAAATAAGAAAAATTCCTGACTTATTACCCTGAAGTAAGTGAAATTTCTGCAATTTTGCCCGAAAATTAGGGAAATTTCTGCCTTTTTATCCCCAAATAATGGGAATTTCAGCCTTTTTACCTCAAAATAGGGGAAATTTCTGCATTTTTGCCACAAAATATTAGGAATTTCTGCTTTTTTGCCCCAAAATAAAGAAAATTTCTGCTTTTTTTTCCCGAAATAAGTGAAATTTCTGCAATTTTGCCCCAAAACAAGTGAAATTTCTGCAATTTTGCCCCAAAATATGTGAAATTTCCTGAATTTTGCCCCAAAATAAGTGGAATTTCTGAGATTTGCCCAAAAATAAAGAGAATTTCTGTCTTTTTGCCCCAACATATAGAAAATTTCTGCCTTTTTGACCCACAATTAGGGGAATTTCTGCAATTTTGCTCCAAAATAAGGGGAATTTCTGCTTTTTTGCCTTTAAATAAGTGGAATTTCTGTCTTTTTCCCCCAAAACAAAAAGAATTTCTGATTTTTTTGCCCCAAAATAAGGAAAATTTCTGACTTATTACCCTGAAATTAGTGAAATTTCTGCAATTTTGCCCCAAAATAAGGGAAATTTCTGCTTTTTTGTCACCAAATAAGGGGAATTTCAGCCTTTTTACCTAAAATAAGTGGAATTTCTGCATTTTTCCCCAAAATAAGGGAAATTTCTCCCTTTTTGCCCCAAAATAAGGAAAATTTCTGCAATTTTGTACCAAAATAAAAGAAATTTCTGCCTTTTTACCCCATTATAAGAAAATTTCTGCTTTTTTTTTCTGAAATAAGTGAAATTTCTGGAATTTTGCTTCAAAATAAGAAAAATTTCTGAGTTTTGCCCCAAACTAAGGAGAATTTCTGTCTTTTTGTCCCATCATATTGGGAATTTCTGCCTTTTTGCCCCACCATTAGGGGAATTTCTGCAATTTTGCTCCAAAATACGGGGAATTTCTGCCTTTTTGCCCGAAAATAAGAAGAATGCATACCGTTTTGCCATAAAAAAGGGAAATTTCTTCATTTTTGCTCCAAAATAAGGGGAATTTCTGCTTTTTTGCCTCTAAATAATTGGAATTTCTGTATTTTCCCCCAAAACAAAGGGAATTTCTGTCTTTTTTGCCCCAAAATATGAAAATTTCTGACTTATTACCATGAAATAAGTGAAATTTCTGCAATTTTGACCCACAATAAAGGAAATTTCTGCCTTTTTACCCCCAAATAAGAGGAATTTCAGCCTTTTTACCTCAAAATAAGGGGAATTTCTGCATTTTTGCCCCAAAACATGGGAAATTTCTGACTTTTTGCCCCAAAATAAGAAAAATTTCTGCAATTTTGTACCAAAATAAAAGAAATTTCTGCCTTTTTGCCCCAAAATAAGAAAATATCTGCTTTTTTTGAAATAAGTGAAATTTCTGCAATTTTGCCACCAAAACAGTCAAATTTCTGCAATTTTGCCCCAAAATAAGGGAAATTTCTAGAATTTTGCCCCAAAATAAGTGGAATTTCTGAGTTTTGCCCCAAAATAAGGAGAATTTCTGTCTTTTTGCCCCAACATATAGGGAATTTCTGCCTTTTTGCGGCACAATAAGGGGAATTTCTGCAATTTTGCTCCAAAATACCAGGAATTTCTGCCTTTTTGCCCGAAAATAAGAAGAATGCATACCTTTTTTGCCATAAAAAAAGGAAATTGCTTCATTTTTGCTCCAAAATAAGGGGAATTTCTTCTTTTCTGCCTCTAAATAAGTGGAATTTCTGTCTTTTTCCCCCAAAACAAAGGAAATTTCTGAGTTTTTTGCCCCAAAATAAGGAAAATTTCTGGCTTATTACTCTGAAATAAGTGAAATTTCTGCAATTTTGCCTGAAAATAAGGGAAATTTCTCCCTTTTTGCCCCCAAATAAGAAGAATTTCAGCCTTTTTACCTCAAAATAAGGGGAATTTCTGGATTTCTGCCCCAAAATATGAAAAATTTCTGCCTTTTTGCCCCAAAATAAGAAAAATTTCTGCAATTTTGTATCAAAATAAAAGAAATTTCTGCCTTTTTGTTCCAAAATAAGAAAATTTCTGCTTTTTTTCTGAAATAAGTGAAATTTCTGCAATTTTGCCCCAAAATAAGTCAAATTTCTGCAATTTTGCCCCAAAATAAGGGAAATTTCTGGAATTTTGCCCCAAAAAAGGGAAATTTCTGAGTTTTGCCCCAAAATAAGAATTTTGATCTTTTTGCCCCAACATATAGGGAATTTCTGCCTTTTTGCCCCACAATTAGGGGAATTTCTGCAATTTTGCTCCAAAATACGGGGAATTTCTGCCTTTTGCCTGAAAATAAGAAGAATGCATACCTTTTTGTCATAAAAAAGGGAAATTTCTTCATTTTTGCTCCAAAATAACGGGAATTTCTTCATTTTTGCCTCTAAATAAGTGGAATTACTGTCTTTTTCCCCCAAAACAAAAATTTCTGTTTTTTTGCCCCAAAATAAGGAAAATTTCTGACTTATTACCTGAAATAAGTTAAATTTCGGCAATTTTGCCCCAAAATAAGGGAAATTTCTGCCTTTTGCCCCCAAATAAGAAAAATTTCTGCAATTTTGTACCAAAATAAAAGAAATTTCTGCCTTTTGACCCAAAATAAGAAAATTTCTGCTTTTTTTCTGAAATAAGTAAAATTTCTGCAATTTTGCCCCAAAATTAGGGGAATTTCTGCCTTTTTGCCCCCAAATAAAGGGAATTTCAGCCTTTTTACCTCAAAATAAAGGGAATTTCTGCATTTTTGTCACAAAATATTAGGAATTTCTGCTTTTTTGCACCATAATAAAAAAATTTCTTCCTTTTTTCCCTGAAATAAGTGAAATTTCTGAAATTTTTCCCCAAAATAAGGGAAATTTATGGAATTTTGCCCCAAAATAAGTGGAATTTCTGAGTTTTGCACCAAAATAAGGAGAATTTCTGTTTTTTGCCCTAACACATAGGGAATTTCTGCCTTTTTGCCCCACAATTAGGGGAATTTCTGCAATTTTGCTCCAAAATACGGGGAATTTCTGCCTTTTTGCCCAAAAATATGAGGAATGCATACCTTTTTGCCATAAAAAAGGGAAATTTCTTCATTTTTGCTCATAATTAAGAAGAAGTACTGCTTTTTTGCCTCTAAATAAGTGGAATTTCTTTCTTCTTTCCGAAAAACAAAGGGAATTCCTGTCTTTTTTGCCCAAAATAAGGAAAATTTCTGACTTATTACCCTGAAATGAGTGAAATTTCTCCAATTTTACCCGAAAATTAGGGAAATTTCTCCCTTTTTGCCCGCAAATATTGGGAATTTCATCCTTTTAACCTCAAAATAAGAGGAATTTCTGCATTTTTGCCACAAAATATTAGGAATTTCTGCCTTTTTGTTTTAAAATAAAAAAAATTTCTGCCTTTTTTCCCTGAAATAAGTGAAATTTCTTCAATTTTGCATCAAAATAAGTCAAATTTCTGCAATTTTGCCCCAAAATAAGGGAAATTTCTGGAATTTTGCCCCAAAATAAGTGGAATTTCTGAGTTTTGCCCCAAAATAAGGAGAATTTCTGTCTCTTTGCCCCAACATATAGGGAATTTCTGCGTTTTTGCCCCACAATTAGAAGAATTTCTGCAATTTTGCTCCAAGATATGGGGAATTTCTGCTTTTTTCCCCGAAAATAAGAAGAATGCATACCTTTTTGCCATAAAAAAGGCAAATTTCTTCATTTTTGCTCCAAAATAAGGGGAATTTCTGCATTTTTGCCTCTAAATAACTGGAATTTCTGTCTTTTTCCCCCAAAACAAAGGGAATTTCTGTCTTTTTTGCCCCAAAATAAGGAAAATTTCTGACTTATTACCCTGAAGTAAGTGAAATTTCTGCAATTTTGCCCCAAAATAAGGGAAATTTCTGCCTTTTTGCCCTAAAATAAGGGGAATTTCAGCCTTTTTACCTCAAAATAAGGGGAATTTCTGCATTTTTGCCACAAAATATTAGGAATTTATGCTTTTTAGCCACAAAATAAGGAAAATTTCTGCCTTTTTCCCCTGAAATAAGTGAAATTTCTGCAATTTTGCGGCAAAATAAGTGAAATTTCTGCAATTTTGCGCCAAAATAAGTGAAATTTCTGGAATTTTGCCCCAAAATAAGTGGAATTTCTGAGATTTGCCCCAAAATAAGGAGAATTTCTGTCTTTTGCCCCTACATATAGGGAATTTCTGCCTTTTTGACCCAAAATTAGGGGAAATTGTGCAATTTTGCCCCAAAATAAGAGGAATTTCTGGTTTTTTGCCACTAAATAAGTGGAATTTCTGTCTTTTTCCCCCAAAACAAAGGGATTTTTTTGCCCCAAAATAAGTAAAATTTCTGACTTATTACCCTGAAATAAGTGAAATTTCTCAAATTTTGCCCCAAAATAAGGGAAATTTCTGCTTTTTTGCCCCCAAATAAGGGGAATTTCAACCTTTTTACCTCAAAATAAGTGGAATTTCTGCATTTTTTCCCAAAATAAGGGAAATTTCTGCCTTTTTGCCCCAAAATAAAGAAATTTCTGTAATTTTGTACCAAAATAAAAGAAATTTCTGGCTTTTTGCCCCAATATAAGAAAATTTCTGCTTTTTTTTTCTGAAATAAGTGAAATTTCTGCAATTTTGCCCCAAAATAAGTGAAATTTCTGACTTTTGCCCCAAAATAAGGAGAATTTCTGTCTTTTTGCCAAAACATATAGGGAATTTCTGACTTTTTGCCCCACAATTAGGGGAATTTCTGTAATTTTGCTCCAAAATACAGGTAATTTCTGCCTTTTTGCCCGAAAATAAGAAGAATGCATACCTTTCTGCCAGAAAAATGGAAATTTCTTCATTTTTGCTTCAAAATAAAGGGAATTTCTGCTTTTTTGCCACTAAATAAGTGGAATTTCTGTCTTTTTCCCACAAAACAAAGGGAAGTTCTGTCTCATTTTCCCCAAAATAATAAAAATTCCTGACTTATTACCCTGAAGTAAGTGAAATTTCTGCAATTTTGCCCGAAAATTAGGGAAATTTCTGCCTTTTTATCCCCAAATAATGGGAATTTCAGCCTTTTTACCTCAAAATAGAAGAAATTTCTGCATTTTTGCCACAAAATATTAGGAATTTCTGCCTTTTTGCCCCAAAATAAAGAAAATTTCTGCTTTTTTTTCCCGAAATAAGTGAAATTTCTGCAATTTGCCCCAAAACAAGTGAAATTTCTGCAATTTTGCCCCAAAATATGTGAAATTTCCTGAATTTTGCCCCAAAATAAGTGGAATTTCTGAGATTTGCCCAAAAATAAAGAGAATTTCTGTCTTTTTGCCCCAACATATAGAAAATTTCTGCCTTTTTGACCCACAATTAGGGGAATTTCTGCAATTTTGCTCCAAAAAAAGGGGAATTTCTGCTTTTTTGCCTTTAAATAAGTGGAATTTCTGTCTTTTTCCCCCAAAACAAAAAGAATTTCTGTTTTTTTTGCCCCAAAATAAGGAAAATTTCTGACTTATTACCCTGAAATTAGTGAAATTTCTGCAATTTTGCCCCAAAATAAGGGAAATTTCTGCTTTTTTGTCACCAAATAAGGGGAATTTCAGCCTTTTTACCTAAAATAAGTGGAATTTCTGCATTTTTCCCCAAAATAAGGGAAATTTCTCCCTTTTTGCCCCAAAATAAGGAAAATTTCTGCAATTTTGTACCAAAATAAAAGAAATTTCTGCCTTTTTACCCCATTATAAGAAAATTTCTGCTTTTTTTTTCTGAAATAAGTGAAATTTCTGGAATTTTGCTTCAAAATAAGAAAAATTTCTGAGTTTTGCCCCAAACTAAGGAGAATTTCTGTCTTTTTGTCCCATCATATAGGGAATTTCTGCCTTTTTGCCCCATCATTAGGGGAATTTCTGCAATTTTGCTCCAAAATATGGGGAATTTCTGCCTTTTTGCCCGAAAATAAGAAGAATGCATACCGTTTTGCCATAAAAAAGGGAAATTTCTTCATTTTTGCTCCAAAATAAGGGGAATTTCTGCTTTTTTGCCTCTAAATAATTGGAATTTCTTTATTTTCCCCCAAAACAAAGGGAATTTCTGTCTTTTTTGCCCCAAAATATGAAAATTTCTGACTTATTACCATGAAATAAGTGAAATTTCTGCAATTTTGACCCACAATAAAGGAAATTTCTGCCTTTTTACCCCCAAATAAGAGGAATTTCAGCCTTTTTACCTCAAAATAAGGGGAATTTCTGCATTTTTGCCCCAAAACCTGGGAAATTTCTGACTTTTTGCCCCAAAATAAGAAAAATTTCTGCAATTTTGTACCAAAATAAAAGAAATTTCTGCCTTTTTGCCCCAAAATAAGAAAATATCTGCTTTTTTTGAAATAAGTGAAATTTCTTCAATTTTGCCACCAAAACAGTCAAATTTCTGCAATTTTGCCCCAAAATAAGGGAAATTTCTAGAATTTTGCCCCAAAATAAGTGGAATTTCTGAGTTTTGCCCCAAAATAAGGAGAATTTCTGTCTTTTTGCCCCAACATATAGGGAATTTCTGCCTTTTTGCGGCACAATAAGAGGAATTTCTGCAATTTTGCTCCAAAATACCAGGAATTTCTGCCTTTTTGCCCGAAAATAAGAAGAATGCATACCTTTTTGCCATAAAAAAAGGAAATTGCTTCATTTTTGCTCCAAAATAAGGGGAATTTCTTCTTTTCTGCCTCTAAATAAGTGGAATTTCTGTCTTTATCCCCCAAAACAAAGGAAATTTCTGAGTTTTTTGCCCCAAAATAAGGAAAATTTCTGGCTTATTACTCTGAAATAAGTGAAATTTCTGCAATTTTGCCCGAAAATAAGGGAAATTTCTCCCTTTTTGCCCCCAAATAAGAAGAATTTCAGCATTTTTACCTCAAAATAAGGGGAATTTCTGGATTTCTGCCCCAAAATATGAAAAATTTCTGCCTTTTTGCCCCAAAATAAGAAAAATTTCTGCAATTTTGTATCAAAATAAAAGAAATTTCTGCCTTTTTGTTCCAAAATAAGAAAATTTCTGCTTTTTTTCTGAAATAAGTGAAATTTCTGCAATTTTGCCCCAAAATAAGTCAAATTTCTGCAATTTTGCCCCAAAATAAGGGAAATTTCTGGAATTTTGCCCCAAAAAGGGAAATTTCTGAGTTTTGCCCCAAAATAAGAATTTTGATCTTTTTGCCCCAACATATAGGGAATTTCTGCCTTTTTGCCCCACAATTAGGGGAATTTCTGCAATTTTGCTCCAAAATACGGGGAATTTCTGCCTTTTTGCCTGAAAATAAGAAGAATGCATACCTTTTTGTCATAAAAAAGGGAAATTTCTTCATTTTTGCTCCAAAATAACGGGAATTTCTTCATTTTTGCCTCTAAATAAGTGGAATTACTGTCTTTTTCCCCCAAAACAAAAATTTCTGTTTTTTTGCCCCAAAATAAGGAAAATTTCTGACTTATTACCTGAAATAAGTTAAATTTCGGCAATTTTGCCCCAAAATAAGGGAAATTTCTGCCTTTTGCCCCCAAATAAGAAAAATTTCTGCAATTTTGTACCAAAATAAAAGAAATTTCTGCCTTTTGACCCAAAATAAGAAAATTTCTGCTTTTTTTCTGAAATAAGTAAAATTTCTGCAATTTTGCCCCAAAATTAGGGGAATTTCTGCCTTTTTGCCCCCAAATAAAGGGAATTTCAGCCTTTTTACCTCAAAATAAAGGGAATTTCTGCATTTTTGTCACAAAATATTAGGAATTTCTGCTTTTTTGCACCATAATAAAAAAATTTCTTCCTTTTTTCCCTGAAATAAGTGAAATTTCTGAAATTTTTCCCCAAAATAAGGGAAATTTATGGAATTTTGCCCCAAAATAAGTGGAATTTCTGAGTTTTGCACCAAAATAAGGAGAATTTCTGTTTTTTGCCCTAACACATAGGGAATTTCTGCCTTTTTGCCCCACAATTAGGGGAATTTCTGCAATTTTGCTCCAAAATACGGGGAATTTCTGCCTTTTTGCCCAAAAATATGAGGAATGCATACCTTTTTGCCATAAAAAAGGGAAATTTCTTCATTTTTGCTCATAATTAAGAAGAAGTACTGCTTTTTTGCCTCTAAATAAGTGGAATTTCTTTCTTCTTTCCGAAAAACAAAGGGAATTCCTGTCTTTTTTGCCCAAAATAAGGAAAATTTCTGACTTATTACCCTGAAATGAGTGAAATTTCTCCAATTTTACCCGAAAATTAGGGAAATTTCTCCCTTTTTGCCCGCAAATATTGGGAATTTCATCCTTTTAACCTCAAAATAAGAGGAATTTCTGCATTTTTGCCACAAAATATTAGGAATTTCTGCCTTTTTGTTTTAAAATAAAAAAAATTTCTGCCTTTTTTCCCTGAAATAAGTGAAATTTCTTCAATTTTGCATCAAAATAAGTCAAATTTCTGCAATTTTGCCCCAAAATAAGGGAAATTTCTGGAATTTTGCCCCAAAATAAGTGGAATTTCTGAGTTTTGCCCCAAAATAAGGAGAATTTCTGTCTCTTTGCCCCAACATATAGGGAATTTCTGCGTTTTTGCCCCACAATTAGAAGAATTTCTGCAATTTTGCTCCAAGATATGGGGAATTTCTGCTTTTTTCCCCGAAAATAAGAAGAATGCATACCTTTTTGCCATAAAAAAGGCAAATTTCTTCATTTTTGCTCCAAAATAAGGGGAATTTCTGCATTTTTGCCTCTAAATAACTGGAATTTCTGTCTTTTTCCCCCAAAACAAAGGGAATTTCTGTCTTTTTTGCCCCAAAATAAGGAAAATTTCTGACTTATTACCCTGAAGTAAGTGAAATTTCTGCAATTTTGCCCCAAAATAAGGAAATTTCTGCCTTTTTGCCCTAAAATAAGGGGAATTTCAGCCTTTTTACCTCAAAATAAGGGGAATTTCTGCATTTTTGCCACAAAATATTAGGAATTTATGCTTTTTAGCCACAAAATAAGGAAAATTTCTGCCTTTTTCCCCTGAAATAAGTGAAATTTCTGCAATTTTGCGCCAAAATAAGTGAAATTTCTGCAATTTTGCGCCAAAATAAGTGAAATTTCTGGAATTTTGCCCCAAAATAAGTGGAATTTCTGAGATTTGCCCCGAAATAAGGAGAATTTCTGTCTTTTGCCCCTACATATAGGGAATTTCTGCCTTTTTGACCCAAAATTAGGGGAAATTGTGCAATTTTGCCCCAAAATAAGAGGAACTTCTGGTTTTTTGCCACTAAATAAGTGGAATTTCTGTCTTTTTCCCCCAAAACAAAGGGATTTTTTTGCCCCAAAATAAGTAAAATTTCTGACTTATTACCCTGAGATAAGTGAAATTTCTCAAATTTTGCCCCAAAATAAGGGAAATTTCTGCTTTTTTGCCCCCAAATAAGGGGAATTTCAACCTTTTTACCTCAAAATAAGTGGAATTTCTGCATTTTTTCCCAAAATAAGGGAAATTTCTGCCTTTTTGCCCCAAAATAAAGAAATTTCTGTAATTTTGTACCAAAATAAAAGAAATTTCTGGCTTTTTGCCCCAATATAAGAAAATTTCTGCTTTTTTTTTCTGAAATAAGTGAAATTTCTGCAATTTTGCCCCAAAATAAGTGAAATTTCTGAGTTTTGCCCCAAAATAAGGAGAATTTCTGTCTTTTTGCCAAAACATATAGGGAATTTCTGACTTTTTGCCCCACAATTAGGGGAATTTCTGTAATTTTGCTCCAAAATACAGGTAATTTCTGCCTTTTTGCCCGAAAATAAGAAGAATGCATACCTTTCTGCCAGAAAAATGGAAATTTCTTCATTTTTGCTTCAAAATAAAGGGAATTTCTGCTTTTTTGCCACTAAATAAGTGGAATTTCTGTCTTTTTCCCACAAAACAAAGGGAAGTTCTGTCTCATTTTCCCCAAAATAATAAAAATTCCTGACTTATTACCCTGAAGTAAGTGAAATTTCTGCAATTTTGCCCGAAAATTAGGGAAATTTCTGCCTTTTTATCCCCAAATAATGGGAATTTCAGCCTTTTTACCTCAAAATAGAAGAAATTTCTGCATTTTTGCCACAAAATATTAGGAATTTCTGCCTTTTTGCCCCAAAATAAAGAAAATTTCTGCTTTTTTTTCCCGAAATAAGTGAAATTTCTGCAATTTGCCCCAAAACAAGTGAAATTTCTGCAATTTTGCCCCAAAATATGTGAAATTTCCTGAATTTTGCCCCAAAATAAGTGGAATTTCTGAGATTTGCCCAAAAATAAAGAGAATTTCTGTCTTTTTGCCCCAACATATAGAAAATTTCTGCCTTTTTGACCCACAATTAGGGGAATTTCTGCAATTTTGCTCCAAAAAAAGGGGAATTTCTGCTTTTTTGCCTTTAAATAAGTGGAATTTCTGTCTTTTTCCCCCAAAACAAAAAGAATTTCTGTTTTTTTTGCCCCAAAATAAGGAAAATTTCTGACTTATTACCCTGAAATTAGTGAAATTTCTGCAATTTTGCCCCAAAATAAGGGAAATTTCTGCTTTTTTGTCACCAAATAAGGGGAATTTCAGCCTTTTTACCTAAAATAAGTGGAATTTCTGCATTTTTCCCCAAAATAAGGGAAATTTCTCCCTTTTTGCCCCAAAATAAGGAAAATTTCTGCAATTTTGTACCAAAATAAAAGAAATTTCTGCCTTTTTACCCCATTATAAGAAAATTTCTGCTTTTTTTTTCTGAAATAAGTGAAATTTCTGGAATTTTGCTTCAAAATAAGAAAAATTTCTGAGTTTTGCCCCAAACTAAGGAGAATTTCTGTCTTTTTGTCCCATCATATAGGGAATTTCTGCCTTTTTGCCCCATCATTAGGGGAATTTCTGCAATTTTGCTCCAAAATATGGGGAATTTCTGCCTTTTTGCCCGAAAATAAGAAGAATGCATACCGTTTTGCCATAAAAAAGGGAAATTTCTTCATTTTTGCTCCAAAATAAGGGGAATTTCTGCTTTTTTGCCTCTAAATAATTGGAATTTCTGTATTTTCCCCCAAAACAAAGGGAATTTCTGTCTTTTTTGCCCCAAAATATGAAAATTTCTGACTTATTACCATGAAATAAGTGAAATTTCTGCAATTTTGACCCACAATAAAGGAAATTTCTGCCTTTTTACCCCCAAATAAGAGGAATTTCAGCCTTTTTACCTCAAAATAAGGGGAATTTCTGCATTTTTGCCCCAAAACCTGGGAAATTTCTGACTTTTTGCCCCAAAATAAGAAAAATTTCTGCAATTTTGTACCAAAATAAAAGAAATTTCTGCCTTTTTGCCCCAAAATAAGAAAATATCTGCTTTTTTTGAAATAAGTGAAATTTCTGCAATTTTGCCACCAAAACAGTCAAATTTCTGCAATTTTGCCCCAAAATAAGGGAAATTTCTAGAATTTTGCCCCAAAATAAGTGGAATTTCTGAGTTTTGCCCCAAAATAAGGAGAATTTCTGTCTTTTTGCCCCAACATATAGGGAATTTCTGCCTTTTTGCGGCACAATAAGGGGAATTTCTGCAATTTTGCTCCAAAATACCAGGAATTTCTGCCTTTTTGCCCGAAAATAAGAAGAATGCATACCTTTTTGCCATAAAAAAAGGAAATTGCTTCATTTTTGCTCCAAAATAAGGGGAATTTCTTCTTTTCTGCCTCTAAATAAGTGGAATTTCTGTCTTTTTCCCCCAAAACAAAGGAAATTTCTGAGTTTTTTGCCCCAAAATAAGGAAAATTTCTGGCTTATTACTCTGAAATAAGTGAAATTTCTGCAATTTTGCCCGAAAATAAGGGAAATTTCTCCCTTTTTGCCCCCAAATAAGAAGAATTTCAGCATTTTTACCTCAAAATAAGGGGAATTTCTGGATTTCTGCCCCAAAATATGAAAAATTTCTGCCTTTTTGCCCCAAAATAAGAAAAATTTCTGCAATTTTGTATCAAAATAAAAGAAATTTCTGCCTTTTTGTTCCAAAATAAGAAAATTTCTGCTTTTTTTCTGAAATAAGTGAAATTTCTGCAATTTTGCCCCAAAATAAGTCAAATTTCTGCAATTTTGCCCCAAAATAAGGGAAATTTCTGGAATTTTGCCCCAAAAAGGGAAATTTCTGAGTTTTGCCCCAAAATAAGAATTTTGATCTTTTTGCCCCAACATATAGGGAATTTCTGCCTTTTTGCCCCACAATTAGGGGAATTTCTGCAATTTTGCTCCAAAATACGGGGAATTTCTGCCTTTTTGCCTGAAAATAAGAAGAATGCATACCTTTTTGTCATAAAAAAGGGAAATTTCTTCATTTTTGCTCCAAAATAACGGGAATTTCTTCATTTTTGCCTCTAAATAAGTGGAATTTCTGTCTTTTTCCCCCAAAACAAAGGAAATTTCTGTCTTTTTTGCCCCAAAATAAGGAAAATTTCTGACTTATTACCTGAAATAAGTTAAATTTCGGCAATTTTGCCCCAAAATAAGGGAAATTTCTGCCTTTTGCCCCCAAATAAGGGGAATTTCAGCCTTTTTACCTCAAAATAAGGGAAATTCTGCATTTTTGCCCCAAAATATGGGAAATTTCTGCTTTTTTGCCCCAAAATAAGAAAAATTTCTGCAAGTTTGTACCAAAATAAAAGAAATTTCTGCCTTTTGACCCAAAATAAGAAAATTTCTGCTTTTTTTCTGAAATAAGTAAAATTTCTGCAATTTTTCCCCAAAATTAGGGGAATTTCTGCCTTTTTGCCCCCAAATAAAGAAAATTTCAGCCTTTTTACCTCAAAATAAAGGGAATTTCTGCATTTTTACCACAAAATATTAGGAATTTCTGCTTTTTTGCACCATAATAAAAAAATTTCTTCATTTTTTCCCTGAAATAAGTGAAATTTCTGAAATTTTTCCACAAAATAAGGGAAATTTCTGGAATTTTGCCCCAAAATAAGTGGAATTTCTGAGTATTGCACCAAAATAAGGAGAATTTCTGTTTTTTGCCCTAACATATAGGGAATATCTGCCTTTTTGCCCCACAATTAGGGGAATTTCTGCAATTTTGCTCCAAAATACGAGGAATTTCTGCCTTTTTGCCCAAAAATAAGAAGAATGCATACTTTTTTGCCATAAAAAAGGGTAATTTCTTCATTTTTGCTCCAAAATAAGGAAAATTTCTTCTTTTTTGCCTCTAAATAAGTAGAATTTCTGTCTTTTTACCACAAAACAAAGGGAATTCCTGTCTTTTTTGCCCCAAAATAAGAAAAAATTCTGACTTATTACCCGGAAATAAGTGAAATTTCTCCAATTTTGCCCGAAAATTAGGGAAATTTCTGCCTTTTTGCCCCCAAATAATGGGAATTTCAGCCT
Organism: Micromys minutus; assembly: GCF_963924665.1. Lineage (NCBI taxonomy): Eukaryota > Metazoa > Chordata > Mammalia > Rodentia > Muridae > Micromys > Micromys minutus. Next base: position 452,313 of record NW_027667232.1, on the reverse strand, counting down.
TTAACCTCAAAATAAGGGGAATTTCTGCATTTTTGCCACAAAATATTAGGAATTTCTGCCTTTTTGTTTCAAAATAAGGAAAATTTCTGCCTTTTTTCCCTAAAATAAGTGAAATTTCTGCAATTTTGCCCCAAAATAAGTCAAATTTTTGCAATTTTGCCCCAAAATAAGGGATATTTCTGGAATTTTGCCCCAAAAGAAGTGGAATTTCTGAGTTTTGCCCCTAAATAAGGAGAATTTCTGTCTCTTTGCCCCAACATATATGGAATTTCTGCGTTTTTGCCCCACAATTAGGGGAATTTCTGCAATTTTGCTCCAAGATATGGGGAATTTCTGCCTTTTTGACCGAAAACAAGAAGAATGCATACCTTTTTGCCATAAAAAAGGGAAATTTCTTCATTTTTGCTCCAAAATAAGGGGAATTTCTGCTTTTTTGCCTCTAAATAACTGGAATTTCTGTCTTTTTCCCCCAAAACAAAGGAAATTTCTGTCTTTTTTGCCCCAAAATAAGGAAAATTTTTGACTTATTACCCTGAAGTAAGTGAAATTTCTGCAATTTTGCCCCAAAGTAAGGGAAATTTCTTCTTTTTGCCCCCAAATAAAGAAAATTTCAGCCTTTTTACCTCAAAATAAGGGGAATTTCTGCATTTTTGCCCCAAAATAAGAGAAATTTCGGCCCTTTTGCCTAAAAATAAGGAAAATTTCTGCCTTTTTTCCCTGAAATAAGTGAAATTTCCGAAATTTTGCCCTACAATAAAGGAAATTTCTGGACTTTTGCCCCAAAATAAGTGGAATTTCTGAGTTTTGCCCCAAAATAAGGAGAATTTCTGTCTTTTTGCCCTAACATATAGGGAAATTCTGGCTTTTTGCCTCACAATTCGGGGAATTTCTGCAATTTTGCTCCAAAATACAAGGAATTTCTCCCTTTTTGCCCGAAAATAAGAAGAATGCATACCTTTTTGCCATAAAAAAAGAGAAATTTCTTTATTTTTGCTCCAAAATAAGGGGAATTTCTGCTTTTGCCTCTAAATTAGTGGAATTTCTGTATTTTTCCCTCAAAACAAAGGGAATTCCTGTATTTTTTGCACGAAAATAAGGAAAATTTCTGACTTATTACTCTGCAATAAGTGAAATTTCGGCAATTTTGCCCCAAAATTAGGGAAATTTCTGCCTTCTTGCCCCCAAATAAGAGCTATTTCAGCTTTTTTACCTCAAAATAAGGAAAATTTCTGCATTTTTTGCCACAAAATATTAGGAATTTCTGCCTTTTTGCACCAAAATAAAAAAAATTTCTGCCTTTTATCCCTGAAATATGTGAAATTTCTGCGATTTTGCCCCAAAATAATGAAATTTCTGCAATTTTGCCCCAAAATAAGAAAAATTTCTGAAATTTTGCCCCAAAATAAGTGGAATTTCTGAGATTTGCCCCAAAATAAGGAGAATTTCTGTTTTTTTGCCCCAACATATAGGGAATTTCTGCCTTTTTGCCCCACAATTAGGGGAATTTCTGCAATTTTGCTCCAAAATACGGGAAATTTCTGCCTTTTTGCCCAAAAATAAGAAGAATGCATCCCTTTTTGCCATAAAAAAGGGAAATTTCTTCATTTTTTCTCCAAAATAAGGGGAATTTCTGCTTTTTTTGCTTCTAAATACTTGGAATTTCTGTCTTTTTCCCCCAAAACAAAGGGAATTCCTGTCTTTTTTGCCCCAAAATAAGGAAAATTTCTGACTTATTACCCTAAAGTAAGTGAAGTTTCTGCAATTTTGCTCCAAAATAAGGGAAATTTCTTCCTTTTTGCCCCCAAATAAGGGGAATTTAAGCCTTTTTTACCTCAAAATAAGGGGAATTTCTGCATTTTTGCCACAAAATATTAGGAATTTCTTCCTTTTTGCACCAAAATAAGAAAATTTCTGCCTTTTTTTCCTGAAATAAGTGAAATTTCTGCAATATTGCCCCAAAATAAGGTAAATTTTTGGAATTTTGCCCCAAAATAAGTGGAATTTCTAAGTTTTGCCCCAAAATAAGAAGAATTTCTGTCTTTTTGCCCTAACATATAGGGAATTTCTGCCTTTTTGCCCCACAATTAGGGGAATTTCTGCAATTTTGCTCCAAAATACGGGGAATTTCTGCCTTTTTGCCCGAAAATAAGAAGAATGCATAAGTTTTTGCCATAAAAAAGGGAAATTTCTTTATTTTTGCTCCAAAATAAGCGGAATTTCTGCTTTTTTGCCTCTAAATTAGTGGAATTTCTGTCTTTTTCCCTCAAAACAAAGGGAATTCCTGTCTTTTTTGCACCAAAATAAGGAAAATTTCTGACTTATTACTCTGAAATAAATGAAATTTCTGCAATTTTGCCCCAAAATTATGGAAATTTCTGCCTTTTTGCCCCCAAATAAGGGAATTTCAGCCTTTTTAACCTCAAAATAAGGGGAATTTCTGCATTTTTGCCACAAAATATTAGGAATTTCTTCGTTTTTGCACCAAAATAAGAAAATTTCTGCATTTTTTCCCTGAAATAAGTGAAATTTCTGCAATTTTGCCTCAAAATAAGTGAAAATTCTGCAATTTTGCCCCAAAATAAGGGAAATTTCTGGAATTTTGCCCTAAAATAAGTGGAATTTCTGAGATTTGCCACAAAATAAAGAGAATTTCTGTCTTTTTGCCCCAACATATAGGGAATTTCTGCGTTTTTGCCCCACAATTAGGGGAATTTCGGCAATTTTGCTCCAAAATACGGGAAATTTCTGCCTTTTTGCCCAAAAATAATAAGAATGCATACCTTTTTGCCATAAAAAAAAATTTCTTCATTTTTGCTCCAAAATCAGGGGAATTTCTGCTTTTTTACCTCTAAATATGTGCTATTTCTGTCTTTTTCCCCCAAAACAAAGGGAATTCCTGTCTTTTGTGCCCCAAAATAACAAAAATTTCTGACTTATTACCCTGATATAAGTGAAATTTCTCCAATTTTGCCCCAAAATAAGGGAAATTTCTGCATTTTGCCCCCAAATAAGGAGAATTTTAGCCTTTTTACCTCAAAATAAAAGGAATATCTGAATTTTTGACACAAAATATTAGGAATTTCTGTTTTTTTGCCCCAAAATAAGAAAATTTCTGCTTTTTTCCTCTGAAATAAGTGAAATTTTGCAATTTTGCCCCAAAATAAGTGAAATTTCTGCAATTTTGCCCCAAAATAATTAGAATTTCTGTCTTTTTGCCCCAACATACAGGGAATTTCTGCCTTTTTGCCCCACAATTAGGGGAATTTCTGCAATTTTGCTCCAAAATACGGGGAATTTCTACTTTTCAGCCCGAAAATCAGGGGAATGTTTACCTTTTGCCACAAAAAAGGGAAATTTCTTCATTTTTGCTCCAAAATAATGGGAATTTCTGCTTATTTGCCTCAAAATAAGTGAAATTTCTGCCTTTTTACTGAAAAATAAATGGAATTTCTGTCTTTTTGCCCCAAAATAAAAGGAATTTTTGAATTGTGCCCTGAAATAAGTGAAATTTCTGCAATGTTGCCTTAAAACAAAAGAAATTTCTGCCTTTTTGCGACAAAATAAGGGGAATTTCTGTCTTTTTGCACCAAAATAAGGGAAATTTCTGCCTTTTTGCACCCAAATAAGGGGAATTTCAGCCTATTTATCTCAAAATAAGGGGAATTTCTGGATTTCTGCCTCTAAATAAGTGGAATTTCTGTCTTTTTCCCCCAAAACAAAGGGAATTTCTGTCTTTTTTGCCCCAAAATAAGGAAAATTTCTGACTTATTACCCTGAAATAAGTGAAATTTCTGCAATTTTGCCCCAAAATAAGGGAAATTTCGGGCTTTTGCCCCCAAATAAGGGGAATTTCAGCCTTTTTACCTCAAAATAAGGGGAATTTCTGCATTTTTGCCCCAAAATATGGGAAATTTCTGCCTTTTTGCCCCAAAATAAGAAAAATTTCTGCAATTTTGTACCAAAATAAAAGAAATTTCTGCCTTTTGCCCCAAAATAAGAAAATTTCTGCTTTTTTTCTGACATAAGTAAAGTTTTTGCAATTTTGCCCCAAAATTAGGGGAATTTCTGCATTTTTGCCCCCAAATAAAGGTAATTTCAGCCTTTTTACCTCAAAATAAAGGGAATTTCTGCATTTTTGCCACAAAATATTAGGAATTTCTGCCTTTTTGCATCATAATAAGAAAATTTCTGCCTTTTTTCCCTTAAATAAGTGAAATTTCTGAAATTTTACCCCAAAATAAGGGAAATTTCTAGAATTTTGCCCCAAAATAAGTGGAATTTCTGAGTTTTGCACCAAAATAAGGAGAATTTCTGTTTTTTGCCCTAACATATAGGAAATTTCTGCCTTTTTGCCCCACAGTTAGGGGAATTTCTGCAATTTTGCTCCAAAATACAGGGAATTTCTGCCTTTTTGCCCAAAAATAAGAAGAATGCATACCTTTTTGCCATAAAAAAGGGAAATTTCTTTATTTTTGCTCATAATTAAGGGGAATTTCTGCTTTTTTGCCTCTAAATAAGTGGAATTTCTGTCTTTTTCCTGCAAAACAAAGGGAATTCCTGTCTTTTTTGCCCCAAAATAAAAAAATTTCTGACTTATTACCCTGAAATAAGTGAAATTTCTCCAATTTTGCCCGAAAATTAGGGAAATTTCTGCCTTTTTGCCCCCAAATAATGGGAATTTCAGCCTTTTAACCTCAAAATAAGGGGAATTTCTGCATTTTTGCCACAAAATATTAGGAATTTCTGCCTTTTTTTTCAAAATAAGGAAAATTTCTGCCTTTTTTTCTTGAAATAAGTGAAATTTCTGCAATTTTGCCCCAAAATATATCAAATTTCTGCAATTTTGCCCCAAAATAAGGGAAATTTCTGAAATTTTGCCCCAAAATAAGTGGAATTTCTGAGTCTTACCCAAAATAAGGATAATTTCTGTCTCTTTGCGCCAACATATAGGGAATTTCTGCGTTTTTGCCCCACAATTAGGGGAATTTCTGCAATTTTGCCCCAAGATATGGGGAATTTCTGCCTTTTTGTCCGAAAATAAGAAGAATGCATACCTTTTTGCCATAAAAAAGGGAAATTTCTTCATTTTTGCTCCAAAATAAAGGGAATTTCTGCTTTTTTGCCTCTAAATAACTGGAATTTCTGACTTTTCCCCCAAAACAAAGGGAATTTCTGTCTTTTTTGCCCCAAAATAAGGAAAATTTCTGACTTATTACCCGGAAGTAAGTGAAATTTCTGCAATTTTGCCCCAAAGTAAGGGAAATTTCTTCCTTTTGCCCCCAAATAAGGGGAATTTAAGCCTTTTTACCTCAAAATAAGGGGAATTTCTGCATTTTTGCTCCAAAATAAGGGAAATTTCGGCCCTTTTGCCTCAAAATAAGGAAAATTTCTGCCTTTTTTCCCTGAAATAAGTGAAATTTCCGAAATTTTGCCCTACAATCTGGAATTTTGCCCCAAAATAAGTGGAATTTCTGAGTTTTGCCCCAAAATAAGGAGAATTTCTGTCTTTTTGCCCTAACATATAGGGAAATTTTGCCTTTTTGCCCCACAATTAGGGGAATTTCTGCAATTTTGCTCCAAAATACGGGGAATTTCTGCATTTTTTTCCAAAAATAAGAAGAATGCATACCTTTTTGCCATAAAAAGGGAAATTTCTTCATTTTTGCTCCAAAATAAGCGGAATTTCTGCTTTTTTGCCTCTAAATTAGTGGAATTTCTTTCTTTTTCCCTCAAAACAAAAAGAGAAATCCTGTCTTTTTTGCACCAAAATAAGGAAAATTTCTGACTTATTACTCTGAAATAAGTGAAATTTCTGCAATTTTGCCCCAAAATTAGGGAAATTTCTGCCTTTTTGCTCCCAAATAAGGGGAATTTCAGCCTTTTTTAACTCAAAATAAGGGGAATTTCTGCATTTTTGCCACAAAATATTAGCAATTTCTTCCTTTTTGCACCAAAATAAGAAAATTTCTGCCTTTTTTTCCCTGAAATAAGTGAAATTTCTGCAATTTTGCCCCAAAATAAGTGAAATTTCTGCCTCTTTGCCTCCAAATAAGGGGAATTTCAGCCTTTTTACCTCAAAATAAAAGAAATTTTTACATTTTTGCTACAAAATATGGGAAATTTCAGCCTTTTTGCCCCAAAATAAAAAAAAATTCTGCAATTTTGTACCAAAATAAAAGAAATTTCTGCCTTTTTGCCCCAAAATAAGGAAAATTTCTGCCTTTTTTCCCTGAAATAAGTGAAATTTCTGCAATTTTGCCCCAAAATAAGTCAAATTTCTGCAATTTTGCCTCAAAATAAGGGAAATTTCTTGAATTTTGCCCCAAAATAAGTGGAATTTCTGAGTTTTGCCCCAAAATAATAAGAATTTCTTCCTTTTTGACCCAACATATAGGGAATTTCTGCATTTTGCCCCACAATTAGGGGAATTTCTGCAATTTTGCTCCAAAATACGTGGAATTTCTACTTTTTCGTCCGAAAATAAGGGGAATGTATACCTTTTGCCACAAAATAGGGAAATTTCTTCATTTTTGCCCAAAAATAAGAGGAATTTCTGCCTTTTTACCTCAAAATAAGTGAAATTTCTGCCTTTTTACCTAAAAATAAACGGAATTTCTGTCTTTTTGCTCCAAACTAAAAGGAATTTTTAAATTTTGCCTTGAAATAAGTGAAATTTCTGCAATTTTGCCCCAAAATAAGGGAAATTTCTGCCTTTTGCCACAAAATAAGGGGAATTTCTGTATTTTTACCCCAAAATAAAGGGAATTTCAGCCTTTTTACCTCATAATAAGGGGAATCTCTGCCTTTTTGCCCTAAAATATGGGGAATTTCTGTATTTTTGCCCCAAAATAAAGAAAATTTCTACAATTTTGTACCAAAATAAAAGTTATTTCTGCCTTTTTGCTCCAAAATAAGAGAAATTTCTGCGTTTTCCACTGAAATAAGTTAAATTTCTATAATTTTGCCCCAAAATAAGGGAGATTTCTGCAATTTTGCCCCAAAATAAAAGAAATTTCTGAAATTTTGCCCCAAAATAAGAAAAATTTCTGACTTTTTGCCCTGAAATAAGGAGAATTTCTGTTATTTTGTCACAAAATAATGTGAATTTCTGCTTTTTCCCTCAAAATTAGGAGAATATGTGCAATTTTGCTTCAAAATACAAGGAATTTTTGCCTTATTGAACCAAAATATAGGGAATTTCTGCATTTTTGCAAAAATATAAGGGGAATTTCTGAAATTTTACTCCAAAATACAAGGAATTTCTGCATTATTGCTCGAAATACAGTGGAATTTCTGCCTTTTTGCACTGAAATATTTGAAATTTCCACAATTTTACCCCAAAATAAGAGGAATTTCTGTTTTTGGCCCCAAAATTAGGAGAATTTCTGCTTTTTGCCCCAAAATAAGGCAAATTTCTGACTTTTTGCCCTGAAATAAGTGAAATTTCTGCCATTTTGCCCCAAAATACGGGGAATTTCTGCCTTTTGCCAAAATAAGGGGAATTTCAGCATTTTACCTCCAAATAAGGAAAATTTCTGCCTTTTTGCCACAAAATATGGGGAATTTCTGCCTTATTGCCCCCAAATAAGGAAAATTTTTGCTTTTCTGCCCCAATTAACGGGAATTTCTGCCTTTTTGCCACAAAGTACAGGGAATTTCTGCCTTTTTGCCCCAAAATAACGGGAATTTCAGCCTTTTTACCTCAAAATAAAGGGAATTTCTGCCTTTTGCTCAAAATATGAGGAATTTCTGACTTTTTGTTCCAAATAAGGAAAATTTCTTCAATTTTGTACCAAAATAAGAGAAATTTCTGTTTTTGCCCCAAAATAAAAGTAATTTCTGACTTTTTGCCCTGAAATAAATGAAATTTCTGCAATTTTGCCCGAAAATAAGGGAAATTTGTGCTTTTTTGCCCCAAAATGAGAGGAATTTCAGCCTTTTTGCCCCAAAATATGGGGAATTTCAGCATTTTACCAAAAAATAAGGGGAATTTCAGCCTTTTTGCACCAAAATATGGAAAATTTCTGCCTTTTTGCCACAAAATAAGAAAAATTTCTGCAATTCTGTACCAAAATAAAAGAAATTTCTAAAATTTTGCCCCAAAATAAGGGATATTTCTGATTTTTGCCCCGAAATAAGGAGAATTTCTGTATTTTTGCCCCAAAATAAAGGGAATTTCTGCCTTTTTGCACCAAAATTAGGAGAGTTTCTGCAATTTTGGTTCAAAGTACAGGGAATTTCTGCCGCTTTTCCCGAAAATAAGGGGAACTTCTGCCGATTTGCCCCAAATAGAGGGAATTTCTGCATTTTTGCCCCAATATTAGGGGAATTTTTGCAATTTTGCTCCAAAATATGGGGAATTTCTGCCTTTTTCCCCAAAATTAAGGGGATTTTCTGCCTTTTTGCCCCCAAACAAAGGAAATTTCTGCAATTTTATCCCAAAATAAGGGGAATTTCTGCCTTTTTGCCCTGAAATATGTGAAATGTCTGCAATTTTACCCCAAAATAAGGTGAATTTCTGCCATTTTGCCCCAAAATAAGGTTAATTTCTGCCTTTTTGCCATAAAATAAGAAAAATTTTTGCTTGTTTTCTCTGAAATAAGTGAAATTTCTGCAATTTTGCCTTAAAATAAAAGAAATATCTGCAATTTTTCCCCATAATAAAAGAATTTTCTGCAATTTTGCCCCAAAATAAAGGGAATTTCTGTTTTTTGTCCCCAAATAAGGGAAATTTCTGCAATTTTGCCCTAAAATAAGGGGAATTTCTGCCTTTTGCCCCAAAATAACGGGAATTTCTGCCTTTTTGCCCCAATATAAAGAAAATTACTGCATGTTTTACCCCAAAATTAGGTGAATTTCTGCAATTTTGATCCAAAATACGGGGATTTTCTGCCTTTTTCGCCAAAAATAAAGAGAATTTCTGCCATTTTGCCGCGAAATAAGTGAAATTTCTGCAGTTTTACCCCAAAATAAGGGAAGTTCTGCCTTTTTGCCCCAAAATTAGCGGAATTTCTGTCTTTTTGCCCCAAAATAAGGGAAATTTCTGCCTTTTTGCCCCCAAATAAGGGGAATTTCAGCCTTTTTATCTCCAAATAATGGGAATTTCTGCATTTTTTCCACAAAATATTAAGAATTTCTGCCATTTTCCTCCAAAATACAAAAAATTTCTGCCTTTTTTCCCTGAAATAAGTGAAATTTCTGCAATTTTGCCCCAAAATAAGGGAAATTTCTGGAATTTTGCCCCAAAATAAGTGGAATTTCTGAGTTTTGCCCCAAAATAAGGAGAATTTCTGTCTTTTTGCCCCAACATATAGGGAATTTCTGCATTTTTGCCCCACAATTAGGGGAATTTCTGCAATTTTGCTCCAAAATACGGGTAATTTCTGCATTTTTGCGTGAAAATAAGAAGAATGCATACCTTTTTGCCAATAAAAAAGGAAATTTCTTCATTTTTGCTCCAAAATAAAGGGAATTTCTGCTTTTTTGCCTCTAAATGAGTTGAATTTCTGTCTTTTTTGCTCCAAAATAAGGAAAATTTCTGACTTATTACCCTGAAATAAGTGAAATTTCTGCAATTTTGCCCAAAATAAGGGAAATTTCTGCCTTTTTGACCCCAAATAAGGGGAATTTCAGCCTTTTTACCTCAAAAAAAAGGAATTTCTGCATTTTTGCCACAAAATATTAGGAATTTATGATTTTTGCCAAAAAATAAGGAAAATTTCTGCCTTTTTTCCCTGAAATATGTGAAATTTCTGCAATTCTGCCCCAAAATAAGTGAAATTTCTGCCTTTTTGCCTCCAAATAAGGGGAATTTCAGCCTTTTTACCTCAAAATAAGGGGAATTTTTGCATTTTTGCCCCAAAAGATTGGAAATTTCTGCCTTTTTGCCCGAAAATAAGAAAAATTTCTGCAATTTTGTACCAAAATAAAAGAAATTTCTGCCTTTTTGCCCCAAAATAAAGAAAATTTCTGCCTTTTTTCCCTCAAATAAATGAAATTTCTGCAATTTTGCCCCAAAATAAGTCAAATTTCTGATATTTTGCCCCAAAATAAGGGAAATTTCTAGAATGTTGCCCCAAAATAAGTGGAATTTCTGAGTTTTGCCCCAAAATAAGGGGAATTTTTGTCTTTTTGCCCCAACATATAGGGAATGTCTGCCTTTTTGCCCCACAATTAGGGGAATTTCTGCAATTTTGCTCCAAAATACGTGGAATTTCTACTTTTTAGTCCGAAAATAAGGGGAATGTATACCTTTAGCCACAAAAAAGGGAAATTTCTTCATTTTTGCCCAAAAATAAGAGGAATTTCTGCCTTTTTACCTCAAAATAAGTGAAATTTATGCCTTTTTACCCAAAAATAAACGGAATTTCTCTCTTTTTGCCCCAAACTAAAAGGAATTTTTGAATTTTGACTTGAAATAAGTGAAATTTCTGCAATTATGTCCCAAAATAAGGGAAATTTCTGCCCTTTGCCACAAAATAAGGGGAATTTCTGTCTTTTTACCCCAAAATAAAGGGAATTTCAGCCTTTTTACCTCATAATAAGGGGAATCTCTGCCTTTTTGCCCTAAAATATGGGGAATTTCTGTATTTTTGCCCCAAAATAAAGAAAATTTCTGCAATTTTGTACCAAAATAAAAGTTATTTCTGCCTTTTTGCTCAAAAATAAGAGAAATTTCTGCGTTTTTCCCTAAAATAAGTTAAATTTCTATAATTTTGCCCCAAAATAAGGGAGATTTCTGCAATTTTGCCCCAAAATAAAGGAGATTTCTGAAATTTTGCCCCAAAATAAGGGGAATTTCTGACTTTTTGCCCTGAAATAAGGAGAATTTCTGTTATTTTGTAACAAAATAATGTGAATTTCTGCTTTTTCCCTCAAAATTAGGAGAATATGTGCAATTTTGCTTCAAAATACGGGGAATTTCTGCCTTATTGAACCAAAATAAAGGGAATTTCTGCATTTTTGCAACAATATAAGGGGAATTTCTGAAATTTTACTCCAAAATACAAGGAATTTCTGTCTTATTGCCCGAAATACAGTGGAATTTCTGCCTTTTTGCACTGAAATATTTGAAATTTCCACAATTTTACCGCAAAATAAGAGGAATTTCTGTTTTTGGCCCCAAAATTAGGAGAATTTCTGCTTTTTGCCCCAAAATAAGGCAAATTTCTGACTTTTTGCCCTGAAATAAGTGAAATTTCTGCAATTTTGCCCCAAAATACGGGGAATTTCTGCCTTTTGCCAAAATAAGGGGAATTTCAGCATTTTACCTCCAAATAAGGAAAATTTCTGCCTTTTTGCCACAAAATATGGGGAATTTCTGCCTTATTGCCCCCAAATAAGGAAAATTTTTGCTTTTCTGCCCCAATTAACGGGAATTTCTGCCTTTTTGCCACAAAGTACAGGGAATTTCTGCCTTTTTGCCCCAAAATAACGGGAATTTCAGCCTTTTTACCACAAAATAAGGGGAATTTCTGCCTTTTGCTCAAAATATGAGGAATTTCTGACTTTTTGTTCCAAATAAGGAAAATTTCTTCAATTTTGTACCAAAATAAGAGAAATTTCTGTTTTTGCCCCAAAATAAAAGTAATTTCTGACTTTTTGCCCTGAAATAATGAAATTTCTGAAATTTTGCCCGAAAATAAGGGAAATTTGTGCCTTTTTGCCTTAAAATGAGGGGAATTTCTGCCTTTTTGCCCCAAAATATGGGGAATTTCAGCATTTTACCTCAAAATAAGAAGAATTTCAGCCTTTTTGCACCAAAATATAGAAAATTTCTGCCTTTTTGCCACAAAATAAGAAAAATTTCTGCAATTCTGTACCAAAATAAAAGAAATTTCTCAAATTTTGCCCCAAAATAAGGGAAATTTCTGATTTTTGCCCCGAAATAAGTAGAATTTCTGAATTTTTGCCCCAAAATAAAGGGAATTTCTGCCTTTTTGCACCAAAATTAGGAGAGTTTCTGCAATTTTGGTTCAAAATACAGGGAATTTCTGCCGCTTTTCCCGAAAATAAGGGGAACTTCTGCCGATTTGCCCCAAATAAAGGGAATTTCTGCATTTTTGCCCCAATTTTAGGGGAATTTCTGCAATTTTGCTCCAAAATATGGGGAATTTCTGCCTTTTTGCCCAAAATTAAGGGGATTTTCTGCCTTTTTGCCCCCAAACAAAGGAAATTTCTGCAATTTTATCCCAAAATAAGGGGAATTTCTGCCTTTTTGCCCTGAAATATGTGAAATGTCTGCAATTTTACCCCAAAATAAGGTGAATTTCTGCCTTTTTGCCCCAAAATAAGGTGAATTTCTGCCTTTTTGCCCTAAAATAAGAAAAATTTTTGCTTGTTTTCTCTGAAATAAGTGAAATTTCTGCAATTTTGCCTTAAAATAAAAGAAATATCTGCAATTTTTCCCCATAATAAAAGAATTTTCTGCAATTTTGACCCAAAATAAAGGGAATTTCTGTTTTTTGTCCCCAAATAAGGGAAATTTCTGCAATTTTGCCCTAAAATATAGGGAATTTCTGCCTTTTGCCCCAAAATAACGAGAATTTCTGCCTTTTTGCCCCAAAATAAAGAAAATTACTGCATGTTTTACCCCAAAATTAGGTGAATTTCTGCAATTTTGATCCAAAATACGGGGATTTTCTGCCTTTTTCGCCAAAAATAAAGAGAATTTCTGCCATTTTGCCGCGAAATAAGTGAAATTTCTGCAGTTTTACCCCAAAATAAGGGGAAGTTCTGCCTTTTTGCCCCAAAATTAGGGGAATTTCTGCAATTTTGCTCCAAAATACGGGGAATTTCTGCCTTTTTGCCCAAAAATAAAGGGAATGTATACCTTTTTGCCATAAAAAAGTGATATTTCTTCATTTTTACCCCAAAATAAGGGGATTTTCCACCTTTTTGACTCCAAATAAGTGCAATTTCTGACTTTTCCCCAAAAATAAACAAAATTTCTGTCTTTTTTGCCCCAAAATAAGGGGAATTTCTGACTTTTTGCTCTGAAATAAGTTAAATTTCTAAAATTTTCCCCAAAATAAGGGAAATGTCTGCTTTTTGCCCCAAAATAAGGGGAATTTCTGAATTTTTGCCCCAAAATAGGGGGAATTTCAGCCTTTTTACCTCAAAATAAGGGAAATTTCTGCATTTTTGCCCCAAAATATGGGAAATTTCTGCCTTTTTGCCCAAAATAAGAAAAATTTCTGCAATTATGTATCAAAATAAAAGAAATTTCTGCCATTTTGCCCCAAAATAAGTAAATTTCTGCTTTTTTTCCCTGAAATAAGTGAAATTTCTGCAATTTTGCCCCAAAATAAGTGAAATTTCTGCAATTTTGCCCCAAAATAAGGGAAATTGGAATTTTGCCCCAAAATAATTGGAATTTTTGAGTTTTGCCCCAAAATAAGAAGAATTTCGGTCTTTTTGCCCCAACATATAGAGAATTTCTGTCTTTTTGCCCCAAAATTTGGGGAATTTCTGCAATTTTGCTCCAAAATACAAGGAATTTCTGCCTTTTTGCCAGAAAATATAAGGAATGTATACCTTTTTGCCATAAAAAAGAGATATTTCTTTATTTTTACCCCAAAATAAGGGGATTTTCCACCTTTTTGACTCCAAATAAGTGCAATTTCTGACTTTTCCCCAAAAATAAACAAAATTTCTGTCTTTTTGCCCTAAAATAAGAGGAATTTCTGACTTTTTGCCCTGAAATAAGTTAAATTTCTAAAATTTTCCCCAAAATAAGGGAAACGTCTGCTTTTTGCCCCAAAATAAGAGGAATTTCTGCCTATTTGCCCAAAAGTTGGGGGAATTTCAGCCTTTTTACCTCAAAATAAGGGGAATTTCTGCATTTTTGCCTCAAAATATGGGAAATTTCTGCCTTTTTGCCCAAAATAAGAAAAATTTCTGCAATTATGTATCAAAATAAAAGAAATTTCTGCCATTTTGCCCCAAAATAAGTAAATTTCTGCTTTTTTTCCCTGAAATAAGTGAAATTTCTGCAATTTTGCCCCAAAATAAGTGAAATTTCTGCAATTTTGCCCCAAAATAAGGGAAATTGGAATTTTGCCCCAAAATAATTGGAATTTTTGAGTTTTGCCCCAAAATAAGAAGAATTTCGGTCTTTTTGCCCCAACATATAAGGAATTTCCTTCTTTTTGCCCCACAATTAGGGGAATTTCTGCAATTTTGCTCCAAAATACGGGGAATTTCTGCCTTTTTGCCCGAAAATAAGAAGAATGCATAACTTTTTTCCATATAAATGGGAAATTTCTTCATTTTTGCTCCAAAATAATAGGAATTTCTGCTTTATTGCCTCTAAATAAGTGGAATTTCTGTCTTTTCCCCCAAAACAAAGGGAATTTCTGTCTTTTTTGCCCCAAAATAAAGAAAATTTCTGACTTCTTACCCTGAAATAAGTGAAATTACTGCAATTTTGCCCCAAAATAAGGGAAATTTCTGCAATTTTGCCCCAACATAAAAGAAATTTCTGCCTTTTTGACACAAAATAAAGGGAATTTCTGCATTTTTGCCACAAAATATTAGGAATTTCTGCCTTTTTGCCCCAAAATAAGGAAAATTTCTGCCTTTTTACCCTGAAATAAGTGATATTTCTGAAATTTTGCCTCAAAATAAGTGAAATTTCTGCAATTTTGCCCCAAAATAAGGGAAATTTCTGGAATTTTGCCCCAAAATAAGTGGAATTTCTGAGTTTTGCCCCAAAATAAGGAGAATTTCTGTCTTTTTGCCCTAACATATAGGGAATTTCTGCCTTTTTGCCCCACAATTAGGGGAATTTCTGCAATTTTGCTTCAAAATATGTTGAATTTCTACTTTTCATCCCGAAAATATGGGGAATGTTTACCTTTTGCCACAAAAAATGAAATTTCTTCATTTTTGCTCCAAAATAATGGGAATTTCTGCATTTTTTCCTCTAAATATGTGGAATTTCTGTCTTTTTCCCCCAAAACAAATGGAATTTCTGTCTTTTTTGCCCCAAAATAAGGAAAATTTCTGACTTATTACCCTGAAATAAGTGAAATTTCTGCAATTTTGTCCCAAAATAATGGAAATTTCTGCAATTTTGCCCCAAAATAAGGGAAATTTCTGGAATTTTGCCCCAAAGTAAGTGGAATTTCTGAGTTTTGCCCCAAAATAAGGAGAATTTCTGTCTTTTTGCCCCAAAATTAGGGGAATTTCTGCAATTTTGCTCCAAAATACGAGGAATTTCTGCCTTTTTGCCCGAAAATAAAGGGAATGTATAACTTTTTGCCATAAAAAAGAGATATTTCTTCATTTTTACCCCAAAATAAGGGAATTTTCCACCTTTTTGACTCCAAATAAGTGCAATTTCTGACTTTTCCCCAAAAATAAACAAAATTTCTGTATTTTTGCCCTAAAATAAGGGGAATTTCTGACTTTTTGCCCTGAAATAAGTTAAATTTCTAAAATTTTCCCCAAAATAAGGGAAACGTCTGCTTTTTGCCCCAAAATAAGAGGAATTTCTGCCTATTTGCCCCAAAGTTGGGGGAATTTCAGCCTTTTTATCTCAAAATAAAAGGAATTTCTGCATTTTTGCCCCAAAATATGGGAAATTTCTGCCTTTTTGCCCAAAATAAGAAAAATTTCTGCTATTATGTATCAAAATAAAAGAAATTTCTGCCATTTTGCCCCAAAATAAGTAAATTTCTGCTTTTTTTCTCTGAAATAAGTGAAATTTCTGCAATTTTGCCCCAAAATAAGTGAAATTTCTGCAATTTTGCCCCAAAATAAGTGAAATTGGAATTTTGCCCCAAAATAATTGGAATGTTTGAGTTTTGCCCCAAAATAAGAAGAATTTCGGTCTTTTTGCCCCAACATATAGGGAATTTCTGTCTTTTTGCCCCACAATTAGGGGAATTTCTGCAATTTTGCTCCAAAATACGGAGAATTTCTGCCTTTTTGCCCGAAAATAAGAAGGATGCATAACTTTTTGCCATATAAATGGGAAATTTCTTCATTTTTGCTCCAAAATAATAGGAATTTCTGCTTTATTGCCTCTAAATAAGTGGAATTTCTGTCTTTTCCCCAAAAACAAAGGGAATTTCTGTCTTTTTTGCCCCAAAATAAAGAAAATTTTTGACTTCTTACCCTGAAATAAGTGAAATTACTGCAATTTTGCCCCAAAATAAGGGAAATTTCTGCCTTTTTGCCCCCAAATAGGGGAATTTCAGCTTTTTTACCTCAAAACAAAAGGACTTTCTGCATTTCTGCCACAAAATATTAGGAATTTCTGCCTTTTTGCCCCAAAATAAGGAAAATTTCTGCCTTTTTTCCCTGAAATAAGTGATATTTCTGAAATTTTGCCTCAAAATAAGTGAAATTTCTGCAATTTTACCCCCAAATAAGGGAAATTTCTGGAATTTTGCCCCAAAATAAGTGGAATTTCTGAGTTTTGCCCTAAAATAAGGAGAATTTCTGTCTTTTTGCCATAACATATAGGGAATTTCTGCCTTTTTGCCCTACAAGTAGGGGAATTTCTGCAATTTTGCTCCAAAATATGTTGAATTTCTACTTTTCATCCCAAAAATATGGGGAATGTTTACCTTTTGCCACAAAAAAGGGAAATTTCTTCATTTTTACTCCAAAATAATGGGAATTTCTGGTTTTTTTCCTCTAAATATGTGGAATTTCTGTCTTTTTCCCCCAAAACAAATGGAATTTCTGTCTTTTTTGCCCCAAAATAAGGAAAATTTCTGACTTATTACCCTGAAATAAGTGAAATTTCTGCAATTTTGCCCCAAATAATGGAAATTTCTGCAATTTTGCCCCAAAATAAGGGAAATTTCTGGAATTTTGCCCCAAAGTAAGTGGAATTTCTGAGTTTTGCCCCAAAATAAGGAGAATTTCTGTCTTTTTGCCCCAAAATTAGGGGAATTTCTGCAATTTTGCTCCAAAATACGGGGAATTTCTGTTTTTTTGCCCGAAAATAAAGGGAATGTATAACTTTTTGCCATAAAAAAGAGATATTTCTTCATTTTTACCCCAAAATAAGGGAATTTTCCACCTTTTTGACTCCAAATAAGTGCAATTTCTGACTTTTCCCCAAAAATAAACAAAATTTCTGTCTTTTTGCACTAAAATAAGGGGAATTTCTGACTTTTTGCCCTGAAATAAGTTAAATTTCTAAAATTTTCCCCAAAATAAGGGAAACGTCTGCTTTTTGCCCCAAAATAAGAGGAATTTCTGCCTATTTGCCCCAAAGTTGGGGGAATTTCAGCCTTTTTATCTCAAAATAAGGGGAATTTCTGCATTTTTGCCCCAAAATATGGGAAATTTCTGCCTTTTTGCCCAAAATAAGAAAAATTTCTGCTATTATGTATCAAAATAAAAGAAATTTCTGCCATTTTGCCCCAAAATAAGTAAATTTCTGCTTTTTTTCCCTGAAATAAGTGAAATTTCTGCAATTTTGCCCTAAAATAAGTGAAATTTCTGCAATTTTGCCCCAAAATAAGGGAAATTGGAATTTTGCCCCAAAATAATTGGAATTTTTGAGTTTTGCCCCAAAATAAGAAGAATTTCGGTCTTTTTGCCCCAACATATAGGGAATTTCCTTCTTTTTGCCCCACAATTAGGGGAATTTCTGCAATTTTGCTCCAAAATATGGGGAATTTCTGCCTTTTTGCCCGAAAATAAGAAGAATGCATAACTTTTTTCAATATAAATGGGAAATTTCTTCATTTTTGCTCCAAAATAATAGGAATTTCTGATTTATTGCCTCTAAATAAGTGGAATTTCTGTCTTTTCCCCAAAAACAAAGGGAATTTCTGTCTTTTTTGCCCCAAAATAAAGAAAATTTCTGACTTCTTACCCTGAAATAAGTGAAATTACTGCAATTTTGCCCGAAAATAAGGGAAATTTCTGCAATTTTGCCCCAACATAAAAGAAATTTCTGCCTTTTTGACACAAAATAAAGGGAATTTCTGCACTTTTGCCACAAAATATTAGGAATTTCTGCCTTTTTGCCCCAAAATAAGGAAAATTTCTGCCTTTTTACCCTGAAATAAGTGATATTTCTGAAATTTTGCCTCAAAATAAGTGAAATTTCTGCAATTTTGCCCCAAAATAAGGGAAATTTCTGGAATTTTGCCCCAAAATAAGTGGAATTTCTGAGTTTTGCCCCAAAATAAGGAGAATTTCTGTCTTTTTGCCCTAACATATAGGGAATTTCTGCCTTTTTGCCCCACAATTAGGGGTATTTCTGCAATTTTGCTCCAAAATACGGGGAATTTCTGCCTTTTTGCCCGAAAATAAGAAGAATGCATACCTTTTTGCCATATAAATGGGAAATTTCTTCATTTTTGCTCCAAAATAAGAGGAATTTCTGCTTTATTGCCTCTAAACCAGTGGAATTTCTGTCTTTTCCCCCAAAACAAAGAGAATTTCTGTCTTTTTTGCCCCAAAATAAAGAAAATTTCTGACTTCTTACCCTGAAATAAATGAAATTACTGCAATTTTGCCCCAAAATAAGGGAAATTTCTGCCTTTTTGCCCCCAAATAGGGGAATTTCAGCTTTTTTACCTCAAAACAAAAGGACTTTCTGCATTTCTGCCACAAAATATTAGGAATTTCTGCCTTTTTGCCCCAAAATAAGGAAAATTTCTGCCTTTTTTCCCTGAAATAAGTGATATTTCTGAAATTTTGCCTCAAAATAAGTGAAATTTCTGCAATTTTGCCCCAAATAAGGGAAATTTCTGGAATTTTGCCCCAAAATAAGTGGAATTTCTGAGTTTTGCCCTAAAATAAGGAGAATTTCTGTCTTTTTGCCATAACATATAGGGAATTTCTGCCTTTTTGCCCCACAAGTAGTGGAATTTCTGCAATTTTGCTCCAAAATATGTTGAATTTCTACTTTTCAGGCCGAAAATATGGGGAATGTTTACCTTTTGCCACAAAAAAAAGAAATTTCTTCATTTTTGCTCCAAAATAATGGGAATTTCTGCATTTTTTCCTCTAAATATGTGGAATTTCTGTCTTTTTCCCCCAAAACAAATGGAATTTCTGTCTTTTTTGCCCCAAAATAAAGAAAATTTCTGACTTATTACCCTGAAATAAGTGAAATTTCTGCAATTTTCCCCAAAATAATGGAAATTTCTGCAATTTTGCCCCAAAATAAGGGAAATTTCTGGAATTTTGCCCCAAAGTAAGTGGAATTTCTGAGTTTTGCCCCAAAATAAGGAGAATTTCTGTCTTTTTGCCCCAAAATTAGGGGAATTTCTGCAATTTTGCTCCAAAATACGGGGAATTTCTGCCTTTTTGCCCGAAAATAAAGGGAATGTATAACTTTTTGCCATAAAAAAGAGATATTTCTTCATTTTTACCCCAAAATAAGGGGATTTTCCACCTTTTTGACTCCAAATAAGTGCAATTTCTGACTTTTCCCCAAAAATAAACAAAATTTCTGTCTTTTTGCCCTAAAATAATGGGAATTTCTGACTTTTGCCCTGAAATAAGTTAAATTTCTAAAATTTTCCCCAAAATAAGGGAAACATCTGCTTTATGCCCCAAAATAAGAGGAATTTCTGCCTATTTGCCCTAAAGTTGGGGGAATTTCAGCCTTTTTATCTCAAAATAAGGGGAATTTCTGCATTTTTGCCCCAAAATATGGGAAATTTCTGCCTTTTTGCCCAAAATAAGAAAAATTTCTGCAATTATGTATCAAAATAAAAGAAATTTCTGCCATTTTGCCCCAAAATAGGTAAATTTCTGCTTTTTTTCCCTGAAATAAGTTAAATTTCTGCAATTTTGCCCCAAAATAAGTGAAATTTCTGCAATTTTGCCCCAAAATAAGGGAAATTGGAATTTTGCCCCAAAATAATTGGAATTTTTGAGTTTTGCCCCAAAATAATTGGAATTTCTGTCTTTTTGCCCCAATATATAGGGAATTTCTGCCTTTTTGCCCCACAATTAGGGGAATTTCTGCAATTTTGCTCCAAAATACGGGGAATTTCTGCCTTTTTGCCCGAAAATAAGAAGAATGCATACCTTTTTGCGATATAAATGGGAAATTTCTTCATTTTTGCTCCAAAATAATAGGAATTTCTGCTTTATTGCCTCTAAATAAGTGGAATTTCTGTCTTTTCCCCAAAAACAAAGGGAATTTCTGTTTTTTTGCCCCAAAATAAAGAAAATTTTTGACTTCTTACCCTGAAATAAGTGAAATTACTGCAATTTTGCCCCAAAATAAGGGAAATTTCTGCCTTTTTGCCCCCAAATAGGGGAATTTCAGCTTTTTTACCTCAAAACAAAAAGACTTTCTGCATTTCTGCCACAAAATATTAGGAATTTCTGCCTTTTTGCCCCAAAATAAGGAAAATTTCTGCCTTTTTTTCCCTGAAATAAGTGATATTTCTGAAATTTTGCCTCAAAATAAGTGAAATTTCTGCAATTTTCCCCCCAAATAAGGGAAATTTCTGGATTTGCCCCAAAATAAGTGGAATTTCTGAGTTTTGCCCTAAAATAAGGAGAATTTCTGTCTTTTTGCCCTAACATATAAGGAATTTCTGCCTTTTTGCCACACAATTAGGGGAATTTCTGCAATTTTGCTCCAAAATACGTTGAATTTCTACTTTACAGCCCGAAAATAAGGGGAATGTTTACCTTTTGCCACAAAAAAGGGAAATTTCTTCATTTTTGCTCCAAAATAATGGGAATTTCTGCTTTTTTTCCTCTAAATATGTGGAATTTCTGTCTATTTCCGCCAAAACAAATGGAATTTCTGTCTTTTTTGCCCCAAAATAAGGAAAATTTCTGACTTATTACCCTGAAATAAGTGAAATTTCTGCAATTTTGCCCCAAAATAATGGAAATTTCTGCAATTTTGCCCCAAAATAAGTGAAATTTCTGGAATTTTGTCCCAAAGTAAGTGGAATTTCTGAGTTTTGCCCCAAAATAAGGAGAATTTCTGTCTTTTTGCCCCAAAATTAGGGGAATTTCTGCAATTTTGCTCCAAAATACGTGGAATTTCTACTTTTTAGTCCGAAAATAAGGGGAATGTATACCTTTTGCCACAAAATGGAAATTTCTTCATTTTTGCCCAAAAATAAGAGGAATTTCTGCCTTTTTACAACAAAATAAGTGAAATTTCTGCCTTTTTACCCAAAAATAAACGGTATTTCTGTCTTTTTGCCCCAAACTAAAAAGAATTTTTGAATTTTGCCTTGAAATAAGTGAAATTTCTGCAATTTTGCCTCAAAATAAGGGAAATTTCTGCCTTTTTGCCTCAAAATAAGGGGAATTTTTGTCTTTTTACCCCAAAATAAAGGGAATTTCAGCCTTTTTACCTCATAATAAGGGAAATCTCTGCCTTTTTGCCCTAAAATATGGGGAATTTCTGTATTTTTGCCCCAAAATAAAGAAAATTTCTGCAATTTTGTACCAAAATAAAAGTTATTTCTGCCTTTTTTCTCCAAAATAAAAGAAATTTCTGCGTTTTTTCCCTGAAATAAGTTAAATTTCTATAATTTTACCCCAAAATATGAAAGATTTCTGCAATTTTGCCCCAAAATTGAGGAAATTTCTGCAATTTTGCCCCAAAATAAGTGAAATTTCTGCAATTTTGCCCCAAAATAAGGGAAATTGAAACTTTGCCCCAAAATAATTGGAATTTTTGAGTTTTGCCCTAAAATAAGAAGAATTCCGGTCTTTTTTCCCTAACATATAGGGAATTTCTGTCTTTTTGCCCCACAATTAGGTGAATTTCTGCAATTTTGCTCCAAAATACGGGGAATTTCTGCCTTTTTGCCCCAAAATAAAGGGAATGTATACCTTTTTGCCATAAAAAAGGGATATTTCTTCATTTTTACCCCAAAATAAGGGGATTTTCCACCTTTTTGACTCCAAATAAGTGCAATTTCTGACTTTTCCAAAAAATAAACAAAATTTCTGTATTTTTTGCCCCAAAATAAGGGGAATTTCTGACTTTTTGCTCTGAAATAAGTTAAATTTTTAAAATTTTCCCCAAAATAAGGGAAATGTCTGCTTTTTGCCCCAAAATAAGAAAAATTTCTGAATTTTTGCCCCAAAATAGGGGGAATTTCAGCCTTTTTACCTCAAAATAAGGGGAATTTCTGCATTTTTGCCCCAAAATATGGGAAATTTCTGCCTTTTTGCCCAAAATAAGAAAAATTTCTGCAATTATGTATCAAAATAAAAGAAATTTCTGCCATTTTGCCGCAAAATAAGTAAATTTCTGCTTTTTTTCCCTGAAATAAGTGAAATTTCTGCAATTTTGCCCCAAAATAAGGGAAATTTCTGCAATTTTGCCCCAAAATAAGGGAAATTGGAATTTTGCCCCAAAATAATTGGAATTTTTGAGTTTTGCCCCAAAATAAGAAGAATTTCGGTCTTTTTGCCCCAACATATAGGGAATTTCTGTCTTTTTGCCCCACAATTACGGGAATTTCTGACATTTTGCTCCAAAATACGGGGAATTTCTGCCTTTTTGCCCGAAAATAAGAAGAATGCATAACTTTTTTCCATATAAATGGGAAATTTCTTCATTTTTGCTCCAAAATAATAGGAATTTCTGCTTTATTGCCTCTAAATAAGTGGAATTTCTGTCTTTTCCCCAAAAACAAAAGGAATTTCTGTCTTTTTTGCCCCAAAATAAAGAAAATTTTTGACTTCTTACCCTGAAATAAGTGAAATTACTGCAATTTTGCCCCAAAATAAGGGAAATTTCTGCCTTTTTGCCCCCAAATAGGGGAATTTCAGCTTTTTTACCTCAAAACAAAAAGACTTTCTGCATTTCTGCCACAAAATATTAGGAATTTCTGCATTTTTGCCCCAAAATAAGGAAAATTTCTGCCTTTTTACCCTGAAATAAGTGATATTTCTGAAATTTTGCCTCAAAATAAGTGAAATTTCTGCAATTTTCCCCCCAAATAAGGGAAATTTCTGGAATTTTGCCCCAAAATAAGTGGAATTTCTGAGTTTTGCCCTAAAATAAGGAGAATTTCTTTCTTTTTGCCCTAACATATAGGGAATTTCTGCCTTTTTGCCCCACAAGTCAGGGAATTTCTGCAATTTTGTTCCAAAATACGTTGAATTTCTACTTTTCAGCCCGAAAATAAGGGGAATGTTTACCTTTTGCCACAAAAAAGGGAAATTTCTTCATTTTTGCTCCAAAATAATGGGAATTTCTGCTTTTTTTCCTCTAAATATGTGGAATTTCTGTCTTTTTCCCCCAAAACAAATGGAATTTCTGTCTTTTTTGCCCCAAAATAAGGAAAATTTCTGACTTATTACCCTGAAATAAGTGAAATTTCTGCAATTTTGTCCCAAAATAATGGAAATTTCTGCAATTTTGCCCCAAAATAAGGGAAATTTCTGGAATTTTGCCCCAAAGTAAGTGGAATTTCTGAGTTTTGCCCCAAAATAAGGAGAATTTCTGTCTTTTTGCCCCAACATATATGGAATTTCTGCCTTTTTTGCCCCACAATTATGGGAATTTCTGCAATTTTGCTCCAAAATACGTGGAATTTCTACTTTTTAGTCCGAAAATAAGGGGAATGTATACCTTTTGCCACAAAATGGAAATTTCTTCATTTTTGCCCAAAAATAAGAGGAATTTCTGCCTTTTTACAACAAAATAAGTGAAATTTCTGCCTTTTTACCCAAAAATAAACGGTATTTCTGTCTTTTTGCCCCAAACTAAAAAGAATTTTTGAATTTTGCCTTGAAATAAGTGAAATTTCTGCAATTTTGCCTCAAAATAAGGGAAATTTCTGCCTTTTTGCCTCAAAATAAGGGGAATTTTTGTCTTTTTACCCCAAAATAAAGGGAATTTCAGCCTTTTTACCTCATAATAAGGGAAATCTCTGCCTTTTTGCCCTAAAATATGGGGAATTTCTGTATTTTTGCCCCAAAATAAAGAAAATTTCTGCAATTTTGTACCAAAATAAAAGTTATTTCTGCCTTTTTTCTCCAAAATAAAAGAAATTTCTGCGTTTTTTCCCTGAAATAAGTTAAATTTCTATAATTTGCCCCAAAATAAGGGAGATTTCTGAAATTTTGCCTCAAAATAAGGAAAATTTCTGACTTATTACCCTGAAATAAGTGAAATTTCTGCAATTTTCCCCAAAATAATGGAAATTTCTGCAATTTTGCCCCAAAATAAGGGAAATTTCTGGAATTTTGCCCCAAAGTAAGTGGAATTTCTGTGTTTTTCCCCAAAATAAGGAGAATTTCTGTCTTTATGCCCCAAAATTAGAGTAATTTCTGCAATTTTGCTCCAAAATACGGGGAATTTCTGCCTTTTTGCCCGAAAATAAAGGGAATGTATAACTTTTTGCCATAAAAAAGAGATATTTCTTCATTTTTACCCCAAAATAAGGGGATTTTCCACCTTTTTGACTCCAAATAAGTGCAATTTCTGACTTTTCCCCCAAAATATACAAAATTTCTGTCTTTTTGCCCTAAAATAAGGGGAATTTCTGGCTTTTTGCCCTGAAATAAGTTAAATTTCTAAAATTTTCCCCAAAATAAGGGAAACGTCTGCTTTTTGCCCCAAAATAAGAGGAATTTCTGCCTATTTGCCCCAAAGTTGGGGGAATTTCAGCCTTTTTATCTCAAAATAAGGGGAATTTCTGCATTTTTGCCCCAAAATATGGGAAATTTCTGCTTTTTTGCCCAAAATAAGAAAAATTTCTGCAATTATGTATCAAAATAAAAGAAATTTCTGCCACTTTGCCCCAACATAAGTAAATTTCTGCTTTTTTTCCCTGAAATAAGTGAAATTTCTGCAATTTTGCCCCAAAATAAGGGAAATTGGAATTTTGCCCCAAAATAATTGGAATTTTTGAGTTTTGCCCCAAAATAAGAAGAATTTCGGTCTTTTTGCCCCAACATATAGGGAATTTCTGTCTTTTTGCCCCACAATTAGGGGAATTTCTGCAATTTTGCTCCAAAATACGGGGAATTTCTGCCTTTTTGCCCGAAAATAAGAAGAATGCATAGCTTTTTGCCATATAAATGGGAAATTTCTTCATTTTTGCTCCAAAATAAGAGGAATTTCTGCTTTATTGCCTCTAAACCAGTGGAATTTCTGTCTTTTCCCCTAAAACAAAGGGAATTTCTGTCTTTTTTGCCCCAAAATAAAAAAAATTTCTGACTTCTTACCCTGAAATAAGTGAAATTACTGCAATTTTGCCCCAAAATAAGGGAAATTTCTGCCTTTTTGCCCCCAAATAGGGGAATTTCAGCTTTTTTACCTCAAAACAAAAAGACTTTCTGCATTTCTGCCACAAAATATTAGGAATTTCTGCCTTTTTGCCCCAAAATAAGGAAAATTTCTGCCTTTTTACCCTGAAATAAGTGATATTTCTGAAATTTTGCCTCAAAATAAGTGAAATTTCTGCAATTTTGCCCCAAAATAAGGGAAATTTCTGGAATTTTGCCCCAAAATAAGTGGAATTTCTGAGTTTTACCCCAAAATAAGGAGAATTTCTGTCTTTTTGCCCTAACATATAGGGAATTTCTGCCTTTTTGCCCCACAATTAGGGGAATTTCTGCAATTTTGCTCCAAAATACGTTGAATTTCTACTTTTCAGCCCGAAAATAAGGGGAATGTTTACCTTTTGCCACAAAAAAGGGAAATTTCTTCATTTTTGCTCCAAAATAATGGGAATTTCTGCTTTTTTTCCTCTAAATATGTGGAATTTCTGTCTTTTTCCCCCAAAACAAATGGAATTTCTGTCTTTTTTGCCCCAAAATAAGGAAAATTTCTGACTTATTACCCTGAAATAAGTGAAATTTCTGCAATTTTGCCCCAAAATAATGGAAATTTCTGCAATTTTGCCCCAAAATAAGGGAAATTTCTGGAATTTTGCCCCAAAGTAAGTGGAATTTCTGAGTTTTGCCCCAAAATAAGGAGAATTTCTGTCTTTTTGCCCCAACATATATGGAATTTCTGCCTTTTTTGCCCCACAATTAGGGGAATTTCTGCAATTTTGCTCCAAAATTCGAGGAATTTCTACTTTTTAGTCCGAAAATAAGGGGAATGTATACCTTTTGCCACAAAATGGAAATTTCTTCATTTTTGCCCAAAAATAAGAGGAATTTCTGCCTTTTTACAACAAAATAAGTGAAATTTCTGCCTTTTTACCCAAAAATAAACGGTATTTCTGTCTTTTTGCCCCAAACTAAAAAGAATTTTTGAATTTTGCCTTGAAATAAGTGAAATTTCTGCAATTTTGCCTCAAAATAAGAGAAATTTCTGCCTTTTTGCCTCAAAATAAGGGGAATTTTTGTCTTTTTACCCCAAAATAAAGGGAATTTCAGCCTTTTTACCTCATAATAAGGGAAATCTCTGCCTTTTTGCCCTAAAATATGGGGAATTTCTGTATTTTTGCCCCAAAATAAAGAAAATTTCTGCAATTTTGTACCAAAATAAAAGTTATTTCTGCCTTTTTTCTCCAAAATAAAAGAAATTTCTGCGTTTTTTCCCTGAAATAAGTTAAATTTCTATAATTTTGCCCCAAAATAAGGGAGATTTCTGCAATTTTGCCCCAAAATTGAGGAAATTTCTGCAATTTTGCCCCAAAATAAGTGAAATTTCTGCAATTTTGCCCCAAAATAAGGGAAATTGGAATTTTGCCCCAAAATAATTGGAATTTTTGAGTTTTGCCTTAAAATAAGAAGAATTTCGGTCTTTTTGCCCCAACATATAGGGAATTTCTGTCTTTTTGCCCCACAATTAGGGGAATTTCTGCAATTTTGCTCCAAAATACGGGGAATTTCTGCCTTTTTGCCCGAAAATAAAGGGAATGTATACCTTTTTGCCATAAAAAAGGGATATTTCTTCATTTTTACCCCAAAATAAGGGGATTTTCTACCTTTTTGACTCCAAATAAGTGCAATTTCTGACTTTTCCACAAAAATAAACAAAATTTCTGTATTTTTTGCCCCAAAATAAGGGGAATTTCTGACTTTTTGCTCTGAAATAAGTTAACTTTCTAAAATTTTCCCCAAAATAAGAGAAATGTCTGATTTTGCCCCAAAATAAGAAAAATTTCTGAATTTTTGCCCCCAAATAGGGGGAATTTTAGCCTTTTTACCTCAAAATAAGGGGAATTTCTGCATTTTTGCCCCAAAATATGGGAAATTTCTGCCTTTTTGCCCAAAATAAGAAAAATTTCTGCAATTATGTATCAAAATAAAAGAAATTTCTGCCATTTTGCCCCAAAATAAGTAAATTTCTGCTTTTTTTCCCTGAAATAAGTGAAATTTCTGCAATTTTACCCCAAAATAAGTGAAATTTCTGCAATTTTGCCCCAAAATAAGGGAAATTGGAATTTTGCCCCAAAATAATTGGAATTTTTGAGTTTTGCCCCAAAATAAGAAGAATTTCGGTCTTTTTGCCCCAACATATAGGGAATTTCTGTCTTTTTGCCCCACAATTAGAAGAATTTCTGCAATTTTGCTCCAAAATACGGGGAATTTCTGCCTTTTTGCCCGAAAATAAGAAGAATGCATACCTTTTTGCCATATAAATGGGAAATTTCTTCATTTTTGCTCCAAAATAAGAGGAATTTCTGCTTTATTGCCTCTAAACCAGTGGAATTTCTGTCTTTTCCCCTAAAACAAAGGGAATTTCTGTCTTTTTTGCCCCAAAATAAAAAAAATTTCTGACTTCTTACCCTGAAATAAGTGAAATTACTGCAATTTTGCCCCAAAATAAGGGAAATTTCTGCCTTTTTGCCCCCAAATAGGGGAATTTCAGCTTTTTTACCTCAAAACAAAAAGACTTTCTGCATTTCTGCCACAAAATATTAGGAATTTCTGCCTTTTTGCCCCAAAATAAGGAAAATTTCTGCCTTTTTACCCTGAAATAAGTGATATTTCTGAAATTTTGCCTCAAAATAAGTGAAATTTCTGCAATTTTGCCCCAAAATAAGGGAAATTTCTGGAATTTTGCCCCAAAATAAGTGGAATTTCTGAGTTTTACCCCAAAATAAGGAGAATTTCTGTCTTTTTGCCCTAACATATAGGGAATTTCTGCCTTTTTGCCCCACAATTAGGGGAATTCCTGCAATTTTGCTCCAAAATACGTTGAATTTCTACTTTTCAGCCCGAAAATAAGGGGAATGTTTACCTTTTGCCACAAAAAAGGGAAATTTCTTCATTTTTGCTCCAAAATAATGGGAATTTCTGCTTTTTTTTCCTCTAAATATGTGGAATTTCTGTCTTTTTCCCCCAAAACAAATGGAATTTCTGTCTTTTTTGCCCCAAAATAAGGAAAATTTCTGACTTATTACCCTGAAATAAGTGAAATTTCTGCAATTTGCCCCAAAATAATGGAAATTTCTGCAATTTTGCCCCAAAATAAGGGAAATTTCTGGAATTTTGCCCCAAAGTAAGTGGAATTTCTGAGTTTTGCCCCAAAATAAGGAGAATTTCTGTCTTTTTGCCCCAACATATATGGAATTTCTGCCTTTTTTGCCCCACAATTATGGGAATTTCTGCAATTTTGCTCCAAAATACGTGGAATTTCTACTTTTTAGTCCGAAAATAAGGGGAATGTATACCTTTTGCCACAAAATGAAAATTTCTTCATTTTTGCCCAAAAATAAGAGGAATTTTTGCATTTTTACAACAAAATAAGTGAAATTTCTGCCTTTTTACCCAAAAATAAACGGTATTTCTGTCTTTTTGCCCCAAACTAAAAAGAATTTTTGAATTTTGCCTTGAAATAAGTGAAATTTCTGCAATTTTGCCTCAAAATAAGGGAAATTTCTGCCTTTTTGCCTCAAAATAAGGGGAATTTTTGTCTTTTTACCCCAAAATAAAGGGAATTTCAGCCTTTTTACCTCATAATAAGGGAAATCTCTGCCTTTTTCCCCTAAAATATGGGGAATTTCTGTATTTTTGCCCCAAAATAAAGAAAATTTCTGCAATTTTGTACCAAAATAAAAGTTATTTCTGCCTTTTTTCTCCAAAATAAAAGAAATTTCTGCGTTTTTTCCCTGAAATAAGTTAAATTTCTATAATTTTGCCCCAAAATAAGAGAGATTTCTGCAATTTTGCCCCAAAATTGAGGAAATTTCTGCAATTTTGCCCCAAAATAAGTGAAATTTCTGCAATTTTGCCCCAAAATAAGGGAAATTGGAATTTTGCCCCAAAATAATTGGAATTTTTGAGTTTTGCCTTAAAATAAGAAGAATTTCGGTCTTTTTGCCCCAACATATAGGGAATTTCTGTCTTTTTGCCCCACAATTAGGAGAATTTCTGCAATTTTGCTCCAAAATACGGGGAATTTCTGCCTTTTTGCCCGAAAATAAAGGGAATGTATACCTTTTTGCCATAAAAAAAAGATATTTCTTCATTTTTACCCCAAAATAAGGGGATTTTCTACCTTTTTGACTCCAAATAAGTGCAATTTCTGACTTTTCCACAAAAATAAACAAAATTTCTGTATTTTTTGCCCCAAAATAAGGGGAATTTCTGACTTTTTGCTCTGAAATAAGTTAACTTTCTAAAATTTTCCCCAAAATAAGAGAAATGTCTGATTTTGCCCCAAAATAAGAAAAATTTCTGAATTTTTGCCCCCAAATAGGGGGAATTTCAGCCTTTTTACCTCAAAATAAGGGGATTTTCTGCATTTTTGCCCCAAAATATGGGAAATTACTGCCTTTTTGCCCAAAATAAGAAAAATTTCTGCAATTATGTATCAAAATAAAAGAAATTTCTGCCATTTTGCCCAAAAATAAGTAAATTTCTGCTTTTTTTCCCTGAAATAAGTGAAATTTCTGCAATTTTACCCCAAAATAAGTGAAATTTCTGCAATTTTGCCCCAAAATAAGGGAAATTGTAATTTTGCCCCAAAATAATTGGAATTTTTGAGTTTTGCCCCAAAATAAGAAGAATTTCGGTCTTTTTGCCCCAACATATAGGGAATTTCTGTCTTTTTGCCCCACAATTAGGGGAATTTCTGAAATTTTGCTCCAAAATACGGGGAATTTCTGCCTTTTTGCCCGAAAATAAAAAGAATGCATAACTTTTTTCCATATAAATGGGAAATTTCTTCATTTTTGCTCCAAAATAATAGGAATTTCTGCTTTATTGCCTCTAAATAAGTGGAATTTCTGTCTTTTCCCCAAAAACAAAGGGAATTTCTGTCTTTTTTGCCCCAAAATAAAGAAAATTTTTGACTTCTTACCCTGAAATAAGTGAAATTACTGCACTTTTGCCCCTAAATAAGGGAAATTTCTGCCTTTTTGCCCCCAAATAGGGGAATTTCAGCATTTTAACCTCAAAACAAAAAGACTTTCTGCATTTCTGCCACAAAATATTAGGAATTTCTGACTTTTTGCCCCAAAATAAGGAAAATTTCTGCCTTTTTTCCCTGAAATAAGTGATATTTCTGAAATTTTGCCTCAAAATAAGTGAAATTTCTGCAATTTTCCCCCCAATTAAGGGAAATTTCTGGAATTTTGCCCCAAAATAAGTGGAATTTCTGAGTTTTGCCCTAAAATAAGGAGAATTTCTTTCTTTTTGCCCTAACATATAGGGAATTTCTGCCTTTTTGCCCCACAAGTAGGGGAATTTCTGCAATTTTGCTCCAAAATACGTTGAATTTCTACTTTTCAGCCCGAAAATAAGGGGAATGTTTACCTTTTGCCACAAAGAAGGGAAATTTCTTCATTTTTGCTCCAAAATAATGGGAATTTCTGCTTTTTTTCCTCTAAATATGTGGGATTTCTGTCTTTTTCCCCCAAAACAAATGGAATTTCTGTCTTTTTTGCCCCAAAATAAGAAAAATTTCTGACTTATTACCCTGAAATAAGTGAAATTTCTGCAATTTTGCCCCAAAATAATGGAAATTTCTGCAATTTTGCCCCAAAATAAGGGAAATTTCTGGAATTTTGCCCCAAAGTAAGTGGAATTTCTGAGTTTTGCCCCAAAATAAGGAGAATTTCTGTCTTTTTGCCCCAACATATTAAGAATTTCTGCCTTTTTTGCCCCACAATTAGGGGAATTTCTGCAATTTTGCTCCAAAATATGTGGATTTTCTACTTTTTAGTCCGAAAATAAGGGGAATGTATACCTTTTGCCACAAAATGGAAATTTCTTCATTTTTGCCCAAAAATAAGAGGAATTTCTGCCTTTTTACAACAAAATAAGTGAAATTTCTGCCTTTTTACCCAAAAATAAACGGTATTTCTGTCTTTTTGCCCCAAACTAAAAAGAATTTTTGAATTTTGCCTTGAAATAAGTGAAATTTCTGCAATTTTGCCTCAAAATAAGGGAAATTTCTGCCTTTTTGCCTCAAAATAAGGGGAATTTTTGTCTTTTTACCCCAAAATAAAGGGAATTTCAGCATTTTTACCTCATAATAAGGGAAATCTCTGCCTTTTTGCCCTAAAATATGGGGAATTTCTGTATTTTTGCCCCAAAATAAAGAAAATTTCTGCAATTTTGTACCAAAATAAAAGTTATTTCTGCCTTTTTTCTCCAAAATAAAAGAAATTTCTGCGTTTTTTCCCTGAAATAAGTTAAATTTCTATAATTTTGCCCCAAAATAAGGGAGATTTCTGCAATTTTGCCCCAAAATTGAGGAAATTTCTGCAATTTTGCCCCAAAATAAGTGAAATTTCTGCAATTTTGCCCCAAAATAAGGGAAATTGGAATTTTGCCCCAAAATAATTGGAATTTTTGAGTTTTGCCTTAAAATAAGAAGAATTTCGGTCTTTTTGCCCCAACATATAGGGAATTTCTGACTTTTTGCCCCACAATTAGGGGAATTTCTGCAATTTTGCTCCAAAATACGGGGAATTTCTGCCTTTTTGCCCGAAAATAAAGGGAATGTATACCTTTTTGCCATAAAAAAGGGATATTTCTTCATTTTTACCCCAAAATAAGGGGATTTTCCACCTTTTTGACTCCAAATAAGTGCAATTTCTGACTTTTCCACAAAAATAAACAAAATTTCTGTATTTTTTGCCCCAAAATAAGGGGAATTTCTGACTTTTTGCTCTGAAATAAGTTAAATTTCTAAAATTTTCCCCAAAATAAGGGAAATGTCTGCTTTTTGCCCCAAAATAAGAAAAATTTCTGAATTTTTGCCCCATAATAGGGGGAATTTCAGCCTTTTTACCTCAAAATAAGGGGAATTTCTGCATTTTTGCCCCAAAATATGGGAAATTTCTGCCTTTTTGCCCAAAATAAGAAAAATTTCTGCAATTATGTATCAAAATAAAAGAAATTTCTGCCATTTTGCCCCAAAATAAGTAAATTTCTGCTTTTTTTCCCTGAAATAAGTGAAATTTCTGCAATTTTGCCCCAAAATAAGTGAAATTTCTGCAATTTTGCCCCAAAATAAGGGAAATTGGAATTTTGCCCCAAAATAATTGGAATTTTTGAGTTTTGCCCCAAAATAAGAAGAATTTCGGTCTTTTTGCCCCAACATATAGGGAATTTCTGTCTTTTTGCCCCACAATTAGGGGAATTTCTGCAATTTTGCTACAAAATACGGGGAATTTCTGCCTTTTTGCCCGAAAATAAGAAGAATGCATAACTTTTTTCCATATAAATGGGAAATTTCTTCATTTTTGCTCCAAAATAATAGGAATTTCTGCTTTATTGCCTCTAAATAAGTGGAATTTCTGTCTTTTCCCCAAAAACAAAGGGAATTTCTGTCTTTTTTGCCCCAAAATAAAGAAAATTTTTGACTTCTTACCCTGAAATAAGTGAAATTACTGCAATTTTGCCCCAAAATAAGGGAAATTTCTGCCTTTTTGCCCCCAAATAGGGGAATTTCAGCTTTTTTACCTCAAAACAAAAAGACTTTCTGCATTTCTGCCACAAAATATTAGGAATTTCTGCCTTTTTGCCCCAAAATAAGGAAAATTTCTGCCTTTTTTCCCTGAAATAAGTGATATTTCTGAAATTTTGCCTCAAAATAAGTGAAATTCTGCAATTTTCCCCCCAAATAAGGGAAATTTCTGGAATTTTGCCCCAAAATAAGTGGAATTTCTGAGTTTTGCCCTAAAATAAGGAGAATTTCTTTCTTTTTGCCCTATCATATAGGGAATTTCTGCCTTTTTGCCCCACAAGTAGGGGAATTTCTGCAATTTTGCTCCAAAATACGTTGAATTTCTACTTTTCAGCCCGAAAAAAATGGGAATGTTTACCTTTTGCCACAAAAAAGGGAAATTTCTTCATTTTTGCTCCAAAATAATGGGAATTTCTGCTTTTTTTCCTCTAAATATGTGGAATTTCTGTCTTTTTCCCCCAAAACAAATGGAATTTCTGTCTTTTTTGCCCCAAAATAAGGAAAATTTCTGACTTATTACCCTAAAATAAGTGAAATTTCTGCAATTTTGTCCCAAAATAATGGAAATTTCTGCAATTTTGCCTCAAAATAAGGGAAATTTCTGCATTTTTGCTTCAAAATAAGGGGAATTTTTGTCTTTTTACCCCAAAATAAAGGGAATTTCAGCCTTTTTACCTCATAATAAGGGAAATCTCTGCCTTTTTGCCCTAAAATATGGGGAATTTCTGTATTTTTGCCCCAAAATAAAGAAAATTTCTGCAATTTTGTACCAAAATAAAAGTTATTTCTGCCTTTTTTCTCCAAAATAAAAGAAATTTCTGCGTTTTTTCCCTGAAATAAGTTAAATTTCTATAATTTTGCCCCAAAATAAGGGAGATTTCTGCAATTTTGCCCCAAAATTGAGGAAATTTCTGCAATTTTGCCCCAAAATAAGTGAAATTTCTGCAATTTTGCCCCAAAATAAGGGAAATTGGAATTTTGCCCCAAAATAATTGGAATTTTTGAGTTTTGCCTTAAAATAAGAAGAATTTCGGTCTTTTTGCCCCAACATATAGGGAATTTCTGTCTTTTTGCCCCACAATTAGGAAAATTTCTGCAATTTTGCTCCAAAATACGGGGAATTTATGCCTTTTTGCCCGAAAATAAGAAGAATGCATAACTTTTTTCCATATAAATGGGAAATTTCTTCATTTTTGCTCCAAAATAATAGGAATTTCTGCTTTATTGACTCTAAATAAGTGGAATTTCTGTCTTTTCCCCAAAAACAAAGGGAATTTCTGTCTTTTTTGCCCCAAAATAAAGAAAATTTTTGACTTCTTACCCTGAAATAAGTGAAATTACTGCAATTTTGCCCCAAAATAAGGGAAATTTCTGCCTTTTTGCCCCCAAATAGGGGAATTTCAGCTTTTTTACCTCAAAACAAAAAGACTTTCTGCATTACTGCCACAAAATATTAGGAATTTCTGCCTTTTTGCCCCAAAATAAGGAAAATTTCTGCCTTTTTTCCCTGAAATAAGTGATATTTCTGAAATTTTGCCTCAAAATATGTGAAATTTCTGCAATTTTCCCCCCAAATAAGGGAAATTTCTGGAATTTTGCCCCAAAATAAGTGGAATTTCTGAGTTTTGCCCTAAAATAAGGAGAATTTCTTTCTTTTTGCCCTAACATATAGGGAATTTCTGCCTTTTTGCCCCACAAGTAGGGGAATTTCTGCAATTTTGCTCCAAAATACGTTGAATTTCTACTTTTCAGCCCGAAAATAAGGGGAATGTTTACCTTTTGCCACAAAAAAGGGAAATTTCTTCATTTTTGCTCCAAAATAATGGGAATTTCTGCTTTTTTTCCTCTAAATATGTGGAATTTCTGTCTTTTTCCCCCAAAACAAATGGAATTTCTGTCTTTTTTGCCCCAAAATAAGGAAAATTTCTTACTTATTACCCTGAAATAAGTGAAATTTCTGCAATTTTGTCCCAAAATAATGGAAATTTCTGCAATTTTGCCCCAAAATAAGGAAAATTTCTGACTTATTACCCTGAAATAAGTGAAATTTCTGCAATTTTTTCCAAAATATTGGAAATTTCTGCAATTTTGCCCCAAAATAAGGGAAATTTCTGGAATTTTGCCCCAAAGTAAGTGGAATTTCTGAGTTTTGCCCCAAAATAAGGAGAATTTCTGTCTTTTTGCCCCAAAATTAGGGGAATTTCTGCAATTTTGCTCCAAAATACGGGGAATTTCTGCCTTTTTGCCCGAAAATAAAGGGAATGTATACCTTTTTGCCATAAAAAAGAGATATTTCTTCATTTTTACCCCAAAATAAGGGGATTTTCCACCTTTTTGACTCCAAATAAGTGCAATTTCTGACTTTTCCCCCAAAATAAACAAAATTTCTGTCTTTTTGCCCTAAAATAAGGGGAATTTCTGGATTTTGCCCTGAAATAAGTTAAATTTCTAAAATTTTCCCCAAAATAAGGGAAACGTCTGCTTTTTGCCCCAAAATAAAAGGAATTTCTGCCTATTTGCCCCAAAGTTGGGGGAATTTCAGCCTTTTTATCTCAAAATAAGGGGAATTTCTGCATTTTTGCCCCAAAATATGGGAAATTTCTGCCTTTTTGCCCAAAATAAGAAAAATTTCTGCAATTATGTATCAAAATAATAGAAATTTCTGCCATTTTGCCCCAAAATAAGTAAATTTCTGCTTTTTTTCCCTGAAATAAGTGAAATTTCTGCAATTTTGCCCCAAAATAAGTGAAATTTCTGCAATTTTGCCCCAAAATAAGTGAAATTGGAATTTTGCCCCAAAATAATTGGAATGTTTGAGTTTTGCCCCAAAATAAGAAGAATTTCGGTCTTTTTGCCCCAACATATAGGGAATTTCTGTCTTTTTGCCCCACAATTAGGGGAATTTCTGCAATTTTGCTACAAAATACGGGGAATTTCTGCCTTTTTGCCCGAAAATAAGAAGAATGAATACCTTTTTGCCATATAAATGGGAAATTTCTTCATTTTTGCTCCAAAATAAGAGGAATTTCTGCTTTATTGCCTCTAAACCAGTGGATTTTTGTCTTTTCCCCCAAAACAAAGGGAATTTCTGTCTTTTTTGCCCCAAAATAAAAAAAATTTCTGACTTCTTACCCTGAAATAAGTGAAATTACTGCAATTTTGCCCCAAAATAAGGGAAATTTCTGCCTTTTTGCACCCAAATAGGGGAATTTCAGCTTTTTTACCTCAAAACAAGAGGACTTTCTGCATTTTTGCCACAAAATATTAGGAATTTCTGCCTTTTTGCCCGAAAATAAGGAAAATTTCTGCCTTTTTACCATGAAATAAGTGATATTTCTGAAATTTTGCCTCAAAATAAGTGAAATTTCTGCAATTTTGCCCCAAAATAAGGGAAATTTCTGGAATTTTGCCCCAAAATAAGTGGAATTTCTGAGTTTTACCCCAAAATAAGGAGAATTTCTGTCTTTTTGCCCTAACATATAGTGAATTTCTGCCTTTTTGCCCCACAATTAGGGGAATTTCTGCAATTTTGCCCCAAAATACGTTGAATTTCTACTTTTCAGCCCGAAAATAAGGGGAATGTTTACCTTTTGCCACAAAAAAGGGAAATTTCTTCATTTTTGCTCCAAAATAATGGGAATTTCTGCTTTTTTTCCTCTAAATATGTGGAATTTCTGTCTTTTTCCCCCAAAACAAATGGAATTTCTGTCTTTTTTGCCCCAAAATAAAGAAAATTTCTGACTTATTACCCTGAAATAAGTGAAATTTCTGCAATTTTGCCCCAAAATAATGGAAATTTCTGCAATTTTGCCCCAAAATAAGGGAAATTTCTGGAATTTTGCCCCAAAGTAAGTGGAATTTATGAGTTTTGCCCCGAAATAAGGAAAATTTCTGTATTTTTGCCCCAACATATAGGGAATTTATGCCTTTTTTGCCCCACAATTAGAAGAATTTCTGCAATTTTGCTCCAAAATACGTCGAATTTCTACTTTTTAGTCCGAAAATAAGGGGAATGTATACCTTTTGCCACAAAATGGAAATTTCTTCATTTTTGCCCAAAAATAAGAGGAATTTCTGCCTTTTTCCCTCAAAATAAGTGAAATTTATGCCTTTTTACCCAAAAATAAACGGTATTTCTGTCTTTTTGCCCCAAACTAAAAAGAATTTTTGAATTTTGCCTTGAAATAAGTGAAATTTCTGCAATTTTGCCTCAAAATAAGGGAAATTTCTGCCTTTTTGCCTCAAAATAAGTGGAATTTTTGTCTTTTTACCCCAAAATAAAGGGAATTTCAGCCTTTTTACCTCATAATAAGGGAAATCTCTGCCTTTTTGCCCTAAAATATGGGGAATTTCTGTATTTTTGCCCCAAAATAAAGAAAATTTCTGCAATTTTGTACCAAAATAAAAGTTATTTCTGCCTTTTTTCTCCAAAATAAAAGAAATTTCTGCGTTTTTTCCCTGAAATAATTTAAATTTCTATAATTTTGCCCCAAAATAAGGGAGATTTCTGCAATTTTGCCCCAAAATTGAGGAAATTTCTGCAATTTTGCCCCAAAATAAGTGAAATTTCTGCAATTTTGCCCCAAAATAAGGGAAATTGGAATTTTCCCCCAAATTAATTGGAATTTTTGAGTTTTGCCCTAAAATAAGAAGAATTTCGGTCTTTTTGCCCCAACATATAGGGAATTTCTGTCTTTTTGCCCCACAATTAGGGGAATTTCTGCAATTTTGCTACAAAATACGGGGAATTTCTGCCTTTTTGCCCGAAAATAAAGGGAATGTATACCTTTTTGCCATAAAAAAGGGATATTTCTTCATTATTACCTTAAAATAAGGGGATTTTTCACCTTTTTGACTCCAAATAAGTGCAATTTCTGAATTTACCACAAAAATAAACAAAATTTCTGTATTTTTTGCCCCAAAATAAGGGGAATTTCTGACTTTTTGCTCTGAAATAAGTTAAATTTCTAAAATTTTCCCCAAAATAAGGGAAATGTCTGCTTTTTGCCCCAAAATAAGAAAAATTTCTGAATTTTTGCCCCAAAATAGGGGGAATTTCAGCATTTACCTCAAAATAAGGGGAATTTCTGCATTTTTGCCCCAAAATATGGGAAATTTCTGCCTTTTTGCCCAAAATAAGAAAAATTTCTGCAATTATGTATCAAAATAAAAGAAATTTCTGCCATTTTGCCCCAAAATAAGTAAATTTCTGCTTTTTATCCCTGAAATAAGTGAAATTTCTGCAATTTTGTCCCAAAATAAGTGAAATTTCTGCAATTTTGCCCCAAAATAAGGGAAATTGGAATTTTGCCCCAAAATAAGTGGAATTTTTGAGTTTTGCCCCAAAATAAGAAGAATTTCGGTCTTTTTGCCCCAACATATAGGGAATTTCTGTCTTTTTGCCCCACAATTAGGGGAATTTCTGCAATTTTGCTCCAAAATACGGGGAATTTCTGCCTTTTTGCCCGAAAATAAGAAGAATGCATAACTTTTTTCCATATAAATGGG
This sequence comes from Micromys minutus, assembly GCF_963924665.1. NCBI lineage: Eukaryota > Metazoa > Chordata > Mammalia > Rodentia > Muridae > Micromys > Micromys minutus. The sequence continues at coordinate 413,999 of NW_027667232.1, read as the reverse complement.
AAATTTCTTCATTTTTGCTCCAAAATAATAGGAATTTCTGCTTTATTGCCTCTAAACCAGTGGAATTTCTGTCTTTTCCCCAAAAACAAAGGGAATTTCTGTCTTTTTTGCCCCAAAATAAAGAAAATTTCTGACTTCTTACCCTGAAATAAGTGAAATTACTGCAATTTTGCCCCAAAATAAGGGAAATTTCTGCCTTTTTGCCCCCAAATAGGGGAATTTCAGCATTTTTACCTCAAAACAAAAAGACTTTCTGCATTTCTGCCACAAAATATTAGGAATTTCTGCCTTTTTGCCCCAAAATAAGGAAAATTTCTGCCTTTTCTGCCTGAAATAAGTGATATTTCTGAAATTTTGCCTCAAAATAAGTGAAATTTCTGCAATTTTCCCCCCAAATAAGGGAAATTTCTGGAATTTTGCCCCAAAATAAGTGGAATTTCTGAGTTTTGCCCTAAAATAAGGAGAATTTCTTTCTTTTTGGCCTAACATATAGGGAATTTCTGCCTTTTTGCCCCACAAGTAGGGGAATTTCTGCAATTTTGCTCCAAAATACGTTGAATTTCTACTTTTCAGCCCGAAAATAAGGGGAATGTTTACCTTTTGCCACAAAAAAGGGAAATTTCTTCATTTTTGCTCCAAAATAATGGGAATTTCTGCTTTTTTTCCTCTAAATATGTGGAATTTCTGTCTTTTTCCCCCAAAACAAATGGAATTTCTGTCTTTTTTGCCCCAAAATAAGGAAAATTTCTGACTTATTACCCTGAAATAAGTGAAATTTCTGCAATTTTGTCCCAAAATAATGGAAATTCCTGCAATTTTGACCCAAAATAAGGAAAATTTCTGACTTATTACCCTGAAATAAGTGAAATTTCTGCAATTTTCCCCAAAATAATGGAAATTTCTGCAATTTTGCCCCAAAATAAGGGAAATTTCTGGAATTTTGCCCCAAAATAAGTGGAATTTCTGAGTTTTGCCCTAAAATAAGGAGAATTTCTTTCTTTTTGGCCTAACATATAGGGAATTTCTGCCTTTTTGCCCCACAAGTAGGGGAATTTCTGCAATTTTGCTCCAAAATACGTTGAATTTCTACTTTTCAGCCCGAAAATAAGGGGAATGTTTACCTTTTGCCACAAAAAAGGGAAATTTCTTCATTTTTGCTCCAAAATAATTGGAATTTCTGCTTTTTTTCCTCTAAATATGTGGAATTTCTGTCTTTTTCCCCCAAAACAAATGGAATTTCTGTCTTTTTTGCCCCAAAATAAGGAAAATTTCTGACTTATTACCCTGAAATAAGTGAAATTTCTGCAATTTTGTCCCAAAATAATGGAAATTCCTGCAATTTTGACCCAAAATAAGGAAAATTTCTGACTTATTACCCTGAAATAAGTGAAATTTCTGCAATTTTCCCCAAAATAATGGAAATTTCTGCAATTTTGCCCCAAAATAAGGGAAATTTCTGGAATTTTGCCCCAAAGTAAGTGGAATTTCTGAGTTTTGCCCCAAAATAAGGAGAATTTCTGTCTTTTTGCCCCAAAATTAGGGGAATTTCTGCAATTTTGCTCCAAAATACGGGGAATTTCTGCCTTTTTGCCCGAAAATAAAGGGAATGTATACCTTTTTGCCATAAAAAAGAGATATTTCTTCATTTTTACCCCTAAATAAGGGGATTTTCCACCTTTTTGACTCCAAATAAGTGCAATTTCTGACTTTTCCCCCAAAATAAACAAAATTTCTGTCTTTTTGCCCTAAAATAAGGGGAATTTCTGGCTTTTTGCCCTGAAATAAGTTAAATTTCTAAAATTTTCCCCAAAAGAAGGGAAACGTCTGCTTTTTGCCCCAAAATAAGAGGAATTTCTGCCTATTTGCCCCAAAGTTGGGGGAATTTCAGCCTTTTTATCTCAAAATAAGGGGAATTTCTGCATTTTTGCCCCAAAATATGGGAAATTTCTGCCTTTTTGCCCAAAATAAGAAAAATTTCTGCAATTATGTATCAAAATAAAAGAAATTTCTGCCATTTTGCCCCAAAATAAGTAAATTTCTGCTTTTTTTCCCTGAAATAAGTGAAATTTCTGCAATTTTGCCCCAAAATAAGTGAAATTTCTGCAATTTTGCCCCAAAATAAGTGAAATTGGAATTTTGCCCCAAAATAATTGGAATTTTTGAGTTTTGCCCCAAAATAAGAAGAATTTCGGTCTTTTTGCCCCAACATATAGGGAATTTCTGTCTTTTTGCCCCACAATTAGGGGAATTTCTGCAATTTTGCTCCAAAATACGGGGAATTTCTGCCTTTTTGCCCGAAAATAAGAAGAATGCATACCTTTTTGCCATATAAATGGGAAATTTCTTCATTTTTGCTCCAAAATAAGAGGAATTTCTGCTTTATTGCCTCTAAACCAGTGGAATTTCTGTCTTTTCCCCCAAAACAAAGGGAATTTCTGTCTTTTTTGCCCCAAAATAAAAAAAATTTCTGACTTCTTACCCTGAAATAAGTGAAATTACTGCAATTTTGCCCCAAAATAAGGGAAATTTCTGCCTTTTTGCACCCAAATAGGGGAATTTCAGCTTTTTTACCTCAAAACAAGAGGACTTTCTGCATTTTTGCCACAAAATATTAGGAATTTCTGCCTTTTTGCCCCAAAATAAGGAAAATTTCTGCCTTTTTACCATGAAATAAGTGATATTTCTGAAATTTTGCCTCAAAATAAGTGAAATTTCTGCAATTTTGCCCCAAAATAAGGGAAATTTCTGGAATTTTGCCCCAAAATAAGTGGAATTTCTGAGTTTTGCCCCAAAATAAGGAGAATTTCTGTCTTTTTGCCCTAACATATAGGGAATTTCTGCCTTTTTGCCCCACAATTAGGGGAATTTCTGCAATTTTGCTCCAAAATACGTTGAATTTCTACTTTTCAGCCCGAAAAAAAGGGGAATGTTTACCTTTTGCCACAAAAAAGGGAAATTTCTTCATTTTTGCTCCAAAATAATGGGAATTTCTGCTTTTTTTCCTCTAAATATGTGGAATTTCTGTCTTTTTCCCCCAAAACAAATGGAATTTCTGTCTTTTTTGCCCCAAAATAAGGAAAATTTCTGACTTATTACCCTAAAATAAGTGAAATTTCTGCAATTTTGTCCCAAAATAATGGAAATTTCTGCAATTTTGCCTCAAAATAAGGGAAATTTCTGCATTTTTTGCTTCAAAATAAGGGGAATTTTTGTCTTTTTACCCCAAAATAAAGGGAATTTCAGCCTTTTTACCTCATAATAAGGGAAATCTCTGCCTTTTTGCCCTAAAATATGGGGAATTTCTGTATTTTTGCCCCAAAATAAAGAAAATTTCTGCAATTTTGTACCAAAATAAAAGTTATTTCTGCCTTTTTTCTCCAAAATAAAAGAAATTTCTGCGTTTTTTCCCTGAAATAAGTTAAATTTCTATAATTTTGCCCCAAAATAAGGGAGATTTCTGCAATTTTGCCCCAAAATTGAGGAAATTTCTGCAATTTTGCCCCAAAATAAGTGAAATTTCTGCAATTTTGCCCCAAAATAAGGGAAATTGGAATTTTGCCCCAAAATAAGTGGAATTTTTGAGTTTTGCCCCAAAATAAGAAGAATTTCGGTCTTTTTGCCCCAACATATAGGGAATTTCTGTCTTTTTGCCCCACAATTAGGAAAATTTCTGCAATTTTGCTCCAAAATACGGGGAATTTATGCCTTTTTGCCCGAAAATAAGAAGAATGCATAACTTTTTTCCATATAAATGGGAAATTTCTTCATTTTTGCTCCAAAATAATAGGAATTTCTGCTTTATTGACTCTAATAAGTGGAATTTCTGTCTTTTCCCCAAAAACAAAGGGAATTTCTGTCTTTTTTGCCCCAAAATAAAGAAAATTTTTGACTTCTTACCCTGAAATAAGTGAAATTACTGCAATTTTGCCCCAAAATAAGGGAAATTTCTGCCTTTTTGCCCCCAAATAGGGGAATTTCAGCTTTTTTACCTCAAAACAAAAAGACTTTCTGCATTACTGCCACAAAATATTAGGAATTTCTGCCTTTTTGCCCCAAAATAAGGAAAATTTCTGCCTTTTTTCCCTGAAATAAGTGATATTTCTGAAATTTTGCCTCAAAATATGTGAAATTTCTGCAATTTTCCCCCCAAATAAGGGAAATTTCTGGAATTTTGCCCCAAAATAAGTGGAATTTCTGAGTTTTGCCCTAAAATAAGGAGAATTTCTTTCTTTTTGCCCTAACATATAGGGAATTTCTGCCTTTTTGCCCCACAAGTAGGGGAATTTCTGCAATTTTGCTCCAAAATACGTTGAATTTCTACTTTTCAGCCCGAAAATAAGGGGAATGTTTACCTTTTGCCACAAAAAAGGGAAATTTCTTCATTTTTGCTCCAAAATAATGGGAATTTCTGCTTTTTTTCCTCTAAATATGTGGAATTTCTGTCTTTTTCCCCCAAAACAAATGGAATTTCTGTCTTTTTTGCCCCAAAATAAGGAAAATTTCTTACTTATTACCCTGAAATAAGTGAAATTTCTGCAATTTTGTCCCAAAATAATGGAAATTTCTGCAATTTTGACCCAAAATAAGGAAAATTTCTGACTTATTACCCTTAAATAAGTGAAATTTCTGCAATTTTCCCCAAAATAATGGAAATTTCTGCAATTTTGCCCCAAAATAAGGGAAATTTCTGGAATTTTGCCCCAAAGTAAGTGGAATTTCTGAGTTTTGCCCCAAAATAAGGAGAATTTCTGTCTTTTTGCCCCAAAATTAGGGGAATTTCTGCAATTTTGCTCCAAAATACGGGGAATTTCTGCCTTTTTGCCCGAAAATAAAAGGAATGTATACCTTTTTGCCATAAAAAAGAGATATTTCTTCATTTTTACCCCAAAATAAGGGGATTTTCCACCTTTTTGACTCCAAATAAGTGCAATTTCTGACTTTTCCCCCAAAATAAACAAAATTTCTGTCTTTTTGCCCTAAAATAAGGGGAATTTCTGGCTTTTTGCCCTGAAATAAGTTAAATTTCTAAAATTTTCCCCAAAATAAGGGAAACGTCTGCTTTTTGCCCCAAAATAAAAGGAATTTCTGCCTATTTGCCCCAAAGTTGGGGGAATTTCAGCCTTTTTATCTCAAAATAAGGGGAATTTCTGCATTTTTGCCCCAAAATATGGGAAATTTCTGCCTTTTTGCCCAAAATAAGAAAAATTTCTGCAATTATGTATCAAAAAAAAAGAAATTTCTGCCATTTTGCCCCAAAATAAGTAAATTTCTGCTTTTTTTCCCTGAAATAAGTGAAATTTCTGCAATTTTGCCCCAAAATAAGTGAAATTTCTGCAATTTTGCCCCAAAATAAGTGAAATTGGAATTTTGCCCCAAAATAATTGGAATGTTTGAGTTTTGCCCCAAAATAAGAAGAATTTCGGTCTTTTTGCCCCAACATATAGGGAATTTCTGTCTTTTTGCCCCACAATTAGGGGAATTTCTGCAATTTTGCTCCAAAATACGGGGAATTTCTGCCTTTTTGCCCGAAAATAAGAAGAATGAATACCTTTTTGCCATATAAATGGGAAATTTCTTCATTTTTGCTCCAAAATAAGAGGAATTTCTGCTTTATTGCCTCTAAACCAGTGGATTTTTGTCTTTTCCCCCAAAACAAAGGAAATTTCTGTCTTTTTTGCCCCAAAATAAAAAAAATTTCTGACTTCTTACCCTGAAATAAGTGAAATTACTGCAATTTTGCCCCAAAATAAGGGAAATTTCTGCCTTTTTGCACCCAAATAGGGGAATTTCAGCTCTTTTACCTCAAAACAAGAGGACTTTCTGCATTTTTGCCACAAAATATTAGGAATTTCTGCCTTTTTGCCCGAAAATAAGGAAAATTTCTGCCTTTTTACCATGAAATAAGTGATATTTCTGAAATTTTGCCTCAAAATAAGTGAAATTTCTGCAATTTTGCCCCAAAATAAGGGAAATTTCTGGAATTTTGCCCCAAAATAGGTGGAATTTCTGAGTTTTACCCCAAAATAAGGAGAATTTCTGTCTTTTTGCCCTAACATATAGGGAATTTCTGCCTTTTTGCCCCACAATTAGGGGAATTTCTGCAATTTTGCTCCAAAATACGTTGAATTTCTACTTTTCAGCCCGAAAATAAGGGGAATGTTTACCTTTTGCCACAAAAAAATGGGAATTTCTGCTTTTTTTCCTCTAAATATGTGGAATTTCTGTCTTTTTCCCCCAAAACAAATGGAATTTCTGTCTTTTTTGCCCCAAAATAAAGAAAATTTCTGACTTATTACCCTGAAATAAGTGAAATTTCTGCAATTTTGCCCCAAAATAATGGAAATTTCTGCAATTTTGCCCCAAAATAAGGGAAATTTCTGGAATTTTGCCCCAAAGTAAGTGGAATTTCTGAGTTTTGCCCCGAAATAAGGAAAATTTCTGTATTTTTGCCCCAACATATAGGGAATTTATGCCTTTTTTGCCCCACAATTAGAAGAATTTCTGCAATTTTGCTCCAAAATACGTCGAATTTCTACTTTTTAGTCCGAAAATAAGGGGAATGTATACCTTTTGCCCCAAAATGGAAATTTCTTCATTTTTGCCCAAAAATAAGAGGAATTTCTGCCTTTTTCCCTCAAAATAAGTGAAATTTATGCCTTTTTACCCAAAAATAAACGGTATTTCTGTCTTTTTGCCCCAAACTAAAAAGAATTTTTGAATTTTGCCTTGAAATAAGTGAAATTTCTGCAATTTTGCCTCAAAATAAGGGAAATTTCTGCCTTTTTGCCTCAAAATAAGTGGAATTTTTGTCTTTTTACCCCAAAATAAAGGGAATTTCAGCCTTTTTACCTCATAATAAGGGAAATCTCTGCCTTTTTGCCCTAAAATATGGGGAATTTCTGTATTTTTGCCCCAAAATAAAGAAAATTTCTGCAATTTTGTACCAAAATAAAAGTTATTTCTGCCTTTTTTCTCCAAAATAAAAGAAATTTCTGCGTTTTTTCCCTGAAATAATTTAAATTTCTATAATTTTGCCCCAAAATAAGGGAGATTTCTGCAATTTTGCCCCAAAATTGAGGAAATTTCTGCAATTTTGCCCCAAAATAAGTGAAATTTCTGCAATTTTGCCCCAAAATAAGGGAAATTGGAATTTTCCCCCAAATTAATTGGAATTTTTGAGTTTTGCCCTAAAATAAGAAGAATTTCGGTCTTTTTGCCCCAACATATAGGGAATTTCTGTCTTTTTGCCCCACAATTAGGGGAATTTCTGCAATTTTGCTCCAAAATACGGGGAATTTCTGCCTTTTTGCCCGAAAATAAAGGGAATGTATACCTTTTTGCCATAAAAAAGGGATATTTCTTCATTTTTACCCCAAAATAAGGGGATTTTTCACCTTTTTGACTCCAAATAAGTGCAATTTCTGAATTTACCACAAAAATAAACAAAATTTCTGTATTTTTTGCCCCAAAATAAGGGGAATTTCTGACTTTTTGCTCTGAAATAAGTTAAATTTCTAAAATTTTCCCCAAAATAAGGGAAATGTCTGCTTTTTGCTCCAAAATAAGAAAAATTTCTGAATTTTTGCCCCAAAATAGGGGGAATTTCAGCATTTACCTCAAAATAAGGGGAATTTCTGCATTTTTGCCCCAAAATATGGGAAATTTCTGCCTTTTTGCCCAAAATAAGAAAAATTTCTGCAATTATGTATCAAAATAAAAGAAATTTCTGCCATTTTGCCGCAAAATAAGTAAATTTCTGCTTTTTATCCCTGAAATAAGTGAAATTTCTGCAATTTTGTCCCAAAATAAGTGAAATTTCTGCAATTTTGCCCCAAAATAAGGGAAATTGGAATTTTGCCCCAAAATAAGTGGAATTTTTGAGTTTTGCCCCAAAATAAGAAGAATTTCGGTCTTTTTGCCCCAACATATAGGGAATTTCTGTCTTTTTGCCCCACAATTAGGGGAATTTCTGCAATTTTGCTCCAAAATACGGGGAATTTCTGCCTTTTTGCCCGAAAATAAGAAGAATGCATAACTTTTTTCCATATAAATGGGAAATTTCTTCATTTTTGCTCCAAAATAATAGGAATTTCTGCTTTATTGCCTCTAAACCAGTGGAATTTCTGTCTTTTCCCCAAAAACAAAGGGAATTTCTGTCTTTTTTGCCCCAAAATAAAGAAAATTTTTGACTTCTTACCCTGAAATAAGTGAAATTACTGCAATTTTGCCCCAAAATAAGGGAAATTTCTGCCTTTTTGCACCCAAATAGGGGAATTTCAGCATTTTTACCTCAAAACAAAAAGACTTTCTGCATTTCTGCCACAAAATATTAGGAATTTCTGCCTTTTTGCCCCAAAATAAGGAAAATTTCTGCCTTTTTTGCCTGAAATAAGTGATATTTCTGAAATTTTGCCTCAAAATAAGTGAAATTTCTGCAATTTTCCCCCCAAATAAGGGAAATTTCTGGAATTTTGCCCCAAAATAAGTGGAATTTCTGAGTTTTGCCCTAAAATAAGGAGAATTTCTTTCTTTTTGGCCTAACATATAGGGAATTTCTGCCTTTTTGCCCCACAAGTAGGGGAATTTCTGCAATTTTGCTCCAAAATACGTTGAATTTCTACTTTTCAGCCCGAAAATAAGGGGAATGTTTACCTTTTGCCACAAAAAAGGGAAATTTCTTCATTTTTGCTCCAAAATAATGGGAATTTCTGCTTTTTTTCCTCTAAATATGTGGAATTTCTGTCTTTTTCCCCCAAAACAAATGGAATTTCTGTCTTTTTTGCCCCAAAATAAGGAAAATTTCTGACTTATTACCCTGAAATAAGTGAAATTTCTGCAATTTTGTCCCAAAATAATGGAAATTCCTGCAATTTTGACCCAAAATAAGGAAAATTTCTGACTTATTACCCTGAAATAAGTGAAATTTCTGCAATTTTCCCCAAAATAATGGAAATTTCTGCAATTTTGCCCCAAAATAAGGGAAATTTCTGGAATTTTGCCCCAAAGTAAGTGGAATTTCTGAGTTTTGCCCCAAAATAAGGAGAATTTCTGTCTTTTTGCCCCAAAATTAGGGGAATTTCTGCAATTTTGCTCCAAAATACGGGGAATTTCTGCCTTTTTGCCCGAAAATAAAGGGAATGTATACCTTTTTGCCATAAAAAAGAGATATTTCTTCATTTTTACCCCTAAATAAGGGGATTTTCCACCTTTTTGACTCCAAATAAGTGCAATTTCTGACTTTTCCCCCAAAATAAACAAAATTTCTGTCTTTTTGCCCTAAAATAACGGGAATTTCTGGCTTTTTGCCCTGAAATAAGTTAAATTTCTAAAATTTTCCCCAAAAGAAGGGAAACGTCTGCTTTTTGCCCCAAAATAAGAGGAATTTCTGCCTATTTGCCCCAAAGTTGGGGGAATTTCAGCCTTTTTATCTCAAAATAAGGGGAATTTCTGCATTTTTGCCCCAAAATATGGGAAATTTCTGCCTTTTTGCCCAAAATAAGAAAAATTTCTGCAATTATGTATCAAAATAAAAAAAAATTCTGCCATTTTGCCCCAAAATAAGTAAATTTCTGCTTTTTTTCCCTGAAATAAGTGAAATTTCTGCAATTTTGCCCCAAAATAAGTGAAATTTCTGCAATTTTGCCCCAAAATAAGAGAAATTGGAATTTTGCCCCAAAATAATTGGAATTTTTGAGTTTTGCCCCAAAATAAGAAGAATTTCGGTCTTTTTGCCCCAACATATAGGGAATTTCTGTCTTTTTGCCCCACAATTAGGGGAATTTCTGCAATTTTGCTCCAAAATACGGGGAATTTCTGCCTTTTTGCCCGAAAATAAGAAGAATGCATACCTTTTTGCCATATAAATGGGAAATTTCTTCATTTTTGCTCCAAAATAAGAGGAATTTCTGCTTTATTGCCTCTAAACCAGTGGAATTTCTGTCTTTTCCCCCAAAACAAAGGGAATTTCTGTCTTTTTTGCCCCAAAATAAAAAAAATTTCTGACTTCTTACCCTGAAATAAGTGAAATTACTGCAATTTTGCCCCAAAATAAGGGAAATTTCTGCCTTTTTGCACCCAAATAGGGGAATTTCAGCTTTTTTACCTCAAAACAAGAGGACTTTCTGCATTTTTGCCACAAAATATTAGGAATTTCTGCTTTTTGCCCCAAAATAAGGAAAATTTCTGCCTTTTTACCATGAAATAAGTGATATTTCTGAAATTTTGCCTCAAAATAAGTGAAATTTCTGCAATTTTGCCCCAAAATAAGGGAAATTTCTGGAATTTTGCCCCAAAATAAGTGGAATTTCTGAGTTTTGCCCCAAAATAAGGAGAATTTCTGTCTTTTTACTCTAACATATAGGGAATTTCTGCCTTTTTGCCCCACAATTAGGGGAATTTCTGCAATTTTGCTCCAAAATACGTTGAATTTCTACTTTTCAGCCCGAAAAAAAGGGGAATGTTTACCTTTTGCCACAAAAAAGGGAAATTTCTTCATTTTTGCTCCAAAATAATGGGAATTTCTGCTTTTTTTCCTCTAAATATGTGGAATTTCTGTCTTTTTCCCCCAAAACAAATGGAATTTCTGTCTTTTTTGCCCCAAAATAAGGAAAATTTCTGACTTATTACCCTAAAATAAGTGAAATTTCTGCAATTTTGTCCCAAAATAATGGAAATTTCTGCAATTTTGCCTCAAAATAAGGGAAATTTCTGCATTTTTGCTTCAAAATAAGGGGAATTTTTGTCTTTTTACCCCAAAATAAAGGGAATTTCAGCCTTTTTACCTCATAATAAGCGAAATCTCTGCCTTTTTGCCCTAAAATATGGGGAATTTCTGTATTTTTGCCCCAAAATAAAGAAAATTTCTGCAATTTTGTACCAAAATAAAAGTTATTTCTGCCTTTTTTCTCCAAAATAAAAGAAATTTCTGCGTTTTTTCCCTGAAATAAGTTAAATTTCTATAATTTTGCCCCAAAATAAGGGAGATTTCTGCAATTTTGCCCCAAAATTGAGGAAATTTCTGCAATTTTGCCCCAAAATAAGTGAAATTTCTGCAATTTTGCCCCAAAATAAGGGAAATTGGAATTTTGCCCCAAAATAAGTGGAATTTTTGAGTTTTGCCCCAAAATAAGAAGAATTTCGGTCTTTTTGCCCCAACATATAGGGAATTTCTGTCTTTTTGCCCCACAATTAGGAAAATTTCTGCAATTTTGTCCCAAAATAATGGAAATTTCTGCAATTTTGCCCCGAAATAAGGGAAATTTCTGGAATTTTGCCCCAAAGTAAGTGGAATTTCTGAGTTTTGCCCCAAAATAAGGAGAATTTCTGTCTTTTTGCCCCAACATATATGGAATTTCTGCCTTTTTTGCCCCACAATTATGGGAATTTCTGCAATTTTGCTCCAAAATACGTGGAATTTCTACTTTTTAGTCCGAAAATAAGGGGAATGTATACCTTTTGCCACAAAATGGAAATTTCTTCATTTTTGCCCAAAAATAAGAGGAATTTTTGCCTTTTTACAACAAAATAAGTGAAATTTCTGCCTTTTTACCCAAAAATAAACGGTATTTCTGTCTTTTTGCCCCAAACTAAAAAGAATTTTTGAATTTTGCCTTGAAATAAGTGAAATTTCTGCAATTTTGCCTCAAAATAAGGGAAATTTCTGCCTTTTTGCCTCAAAATAAGGGGAATTTTTGTCTTTTTACCCCAAAATAAAGGGAATTTCAGCATTTTTACCTCATAATAAGGGAAATCTCTGCCTTTTTGCCCTAAAATATGGGGAATTTCTGTATTTTTGCCCCAAAATAAAGAAAATTTCTGCAATTTTGTACCAAAATAAAAGTTATTTCTGCCTTTTTTCTCCAAAATAAAAGAAATTTCTGCGTTTTTTCCCTGAAATAAGTTAAATTTCTATAATTTTGCCCCAAAATAAGGGAGATTTCTGCAATTTTGCCCCAAAATTGAGGAAATTTCTGAAATTTTGCCCCAAAATAAGGGGAATTTCTGACTTTTTGCCCTAACATATAGGGAATTTCTGCCTTTTTGCCCCACAATTAGGGGAATTTCTGCAATTTTGCTCCAAAATACGTTGAATTTCTACTTTTCAGCCCGAAAATAAGGGGAATGTTTACCTTTTGCCACAAAAAAGGGAAATTTCTTCATTTTTGCTCCAAAATAATGGGAATTTCTGCTTTTTTTCCTCTAAATATGTGGAATTTCTGTCTTTTTCCCCCAAAACAAATGGAATTTCTGTCTTTTTTGCCTCAAAATAAAGAAAATTTCTGACTTATTACCCTGAAATAAGTGAAATTTCTGGAATTTTGCCCCAAAATAATGGAAATTTCTGCAATTTTGCCCCAAAATAAGGGAAATTTCTGGAATTTTGCCCCAAAGTAAGTGGAATTTCTGAGTTTTGCCCCGAAATAAGGAAAATTTCTGTATTTTTGCCCCAACATATAGGGAATTTATGCCTTTTTTGCCCCACAATTAGGGGAATTTCTTCAATTTTGCTCCAAAATACGTGGAATTTCTACTTTTTAGTCCGAAAATAAGGGGAATGTATACCTTTTGCCACAAAATGGAAATTTCTTCATTTTTGCCCAAAAATAAGAGGAATTTCTGCCTTTTTCCCTCAAAATAAGTGAAATTTCTGCCTTTTTACCCAAAAATAAACGGTATTTCTGTCTTTTTGCCCCAAACTAAAAAGAATTTTTGAATTTTGCCTTGAAATAAGTGAAATTTCTGCAATTTTGCCTCAAAATAAGGGAAATTTCTGCCTTTTTGCCTCAAAATAAGGGGAATTTTTGTCTTTTTACCCCAAAATAAAGGGAATTTCAGCCTTTTTACCTCATAATAAGGGAAATCTCTGCCTTTTTGCCCTAAAATATGGGGAATTTCTGTATTTTTGCCCCAAAATAAAGAAAATTTCTGCAATTTTGTACCAAAATAAAAGTTATTTCTGCATATTTTCTCCAAAATAAAAGAAATTTCTGCGTTTTTTCCCTGAAATAAGTTAAATTTCTATAATTTTGCCCCAAAATAAGGGAGATTTCTGCAATTTTGCCCCAAAATTGAGGAAATTTCTGAAATTTTGCCCCAAAATAAGGGGAATTTCTGACTTTTTGCCCTGAAATAAGGAGAATTTCTGTTATTTTGTAACAAAATAATGTGAATTTCTGCTTTTTCCCTCAAAATTAGGAGAATATGTGCAATTTTGCTTCAAAATACGGGGAATTTTTATCTTATTGAACCAAAATAAAGGGAATTTCTGCATTTTTGCAACAATATAAGGGGAATTTCTGAAATTTTACTCCAAAACACAAGGAATTTATTTTTTATTGCCCGAAATACAGTGGAATTTCTGCCTTTTTGCACTGAAATATTTGAAATTTCCACAATTTTATCCCAAATTAAGAGGAATTTCTGTTTTTGGCCCCAAAATTAGAAGAATTTCTGCTTTTTGATCCAAAATAAGGCAAATTTCTGACTTTTTGCCCTGAAATAAGTGAAATTTCTGCAATTTTGCCCCAAAATAAGGGGAATTTCTGCCTTTTGCCAAAATAAGGGGAATTTCAGCATTTTACCTCCAAATAAGGAAAATTTCTGCCTTTTTGCCACAAAATATGGGGAATTTCTGCCTTATTGCCCCCAAATAAGGATAATTTTTGCTTTTCTTCCCCAATTAACGGGAATTTCTGCCTTTTTGCCACAAAGTAAAGGGAATTTCTGCCTTTTTGCCACAAAATAACGGGAATTTCAGCCTTTTTACCTCAAAATAAGGGGAATTTCTGCCTTTTGCTCAAAATATGAGGAATTTCTTACTTTTTGTTCCATATAAAAAAAAATTTCTTCAATTTTGTAACAAAATAAAAGAAATTTCTGTTTTTGCCCCAAAATAAAAGTAATTTCTGACTTTTTGCCCTGAAATAAATGAAATTTCTGCAATTTTGCCCGAAAATAAGGGAAATTTGTGCCTTTTTGCCCCAAAATGAGGGGAATTTCTGCCTTTTTGCCCCAAAATATGGGGAATTTCAGCATTTTACCTCAAAATAAGAGGAATTTCAACCTTTTTGCACCAAAATATGGAAAATTTCTGCACTTTTGCCACAAAATAAGAAAAATTTCTGTAATTCTGTACCAAAATAAAAGAAATTTCTAAAATTTTGCCCCAAAATAAGGGAAATTTCTGATTTTTGCCCTGAAATAATTAGAATTTCTGAATTTTTGCCCCAAAATAAAGGGAATTTCTGCATTTTTGCACCAAAATTAGGAGAGTTTCTGCAATTTTGGTTCAAAATACAGGAAATTTCTGCCGCTTTTCCCGAAAATAAGGGGAACTTCTGCCGATTTGCCCCAAATAAAGGGAATTTCTGCATTTTTGCCCCAATATTAGGGGAATTTCTGCAATATTGCTCCAAAATACGGGGAATTTCTGCCTTTTTGCCCAATATTAATGGGATTTTCTACCTTTTTGCCCCCAAAAAAGGGAAATTTCTGCAATTTTATCCCAAAATAAGGGGAATTTCTGCCTTTTTGCCCTGAAATATGTGAAATGTCTGCAATTTTACCCCAAAATAAGGTGAATTTCTGCCTTTTTGCCCCAAAATAAGGTGAATTTCTGCCTTTTTGCCCTAAAATAAGAAAAATTTTTGCTTTTTTTCTCTGAAATAAGTGAAATTTCTGCAATTTTGCCTTAAAATAAAGAAATATCTGCAATTTTTCCCCATAATAAAGGAATTTTCTGAAATTTTGACCCAAAATAAAGGGAATTTCTGTTTTTTGTCCCCAAATAAGGGAAATTTCTGCAATTTTGCCCTAAAATAAGGGGAATTTCTGCCTTTTTGCCCCAAAATAAAGAAAATTACTGCATGTTTTACCCCAAAATTAGGTGAATTTCTGCAATTTTGCTCCAAAATACGGGGATTTTCTGCCTTTTTCGCCAAAAATAAAGAGAATTTCTGCCATTTTGCCGCGAAATAAGTGAAATTTCTGCAGTTTTACCCCAAAATAAGGGGAAGTTCTGCCTTTTTGCCCCAAAATTAGGGGAATTTCTGCAATTTTGCTCCAAAATACGGGGAATTTCTGCCTTTTTGCCCGAAAATAAAGGGAATGTATAACTTTTTGCCATAAAAAAGGGATATTTCTTCATTTTTACCCCAAAATAAGGGGATTTTCCACCTTTTTGACTCCAAATAAGTGGAATTTCTGACTTTTCCCCAAAAATAAACAAAATTTCTGTCTTTTTTGCCCCAAAATAAGGGGAATTTCTTACTTTTTGCCCTGAAATAAGTTAAATTTCTAAAATTTTCCCCAAAATAAGGGAAATGTCTGCTTTTTGCCCCTAAATAAGGGGAATTTCTGCCTTTTTGCCCCAAAATAGGGGGAATTTCAGCCTTTTTACCTCAAAATAAGTGGAATTTCTGCATTTTTGCCCCAAAATATGGATAATTTCTGCCTTTTTGCCCAAAATAAGAAAAATTTCTGCAATTATGGATCAAAATAAAAGAAATTTCTGCCATTTTGCCCAAAAATAAGAAAATTTCTGCATTTTTCCCTGAAATAAGTGAAATTTCTGCAATTTTGCCCCAAATTAAGTGAAATTTCTGCAATTTTGCCCCAAAATAAGGGAAATTTCTGGAATTTTGTTCCAAAATAATTGGAATTTCTGAGTTTTGCCCCAAAATAAGAAGAATTTCGGTCTTTTTGCCCAAAAATATAGGGAATTTCTGCCTTTTTGCCCCAGAATTAGGGGAATTTCTGCAATTTTGCTCCAAAATACGGGGAATTTCTGCCTTTTTGCCCGAAAATAAGAAGAATGCATACTTTTTTGCCATAAAAATGGGAAATTTCTTCATTTTTGCTCCAAAATCAGAGGAATTTCTGCTTTATTGCCTTTAAATAAGTGGAATTTCTGTCTTTTCCCCCAAAACAAAGGGAATTTCTGTCTTTTTTGCCCCAAAATAAGGAAAATTTTTGACTTCTTACCCTGAAATAAGTGAAATTACTACAATTTAGCCCCAAAATAAGGGAAATTTCTGCCTTTTTCCCCCAAATAGGGGAATTTCAGCTTTTTTACCTCAAAATAGAGGACTTTCTGCATTTTTGCCACAAAATATTAGGAATTTCTGCCTTTTTGCCCCAAAATAAGGAAAATTTCTGCCTTATTCCCCTGAAATAAGTGATATTTCTGAAATTTTGCCTCAAAATAAGTGAAATTTCTGCAATTTTGCCCCAAAATTAGGAAAATTTCTGGAATTTTGCCCCAAAATAAGTGGAATTATAGTGTTTTGACCCAAAATAGGGAGAATTTCTGTCTTTTTGCCCTAACATATAGGGAATTTCTGCCTTTTTGCCCCACAATTAGGGGAATTTCTGCAATTTTGCTCCAAAATACGGGGAATTTCTACTTTTCAACCCGAAAATAATGGAATGTTTTTTGCCACAAAAAAGGGAAATTTCTTCATTTTTGCTCCAAAATAATGGGAATTTCTGCTTTTTATCCTCTAAATATGTGGAATTTCTGTCTTTTTTCTCCAAAACAAAGGGAATTTCTGTCTTTTTTGCCCCAAAATAAGGAAAATTTCTGACTTATTACCCTGAAATAAGTGATATTTCTGCAATTTTGCCCCAAAATAAGGGAAATTTCTGCATTTTTGCACCCAAATAAGGGGATTTCAGCATTTTTATCTCAAAATAAAAGAAATTTCTGCATTTATGCCACAAAATATTTGGAATTTCTGCCTTTTTGCCTCAAAATAAGGGGATTTCAGTTTTTTACCTCAAAATAAGGGATATTTCTGCATTTTTGCCACAAAATATTAGGAATTTCTGCCTTTTTACCCCAAAATAAAAAAAATTTCTGCCTTTTTTTCTCTGAAATAAGTTAAATTTCTGAAATTTTGACCCCAAAATAAGTGAAATTTCTGCAATTTTGCCCCAAAATAAGGGAAATTTCTGGAATTTTGCCCCAAAGTAAGTGGAATTTCTGAATTTTGCCCCAAAATAAGGAGAATTTTTGTTTTTTTGCCCTAACATATAGGGAATTTCTGCCTTTTTGTCCCACAATTATAAGAATTTCTGCAATTTTGCTGCAAAATTCGGGGAATTTCTGCTTTTAAGCCCGAAAATAAGGGGAATTTATACCTTTTGCCACAAAAAAAGGGAAATTTCTTCATTTTTGCCCCAAAATAAGAGGAATTTCTGCCTTTTTACCTGAAAATAAGTGAAATTTGTGCCTTTTTACCCAAAAATAAACGGAATTTCTGGTTTTTTGCCTCAAAATAAAAGGAATTTTTGAATTATGACTTGAAATAAGTGAAATTTCTGCAATTTTGCCCCAAAATAAAAGAAATTTCTGCTTTTGCCACAAAATAAGGGAATTTCTGTCCTTTTACCCCAAAATAAGGGAAATTTCTGCCTTTTTTCTTCCAAATAAGGGGAATTTCAGCCTTTTTACATCAAAATAAAAGGAATTTATGCATTTTTGCCACAAAATATTAAGAATTTCTGCCATTGTGTACCAAAATATGGAAAATTTCTGACTTTTTTCCCTGAAATAAGTGAAATTTCTGCAATTTTGCCCCAAAATAAGGGAAATTTCTGCCTTTTTGCCCCCAAATAAGGGGAATTTCAGCCTTTTTACCTCAAATAAGGGGAATTTCTGCATTTTTGCCACAAAATATAAAAAATTTCTGCCTTTTTGCCCCCAAATAAGGAAAATTTTTGCCTTTTTTCCCTGAAATAAGTAAAATTTCTGCAATTTTGCCCCAAAATAATTCAAATTTCTGCAATTTTGCCCCAAATTAAGGGAAATTTCTGGAATTTTTTTCTAAAATAAGTGGAATTTCTGAGTTTTACCCCAAAATAAGAAGAATTTCTGTCTTTTTGCCAAAACATATAGGGAATTTCTGCCTTTTTGCCTCACAATTTGGGGAATTTCTGCAATTTTGCTCCAAAATACGTGGAATTTCTAATTTTTAGTCCGAAAATAAGGGGAATGTATACCTTTTCCCAATAAAAAGGGAAATTTCTTCATTTTTGCCCAAAAATAAGAGGAATTTCTGCCTTTTTACCTCAAAATAAGTGAAATTTCTGCCTTTTTACACAAAAATAAACGGAATTTCTGTCTTTTTGCCCCAAAATAAAAGAAATTTTTGAATTTTGCCTTGAAATAAGTGAAATTTCTGCAATTTTGCCCCAAAATAAGGGAAATTTCTGCCTTTTTGCCACAAAATAAGGGGAATTTCTGTCTTTTTACTCCAAAATAAAGGGAATTTCATCCTTTTTATCTCATAATAAGGGAAATCTCTGCATTTTTGCCCTAAAATATGGGGAATTTCTGTATTTTTGCCCCAAAATAAAGAAAATTTCTGCAATTTTGTACCAAAATAAAAGTTATTTCTGCCTTTTTGCTCCAAAATAAAAGAAATTTCTGCGTTTTTTCCCTGAAATAAGTTAAATTTTTATAATTTTGCCTCAAAATAGGGGAGATTTCTGCAATTTTGCTTCAAAATAAAGGAAATTTCTTAAATTTTGCCCCAAAATAAGGGGAATTTCTGACTTTTTGCACTGAAATATTTGAAATTTCCACAATTTTTCCCCAAAATAAGAGGAATTTCTGCTTTTTGCCCCAAAATAAGGCAAATTTCTGACTTTTTGCCCTGAAATAAGTGAAATTTTTGCAATTTTGCCCCAAAATAAGGGGAATTTCTGCCTTTTTTCCAAAATAAGGAAAATTTCAGCATTTTACCTCCAAATAAGAAAAATTTCTGCCTTTTTGCCACAAAATATGGGGAATTTCTGCCTTATTGCCTCCAAATAAGGAAAATTTTTGCTTTTCTGCCCATATTAACGGGAATTTCTGCATTTTTGCCACAAAGTAAAGGGAATTTCTGCCTTTTTGCCCCAAAATAATGGAAATTTCAGCCTTTTTACCTCAAAATAAGGGGAATTTCTGCCTTTTGCACAAAATATGAGGAGTTTCTGACTTTTTGTTTCAAAATAAGTAAAATTTCTTCAATTTTGTACCAAAATAAAAGAAATTTCTGCTTTTTGCCCCAAAATAAAAGTAATTTCTAACTTTATGCCATGAAATAAATGAAATTTCTGCAATTTTGCCCGAAAATAAGGAAAATTTGTGCCTTTTTGCCCAAAAATGAAGGGAATTTCTGCCTTTCTGCCCAAAAATATGGGGAATTTCAGCATTTTACCTCAAAATAAGGGGAATTTCAGACTTTTTGCACCAACATATGGAAATTTTCTGTTTTTTTGCCACAAAATAAGAAAAATTTCTGCAATTCGGTACCAAAATAAAAGAAATTTCTAAAACTTTGCCTCAAAATAAGGGAAATTTCTTCTTTTTGCCCCGAAATAAGGAGAATTTTTGTATTTTTGCCCCAAAATAAAGGGAATTTCTGCCTTTTTGCACCAAAATTAGGGGAGTTTCTGCAATTTTGCTTCAAAATACAGGGAATTTCTGCCTCTTTTCCCGAAAATAAGGGGAACTTCTGCCGATTTGCCCCCAAAAAATGGAATTTCTGCATTTTGGCCCCAATATTAGGGGAATTTCTGCAATTTTGCTCAAAAATACGGGGAATTTCTGACTTTTTGCCCGAAATTAAGGGGATTTTCTTCCCTTTTGCCCCCAAACAAAAAAATTTCTGCAATTTTATCCCAAAATAAAGGGAATTTCTGCCTTTTTGCCCTGAAATGTGTGAAATGTCTGCAATTTTAACCCAAAATAAGGTGAATTTCTACCTTTTTGCTTCAAAATAAGGTGAATTTCTGCCTTTTTGCCCTAAAATAAGAAAAATTTTTGCTTTTTTTTCTCTGAAATAAGTGAAATTTCTGCAATTTTGCCTTAAAATAAAAGGAATTTCTGCAATTTTTCCACATAATAAAGGAATTTTCTGCAATTTTGACCCAAAATAAAGGGAATTTCTGTTTATTTTCCTCCAATATGGGAAATTTCTGCAATTTTACCCTAAAATAAGAAGAATTTCTACCTTTTGCCCCAAAATAAGGGGAATTTCTACCTTTTTGCCCCAAAATAAAGAAAATTACTGCATTTTTTACCCCAAAATTAGGTGAATTTCTGCAATTTTGCTCCAAAATACGGGGATTTTCTGCCTTTTTCTCCGAAAATAAAGGGAATTTCTGCCATTATGCCGTGAAATAAGTGAAATTTCTGCAGTTTTACTCCAAAATAAGGAGAAGTTCTGCGTTTTTGCCCCAAAATTAGGGGAATTTCTGCAATTTTGCTCCATAATACGGGGAATTTCTGCCGTTTTGCCTGAAAATAAAGGGAATGTATACCTTTTTGCCATAAAAAAGAGAAATTTCTTCATTTTTACCCCAAAATAAGGGGATTTTCCACCTTTTTGACTCCAAATAAGTCCAATTTCTGAATTTTCCCCCAAAATAAATGGAATTTCTCTCTTTATGCCCCAAAATAAGGGGAATTTCTGACTTTTTGCCCTGAAATAAGTTAAATTTCTAAAATTTTCCCCAAAATAAGGGGAATGTCAGCTTTTTGCCCTAAAATAAGGGGAATTTCTGCATTTTGCCCCAAAATAGACGGAATTTCAGCGTTTTTACCTCAAAATAAGGGGAATTTCTGCCTTTTTGCTTCAAAATAAGAAAAATTTCTGCCTTTATTCCCTGAAATAAGTGAAATTTCTGCAATTTTGCCCCAAAATAAGTGAAATTTCTGCAATTGTGCCCCAAAATAAGGGAAATTTCTGGAATTTTGCCCCAAAATAAGTGGAATTATTGAGTTTTGCCCCAAAATAAGGAGAATTTCTGTCTTTTTGCCCCAACATATAGGGAATTTCTGCCTTTTTGCCCCACAATTTGGTGAATTTCTGCAATTTTGCTCCAAAATACGTGGAATTTCTGCCTTTTTGCCCGAAAATAAGAAGAATGCATACCTTTTTGCCATAAAAAAGGGAAATTTCTTCATTTTTGCTCCAAAATAAGTGAAATTTCTGCTTTATTGCCTCTAAATAAGTGGAATTTCTGTCTTTTCCCCCAAAACAAAGGGAATTTCTGTCTTCTTTGCCCCAAAATAGGAAAACTTTCTGACTTATTACCCTGAAATAAGTGAAATTACTGCAATTTTGCCCCAAAATAAGGGAAATTTCTGCCTTTTTGCACCCAAATAGGGGAATTTCAGCGTTTTTACCTCAAAATAAGAGGACTTTCTGCATTTTTGACACAAAATATTAGAAATTTCTGCCTTTTTGCCCCAAAATAAGGAAAATTTCTGCCTTTTTTCCCTGAAATAAGTGATATTTCTGCAATTTTGCCTCAAAATAAGTGAAATTTCTGGAATTTTGCCCCAAAATAAGTGGAATTTCTGAGTTTTGCCCCAACATAAGGAGAATTTCTGTCTTTTTGCCCTAACATATAGCGAATTTCTGCCTTTTTGCCCCACAATTTGGGGAATTTCTGCAATTTTGCTCCAAAATACAAGGAATTTCTGCTTTTCAGCCCGAAAATAAAGGGAATGTTTACCTTTTGGCACAGAGAAGGGAAATTTCTTCATTTTTGCTACAAAATAAGGGGAATTTCTGCTTTTTTTCCTCTAAATATGTGGAATTTCTGTCTTTTTCCCTCAAAACAAAGGGAATTTCTGTCTTTTTAGCCCCAAATAAGGAAAATTTATGACTTATTACCCTGAAATAAGTGAAATTTCTGCAATTTTGCCCCAAAATAAGGGAAATTTCTGGCTTTTTGCCCCCAAATAAGGGGATTTCACCCTTTTTACCTCAAAATAAGGGAAATTTCTGCATTTTTGCCACAATATATTAGGAATTTCTGCCTTTTTGCCTCAAAATAAGAGAAATTTCTGCCTTTTTTCCCTGAAATAAGTGAAATTTCTACAATTTTGACCCCAAAATAAGTGAAATCTCTGCAATTTTGCCCCAAAATAAGGGAAATTTCTGGAATTTTGCCCCAAAGTAAGTGGAATTTCTGAGTTTTTCCTTAAAATAAGGAAAATTTCTTTTTTTTGCCCTAACATATAGGGAATTTCTGCCTTTTTGCCCCACAATTAGGGGAATTACTGCAATTTTGCTCCAAGATACTGGGAATTCCTGCTTTTTTGCCCGAAAATAAGGAGAATGTATAGCTTTTGCCACAAAAAAGGGAAATTTCTTCATTTTTGCCCCAAAATAAGAGGAATTTCTGCCTTTTTTCCTCAAAATATGTAAAATTTCTGCCTTTTTACCCAAAAATAAACAAAATTTCTGTCTTTTTGCCTCAAAATAAAAGGAATTTTTGAATTATGCCCTGAAATAAGTGAAATTTTTGCAATTTTGCCCCAAAATAAAAGAAATTTCTGCCATTTTTCCCCATAATAAAGGAATTTTCTGCAATTTTGCCCCAAAATAAAGGGAATTTCTGTTTTTTGTTTCCAAATAAGAGAAATTTCTGAAATATTGCCATATAATAAAAGGAATTTCTGCCTTTTGCCCCAAAATAAGGGGAATTTCTTCCTTTTTGCCCCTAAATAAAGAAAATTACTGCATGTTTTACCCCAAAATTAGGTGAATTTCTGCAATTTTGCTTTAAAATACGGGGATTTTCTGCCTTTTTCACCGAAAATAAAGGGAATTTCTGCCATTTTGCTGCGAAATAAGTGAAATTTCTGCAGTTTTACCCCAAAATAAGGGGAAGTTTTGCGTTTTTACCCCAAAATTAGGGTAATTTCTGCAATTTTGCTGCAAAATACGGGGAATTTCGGCCTTTTTGCCCGAAAATAAAGGGAATGTACACCTTTTTGCCATAAAAAAGGGAAATTTCTTCATTTTTACCCCAAAATAAGGGGGTTTTCCGCCTTTTAGACTCAAAATAAGTGCAATTTCTGACTTTTCAAAAAAATAAACGGAATTTCTGTATTTTTGACCCAAAATAAGGGAAATTTCTGACTTTTTGCCCTGAAATAAGTTAAATTTCTAAAATTTTTCCCCAAAATAAGGGAAATGTCTCCTTTTTGCACCAAAATAAGAAGAATGTTTAATTTTTTGCCCCAAAATAAGGGGAATTTCATCCTTTTTACCTCAAAATAAGGGGAATTTCTGCATTTTTGCCCCAAAATATCGGAAATTTCTGCCTTTTTGCCCAAAATAAGAAAAGTTTCTGCAATTTTGTATCAAAATAAAAGAAATTTCTGCCTTTTTGCCCTAAAATAAAAAAAGTTTTGCTTTTTTTCTTTGAAATAAGTGAAATTTCTGCAATTTTGCCCTAAATAAGTGAAATTTCTGCAATTTTGCCCCAAAATAAGTGGAATTTCTGAGTTTGGCCCCAAAATAAGGAGAATTTCTGTCTTTTTGCGCCAACATATAGGGAATTTCTGCCTTTTTGCCCCACAATTAGGGGAATTTCTGCAATTTTGCTCCAAAATATAAAGAATTTCTGCCTTTTTGCCCCAAAATAAGAAAAATTTCTCCCTTTTTTCCCTGAAATAAGTGAAATTTCTGCAATTATGCCCCCAAATAAGTGAAGTTTCTGCAATTATGCCCCAAAATAAGGGAAATTTTTGGAATTTTTCCCCAAAATAAGTGGAATTTCTGAGTTTTACCCCAAAATAAGGAGAATTTCTGTTTTTTGCACTAACATATAGGGAATTTCTGGCTTTTTGACCCACAATTAGGGAATTTCTGCAATTTTGATCCAAAATACAGGGAATTTCTGCTTTTTAGCCCCAAAATAAGGAAAATGTATACCTTTTGCCACAAAAAAGGGAAATTTCTTCATTTTTGCTCCAATATAAGGGGAATTTCTGCTTTTTTGCCTCTAAATAACTGGAATTTCTGTCTTTTTCCCCCAAAACAAAGGGAATTTCTTTCTTTTTTGCCTCAAATTAAGGAAAATTTCTGACTTATTTCCATGAAATAAGTGAAATTTCTGCAATTTTGCCCCCAAATAAGGGAAATTTCTGTCTTTTTGCCCCCAAATAAGAAAATTTCAGCATATTTACCTAAAAATAAGAGGAATTTCTGAATTTTGCCCCAAAATATGAGAAATTTCTGCCTTTTGCCCCAAAATAAGAAAAATTTCTGCAATTTTGTACCAAAATAAAAGAAATTTCTGCCTTTTTGCCCTAAAATAAGAAAATTTCTGCTTTTTTTCTGAAATAAGTGAAATTTCTGAAATTTTGCCCCAAAATAAGTGGAATTTCTGAGTTTTGCCCCAAAATAAGGAGAATTTCTGCCTTTTGCCCCACAATTAGGGGAATTTCTACAATTTTGCTCCAAAATATGGGGAATTTCTGCATTTTTGCCCGAAAATAAGAAGAATGCATACCTTTTTGCCATAAAAAAAAGAAATTTCTTCATTTTTGCTTCAAAATAAGAGGATTTTCTGCTTTTTTTCCTCTAAATATGTGGAATTTCGGTCTTTTTCCCCTAAAACAAAGGGAATTTCTATATTTTTTGCTACAAAATAATGAAAATTTCTGACATATTACCCTGAAATAAGTGAAATTTCTGCAATTTTGAACCAAAATAATGGAAATTTCTGCCTTTTTGCACCCCAAAAAGGGGAATTTCAGCCTTTTTACATCAAAGTTAGGGGAATTTCTTCATTTTTGCCCCATAATATGGGAAATTTCTGCCTTTTTGCCCCAAAATAAGAAAAATTTCTGCAATTTTGTCCCAAAATAAATTTCTGCCTTTTTGACCCAAAATAAGAGAATTTCTGCTTTTTTCTGAAAGAAGTGAAATTTCTGCAATTTTGCCCCAAAATAAGTCAAACTTCTGCAATTTTGCCCCAAAATAAGTGGAATTTCTGATTTTTGCCCCAAAATAAGGAGAATTTCTGTCTTTTTGCCCCAACATATAGGGAATTTCTGCCTTTTTGCCACACAATTAAGGGAATTTCTGCAATTTTGCTCCAAAATACGGGGAATTTCTGGCTTTTTGCCCGAAAATAAGAAGAATGCATACCTTTTTTCCATAAAAAAGGGAAATTTCTTCATTTTTGCTCCAAAATAAGGGGAATTTCTGCTTTTTTGCGTCTAAATAAGTGGAATTTCTGTTTTTTTTCCCCCAAAACAAACGGAATTTCTGTATTTTTTGCCCCAAAATAAGGAAAATTTCTGACTTATTACCCTGAAATAAGTAAAATTTCTTCAATTTTGCCCCAAATTAAGGGAAATTTCTGCCTTTTTGCCCCCAAATAAGGGGAATATCAGCTTTTTACCTCCAAATAAGGGGAATTTCTGCATTTTTGCCCCAAAATATGGGAAATTTCTTCCTTATTGCCCCAAAGTAAGAGAAATTTCTGTAATTTTGTACCAAAATAAGAGAAATTTCTGCCTTTTTGCCCCAAAATAATAAAATTTCTGCTTTTTTCTGAAATAAGTGAAATTTCTGCAATTTTGCCCCAAAATAAGTGAAATTTCTGAGTTTTGCCCCAAAATAAGGAGAATTTCTGCCTTTTTGCCCCAACATATAGGGAATTTCTGCATTCTTGCCCCAAAATTAGGGGAATTTCTGCAATTTTCCTCCAAAATACGGGGAATTTCTGCTCTTTTTACCGAAAATAAGAAGAATGCATACATTTTTGCCATAAAAAAAGGGAAATTTCTTTATTTTTTGCACCAAAATAAGGGGAATTTCTGCTTTTTTGCCTCTAAATAAGTGGATTTTCTGTCTTTTTCCCCAGAAACAAAAGAAATTTCAGTCTTTTTGCCCCAAAATAAGGAAAATTTCTGACTTATTACCCTGAAATAAGTGAAATTTCTGCAATTTTGCCCCAAAATAAGAGTAATTTCTGCCTTTTTGCTCCTAAATAAGGGGAATTTCAGCCTTTTTACCTCAAAATAAGGGGAATTTATGCATTTTTACCCCAAAATATGAGAAATTTCTGCCTTTTTGACCCAAAATAGAAAAAAAATTTGCAATTTTGTACCAAAATAAAAAAAATTTCTGCCTTTTTGCCCCAAAATAAGAAAATTTCTGCTTTTTTCTGAAATAAGTCAAATTTCTTCAATTTTGCCCCAAAATAAGGAAAATTTCTGGAATTTTGCCCCAAAATAATTGGAATTTCTGAGTTTTGCCCCAAAATAAGGAGAATTTCTGTCTTTTTGCCCCAAAATATAGGGAATTTCTACCTTTTTGCCTAACAATTTGGGGAATTTCTGCAATTTTGCTAATAAAATACAAGGAATTTCTGCATTTTTGCCCAAAAATAAGAATAATGCATACCTTTTTGCCATAAAAAAAGGAAATTTCTTCATTTTTGCTCAAAAAATAAGGGGAATTTCTGCTTTTTTGCCTCTAAATAAGTAAAATTTCTGTCTTTTTCCCCCAAAATAAAGGGAATTTCTATATTTTTGCCCCAAAATTAGGAAAATTTCTGACTTATTACCCTGAAGTAAGTAAAATTTCTGCAATTTTGCCCCAAAATAAGGGAAATTTCTGCCTTTTTGCCCCCAAATAATGGGAATTTCAGCCTTTTTACCTCAAAATAAGAAGAATTTCTGCATTTTTGCCTCAAAAGATGAGAAATTTCTGCCTTTTTGCCCCAAAATAAGAAAAATTTCTGCAATTTTGTACCAAAATAAAAGAAATTTCTGCCTTTTTGCCCTAAAATAAGAAAATTTCTACTTTTTTAATGAAATGAGTGAAATTTCTGCAATTTTGCCCCAAAATAAGTCAAATTTCTGCAATTTTTCTCCAAAATAAGGGAAATTTCTAGAATTTTGCCCCAAAATAAGTGGAATTTCTGAGTTTTGCCCCAAATTAAGGAGAATTTCTGTCTTTTTTCTCCAACATATACGGAACTTCTGCCTTTTTGCCCCACAATTAGGGGAATTTCTGTAATTTTGCTCCAAAATACGGGGAATTTCTGCCTTTTTGCGTGAAAAATAGAAGAATGCATACTTTTTTGCCATAAAAAAGGGAAATTTCTTCATTTTTGCTCAAAAGTAAGGGAAATTTCTGCATTTTTGCCTCTAAATAAGTGGAATTTCTGTCTTTTTCCCCCAAAACAAAGGGAATTTCTGTCTTTTTTGCCCCCAAATAAGGAAAATTTCTGACTTATTACCCAGAAATAAGTGAAATTTCTGCAATTTTGCCCCAAAATAAGGGAAATTTCTGTTTTTTTGCCCCCAAATAATGGGAATTTCAGCCTTTTTACCTCAAAATAAGAAGAATTTCTGCATTTTTGCCCCAAAAGATGAGAAATTTCTGCCTTTTTGCCCCAAAATAAGAAAAATTTCTGCAATTTTGTACCAAAATAAAAGAAATTTCTGCCTTTTTGCCCTAAAATAAGAAAATTTCTACTTTTTTAATGAAATGAGTGAAATTTCTGCAATTTTGCCCCATAATAAGTCAAATTTCTGCAATTTTTCTCCAAAATAAGGGAAATTTCTAGAATTTTGCCCCAAAATAATTGGAATTTCTGAGTTTTGCCCCAAATTAAGAAGAATTTCTGTCTTTTTTCTCCAACATATAGGGAACTTCTGCCTTTTTGCCCCACAATTAGGGGAATTTCTGTAATTTTGCTCCAAAATACGGGGAATTTCTGCCTTTTTGCGTGAAAAATAGAAGAATGCATACTTTTTTGCCATAAAAAAGGGAAATTTCTTCATTTTTGCTCAAAAGTAAGGGAAATTTCTGCTTTTTTGCCTCTAAATAAGTGGAATTTCTGTCTTTTTCCCCGAAAACAAAGGGAATTTCTGTCTTTTTTGCCCCCAAATAAGGAAAATTTCTGACTTATTACCCAGAAATAAGTGAAATTTCTGCAATTTTGCCCCAAAATAAGGGAAATTTCTGCCTTTTTGCCCCCAAATAAGGGGAATTTCAGCCTTTTTACCTCAAAATAAGGGGAATTTCTGCATTTTGGCACAAAATACTAGGAATTTCTGCCTTTTTGCCCCAAAATAAGGAAAACTTCTGCATTTTTTCCCTGAAATAAGTGAAATTTCTGCAATTTTGCCCCAAAATAAGTGAAGTTTTTGCAATTTTGCCCCAAAATAAGGGAAATTTTTACAATTTTGCCCCAAAATAAGTGGAATTTCTTAGTTTTACCACAAAATAAGGAGAATTTCTGTTTTTTTGCCCTAACATATAGGGAATTTCTGCCTTTTTGCCCCACAATTAGGGGAATTTCTGCAATTTTGCTCCAAAATACTGGGAATTCCTGCTTTTTTGCCCGAAAATAAGGAGAATGTATACCTTTTGCCACAAAATAGCGAAATTTCTTCATTTTTGCCCCAAAATAAGAGGAATTTCCGCCTTTTTTCCTCAAAATAAGTGAAACTTCTGCCTATTTACCTAAAAATAAACAAAGTTTCTGTCTTTTTGCCCCAAAATAAAATGAATTTTTGAATTATGCCCTGAAATAAGTGAAATTTCTGCAATTTTGCCCCAAAATAAAAGAAATTTCTGCAATTTTTTTCCATAATAAAGGAATTTTCTGCAATTTTGCCCCAAAATAAAGGGAATTTCTGTTTTTTGTCCCCAAATAGGAGAAATATCTGTAATATTGCCATATAATAAGAGGTATTTCTGCCTTTTGCCCAAAAATAATAGGAATTTCTGCCTTTTTCCCCGAAAATAAAGGGAATTTCTGCCATTTTGCTGCGAAATAAGTGAAATTTCTGCAGTTTAACCCCAAAATAAGGGGAAGTTCTGTGTTTTTGCCCGAAAATTAGGGGAATTTTTGCAATTTTGCTCCAAAATACGGGGAATTTCTGCCTTTTTGCCTGAAAATAAAGGAAATGTATACCTTTTTGCCATAAAAAGGGAAATTTCTTCATTTTTACCCCAAAATAAGGGGATTTTCTGCCTTTTTGACTCAAAATAAGTGCAATTTCTGACTTTTCCACAAAAATAAATGAAATTTTTGTCTTTTTCCCCAAAATAAGGGGAATTTCGGACTTTTTGCCCTGAAATATGTTAAATTTCTAAATTTTTCCCCAAAATAAGGGAAATGTCTGCTTTTTGCCTTAAAATATGAAGAATGTTTGACTTTTTGCCCCCAAATAATGGGAATTTCAGCATTTTTACCTCAAATAAGGGAAATTTCTGCATTTTTGCCCCAAAATATGGGAAATTTCTGCCTTTTTGCCCAAAATAAGAAAAATTTCAGCAATTTTGTACTAAAATAAAAGAAATTTCTGCCTTTTTGCCCTAAAATAAGAAAATTTCTGCTTTTTTTCTGAAATAAGTGAAATTTCTGCAATTTTGCCCCAAAATAAGTGGTATTCCTGCTTTTTGCCCCCAAATAAGGGGAATTTCAGCCTTTTTACCTCAAAATAAGGGGAATTTCTGCATTTTTGCCACAAAATATAAAGAATTTCTGCATTTTTGCCCCAAAATACTGAAAATTTCTCCCTTTTTCCCTGAAATAAGTAAAATTTCTGCAATTTTGCCCCACAATTAGGGGATTTTCTGCAATTTTGCTCCAAAATACTGGGAATTCCTGCTTTTTTGCCTGAAAATAAGGAG
This sequence comes from Micromys minutus, assembly GCF_963924665.1. Taxonomy (NCBI): domain Eukaryota; kingdom Metazoa; phylum Chordata; class Mammalia; order Rodentia; family Muridae; genus Micromys; species Micromys minutus. The sequence continues at coordinate 384,543 of NW_027667232.1, read as the reverse complement.
AATGTATACCTTTTGCCACAAAAAAGGGAAATTTCTTCATTTTTGCTCCAAAATAAGAGAAATTTCTGCCTTTTTTCCTCAAAATAAGTGAAATTTCTGCCTATTTACCTAAAAATAAACAAAATTTCTGTCTTTTTGCCCCAAAATAAAAGGAATTTTTGAATTATGCCCTGAAATAAGTGAAATTTCTGCAATTTTGCCCCAAAATAAAAGAAATTTCTGCAATTTTTCCCCATAATAAAGGAATTTTTTGCAATTTTGCCCCCAAATAAAGGGAATTTCTGTTTTTTGTCCCCAAATAAGAGAAATTTCTGCAATATTGCCATATAATAAAAGGAATTTCTGCCTTTTGCCCGAAAATAATGGGAATTTCTGCCTTTTTGCCCCAAAATAAAGAAAATTACTGCATGTTTTACCCCAAAATTAGGTGAATTTCTGCAATTTTGCTTCAAAATACGAGGATTTTCTGCCATTTTCGCTGAAAATAAAGGGAATTTCTGCCATTTTGCCGCGAAATAAGTGAAATTTCTGCAGTTTTACCCAAAAATAAGGGGAAGTTCTGCATTTTTGCCCCAAAATTAGGGGAATTTTTTACAATTTTGCTCCAAAATACAGGAAATTTCTGCATTTTTGCCCGAAAATAAAGGGAATGTATACCTTTTTGCCATAAAAAAGGGAAATTTCTTCATTTTTACCCGAAAATAAAAGGATTTTCTGCCTTTTTGACTCCAAATAAGTGCAATTTCTGACATTTCCCCAAAAATAAATGGAATTTCTGTCTTTTTCCCCCAAAATAAGGGGAATTTCTGACTTTTTGCCCTGAAATAAGTTAAATTTCTAAAATTTTTCCCCAAAATAAAATAAATGTCTGCTTTTTGCCCCAAAATAAGAAGAATGTTTGACTTTTTGCCCCAAAATAAGGGGAATTTCAGCCTTTTTACCTCAAAATAAGGGGAATTTCTGCCTTTTGCCCCAAAATATGGGAAATTTCTGCCTTTTTGCCCAAAATAAGAAAAATTTCTGCAATTTTGTACCAAAATAAAAGAAATTTCTGCCTTTTTGGCCGAAAATAAGAGAATTTCTGCTTTTTTTCTGAAATAAGTAAAATTTCTGCAATTTTGCCCCAAAATAAGTGGAATTTCTGAGTTTTGACCCAAAATAAGGAGAATTTATGTCTTTTTGCCCCAACATATAGGGAATTTCTGCCTTTTTGCCCCACAATTACGGGAATTTCTGCAATTTTGCTCCAAAATACAGGGAATTTCTGCTTTTTTGCCCGAAAATAAAAAGAATGCATACCTTTTTGCCATAAAAAAGGGAAATTTCTTCATTTTTGATCCAAAATAAGGGGAATTTCTGCTTTTTTGCCTCTAAATAAGTGGAATTTCTGTCTTTTTCCCCCAAAACAAAGGGAATTTATGACTTTTTTGCCCCAAAAATAAGGAAAATTTCTGACTTCTTACTTTGAAATAAGTGAAATTTCTGCAATTTTGCCCCAAAATAATGGAAATTTCTGCCTTTTTGCACCCAAAAAAGAGGAATTTCAGCCTTTATACCTCAAAATAAGGGGAATTTCTGCATTTTTGCCCCATAATATGGGAAATTTCTGCCTTTTTGTCCCAAAATAAGAAAAATTTCTGTAATTATGTACCAAGATAAAAGAAATTTCTGTCTTTTTTCCCCAAAATAAGAGAATTTCTGCTTTTTTTCTGAAATAAGTGAAATTTCTGCAATTTTGCCCCAGAATAAGTCAAATTTCTGCAATTTTGCCCCAAAATAAGTGGAATTTCTGAGTTTTGCCCCAAAATAAGGAAAATTTCTGTCTTTTTGCTCCAACATATAGGGAATTTCTGCATTTTTGCTCCACAATTAGGGGAATTTCTGCAATTTTGCTCCAAAATACGGGGAATTTCTGCTTTTTTGCCCGAAAATAAAAAGAATGCATACCTTTTTGCTATAAAAAAGGGAAATTTCTTCATTTTTGCTCTAAAATAAGGGGAATTTCTGCTTTTTTACCTCGAAATAAGTGGAATTTCTGTCTTTTTCCCCCAAAACTAAAGAAATTTCTGTCTTTTTTGCCCCAAAATAAGGAAAATTTCTGACTTCTTACCCTGAAATAAGTGAAATTTCTGCAATTTTGCCCAAAAATAAGAGAAATTTCTGCCTTTTTGCACCCAAAAAAGAGGAATTTCAGCCTTTATACCTCAAAATAAGGGGAATTTCTGCATTTTTGCCCCATAATATGGGAAATTTCTGCCTTTTTGTCCCAAAATAAGAAAAATTTCTGTAATTTTGTACCAAAATAAAAGAAATTTCTGTCTTTTTTTCCCCAAAATAAGAGAATTTCTGCTTTTTTCTGAAATAAGTGAAATTTCTCCAATTTGGCCCCAGAATAAGTCAAATTTCTGCAATTTTGCCCCAAAATAAGTGGAATTTCTGAATTTTGCCCCAAAATAAGGAAAATTTCTGTCTTTTTGCTCCAACATATAGGGAATTTCTGCATTTTTGCTCCACAATTAGGGGAATTTCTGCAATTTTGCTCCAAAATACGGGGAATTTCTGCTTTTTTGCCCGAAAATAAAAAGAATGCATACCTTTTTGCTATAAAAAAGGGAAATTTCTTCATTTTTGCTCCAAAATAAGGGGAATTTCTGCTTTTTTACCTCGAAATAAGTGGAATTTCTGTCTTTTTCCCCCAAAACTAAAGAAATTTCTGTCTTTTTTGCCCCAAAATAAGGAAAATTTCTGACTTCTTACCCTGAAATAAGTGAAATTTCTGCAATTTTGCCCAAAAATAAGAGAAATTTCTGCCTTTTTGCCCCCAAATAAGGAGAATTTCAGCCTTTAACCTCAAAATAAGGTGAAATTCTGCATTTTGACCCAAAATATGGGAAATTTCTGCCTTTTTGTCCCAAAATAAGAAAAATTTTTGATATTTTGTAACAAAATAAAAAAAATTTTCTACCTTTTTCCCCCAAAATAAGAAAATTTCCGCTTTTTTTCTGAAATAAGTGAAATTTCTGGAATTTTGCCCCAAAATAAGTGGAATTTCTGAGTTTTGCCCCAAAATAAGGAGAATTTCTGTCCTTTTGCCCCAACATATAGGGGATTTCTGCCTTATTGCCCAGCAATTATAGAAATTTCTGCAACTTTGCTTCAAAATACAAGGAATTTCTGCCTTTTTGCCCAAAAATAATAAGAATGCATACCTTTTTGCCATAAAAAATGGAAATTTCTTCATTTTTTCTCCAAAATAAGAGGAATTTCTGCTTTTTTGCCTCTAAATAAGTGGAATTTCTGTCTTTTTCCCCCAAAATAAAGGGAATTTCTGTCTTTTTGCCCCAAAATAAGGAAAATTTCTGACTTATTACCCTTAAGTAAGTGAAATTTCTGCAATTTTGCCCCAAAATAAACGAAATTTCTGCTTTTTTGCCCCCAAATAATTGGAATTTTAGCCGTTTTACCTCAAAATATAGGAAATTTTTGCATTTTTGCCCCAAAATATGAGAAATTTCTGCCTTTTTGCCCCAAAATAAGAAAAAATTCTGCAATTTTGTACCAAAATAAAAGAAATTTCTGCCTTTTTGCCCCAAAATAAAAAAATTTCTGCTTTTTTTTGAAATAAGTGAAATTTCTGCAATTTTGCCCCAAAATAAGTGGAATTTTTGAGTTTTGCCACAAAATAAAAAATATTCTGCCTTTTTGCCCCAAAATAAGAAAAATTTCGGCAATTTTGTACCAAAATAAAAGAAATTTCTGCCTTTTTGCCCCAAAATAAGAAAACTTCTGCTTTTTTAATGAGATAAGTGAAATTTCTGCCTTTTTGCCCCAAAACAAAAAAAATTTCTGCCTTTTTCCCCTGAAATAAGTGAAATTTCTGCAATTTTGCCCCAAAATAAGTGAAGTTTCTTCAATTTTGCCCCAAAATAAAGGAAATTTTTGGAATTTTGCCCCAAAATAAGTGGAATTTCTGAGTTTTACCAAAAAATAAGGAGAATTTCTGTCTTTTTACCATAACATATAGGGAATTTCTGCCTTTTTGCCCCACAATTAGGGGAATTTCTGCAATTTTGCTCCAAAATGCGGTGATTTTCTGCCTTTTTCACCGAAAATAAGGAGAATTTCTGCCATTTGGCCGCGAAATAAGAAAAATTTCTGCAATTTTGTACCAAAATAAAAGAAATTTCTGCCTTTTTGCCCCAATATAAGAAAATTTCTGCTTTTTTTCCCTTAAATAAGTGAAATTTCTGCAATTTTGCCCCAAAGGAAGGGAAATTTCTGCAATTTTGCCCCAATGTAAAGGAAATTTCTGCAATTGTGCCCCAAAATAAGAGGAATTTCTGACTTTTTGCCCTGAAATAAATGAAATTTCTGCAATTTTTCCTGAAAATAAGGGAAATTTGTGCCTTTTTGCCCCAAAATGAGAGGAATTTCTGCCTATTGCCCCAAAATATGGGGAATTTCATCATTTTACCTCAAAATAAGAGGAATTTTAGCCTTTTTGCACCAAAATATGGAGAATTTCTGCCTTTTTGCCCCAAAATAAAGGGAATTTCTGCATTTTTGCACAAATATTAGGGGAATTTCGTCAATTTTGCTCCAAAATACTGGTCATTTCTGTCTTTTTTGCCAGAAATTAAGTGGAATTTCTGCCTTTTTGTCCCGAAATATGTGAAATTTCTTCAATTTTAGCCAAAAATTAGGGATTTCATCTTTTTGCCCCAAAATAAGGGGAATTTCTGCCATTATGCCCTGAAATATTTGAAATTTCTGCAATTTTACCCAAAAATAGGGGGAATTTCTGCCTTTTTGTTCCAAAATAAAGGGGAATTTCAGCCTTATTACCTCAAAATAAGGGAAATTTCTGCCTTTTTGCCACAAAATATAAGGAATTTCTGCCTTTTTGCCCCAAAATAAGGAAAATTTCTGCAATTTTGCCCCAAAATAAGAGGAATTTCTCCCTTTTTGCCCCAAAATAAAGGAAATTTCAGCCTTTTTACTTGAAAATAAGTGAAAATTCTGCAATTTTGCCCCAAATAAGGCAAATTTCTGCAATTTTGCCCCAAAATAAGGTAAATTCCTGCAATTTTGCCCCAAAATAAAGGAAATTTCTGGAATTTTGCCGCAAAGTAAGGGGAATTTCTGATTTTTGCCCCAAAATAAAAGGGAATTTCTGCCTTTTGCCCCAAAATTAGGAGAATTTCTGAATTTTGCTCCAAAATACGGAGAATTTCTGACTTTTTGCCTGAAAATAAGGGGAATGCATATCTTTTTTGCCATAAAAAAGGGAAATTTCTTCATTTTTGCTCCAAAATACGGGGAATTTCTGCCTTTTTGCCTCTAAATAAGTGGAATTTCTGTTTTTTTCCCCCAAAACAATGGGAATTTCTGTCTTTTTTGCCCCAAAATAAGGGGAATTTCTGACTTATTACCCTGAAATAGGTAAAATTTCTGCAATTTTGCCTCAAAATTAGGGTAATTTCTGCCTTTCTGCCCCCAAATACGGGAAATTTCAGCATTTGTACCTCAAAATTAGGGGAATTTCTGCATTTTTGCCACAAAATATTAGGAATTTTTGCCTTTTTCTCCCAAAATAAGGAAAATTTCGGCCTTTTTTTCCTGAAATAAGTGAAATTTCTGCAATTTTGCCCCAAAATAAGTGAAATTTCTGCAATTTTGCCCCAAAATAAGGGAAAATTCTGGAATTTTGCCCCAAAAGAAGTGGAATTTCTGAGTTTTGCCCCAAAATAAGGAGAATTTCTGTCTTTTTGCTCCAAATATAGAGAATTTCTGCCTTTATGCCCCACAATTAGGGGAATTTCTGCAATTTTGCTCCAAAATACGGGGAATTTCTGCCTTTTTGCCGGAAAATAAGGGGAATGCATACCTTTTTGCCATAAAAAATGGAAATTTCTTCATTTTTGCTCCAAAATAAGGGGAATTTCTGCCTTTTTGCCTCTAAATGAGTGGAATTTCTGTATTTTTCCTCCAAAACAAAGGGAATTTCTGTCTTTTTTGCCCCAAAATAAGGAAAATTTCTACTTATTACCCTGAAATAAGTGAAATTTCTGCAATTTTGCCCCAAAATAAGGGAAATTTCTGCCTTTTTGCCCTGAAATATGTGAAATTTCTGCAATTTTACCTCAAAATAAGATGAATTTCTGCCTTTTTGCCCCAAAATAGTGGGAATTTCTTCCTTTTTGCCCAAAAAGAATAAAAATTTTTGCTTTTTTTCTTTAAAATAAGTGAAATTTCTGCAATTTTGCACTAAAATAAGGGAAATTAATGCATTTTTTTCTGATAATAAGGGAAATTTCTGCAATTTTGCCCCAAAATCAGGGGTATTTCTGTTTTTTGCCCCCAAATAAGGGAAATTTTTGCAATTTTGCCCTAAAATAAGGGGAATTTCTGCCTTTTGCCCCAAAATAAGGAGAATTTCTGCATTTTTGTCCCAAAATAAAGAAAATTACTGTATTTTTTTACCCCAAAATTTGGTGAATTTCTGCAATTTTGCTCCAAAATATTAGGATTTTCTGCCTTTTTCGCCGAGAATAAGGGGAATTTCTGTCATTTTGCCGCGAAATAAGTGAAATATCTGCAGTTTTACCCCAAAATAAGGGGAATTTTGGCCTTTTTGCCCCAAAATTAGAGGAATTTCTGAAATATTGCTCCAAAATACGGGAAATTTCTGCCTTTTTGCCCGAAAATAATGGGAATGTATACCTTTTTGCCATAAAAAAGGAAAATTTCTTCATTTTTGCCCCAAAATAAGGAGATTTTCCGACTTTTTGACTCAAAATAAGTGCAATTTCTGCCTTTTCTCCAAAAATAAACGAAATTTCTGTCTTTTTTCCCCAACGTAAGGGGAATTTCTGACTTTTTGCCCGAAAATAAGGGGAATTTCAGCCTTTTTACCTCAAAATATGGAGAATTTCTGCCTTTTTGCCCCAAAATAAGAAAAATTTCTGCAATTTTGTACCAAAATAAAAAAAATTTCTGCCTTTTTGCCCCAAAATAAGAAAATTTCTGCATTTTTTTCTGAAATAAGTGAAATTTCTGCAATTTTGCCCCAAAATAAGGGAAATTTCTGCAATTTTGCCCAAATGTAAAGGAAATTTCTGCAATTTTGCCCCAAAATAAGGGAAATTTCTGATTTTGCTCCCGAATAAAAGGAGATTTTCTGTCTTTTTGCCCCATAATAAGGAGAATTTCTGCCTTTTTGCCTGAAAATTATGAGAATTTCTGCAATTTTGCTTCAAAATATGGAGAATTTCTGCCTTTTAGCCACAAAATAAAGGAAATTTCTTCATTTTCCCCCAATATTTGGGGAATTTCTGCATTTTACCTCTAAATAAGGGGAATTTCTGCATTTTACCTCAAAATAAGAACAATTTCTGCCTTTTGCCCCAAAATATGGGGAATTTCTGCCTTTTTGTTCCAAAATAAGGAAAATTTCTTCAACTTTGTACCATAATAAGAGAAATTTCTGCTTTTTGCCCCAAAATAAGGGGAATTTCTGACTCTTTACCCTGAAATAAATGAAATTTCTGCAATTTTGCCCAAAAATAAGGGAAATTTGTGCATTTTTGCCCCAAAATGAGGGGAATTTCTGCCTTTTGCCCCAAAATAAAAAGAATTTCTGTCTTTTTGCCCCAACATATAGAGAATTTCTGCGTTTTTGCCACACAATTACGGGTATTTCTGCAATTTTGCTCCAAAATACAAGGAATTTCTGCCTTTTTGCCCGAAAATAAGGGGAATGCATACCTTTTTGCCATAAAAAAGTGAAATTTCTTCATTTTTGCTCCAAAATAAAGGGAATTTCTGCCTTTTTGCCTCTAAATAAGTGGAATTTCTGACTTTTTCCCCCAAAACAAAGGGAATTTCTGTCTTTTTTGCCCCAAAATAAAGAAAATTTCTGACTTATTACCCTGAAATAAGTGAAATTTCTGTAATTTTGCCCCCAAATAAGGGAAATTTGGGCCTTTTTGCCCTCAAATATGTGAAATTTCTGCAATTTTACCCCAAAATAAGGTGAATTTCTGCCTTTTTGCCCCAAAATAATGGAAATTTCTGCTTTTTTGCCCCAAAATATGAAAAATTTTTCTTTTTTTTTATCTGAAATAAGTGAAATTTCTGCAATGATGCCCTAAAATAAGGGAAATTTTTGCAATTTTTCCCCATAATAAGGGAAATTTCTGCAATTTTGCCCCAAAATAAGGGATATTTCTGTTTTTTGCCCCCAAATAATAGAAATTTCTGCAATTTTGCCCTAAAATAATGGGAATTTCTGCCTTTTGCCCCAAAATAAAAAGAATTTCTGCCTTTTTGCCTCTAAATGAGTGGAATTTCTGTATTCTTCCCCCAAAACAAAGGGAATTTCTGTCTTTTTTGCCCCAAAATAAGGAAAATTTCTACTTATTACCCTGAAATAAGTGAAATTTCTGCAATTTTGCCCCAAAATAAGGGAAATTTCTGCCTTTTTGCCCTGAAATATGTGAAATTTCTGCAATTTTACCTCAAAATAAGATGAATTTCTGCCTTTTTGCTTCAAAATAATGGGAATTTCTTCCTTTTTGCCCCAAAAGAAGAAAAAGTTTTGCTTTTTTTCTCTAAAATAAGTGAAATTTCTGCAATTTTGCACTAAAATAAGGGAAATTAATGCAATTTTTTCCGATAATAAGGGAAATTTCTGCAATTTTGCCCCAAAATCAGGGGAATTTCTGTTTTTTGCCCCCAAATAAGGGAAATTTTTGCAATTTTGCCCTAAAATAAGGGGAATTTCTGCCTTTTGCCCCAAAATAAGGAGAATTTCTGCATTTTTGTCCCAAAATAAAGAAAATTACTGTATGTTTTACCCTAAAATTAGGTGAATTTCTGCAATTTTGCTCCAAAATATGGGGATTTTCTGCCTTTTTCACCGAGAATAAGGGGTATTTCTGTCATTTTGCCGCGAAATAAGTGAAATATCTGCAGTTTTACCCCAAAATAAGTGGAATTTCGGCCTTTTTGCCCCAAAATTAGAGGAATTTCTGCAATTTTGCTCCAAAATACGGGAAATTTCTGCCTTTTTGCCCGAAAATAATAGGAATTTATACCTTTTTGCCATAAAAAAGGGAAATTTCTTTATTTTTGCCCCAAAATAAGGGGATTTTCCGCCTTTTTGACTCAAAATAAGTGCAATTTCTGCCTTTTCTCCAAAAATAAACGAAATTTCTGTCTTTTTGCCCCAACAAAGAGGAATTTCTGACTTTTTGCCCGAAAATAAGGGGAATTTCAGCCTCTTTACCTCAAAATAAGAGGAATTTCTCACTTTTTGCCCCAAAATAAGAAAAATTTCTGCAATTTTTTACCAAAATAAAAGAAATTTTTGCCTTTTGCCCCAAAATAAGAAATTTTTTGCATTTTTTTCTGAAATAAGTGAAATTTCTGCAATTTTGCCCCAAAATAAGGGAAATTTCTGATTTTGCTCCCGAATAAAAGAAGATTTTCTGTCTTTTTGCCCCAAAATAAGGAGAATTTCTGCCTTTTTGCCTGAAAATTATGAGAATTTCTGCAATTTTGCTTCAAAATACGGGGAATTTCTGCCTTTTAGGCCCAAAATAAAGGGAATTTCTGCCTTTTCCCCCAATATTTGGGGAATTTCTGCATTTTACCTCAAAATAAGAAGAATGTCTGCCTTTTGCCCCAAAATATGGGGAATTTCTGCCTTTTTGTTTCAAAATAAGGAAAATTTCTTCAATTTTGTACCATAATAAAAGAAATTTCTGCTTTTTGCCCCAAAATAAGGGGAATTTCTGACTCTTTACCCTGAAATAAATGAAATTTCTGCAATTTTGCCCGAAAATAAAGGAAATTTGTGCATTTTTGCCCCAAAATGAGGGGAATTTCTGCCTTTTGCCCCAAAATAAGAAGAATTTCTGTCTTTTTGCCCCAACATATAGAGAATTTCTGCGTTTTTGCCACACAATTACGGGAATTTCTAAAATTTTGCTTCAAAATACGAGGGATTCCTGCCTTTTTGCCCGAAAATAAAGGGAATGCATAACTTTTTGCCATAAAAAAATGAAATTTCTTCATTTTTGCTCCAAAATAAAGTGAATTTCTGCCTTTTTGCCTCTAAATAAGTGGAATTTCTGACTTTTTCTCCCAAAACAAAGGGAATTTCTGTTTTTTTGCCCCAAAATAAAGAAAATTTCTGACTTATTACCCTGAAATAAGTGAAATTTCTGCAATTTTGCCCCCAAATAAGGGAAATTTCTGCCTTTTTGCCCTGAAATATGTGAAATTTCTTCAATTTTACCCCAAAATAAGGTGAATTTCTGCCTTTTTGCCCCAAAATAATGAGAATTTCTGCCTTTTGCCCCAAAATAAGAAAAATATTTCCTTTTTTTCTCTGAACTAAGTGAAATTTCTGCAATGTTGTCCTAAAATAAGGGAAATTTCTGCAATTTTTCCCCATAATAAGGGAAATTTCTGCAATTTTGCCCCCAAATTAGGGGAATTTCTGTTTTTTGCCCCCAGATAAGGGAAATTTCTGCAATTTTGCCCTAAAATAAGGGGAATTTCTGTATTTTGCCCCAAAATAAGGAGATTTTATGCAATTTTGCCCTAAAATAATAGGAATTCCTGCCTTTTGCCCCAAAATAAAAAGAATTTCTGCCTTTTTGCCCCAAAATAAAGAAAATTACTGTATTTTTAACCCAAAATTAGGTGAATTTCTGCAATTTTGCTCCAAAATATTGGGATTTTCTGCCTTTTTCGCCGAAAATAAGGGGAATTTCTGCCATTTTGCCACGAAATAAGTGAAATTTCTGCAGTTTTATCTCAAAATAAGAGGAATGTCTGCTTTATTGCCACAAAATTAGGAGAATTTTTGGAATTTTGCTCCAAAATATGAGGAATTACTACCTTTTTGCTCGAAAATAAAGGGAATGTATACCTTTTTGCCATAAAAAAGGGAAATTTCTTCATTTTTGCCCCAAAATAAAAGGATTTTCTGCCTTTTTGACTCAAAATGAGTGCAATTTCTGCCTTTTCCCAAAAAATAAACAAAATTTCTGTCTATTTGCCCCAAAATAATGGGGAATTTCTGACTTTTTGCCCAAAAATAAGGGGAATTTCAGCCTTTTGCCCCAAAGTAAGAAGAATTTCGGCCTTTTTGCCCCAAAATAAAGAAAATTACTGTATTTTTAACCCAAAATTAGGTGAATTTATGCAATTTTGCTCCAATATATGGGGATTTTCTGCCTTTTAGCCCCAAAATAAAGGGAATTTCTGCATTTTCCCCCAATATTTGGGGAATTTTTGCATTTTACCTCTAAGTAAGGGGAATTTCTGCATTTTACCTCAAAATAAGAAGAATTTCTTCCTTTTGCCCCAAAATATGGGGAATTTCTGCCTTTTTGTTCCAAAATAAAAAAAATTTCTTCAATTTTGTACCATAATAAAAGAAATTTCTGCTTTTTGCCCCAAAATAAGGGGAATTTCTGTCTTTTTGTCCTGAAATAAATGAACTTTCTGCAATTTTGCTCGAAAATAAGGGAAATTTGTGCCTTTTTGCCCCAAAATAAAAATAATTTCTGCCTTTTCCCCAAAATATGGGGAATTTCAGCATTTTACCTCAAAATAAGGGGAATGTCAGCCTTTTAGCACCAAAATATGGAGAATTTCTGCCTTTTTGCCCCAAAATAAAGGGAATTTCTGCATTTTTGCACCAATATTAGGGGAATTTTTGCACTTTTGCTCCAAAATAAGGGTCATTTCTGCATTTTTGCCCGAAATTAGGTGGAATTTCTGCCTTTTTGTTCCGAATAAGTGAAATTTTTTCAATTTTAGCCAAAAATTATGGATTTCATTTTTTACCCCAAAATAAGGGGAATTTCTGCCATTTTGCCATGAAATATTTGAAATTTCTGCAATTTTACCCCAAAATAAGGGGAATTTCTGCTTTTTGCCCCAAAATAAGGGGAATTTCACCCTTATTACCTCAAAATAAGGGAAATTTCTGCCTTTTTGCCACAAAATATAAGGAATTTCTGCCTTTTTGCCCCAAAATAAGGAAAATTTCTGCAATCTTGCGCCAAATAAGGGGAATTTCTCCCTTTTTGCCCAAAATAAAAGAAATTTGAGCCTTTCTACCTGAAAATAAGTGAAATTTCTGCAATTTTGCCCCAAATAAGGAAAATTTCTGCAATTTTGCCCCAAAATAAGGTAAATTCCTGCAATTTTGCCCTAAAATAAGTGAAATTTCTGCAATTTTGCCCCAAAATAAGAAAAATTTCTGGAATTTTGCCCCAAAATAAGTGGAATTTCTGAGTTTTGCCCCAAAATAAGGAGAATTTCTGTCTTTTTGCCTCAACATATAGAGAATTTCTGCCTTTTTGCCCCACAATTAGGGGAATTTCTGCAATTTTGCTTTAAAGTACGTGGAATTTCTGCCTTTTTGCCCGAAAATAAGGGGAATGCATACCTTTTTGCCATAAAAAATGGAAATTTCTTCATTTTTGCTCCAAAATCAGAAGAATTTCTGCCTTTTTGCCTCTAAATAAGTGGAATTTCTGTCTTTTTCCCCCAAAACAAAGAGAATTTCTGTTTTTTTTGCCCCAAAATAATAAAAAATTTCTGATTTATTACCCTGAAATAAGTGAAATTTCTGTAATTTTGCCCCAAAATAATGGAAATTTCTGCCTTTTTGCCCAGAAATATGTGAAATTTCTGCAATTTTACCCCAAAATAAGGTGAATTTCTGTCTTTTTGCCCCCAAAGAAGTAAAAATTTTGCTTTTTTTTCTGAAATAAGTGAAATTTCTGCAATTTTGCCCTAAAATAAGGGAAATTTCTGCAATTTTTCCCCATAAGAAGGGAAATTTCTGGAATTTTGCCCCAAAATAAGTGGAATTTCTGTTTTTTGCCCACAAATAAGGGAAATTTCTGCAATTTTGCCATAAAATAAAGGGAATTTCTGTCTTTTGCCCCAAAATAAGGAGAATTTCTGCAATTTTGCCCTAAAATAAGGGGAATTTCTGCCTTTTGCCACAAATAAAAATAATTTCTGCATTTTTGCCCCAAAATAAAGGAAATTACTGTATTTTTAACCCAAAATTAGGTGAATTTCTGCAATTTTGCTCCAATATACAGGGATTTTTTTGCCTTTTAGCCCCAAAATAAAGGGAATTTTTGCATTTTCCCCCAATATTTGGGGAATTTCTGCATTTTACCTCAAAATAAGAAGAATTTCTGCCTTTTGCCCCAAAATATGTGGAATTTCTGCCTTTTTATTCCAAAATATAAAAAGTTTCTTCAATTTTGTACCATAATAAAAGAAATTTCTGCTTTTTGCCCCAAAATAAGGGGAATTTCTGACTTTTTGCCCTGAAATAAATGAAATTTCTGCAATTTTGCCCAAAATAAAAGAAATTTGTGACTTTTTGCCCAGAAATAAAGGTAATTTCTGCCTTTTGCCCCAAAATATGGGGAATTTCTGCCTTTTGCCCCAAAATATGGGGAATTTCAGCATTTTACCTCAAAATAAGGGAAATTTCAGCCTTTTTGCACCAAAATATGGAGCATTTCTGCCTTTTTGCCCCAAAATAAAAGGAATTTCTGCATTTTTGTTCAAATATTAGGGGAATTTCTGCACTTTTGCTTCAAAATACGGGTCATTTCTACCTTTTTGCCCGAAATTAAGTGGAATTTCGGCCTTTTGTCCCGAAATAAGTAAAATTACTTCAATTTTAGCCAAAAATTAGGGATTTCATCTTTTTGCCCCAAAATAAGGGAAATTTCTGCCATTTTGCCCTGAAATATTTGAAATTTCTGCAATTTTACCCCAAAATAAGGGGAATTTCTGCCTTTTTGCTTCAAAATAAGGGGAATTTCAGCCCTATTACCTCAAAATAAGGGAAATTTCTGCCTTTTTGCCACAAAATATAAGGAATTTCTGCCTTTTTGCCCCAAAATAAGTAAAATTTCTGCAATTTTGCTCTAAAATAAGGGGAATTTGTCCCTTTATGCCTTAAAAAAAAGGAAATTTCAGCCTTTTTACCTGAAAATAAGTGAAATTTCTGCAATTTTGCCCCAAATAAAGGAAATTTCTGCAATTTTACCACAAAATAAGGTAAATTCCTGCAGTTTTGCCCCAAAATGAAGGAAATTTCTGGAATTTTGCCCCAAAGTAAGGGGAATTTCTGACTTTTGCCCCAAAATAAAGAGAATTTCTGCCTTTTGCCCCAAAATTAGGGGAATTACGGCAATTTTACTCCAAAATATGGGGAATTTCTGCCTTTTTGCCCGAAAATAAGGAGAATGCATACCTTTTTGCCATAAAAAAAGAGAAATTTCTTCATTTTTGCTCTGAAATAAGGGGAATTTCTGCATTATTGCCTCTAAATAAGTGGAATTTCTGTCTTTTTCCCCCAAAACAAAGGGAATTTCTGTCTTTTTGCCCCAAAATAAAAGGAATTTCTGACTTATTACTCTGAAATAAGTGAAATTTCTGCAATTTTGCCCCAAAATAAGGGAAATTTCTGCCTTTTTGCCCCCAAATAAGGGTAATTTCAGCCTTTTTACCTCAAAATAAGGGGAATTTCTGCATTTTTGCCACAAAATATTAGGAATTTCTGCCTTTTTGCCCCAAAATAAGAAAAATATCTGCCTTTTTTCCCTGAAATAATGAAATTTCTGCAATTTTGCCCCAAAATAAGTGAAATTTCTGCAATTTTGCCCCTAAATATGGGAAATTTCTGGAATTTTGCCCCAAAATAAGTGAAATTTCTGAGTTTTGCCCCAAAATAAGGAGAATTTCTGTCTTTTTGCCCCAACATATAGGGAATTTCTACCTTTTTGTCCCACAATTTGGGAAATTTCTTCAATTTTGCTCCAAAATACGGGGAATTTCAGCCTTTTTGCCAAAAAATAAGAGGAATGCATACCTTTTAGCCATAAAAAAGGGAAATTTCTTTATTTTTGCTCCAAACTAAGAAGAATTTCTGACTTTTTGCCTCTAAATAAGTGGAATTTATGTCTTTTTCCCCCAAAACAAAGGGAATTTCTGTCTTTTTGCCCCAAAATAAGGAAAATTTCTGACTTATTACCCTGAAATAAGTGAAATTTCTGCAATTTTGCTCCAAAATACGGGAAATTTCTGCCTTTTTACCCAAAAATAAACGGAATTTCTGTTTATTTGCCCCAAAATAAAAGGAATTTTTGAGTTATGCTCTGAAATAAGTGAAATTTCTGCAATATTGACCCAAAATAAAAGAAATTTCTGCCTTTTTGCCACAAAATAAGGGGAATTTCTGTCTTTTTGCCCCAAAATAAGGGAAATTTCTGCCTTTTTGCCCCTAAATAAGGGGAATTTCAGCTTTTTACCTCAAAATAAGGGGCATATCTGCATTTTTGCCACAAAATATTCAGAATTTTTGCCATTTTGCTCAAAAATATGGAAAATTTCTGGTTTTTTCCCTTGAAATAAGTGAAATTTCTGCAATTTTGCCCCAAAATAAGTGGAATTTCTGAGTTTTGCCCAAAAATAAGGAGAATTTCTGACTTTTTGCCCCAACATATAGGGAATTTCTGTATTTTTGCCCCACAATTATAGGAATTTCTGCAATTTTGCTCAAAAATATGGGGAATTTCTGCTTTTTTGCCAGAAAATAAGGGGAATGTATACCTTTTGCCACAAAAAACGGAAATTTCTTCATTTTTGCCCCAAAATAAGAGAAAATTCTGCCTTTTTACCTCAAAATAATTGAAATTTCAGCCGTTTTACCCAAAAATAAATGGAATTTCTCTCTTTTTGCCCCAAAATAAAAGGAGTTTTTGAATTATGCCCTGAAATAAGTGAAATTTCTGCAATTTTGCCCTAAAATAAAAGAAATTTCTGCATTTTTGACACAAAATATGGGGAATTTCTGCCTTTTTGCCCCCAAGTAAGGGGAATTTCAGCCTTTTTACCACAAAATAAGGGGAATTTCTGCATTTTTGACACAAAATATTAGGAATTTCTGCATTTTTGCTCCAAAATAAGGAAAATTTCTGCCTTTTTTCCCTGAAATAAGTGAAATTTCTGCAATTTTGCCCCAAAATAAGGGAAATTTCTGAATTTTTGCAACAAAATAAGGGGAATTTCTGTCTTTTTGCCTCAAAATAAGGGGAATTTCAGCATTTTTACCTTATAATAAGGGGAATCTCTGCGTTTGTGCCCCAAAATTAGTGAAATTTCTGCAATTTTGCCGAAAATAAGAAAAATTTTTGCAATTTTGCCATAATATAAGGGAAATTTCTGCAATTTTGCCCCAAAATAAGGGGAATTTCTGATTTTTTGTCATGAAATAAGAAAAATTTCTGTCTTTTTGCCCCAAAATAATGTATATTTCTGCATTTTCCCTCAAAATTAGGGGAATTTGTGTAATTTTGCTTCAAAATACGGGGAATTTCTGCTTTTTTTCACCAAAATAAAGAGAATTTCTGCATTTTTGCACCAATATAAGGGGAATTTCTGAAATTTTGCTCAAATTACGGGGAATTTCTGCCTTATTGCCCGAAATAAAGTGGAATTTCTTCCTTTTTTCCCTGAAATATTTGAAATTTCCGCAATATTACCCCAAAATAAAGGGGAATTTCTGTTTTTGGCCACAAAATTAGGGGAATTTCTGCTTTTTGCCCCAAAATAAGGCAAATTTCTGACTTTTTGCCCTGAAATAAGTGAAATTTCTGCAATTTTGCCCAAAATAAAAGAAATTTGTGACTTTTTGCCCAGAAATAAAGGTAATTTCTGCCTTTTGCCCCAAAATATGGGGAATTTCTGCCTTTTGCCCCAAAATATGGGGAATTTCAGCATTTTACCTCAAAATAAGGGAAATTTCAGCCTTTTTGCACCAAAATATGGAGCATTTCTGCCTTTTTGCCCCAAAATAAAAGGAATTTCTGCATTTTTGTTCAAATATTAGGGGAATTTCTGCACTTTTGCTTCAAAATACGGGTCATTTCTACCTTTTTGCCCGAAATTAAGTGGAATTTCGGCCTTTTGTCCCGAAATAAGTAAAATTACTTCAATTTTAGCCAAAAATTAGGGATTTCATCTTTTTGCCCCAAAATAAGGGAAATTTCTGCCATTTTGCCCTGAAATATTTGAAATTTCTGCAATTTTACCCCAAAATAAGGGGAATTTCTGCCTTTTTGCTTCAAAATAAGGGGAATTTCAGCCCTATTACCTCAAAATAAGGGAAATTTCTGCCTTTTTGCCACAAAATATAAGGAATTTCTGCCTTTTTGCCCCAAAATAAGTAAAATTTCTGCAATTTTGCTCTAAAATAAGGGGAATTTGTCCCTTTATGCCTTAAAAAAAAGGAAATTTCAGCCTTTTTACCTGAAAATAAGTGAAATTTCTGCAATTTTGCCCCAAATAAAGGAAATTTCTGCAATTTTACCACAAAATAAGGTAAATTCCTGCAGTTTTGCCCCAAAATGAAGGAAATTTCTGGAATTTTGCCCCAAAGTAAGGGGAATTTCTGACTTTTGCCCCAAAATAAAGAGAATTTCTGCCTTTTGCCCCAAAATTAGGGGAATTACGGCAATTTTACTCCAAAATATGGGGAATTTCTGCCTTTTTGCCCGAAAATAAGGAGAATGCATACCTTTTTGCCATAAAAAAAGAGAAATTTCTTCATTTTTGCTCTGAAATAAGGGGAATTTCTGCATTATTGCCTCTAAATAAGTGGAATTTCTGTCTTTTTCCCCCAAAACAAAGGGAATTTCTGTCTTTTTGCCCCAAAATAAAAGGAATTTCTGACTTATTACTCTGAAATAAGTGAAATTTCTGCAATTTTGCCCCAAAATAAGGGAAATTTCTGCCTTTTTGCCCCCAAATAAGGGTAATTTCAGCCTTTTTACCTCAAAATAAGGGGAATTTCTGCATTTTTGCCACAAAATATTAGGAATTTCTGCCTTTTTGCCCCAAAATAAGAAAAATATCTGCCTTTTTTCCCTGAAATAATGAAATTTCTGCAATTTTGCCCCAAAATAAGTGAAATTTCTGCAATTTTGCCCCTAAATATGGGAAATTTCTGGAATTTTGCCCCAAAATAAGTGAAATTTCTGAGTTTTGCCCCAAAATAAGGAGAATTTCTGTCTTTTTGCCCCAACATATAGGGAATTTCTACCTTTTTGTCCCACAATTTGGGAAATTTCTTCAATTTTGCTCCAAAATACGGGGAATTTCAGCCTTTTTGCCAAAAAATAAGAGGAATGCATACCTTTTAGCCATAAAAAAGGGAAATTTCTTTATTTTTGCTCCAAACTAAGAAGAATTTCTGACTTTTTGCCTCTAAATAAGTGGAATTTATGTCTTTTTCCCCCAAAACAAAGGGAATTTCTGTCTTTTTGCCCCAAAATAAGGAAAATTTCTGACTTATTACCCTGAAATAAGTGAAATTTCTGCAATTTTGCTCCAAAATACGGGAAATTTCTGCCTTTTTACCCAAAAATAAACGGAATTTCTGTTTATTTGCCCCAAAATAAAAGGAATTTTTGAGTTATGCTCTGAAATAAGTGAAATTTCTGCAATATTGACCCAAAATAAAAGAAATTTCTGCCTTTTTGCCACAAAATAAGGGGAATTTCTGTCTTTTTGCCCCAAAATAAGGGAAATTTCTGCCTTTTTGCCCCTAAATAAGGGGAATTTCAGCTTTTTACCTCAAAATAAGGGGCATATCTGCATTTTTGCCACAAAATATTCAGAATTTTTGCCATTTTGCTCAAAAATATGGAAAATTTCTGGTTTTTTCCCTTGAAATAAGTGAAATTTCTGCAATTTTGCCCCAAAATAAGTGGAATTTCTGAGTTTTGCCCAAAAATAAGGAGAATTTCTGACTTTTTGCCCCAACATATAGGGAATTTCTGTATTTTTGCCCCACAATTATAGGAATTTCTGCAATTTTGCTCAAAAATATGGGGAATTTCTGCTTTTTTGCCAGAAAATAAGGGGAATGTATACCTTTTGCCACAAAAAACGGAAATTTCTTCATTTTTGCCCCAAAATAAGAGAAAATTCTGCCTTTTTACCTCAAAATAATTGAAATTTCAGCCGTTTTACCCAAAAATAAATGGAATTTCTCTCTTTTTGCCCCAAAATAAAAGGAGTTTTTGAATTATGCCCTGAAATAAGTGAAATTTCTGCAATTTTGCCCTAAAATAAAAGAAATTTCTGCATTTTTGACACAAAATATGGGGAATTTCTGCCTTTTTGCCCCCAAGTAAGGGGAATTTCAGCCTTTTTACCACAAAATAAGGGGAATTTCTGCATTTTTGACACAAAATATTAGGAATTTCTGCATTTTTGCTCCAAAATAAGGAAAATTTCTGCCTTTTTTCCCTGAAATAAGTGAAATTTCTGCAATTTTGCCCCAAAATAAGGGAAATTTCTGAATTTTTGCAACAAAATAAGGGGAATTTCTGTATTTTTGCCTCAAAATAAGGGGAATTTCAGCATTTTTACCTTATAATAAGGGGAATCTCTGCGTTTGTGCCCCAAAATTAGTGAAATTTCTGCAATTTTGCCGAAAATAAGAAAAATTTTTGCAATTTTGCCATAATATAAGGGAAATTTCTGCAATTTTGCCCCAAAATAAGGGGAATTTCTGATTTTTTGTCATGAAATAAGAAAAATTTCTGTCTTTTTGCCCCAAAATAATGTATATTTCTGCATTTTCCCTCAAAATTAGGGGAATTTGTGTAATTTTGCTTCAAAATACGGGGAATTTCTGCTTTTTTTCACCAAAATAAAGAGAATTTCTGCATTTTTGCACCAATATAAGGGGAATTTCTGAAATTTTGCTCAAATTACGGGGAATTTCTGCCTTATTGCCCGAAATAAAGTGGAATTTCTTCCTTTTTTCCCTGAAATATTTGAAATTTCCGCAATATTACCCCAAAATAAAGGGGAATTTCTGTTTTTGGCCACAAAATTAGGGGAATTTCTGCTTTTTGCCCCAAAATAAGGCAAATTTCTGACTTTTTGCCCTGAAATAAGTGAAATTTCTGCAATTTTGCCCAAAATAAAAGAAATTTGTGACTTTTTGCCCAGAAATAAAGGTAATTTCTGCCTTTTGCCCCAAAATATGGGGAATTTCTGCCTTTTGCCCCAAAATATGGGGAATTTCAGCATTTTACCTCAAAATAAGGGAAATTTCAGCCTTTTTGCACCAAAATATGGAGCATTTCTGCCTTTTTGCCCCAAAATAAAAGGAATTTCTGCATTTTTGTTCAAATATTAGGGGAATTTCTGCACTTTTGCTTCAAAATACGGGTCATTTCTACCTTTTTGCCCGAAATTAAGTGGAATTTCGGCCTTTTGTCCCGAAATAAGTAAAATTACTTCAATTTTAGCCAAAAATTAGGGATTTCATCTTTTTGCCCCAAAATAAGGGAAATTTCTGCCATTTTGCCCTGAAATATTTGAAATTTCTGCAATTTTACCCCAAAATAAGGGGAATTTCTGCCTTTTTGCTTCAAAATAAGGGGAATTTCAGCCCTATTACCTCAAAATAAGGGAAATTTCTGCCTTTTTGCCACAAAATATAAGGAATTTCTGCCTTTTTGCCCCAAAATAAGTAAAATTTCTGCAATTTTGCTCTAAAATAAGGGGAATTTGTCCCTTTATGCCTTAAAAAAAAGGAAATTTCAGCCTTTTTACCTGAAAATAAGTGAAATTTCTGCAATTTTGCCCCAAATAAAGGAAATTTCTGCAATTTTACCACAAAATAAGGTAAATTCCTGCAGTTTTGCCCCAAAATGAAGGAAATTTCTGGAATTTTGCCCCAAAGTAAGGGGAATTTCTGACTTTTGCCCCAAAATAAAGAGAATTTCTGCCTTTTGCCCCAAAATTAGGGGAATTACGGCAATTTTACTCCAAAATATGGGGAATTTCTGCCTTTTTGCCCGAAAATAAGGAGAATGCATACCTTTTTGCCATAAAAAAAGAGAAATTTCTTCATTTTTGCTCTGAAATAAGGGGAATTTCTGCATTATTGCCTCTAAATAAGTGGAATTTCTGTCTTTTTCCCCCAAAACAAAGGGAATTTCTGTCTTTTTGCCCCAAAATAAAAGGAATTTCTGACTTATTACTCTGAAATAAGTGAAATTTCTGCAATTTTGCCCCAAAATAAGGGAAATTTCTGCCTTTTTGCCCCCAAATAAGGGTAATTTCAGCCTTTTTACCTCAAAATAAGGGGAATTTCTGCATTTTTGCCACAAAATATTAGGAATTTCTGCCTTTTTGCCCCAAAATAAGAAAAATATCTGCCTTTTTTCCCTGAAATAATGAAATTTCTGCAATTTTGCCCCAAAATAAGTGAAATTTCTGCAATTTTGCCCCTAAATATGGGAAATTTCTGGAATTTTGCCCCAAAATAAGTGAAATTTCTGAGTTTTGCCCCAAAATAAGGAGAATTTCTGTCTTTTTGCCCCAACATATAGGGAATTTCTACCTTTTTGTCCCACAATTTGGGAAATTTCTTCAATTTTGCTCCAAAATACGGGGAATTTCAGCCTTTTTGCCAAAAAATAAGAGGAATGCATACCTTTTAGCCATAAAAAAGGGAAATTTCTTTATTTTTGCTCCAAACTAAGAAGAATTTCTGACTTTTTGCCTCTAAATAAGTGGAATTTATGTCTTTTTCCCCCAAAACAAAGGGAATTTCTGTCTTTTTGCCCCAAAATAAGGAAAATTTCTGACTTATTACCCTGAAATAAGTGAAATTTCTGCAATTTTGCTCCAAAATACGGGAAATTTCTGCCTTTTTACCCAAAAATAAACGGAATTTCTGTTTATTTGCCCCAAAATAAAAGGAATTTTTGAGTTATGCTCTGAAATAAGTGAAATTTCTGCAATATTGACCCAAAATAAAAGAAATTTCTGCCTTTTTGCCACAAAATAAGGGGAATTTCTGTCTTTTTGCCCCAAAATAAGGGAAATTTCTGCCTTTTTGCCCCTAAATAAGGGGAATTTCAGCTTTTTACCTCAAAATAAGGGGCATATCTGCATTTTTGCCACAAAATATTCAGAATTTTTGCCATTTTGCTCAAAAATATGGAAAATTTCTGGTTTTTTCCCTTGAAATAAGTGAAATTTCTGCAATTTTGCCCCAAAATAAGTGGAATTTCTGAGTTTTGCCCAAAAATAAGGAGAATTTCTGACTTTTTGCCCCAACATATAGGGAATTTCTGTATTTTTGCCCCACAATTATAGGAATTTCTGCAATTTTGCTCAAAAATATGGGGAATTTCTGCTTTTTTGCCAGAAAATAAGGGGAATGTATACCTTTTGCCACAAAAAACGGAAATTTCTTCATTTTTGCCCCAAAATAAGAGAAAATTCTGCCTTTTTACCTCAAAATAATTGAAATTTCAGCCGTTTTACCCAAAAATAAATGGAATTTCTCTCTTTTTGCCCCAAAATAAAAGGAGTTTTTGAATTATGCCCTGAAATAAGTGAAATTTCTGCAATTTTGCCCTAAAATAAAAGAAATTTCTGCATTTTTGACACAAAATATGGGGAATTTCTGCCTTTTTGCCCCCAAGTAAGGGGAATTTCAGCCTTTTTACCACAAAATAAGGGGAATTTCTGCATTTTTGACACAAAATATTAGGAATTTCTGCATTTTTGCTCCAAAATAAGGAAAATTTCTGCCTTTTTTCCCTGAAATAAGTGAAATTTCTGCAATTTTGCCCCAAAATAAGGGAAATTTCTGAATTTTTGCAACAAAATAAGGGGAATTTCTGTCTTTTTGCCTCAAAATAAGGGGAATTTCAGCATTTTTACCTTATAATAAGGGGAATCTCTGCGTTTGTGCCCCAAAATTAGTGAAATTTCTGCAATTTTGCCGAAAATAAGAAAAATTTTTGCAATTTTGCCATAATATAAGGGAAATTTCTGCAATTTTGCCCCAAAATAAGGGGAATTTCTGATTTTTTGTCATGAAATAAGAAAAATTTCTGTCTTTTTGCCCCAAAATAATGTATATTTCTGCATTTTCCCTCAAAATTAGGGGAATTTGTGTAATTTTGCTTCAAAATACGGGGAATTTCTGCTTTTTTTCACCAAAATAAAGAGAATTTCTGCATTTTTGCACCAATATAAGGGGAATTTCTGAAATTTTGCTCAAATTACGGGGAATTTCTGCCTTATTGCCCGAAATAAAGTGGAATTTCTTCCTTTTTTCCCTGAAATATTTGAAATTTCCGCAATATTACCCCAAAATAAAGGGGAATTTCTGTTTTTGGCCACAAAATTAGGGGAATTTCTGCTTTTTGCCCCAAAATAAGGCAAATTTCTGACTTTTTGCCCTGAAATAAGTGAAATTTCTGCAATTTTGCCCAAAATAAGGGGAATTTTTGCCTTTTTGCCCAAAATATGGGGAATTTCAGCATTTTACCTCCAAATAAGGGGAATTTCTGCCTTTTTGCCACAAAATATGGGGAATGTCTGCCTTATTGCCCCCAAATAAAGAAAATTTTTGTTCTTCTGCCTCTATTAATGGGAATTTCTGCTTTTTTGCCACAAAGTAAAGAGAATTTCTGCTTTTTTGCCCCAAAATTACGGGAATTTCAGACTTTTTACCTCAAAATAAGAGGAATTTCTGCCTTTTGCCCCAAAATATAGGGAATTTCTGCCTATTTGTTTTAAAATAAGGAAAATTTCTTCAATTTTGTACCAAAATAATAGAAATTTCTGTTTTTTGCCCGAAAATAAAAAGAATTTCTGACTTTGCCCTGAAATAAATGAAATTTCTTCAATTTTGCCCAAAAATAAGAAAAATTTGTGCCTTTTTGCCACAAAATGAGGGGAATTTCTGCCTATTTGCCACAAAATAAAAAAAATTTCTGCAATTCTATACCAAAATAAAAGAAATTTATACAATTTTGCTTCAAAATTTGGAAAATTTCTGCAATTTTGCCCCAAAATAAGGGAAATTTCTTCAATTTTGCCCCAAAATAAGTGGAATTTCTGAGTTTTGCCCCAAAATAAGGAGAATTTCTGTCTTTTCGTCCCAACATATAGGGAATTTCTTAGTTTTTGCCCTCAAATTAGGGGAGTTTCTGCGATTTTGCTTCAAAATACAGGAAATTTCTGCCTCTTTTCCCGAAAATAATGAAAACTTCTGCCTTTTTGCCCCAAATAAAGGGAATTTCTGCATTTTTGCCCCAATATTAGAAGAATTTCTGCAATTTTGCTCCAAAATATGGGGAATTTCTGCCTTTTTGCCCAAAATTAAGGGGATTTTCTAACTTTTTGCCCCCAAACAAAGGAAATTTCTGCAATTTTATCCCATAATAAGAGGAATTTCTGCCTTTTTGCCTTAAAATAAGAGGAATTTCTCCCTTTTGCCCTAAAATATGTGAAATTTCTGCAATTTTACCCCAAAATAAAGTGAGTTTCTGCCTCTTTGCCCCAAAATAATGAGAATTTCTGCCTTTTTGCCCCAAAAGAAGAAAAATTTTTGCTTTTTTTTCTCTGAATTAAGTGAAATTTCTGCAATTTTGCCCTAAAATAAGGGAAATTTCTGCAATTTTTCTCCATAATAAGGGAAATTTCTCAATTTTGCCCGAAAATAAGGGGAATTTCTGTTTTTTGCTTCCAAATAAGGGAAATTTCTGCAATTTTGCACTAAAATAAGGGGAATTTCTGCCTTTTGCCCCGAATTAAGAGGAATTTCTGCTATTTTGCCCCAAATTAAAGTAAATTACTGCATTTTATACCCCAAAAATTTGGTAATTACTGCAATTTTGCTCCAAAATACGCGAATTGTCTGCCTTTTTTGCCGAAAAGAAGGGGAATTTCTGCCATTTTGCCGCGAAATAAGTGAAATTTCTGCAGTTTTACCCGAAAATAAGAAGAATTTCTGCCTTTTTGCCCCAAAATTAGGGAAATTTCTGCAATTTACTCCAAAATACGGGGAATTTCTGCCTTTTTGCCCGAAAATAAAGGGACTGTATACTTTTTTGCCATAAAAAAGGGAAATTTCTTTATTTTTGCACCAAAATAAGGGGATTTTCCGCCTTTTTGACTCAAAATAATTGCAATTTCTGCCTTTTCCCCCAAAATAAATGGAATTTCTGTCTTTTTGCCCCCCAAAAAAGGGGAATTTCTTACTTTTTGCCCTGAAATAAGTGAAATTTCTAAAATTTTACCCCAAAATAAGAAAAATGTCTGCTTTTTGCCCCAAAATAAGGGGAATTTCTGCCTTTTTGCCCCAAAATAAAAGAAATTTCAGCCTTCTTACCTCAAAATAAGGGGAATTTCTGCCTTTTTGCCCCAAAATATGGGGAATTTCTGCTTTTTGCCCCAAAATAAGGAAAATTTCTTCAATTTTGTACCAAAATAAAAGAAATTTCGGCCTTTTTGCCCAAAAATAAAGGAAATTTCTGCATTTTTGCACCAATATTAGTGGAATTTCTGCAATTTTGCTCCAAAATACGGGTCATTTCTGCCTTTTTGCCTGAAATTAAGTGGAATTTCTGCCTTTTTGTCCCGAAATAAGTGAAATTTCTTCAATTTTAGCCAAAAATTAGGATTTCATCTTTTTGCTCCAAAATAAGGGGAATTTCTGCCATTTTGCCCTGAAATATTTGAAATTTCTGCAATTTTACCCCAAAATAAGAGGAATTTTAGCCTTTTTGCCTCAAAATAAGGGGAATTTCAGCCTTATTACCTCAAAATAAGTGAAATTTCTGCCTTTTGGCCACAAAATATAAGGAATTTCTGCTTTTTTGCCCCAAAATAAGGAAAATTTCTGCAATTTTGCCTTAAAATAAGGAAAATTTCTTTCTTTTTGCCCCAAAATAAAGGAAATTTCAGCCTTTTTACCTGAAAATAAGAAAAATTTCTGCAATTTTGCCCCAAATAAGGAAAATTTCTGCAATTTTGCCCCAAAATAATGTAAATTCCTGCAATTTTGTCCCTAAATAAAGGAAATTTCTGGAATTTTGCCTCAAAGTAAGAGGAATTTCTGATTTTTGCCCCAAAATAAAGGGAATTTCTGCCTTTTGCCCAAAAATTAGGGGAATTTCTGCAATTTTTCTCTAAAATACAGGGAATTTCTGCCTTTTTGCACGAAAATAAGGGGAATGCATACCTTATTGCCACAAAAAGGGAAATTTCTTCATTTTTGCCCCAAAATAAGAGGAAATTCTGCCTTTTTACCTCAAAATAATTGAAATTTCTGCCTTTTTACTCAAAAATAAACAGAATTTCTCTCCTTTTGCCCCAAAATAAAATGAGTTTTTGAATTATGCCCTGAAATAAGTGAAATTTCTGCAATTTTGCCCTAAAATAAAAGAAATTTCTGCCTTTTTGCCAGAAAATATGAGGAATTTCTGCCGTTTTGCCCCCAAGTAAAGGGAATTTCAGCCTTTTTACCTCAAAATACGGGAAATTTCTGCATTTTTGCCACAAAATATTAGGAATTCCTGCCTTTTTGCTCCAAAATAAAGAAAATTTCTGCCTTTTTCCCTGATATAAGTGAAATTTCTGCAATTTTGCCCCAAAATAAGAGAAATTTCTGCATTTTTGCAACAAAATAAGGGGAATTTCTGTCTTTTTGCCCCAAAATAAGGGGAATTTCAGCATTTCTACCTCATAATAAGGGGAATCTCTGCGTTTGTGCCCCAAAATAATTGAAATTTTTGCAATTTTGCCGAAAATAAGAAAAATTCTTGCAATTTTGTCATAAAATAAGGGAAATTTCTGCAATTTTTCCACAAAATAAGGGGAATTTCTGATTTTTTGTCATGAAATAAGAATAATTTCTGTCTTTTTGCTCTAAAATAATGTAAATTTCTGCATTTTCCCTCAAAATTAGGGGAATTTGTGAAATTTTGCTTCAAAATACAGGGAATTTCTGCCTTATTGCACCAAAATAAAGAGAATTTCTGCATTTTTGCACCAATATAAGGGAAATTTCTGAAATTTTGCTCAAAAATACGGGGAATTTCTGCGTTATTGCCCGAAATAAAGTGGAATTTCTGCCTTTTTGCCCTGAAATATTTGAAATTTCCTCAATTTTACCCCAAAATATGGGGAATTTCTGGTTTTGGCCACAAAATTAGGGGAATTTCTGCTTTTTGCCCCAAAATAAGGCAAATTTCTGACTTTTTGCCCTGTAATATGTGAAATTTCTGCAATTTTGCCCCAAAATAAGGGGAATTTCTGCCTTTTTGCCCAAAATATGGGGAATTTCAGCATTTTACCTCCAAATAATGGGAATTTCTGCCTTTTTGCCACAAAATATGGGGAATGTCTGCCTTATTGTCCCCAAATAAAGAAAATTTTTGCTTTTCTGCCCCAATTAACGGGAATTTCTGCCTTTTTGCCACAAAGTAAAGGGAATTTCTGCCTTTTTGCCCCAAAATAAGGGGAATTTCAGACTTTTTACCTCAAAATAAGGGGAATTTCTGCCTTTTGCACCAAAATATGGGGAATTTCTGCCTTTTTGTTTTAAAATAAGGAAAATTTCTTCAATTTTGTACCAAAATAATAGAAATTTCTGCTTTTTGCCTCAAAATAAAAGGAATTTCTGACTTTGCCCGGAAATAAATGAAATTTCTGCAATTTTGCCAAAAATAAGAAAATTTTGTGCCTTTTTGCCACAAAATGAGGGGAATTTCTGCCTATTTGCCACAAAATAAAAAATTTTCTGCTATAGTAAACCAAAATAAAAGAAATTTATACAATTTTGCTTTAAAATTTGGAAAATTTCTGCAATTTTGCCCCAAAATAAGCAAAATTTCTTAAATTTTGCACCAAAATAAGAGGAATTTCTGAGTTTTGCCCCAAAATAAGGAGAATTTCTGTCTTTTTGCCCCAACATATAGGGAATTTCTGCCTTTTTGCCCCCAAATTAGGGGAGTTTCTGCAATTTTGCTTCAAAATACAGGAAATTTCTGCCTCTTTTCCCGAAAATAAGGGGAACTTCTGACTTTTTCCCCAAATAAAGGGAATTTCTGCATTTTTGCCCCAATATTAGGGGAATTTCTGGAATTTTGCTCCAAAATACGGGGAATTTCTGCATTTTTGCCCGAAATTAAGGGGATTTTTTACCTTTTTGCCCCCAAACAAAGGAAATTTCTGCAATTTTAACCCATAATAAGAGGAATTTCTGCCTTTTTGCCTTAAAATAAGGGGAATTTCTGCCTTATTGCCCTGAAATAGGTGAAATTTGTGCAATTTTACCCCAAAATAAAGTGTGTTTCTGCCTCTTTGCCCCAAAATAATGGGAATTTCTGCATTTTTGCCCCAAAATAAGAAAAATTTTTGCTTTTTTTTCTGAAATAAGTGAAATTTCTGCAATTTTGCCCTAAAATAAGGGAAATTTCTGCAATTTTCCCCCATAACAAGGGAAATTTCTGCAATTTTGCCCGAAAATAAGGGGAATCTCTGTTTTTTGCTTCCAAATAAGCGAAATTTCTGCAATTTTGCCCTAAAATAAAAGGAATTTCTGCCTTTTGCCCTGAATTAAGGGAAATTTCTGCTGTTTTGCCCCAAATTAAAGAAAATTACTGCATTTTATACCCCAAAAATTAGGTGAAGTACTGCAATTTTGCTCAAAAATACACGGATTTTCTGCCTTTTTCGCCGAAAAGAAGGGGAATTTCTGCCATTTTGCCGCGAAATAAGTGAAATTTCTGCAGTTTTACCCGAAAATAAGAAGAATTTCTGCCTTTTTGCTCCAAAATTAGGGGAATTTCTTCAATTTTGCTCCAAAATATGGGGAATTTCTGACTTTTTGCCCAAAAATAAAGGGAATGTATACCTTTTGCCATAAAAAAGGGAAATTTCTTTATTTTTGCGCCAAAATAAGGGGATTTTCCGCCTTTTTGACTCAACATAAGTGCAATTTCTGCCTTTTCCCCCAAAATAATCGGAATTTCTGTCTTTTTGCTTCCCAAAAAAGGAGAATTTCTTACTTTTTGCCCTGAAATAAGTGAAATTTCTAAAATTTTACCCCACAACAAGGGAAATGTCTGCTTTTTGCCCCAAAATAAGGGGAATTTCGGCCTTTTTGCCCAAAAATAAAAGAAATTTCAGCCTTCTTACCTCAAAATAAGGGGAATTTCTGCCTTTTTGCCCCAAAATATGGGGAATTTCTGTTTTTTCCCAAAAATAAAGAAAATTTCTTCAATTTTGTACCAAAATAAAAGAAATTTCTGCCTTTTTGCCCCAAAATTAGGGGAATTTCTTCAATTTTGCTCCAAAATATGGGGAATTTCTGACTTTTTTCCCGAAAATAAAGGGAATGTATACCTTTTTGCCATAAAAAAGGGAAATTTCTTCATTTTTGCACCAATATTAGGGGAATTTCTGCAATTTTGCTCCAAAATACGGGTCATTTCTGCCTTTTTGCCCGAAATTAAGTGGAATATCTGCCTTTTTATCCCGAAATAAGTGAAATTGCTTCAATTTTAGCCAAAAATTAGGATTTCATTTTTTTCCCAAAAATAAGGGGAATTTCTGCCATTTTGCCCTGAAATATTTGAAATTTCTGCAATTTTACCCCAAAATAAGGGGAATTTTTGCCTTTTTTCCCCAAAATAAGAGGAATTTCAGCCTTATTACCACAAAATAAGGGAAATTTCTGCCTTTTTGCAACTAAATATAACGAATTTCTGCTTTTTGCCCTAAAAAAAGGAAAATTTCTGCAATTTTGCCCAAAAATAAGGAAAATTTCTTCCTTTTTGCCCCAAAATAAAGGAAATTTCAGCCTTTTTACCTGAAAATAAGTGAAATTTCTGCAATTTTGCCCCAAATAAGAGAAATTTCTGCAATTTTGCCCCAAAATAAGGTAAATTCCTGAATTTTGCCCCAAAATAAAGTAAATTTCTGGAATTTTGCCCCAAAGTAAGAGGAATTTCTGATTTTTGCCCCAAAATAAAGGGAATTTCTGCCTTTTTCCCCAAAATTATTAGAATTTCTGCAATTTTGCTCCAAAATACGAGGAATTTCTGCCTTTTTGCCCGAAAATAAGGGGAATTCATAACTTTTTGCTATAAAAAAGGGAAATTTCTTCATTTTTGCTCTAAAATAAGGGGAATTTCTGACTTATTACCCTGAAATAAGTGAAATTTCTGCAATTTTGCCCCAAAATAAGAGAATTTTCTGCCTTTTTGCCCCCAAAAAAGGGAAATTTCAGCCTTTTTACCTCAAAATAAAAGGATTTTCTGCATTTTTGCCAAAAAATATTAGGAATTTCTGCATTTTTGCTTCAAAATAAAGAAAATCTCTGCATTTTTTTCGGAAATAAGTAAAATTTCTGCAATTTTGCCCCAAAATAAGTGAAATTTCTGCAATTTTGCCCCAAAATAAGGGAAATTTCTGCCTTTTTGCCCTGAAATATGTGAAATTTCTACACTTTTACCCCAAAATAAGGTGAATTTCTGCCTTTTTGCCCCAAAATAATGGGAATTTCTGCCTTTTTGCCCCAAAATAAAAAAAAATTTTGCTTTTTTTCTT
Organism: Micromys minutus; assembly: GCF_963924665.1. Lineage (NCBI taxonomy): Eukaryota > Metazoa > Chordata > Mammalia > Rodentia > Muridae > Micromys > Micromys minutus. The sequence continues at coordinate 354,036 of NW_027667232.1, read as the reverse complement.
TGAAATAAGTGAATTTTCTGCAATTTTGCTCTAAAATAAGGGAATTTACTGCAATTTTTCCCCATAATAAGTGAAATTTCTGCAATTTTGCCCCAAAATAAAGGGAATTTCTGTTTTTTGCCCCCAAATAAGGGAAATTTCTGCAATTTTCCCTTAAAATAAGGGGAATTTCTGACTTTTGCCCCAAAATAAGGAGAATTTTTGCCTTTTGCCCCAAAATAAAGAAAATTACTGTATTTTTTACTTCAAAATTAGGTAAGTTTCTGCAATTTTGCTCCAAAATACGGAAATTTTCTGCCTTTTTCACCAAAAATAAGGGAAATTTCTGCCATTTTGCTGCAAAATAAGTGAAATTTCTGCAGTTTTACCCCAAAATAAGGGGAAATTCTTTCTTTTTGCCACAAAATTAGGGTAATTTCTTCAATTTTGCTCCAAAATACGGGGAATTTCTGCCTTTTTGCCCGAAAATAAAGGGAATGTATACCTTATTTCCATAAAAAAAGGAAATTTCTTCATTTTTGCCCCAAAATAAGGGGATTTTCCGCCTTTTTGACTCAACATAAGTGCAATTTCTGCCTTTTCCCCAAAAATAAACGAAATTTCTGTCTTTTTTGCCCCAAAATAAGGGGAATTTCTGACTTTTTGCCCAAAAATGAGGGGAATTTCAGCCTTTTTATCTCAAAATAAGGGGTATTTCTGCCTTTTTGCCCCAAAATATGGGGAATTTCTGTTTTTTCCCCAAAATAAAAAAAAATTTCTTCAATTTTGGACCAAAATAAAAGAAATTTCTGCCTTTTTGCTCCAAAATAAAGGGAATTTCTGCATTTTTGCACCAATATTAGGGGAATTTCTGCAATTTTGCTCCAAAATACGGGTCATTTCTGCCTTTTTGCCCGAAATTAAGTGGAATTTCTGCCTTTTTGTCCCGAAATAAGTGAAATTTCTTCAATTGTAGCCAATAATTATGATTTCATCTTTTTTCCCCCAAATAAGGGGAATTTCTGCCATTTTGCCCTGAAATATTTGAAATTTCTGCAATTTTACCCCAAAATAAGGGGAATTTTTGCCTTTTGCCCCAAAATAAGGGGAATTTCAGCCTTATTACCTCAAAATAAGGGAAATTTCTGCCTTTTTGCAACAAAATATAAGGAATTTCTGCTTTTTGCCCCAAAATAAGGAAAATTTCTGCAATTTTGCCCCAAAATAAGGGGAATTTCTCCCTTTTTGCCCCAAAATAAAAAAAATTTCAGCCTTTTTACCTGAAAATAAGTGAAATTTCTGCAATTTTGCCCCAAAATGAGGTAAATACCTGCAATTTTGCCCAAAAATAAAGGAAATTTCTGGAATTTTGCCCCAAAGTAAGAGGAATTTCTGATTTTTGCCCCAAAATAAAAGGAATTTCTGCCTTTTGCCCCAAAATTAGGAGAATTTCTGCAATTTTGCTCCAAAATACGAGGAATTTCTGCCTTTTTGCCCGAAAATAAAAGGAATGCATACCTTTTTGCCATAAAAAAGGGAAATTTCTTCATTTTTGCTCCAAAATACGAAGAATTTCTGACTTATTACCCTGAAATAAGTGAAATTTCTGCAATTTTGCCCCAAAATAAGGGAAATTTCTGCCTTTTTGCCCCCAAATAAGGGAAATTTCAGCCTTTTTACCTCAAAATAAGGGGAATTTCTGCATTTTTGCTTCAAAATAAAGAAAATTTCTGCATTTTTTTTCTGAAATAAGTGAAATTTCTGCAATTTTGCCCCAAAATAAGTGAAATTTCTGCCTTTTTGCCCCAAAATAATGGGAATTTCTGCCTTTTTGCCCCAAAATAAAAAAATTTTTGCTTTTTATCTTTGAAATAAGTGAAATTTCTGCAATTTTGCCCTAAAATAAAGGAAATTTCTGCAATTTTTCCCCATCATAAGGGAAATTTCTGCAATTTTGCCCCAAAATAAAGGGAATTTCTGTTTTTTGCCCCAAATAAAGGAAATTTTTTCAATTTTGCCTTAAAATAAGGGGAATTTTGCCTTTTGCCCCAAAATAAGGAAAATTTTTGCCTTTTTTCCTCAAAATAAAGAAAATTACTGTATTTTTACCCCAAAATTAGGTAAATTTCTGCAATTTTTCTCCAAAATACGGAGATTTTCTGCCTTTTTCACCAAAAATAAGGGGAATTTCTGCCATTTTGCCATGAAATAAGTGAAATTTCTGCAGTTTTACCCCAAAATAAAGGGAAATTCTTCCTTTTTGCCCCAAAATTGGGGGAATTTCTGCAATTTTGCTCCAAAATACGAGGAATTTCTGCCTTTTTGCCTGAAAATAAATGGAATGTATACCTTATTGCCATAAAAAAGGGAAATTTCTTCATTTTTGCCCTAAAATAAGGGGATTTTTCCGCCTTTTTGACTCAACATAAGTGCAATTTCTGCCTTTTCCCCAAAAATAAACGAAATTTCTGTCTTTTTGCCCCAAAATAAGGGGAATTTCTGACTTTTTGCCCAAAAATGAGGGGAATTTCAGCCTTTTTATCTCAAAATAAGGGGAATTTCTGCCTTTTTGCCCCAAAATATGGCGAATTTCTTTTTTTTCCCCAAAATAAGGAAAATTTCTTCAATTTTGTACCAAAATAAAAGAAATTTCTGCCTTTTTGCCACCAAAAAAAGGGAATTTCTGCATTTTTGCACCAATATTAGGGCAATTTCTGCAATTTTGCTGCAAAATACGGGTCATTTCTGCCTTTTTGCCCGAAATTAAGTGGAATTTCTGCCTTTTTGTCCCGAAATAAGTGAAATTTCTTCAATTGTAGCCAAAAATTATGATTTCATCTTTTTTCCCCCAAATAAGGGGAATTTCTGCCATTTTGCCCTGAAATATTTGAAATTTCTGCAATTTTACCCCAAAATAAGGGGAATTTTTGCCTTTTTGCCCCAAATAAGGGGAATTTCAGCCTTATTACCTCAAAATAAAGGAAATTTCTGCCTTTTTGCAACAAAATATAAGGAATTTCTGCTTTTTGCCCCAAAATAAGGAAAATTTCTGCAATTTTGCCCCAAAATAAGGGGAATTTCTCCTTTTTTGCCCCAAAATAAAGGAAATATCAGCCTTTTTACCTGAAAATATGTGAAATTTCTGCAATTTTGCCCCAAATAAGAAAAATTTCTGCAATTTTGCCCCAAAATGAGATAAATTCCTGCAATATTGCCCCAAAATAAAGGAAATTTCTGGAATTTTGCCCCAAAGTAAGAGGAATTTCTGATTTTTGCCCCAAAGTAAAGGGAATTTCTGCCTTTTGCCCCAAAATTAGGGGAATTTCTGCAATTTTGCTCCAAAATACGAGGAATTTCTGCCTTTTTGCCCAAAAATAAAAGGAATGCATACCTTTTTGCCATAAAAAAGGGAAATTTCTTCATTTTTGCTCCAAAATAAGGAAAATTTCTGACTTATTACCCTGAAATAAGTGAAATTTCTGCAATTTTGCCCCAAAATAAGGGAAATTTCTGCCTTTTTGCCCCCAAATAAGGGAAATTTCAGCTTTTTTACCTCAAAATAAGGGGAATTTCTGCATTTTTGCCAAAAAATATTAGGAATTTCTGCATTTTTGCTTCAAAATATAGAAAATTTCTGCATTTTTTTTCTGAAATAAGTGAAATTTCTGCAGTTTTGCCCCAAAATAAGTGAAATTTCTGCAATTTCGCCCCAAAATAAGGGAAATTTCTGCCTTTTTGCCCTGAAATATGTGAAATTTCTACACTTTTACCCCAAAATAAGGTGAAATTCTGCCTTTTTGCCCCAAAATAATGGGAATTTCTGCCTTTTTGCACCAAAATAAAAAAAAATTTTGCTTTTTTTCTCTGAAATAAGTGAAATTTCTGCAATTTTGCCCTAAAATAATGGAAATTTCTGCAATTTTTCCCCATAATAAGGGAAATTTCTGCAATTTTGTCCCAAAATAAAGGGAATTTCTGTTTTTTGCCCCTAAATAAGGGAAATTTCTGCAATTTTACCTTAAAATAAGGGGAATTTCTGCCTTTTGCCCAAAAATAAAGAGAATTTTATCCTTTTGTTCCAAAATAAAGAAAATTACTGTATTTTTTACCCCAAAATTAGGTAAATTTCTGCAATTTTTCTCCAAAATACGGGGATTTTCTGCTTTTTTCACCAAAAATAAGAGGAATTTCTGCCATTTTTCCGCGAAATAAGTGAAATTTCTGCAGTTTTAACCCCAAAATAAGGGGAATTTCTGCCTTTTTGTCCCAAAATTAGGGTAATTTCTTCAATTTTGCTCCAAAATACGGGGAATTTCTGCCTTTTTGCCCGAAAATAATGGGAATGCATACCTTATTGCCATAAAAAAGAGAAATTTCTTCATTTTTGCCCCGAAATAAGGGGATTTTCCGCCTTTTTGACTCAACATAAGTGCAATTTCTGCCTTTTCCCCAAAAATAAACGAAATTTCTGTCTTTTTGCCCCAAATAAGGGGAATTTCTGACTTTTTGCCCAGAAATGAGGGGAATTTCAGCCTTTTTAACCTCAAAATAAGGGGAATTTCTGCCTTTTTGCTCCAAAATATGGGGAATTTCTGCATTTTTCTCCAAAATAAGAAAAATTTCTGCAATTTTGTACCAAAATAAAAGAAATTTCTGCCTTTTTGCACCAAAATAAGAAAATTTCTGCCTTTTTTCTGAAAAAAGTGAAATTTCTGCAATTTTGCCCCAAAGTAAGGGAAATTTCTGCAATTTTGCCCAAATGTAAAGGAAATTTCTGCAATTTTGCCCCAAAATAAGGGCAATTTCTGACTTTTTGCTCCCGAAAAAAAGAGATTTTCTTTCTTTTTGCCCCAAAATAAGGAGAATTTCTGCCTTTTTGCTCGAAAATTATGAGAATTTCTGCAATTTTGCTTCAAAATACGGGTCATTTCTGACTTTTTGCCCGAAATTAAGTGGAATTTCTGCCTTTTTGTCCCGAAATAAGTGAAATTTCTTCAATTTTAGCCAAAAATTAGGGATTTCATCTTTTTGCCCCAAAATAAGGGGAATTTCTGCCATTTTGCCCTGAAATATTTGAAATTTCTGCAATTTTACCTCAAAATAAAGGGAATTTCTGCCTTTTTGCCCCAAAATAAGGGGAATTTAAGCATTATTACCTCAAAATAAGGGAAATTTCTGCCTTTTTGCCACAAAATATAAAGAATTTCTGCCTTTTTGCCCCAAAATAATGAAAATTTCTGCAATTTTGCCCCAAATAAGGAGAATTTCTCCATTTTGCCAAAAAATAAAGAAAATTTCAGCCTTTTTACTTGAAAATAAGTGAAATTTCTGCAATTTTGCCCCAAAATAAGGTAAATTCCTGCAATTTTGCACCAAAATAAAAAAAATTCCTGCTTTTGCCCCCAAATAAGGGAAATTTCAGCTTTTTTACCTCAAAATAAGGGGAATTTCTGCAATTTTGCCCCAAAATAAGTGAAATTTCTGCAATTTTGCCCCAAAATAAGAAAAATTTCTGGAATTTTGCCCCAAAATAAGTGGAATTTCTGAGTTTTGCCCTAAAATAAAGAGAATTTCTGCCTTTTTGCCCGAAAATAAGAAGAATGCATAACTTTTTGCAATTTAAAAGGGAAATTTCTTCATTTTTGCTCCAAAATAAGGAAAATTTCTGCCTTTTTGCCTCTAAATAAGTGGAATTTCTGTTTTTTCCCCTAAAACAAAAAGAATTTCATTTTTTTTGACCCAAAATAAGGAAAATTTCTGACTTATTATCCTGAAATAAGTGAAATTTCTGCAATTTTGCCCCAAAATAAGGGAAATTTCTGCCTTTTTGCCCTGAAATATGTGAAATTTCTGCAATATTACCACAAAATAAGGTGAATTTCCACCTTTTTGTTCAAAAATAATGGGAATTTTTGCCTTTTGCCCCAAAATAAGAAAAATTTTTGCTTTTTTTCTCTGAAATTGCAGAAATTTTTCTTATTTTGGGGCAAAAAGTCAGAAATTCCCCATATTTGGGGCAAAAAGGCAGAAATTCTTGTTATTTTGAGGTAAAAAGGCTGAAATTCCCCTTATTTTTGGGCAAAAAGAAAGAAATTTCGTTTATTTTGGGGAAAAGGCAGAAATTGCACTTATTTTAAGTCAAAAAGGTGGAAAATCCTTTTATATTGGGGCAAAAATGAAGAAATTTCCTTTTTTATGGCAAAAAGGTATACATTCCCTTTATTTTCGGGCAAAAAGGCAGAAATTCCCCGTATTTTGAAGCAAAATTGCAGAAATTCTCCTAATTTTTGGGCAAAATGTCAGAAATTCACCTTATTTTCGGCAAAAAGGCAGAAAATCCCCGTATTTTGGAGCAAAATTTCAGAAATTCACCTAATTTTGTGGTTAAAAATACAGTAAATTTTTTTTTATTTTGGGGCAAAAAGGCAGAAATTCTCCTTATTTTTGGGCAAAAAGGCTGAAATTCTTCTTATTTTAGGGCAAAATTGCAGAAATTTCCCTTATTTGGGGGCAAAAAACAGAAATTCCCCTATTTTGGGGCAAAATTGCAGAAATTTCCCTTATTATGGGGAAAAATTGCAGAAATTTCCCTTATTTTAGGGAAAAATTGCAGAAATTTCACTTATTTCAGAGAAAAAAAGCAAAAATTTTTTTATTTTGGGGCAAAAAGTCAGAAATTCTCATTATTTTGGGGTAAAAAGGCAGAAATTCAACCAATTTTGGGGTAAAATTGCAGAAATTTCACATATTTCAGGGCAAAAAGGCAGAAATTCCCCTTATTTTGGGGCAATAAGGCAGAAATTCCCCTTATTTTGGGATAACATTGCAGAAATTTTCTTTATTTGGGGGCAAAAATGCAGAAAATCCACTTAATTTCGAGGAAAAAGGCAGAAATTCCTCTTATTTTGGAGCAAAATTGCAGAAACTCCCCTAATATTGGGGCAAAAATGCAGAAATTCCCTTTATTTGGGGCAAAAAGGCAGAAGTTCCTTTTATTTTTGAAAAAGAGGCAGAAATTCCCTGTATTTTGAAGCAAATTTGCAGAAACTCCCCTAATTTTGGGACAAAAAGGCAGAACTTCCCTTTATTTTGTGGCAAAAATAGAGAAATTCTTTTTATTTTGGGGCAAAAATCAGAAATTTCCCTTATTTTGAGGCAAAATTTTAGAAATTTCTTTTATTTTGTTACAGACTTGCAGAAATATTTTTTATTTTGTGGCAAAAAGGCAGAAATTCCTTATATTTTGGTGCAAAAAGGCTGAAATTCCCCTTATTTTGAGGTAAAATCCTGAAATTCCCCATATTTTGGGGCAAAAAGGCAGAAATTCCCTGTATTTTGAAGCAAAATTGCAGAAATTCTCATAATTTTCAGGCAAAAAGGCAGAAATTCTCCTTATTTTGGGGCAAAAAGACAGAAAATCTTCTTTTTCGGGAGCAAACAGTCAGAAATTCCCCTTATTTTGGGGCAAAATTGCAGAAATTTCCTTTACATTGGGGCAAAATTGCAGAAATTTCCCTTATTTTGGGGCAAAATTGCAGAAATTTCACTTATTTCAGGGAAACAAGGCGGAAATTTTTTTGGGGGGGCAAAAAGGCAGAATTTTTTTTTTATTTTGGAACAAAATTAAAGAAATTTTTCTTGTTTTGGGGCAAAAAGTCAGAAATTCTCTATATTTTGAGGCAAAAAGGCAGAAATTCCCCTTATTTTGAGATAAAAAGGCTGAAATTCCCCTTATTTTGGGGCAAAAAGACAGAAATTTCGTTTATTTTGGGGAAAAGGCAGAAATTGCACTTATTTTGAGTCAAAAAGGTGGAAAATCCCCTTATTTTGGGGCAAAAATGAAGAAATTTCCTTTTTTATGGCAAAAGGTATACATTCCCTTTATTTTCGGGCAAAAAGGCAGAAATTCCCCGTATTTTGGAGCAAAATTGCAGAAATTCCCCTAATTTTTGGTCAAAAAGGCAGAAATTCCCCTTATTTTGGGGTAAAACTGGAGAAATTTCACTTATTTTGCGGCAAAATGTCAGAAATTCCCCTTATTTTCGGCAAAAAAGGCAGAAAATCCCCTTATTTTAGGGCAAAATTGCAGAAATTTCCCTTATTTGGGGGCAAAATCAGAAATTCCCCTTATTTTGGGTCAAAATTGCAGAAATTTCCCTTATTATGGAGAAAAATTGCAGAAATTTCCCTTATTTTAGGGCAAAATTGCAGAAATTTCACTTATTTCAGAGAAAAAAAGCAAAAATTTTTCTTATTTTCGGGCAAAAAGGCAGAAATTCCCATTATTTTGGGGCAAAAAGGCATAAATTCACCTTATTTTGGGGTAAAATTGCAGAAATTTCACATATTTCAGGACCAAACGGCAGAAATTCTCCTTATATGGGGGCAAAAAGGCAGAAATTCTCCTTATTTTGGGATAATATTGCAGAAATTTCCCTTATTTGGTGGCAAAAATGAAGAAAATCCACTTAATTTCACGTAAAAAGGCAGAAATTCCTCGTATTTTGGAGCAAAATTAAAGAAACCCCCTAATTTTGAGGCAAAAAGGCAGAAATTCCCTTTATTTTGGGGCAAAAATAGAGAAATTCTCTTTATTTTGAGGCAAAAATCAGAAATTTTCTTTATTTTGGGGCAAAATTTTAGAAATTTCTTTTATATTGTTACAGACTTGCAGAAATTTTTTTATTTTGTGGCAAAAAGGCAGAAATTTTCCATATGTTGGTGCAAAAATGCTGAAATTCCCCTTATTTTGAGGTAAAATCTTGAAATTCCCCATATTTTGGGGCAAAAAGGCAGAAATTCCCCTCATTTGGGGGCAAAAAGGCACAAATTTCCCTTATTTTCAGGCATAATTGCAGGAATTTCATTTATTTCAGGGCAAAAAGTCAGAAATTCCTTTTATTTTGGGGCAAAAAGCAGAAATTTCTTTTATTTTGATACAAAATTGTAGAAATATTCCTTATTTAAGAGCAATAGGGCAGAAATTCCCCATATTTTGTGGCAAAAAGGCAGAAATTCCCCTTATTTGGAGGTAAAATGCTGAAATTCCCCTTATTTTCGGCAAAAAGGCAGAAATTCCTATTATTTTGGGGCAAAATTGCAGAAATTTCAATTATTTCAGGGCAAAAAGTCAGAAATTTGCCTTATTTTGGGGCCAAAAACAGAAATTCCCTAATTTTGGGTCCAAAAACAGAAACTCCCCGTATTTTGGGGTAAAATTGCAGAAATTTCAAATATTTCAGGACAAATAGGCAGAAATTCCACTTTATTTCGGACAATAACGCAGAAATTCCCTGTATTTTAAAGCTAAATTTCAGAAATTCCTTTTATATTGGTGCAAAAATGCAGAAATTCCCTTTATTTTTGTGCAATAAGGCAGATTTCCCCGTATTTTGAAGCAAAATTGCACATATTCCCCTAATTTTGAGGGAAAATGCAGAAATTCACATTATTTTGGAACAAAAAGACAGAAATTCTCTTTATTTCAGGGCAAAAAGTCAGAAATTCCCCTTATTTTGGGGCAAAATTGCAGAATTTTTTTTATTTTGGGGCAAAATTGCAGAAATTTCACTTATTTCAGGGAAAAAGCACAGAAATTTCTTCTAATTTGGGGAAAAAAAGGCAGAAGTTTCTTTTATTTTGGTACAAAATTGCAGAAATTTTCTTTATTTTAGGGAAAATGAAGAAATTCCCCATATTTTTGAGCAAAAAGGCAGAGATTCCCCTTATTATGAGGTAAAATGCTGAAATTCCCCTTATTTTGAGGCAAAAAGACAGAAATTCCCTTTATTTTGTGGCAAAAAGGCAGAAATTTCTCTTATTTTGGGCAAAATTGCAGAAATTTCACTTATTTCAGGGCAAAATTCAAAAATCCCTTTTATTTTGGGGCAAAAAGACAGAAATTCCGTTTATTTTTGGGTAAAAAGGCAGAAATTTCACTTATTTTGATGTAAGAAGGCAGAAATTCCTCTTATTTTGTGGCAAAAATGAAGAAATTTCCCTTTTTTGTGGCAAAAGGTATACATTCCCCTTATTTTCGGGCTAAAAAGCAGAAATTGCCCGTATTTTGGAGCACAATTGCAGAAAATCCCCTAATTGTGGGGCAAAAAGGCAGAAATTCCCTATATGTTGGGGCAAAAAGACAGAAATTCTCCTTATTTTGGGGCAAAACTCAGAAATTTCAATTATTTTGGGGCAAAATTCCAGAAATTCCCCTTATTTTGGGGCAAAAAGGCAGAAATTTCCCTTATTTTGGGGCAAAGTTGCAGACATTTCACTTATTTCAGGGTAATAAGTCAGAAATTTTCCTTATTTTGGGGCAAAAAAGACAGAAATTCCCTTTGTTTTGGGGGAAAAATACAGAAATTCCACTTCTTTAGAGGCAAAAAGGCAGAAATTCCCCTTATTTTGGAGCGAAAATGAAGAAATTCCCCTAATTGTAGGGCAAAAAGGCAGAAATTCCCTATATGTTGGGGCAAAAAGACAGAAATTCTCCTTATTTTGGGGCAAAACTCAGAAATTCCACTTATTTTGGGGCAAAATTCCAGGAATTTACCTTATTTTGGGGCAAAATTGAAGAAATTTCCCTTAATTGGGGCAAAATTGCAGAAATTTCACTTATTTTCAGGTAAAAAGGCTGAAATATCCTTTATTTTGTGGCAAAAAGGAAGAAATTCCCTTTATTTTGAAGCAAAATTGCAGAAATTTTCCTTATTTTGGGGCAAAAATGCTGAAATTCTTCTTATTTTGAGGTAAAATGCTGAAATTCTCCATATTTAGGGAAAAAAGGAAAAAATTCTTCTTATTTTGGGGCAAAAAGGCACAAATTTCCCTTATTTTCGGGCAAAATTGCAGAAATTTCATTTTTTTCAAGGCAAAAAGTCAGAAATTCCTTTTATTTTGGGGCAAAGAGCAGAAATTTCTTTTATTTTGGTACAAAATTGAAGAAATTTTTCTTATTTTTAAACAAAAAGGTAGAAAATTCCCCTTATTTTGAGGCAAAAGGCAGAAATTATTCTTATTTTGTGGTAAAATGCAGAAATTCGCTTTATTTTGCGGCTAAAAGGCAGAAATTCCCCGTATTTTGAAGCAAAATTGCAGAAATTCTCATAATTTTCAGGCAAAAAGGCAGAAATTCTCTTTATTTTGGGGCAAAAAGCCAGAAAATCTCCTTTTTCGGGAGCAAACAGTCAGAAATTCGCCTTATTTTGGGGCAAAATTGCAGAAATTTCCTTTACATTGGGGCAAAATTGCGAAAATTTCCCTTATTTTGGGGCAAAATTGCAGAAATTTCACTTATTTCAGGGAAAAAAGGCGGAAATTTTTTTTTGGGTGGCCAAAAGGCAGAAATTTTTTTTATTTTGGTACAAAATTGCAGAAATTTTTCTTATTTTGGGGCAAAAAGGCAGAAATTCCCCTTATTTTGAGGTAAAAAGGCTGAAATTCCCCTTATTTTGGGGCAAAAAGACAGAAATTTTGTTTACTTTGGTGAAAAGGCAGAAATTGCACTTATTTTGAGTCAAAAAGGTGGAAAATCCCCTTATTTGGGGCAAAAATGAAGAAATTTGCTTTTTTTATGGCAAAAGGTATACATTCCCTTTATTTTCGGGCAAAAAGGCAGAAATTCCCCATATTTTGGAGCAAAATTGCAGAAATTCCCCTAATTTTTGGGCAAAAAGGCAGAAATTCCCCTTACTTTGGGGTAAAACTGCAGAAATTTAACTTATTTTGCGGCAAAATGTCAGAAATTCCCCTTATTTTTTGCAAAAAAGGCAGAAGATCCCCTTATTTTAGGGCAAAATTGCAAAAATTTCCCTTATTTGGGGGCAAAAACAGAAATTCCCCTTATTTTGGGTCAAAATTGCAGAAATTTCCCTTATTATGGAGAAAAATTGCAGAAATTTCCCTTATTTTAGTGCAAAATTGCAGAAATTTCACTTATTTCAGAGAAAAAAAGCAAAAATTTTTCTTATTTTCGGGCAAAAAGGCAGAAATTCCCATTATTTTGGGGCAAAAAGGCATAAATTCACCTTATTTTGGGTTAAAATTGCAGAAATTTCACATATTTCAGGACCAAACGGCAGAAATTCCCCTTATTTGGGGGCAAAAAGGCAGAAATTCTCCTTATTTTGGGATAATATTGCAGAAATTTCCCTTTTTGGTGGCAAAAGGGCAGAAAATCCACTTAATTTCAGGTAAAAAGGCAGAAATTCCTCGTATTTTGGAGCAAAATTGCAGAAACTCCCCTAATTTTGAGGCAAAAAGGCAGAAATTCCCTTTATTTTGGGGCAAAAATAGAGAAATTCTCTTTATTTTGGGGCAAAAATCAGAAATTTTTTTTATTTTGGGGCTAAATTTTAGAAATTTCTTTTATATTGTTACAGACTTGCAGAAATTTTTCTTATTTTGTGGCAAAAAGGCAGAAATTTTCCATATGTTGGTGCAAAAAGGCTGAAATTCCCCTTATTTTGAGGTAAAATCTTGAAATTCCCCATATTTTGGGGCAAAAAGGCAGAAATTCTCCTCATTTGGGGGCAAAAAGGCACAAATTTCCCTTATTTTCAGGCATAATTGCAGGAATTTCATTTATTTCAGGGCAAAAAGTCAGAAATTCCTTTTATTTTGGGGCAAAAAGCAGAAATTTCTTTTATTTTGATACAAAATTGTAGAAATTTTCCTTATTTAAGAGCAATAGGGCAGAAATTCCCCATATTTTGTGGCAAAAAGGCAGAAATTCCCCTTATTTGGAGGTAAAATGCTGAAATTCCCCTTATTTTCGGCAAAAAGGCAGAAATTCCTATTATTTTGGGGCAAAATTGCAGAAATTTCAATTATTTCAGGGCAAAAAGTCAGAAATTTGCCTTATTTTGGAGCCAAAAACAGAAATTCCCTAATTTTGGGGCCAAAAACAGAAATTCCCCTTATTTTGGGGTAAAATTTCAGAAATTTCAAATATTTCAGGGCAAAAAGGCAGAAATTCCACTTTATTTCGGACAATAACGCAGAAATTCCCTGTATTTTAAAGCTAAATTTCAGAAATTCCCCTTATATTGGTGCAAAAATGCAGAAATTCCCTTTATTTTTGTGCAATAAGGCAGATTTCCCCGTATTTTGAAGCAAAATTGCACATATTCCCCTAATTTTGAGGGAAAATGCTGAAATTCACATTATTTTGGAACAAAAAGACAGAAATTCTCTTTATTTCAGGGCAAAAAGTCAGAAATTCCCCTTATTATGGGGCAAAATTGCAGAAATTTCAATTATTTCAGGGCAAAAAGTCAGAAATTTGCCTTATTTTGGGGCCAAAAACAGAAATTCCCTAATTTTGGGGCCAAAAACAGAAATTCCCCTTATTTTGGGGTAAAATTGCAGAAATTTCAAATATTTCAGGGCAAAAAGGCAGAAATTCCACTTTATTTCGGACAATAACGCAGAAATTCCCTGTATTTTAAAGCTAAATTTCAGAAATTCCCCTTATATTGGTGCAAAAATGCAGAAATTCCCTTTATTTTTGTGCAATAAGGCAGATTTCCCCGTATTTTAAAGCAAAATTGCACATATTCCCCTAATTTTGAGGGAAAATGCAGAAATTCACATTATTTTGGAACAAAAAGACAGAAATTATCCTTATTTCAGGGCAAAAATTCAGAAATTCCCCTTATTTTGGGGCAAAATTGCAGAAACTTCCTTTATTTTGGGACAAAATTGCAGAAATTTCACTTATTTCAGGGAAAAAGCACAGTAATTTCTCCTTTTTTGGGGAAAAAGCAGAAATTTCTTTTATTTTGGTACAAAATTGCAGAAATTTTCTTTATTTTAGAAAAAATAAAGAAATTCCCCATATTTTTGAGCAAAAAGACAGAGATTCCCCTTATTATGAGGTAAAATGCTGAAATTCCCCTTATTTTGAGGCAAAAAGACAGAAATTCCCTTTATTTTGTGGCAAAAAGGCAGAAATTTCTCTTATTTTGGGCAAAATTGCAGAAATTTCACTTATTTCAGGGCAAAATTCAAAAATCCCTATTATTTTGGGGCAAAAAGACAGAAATTCCATTTATTTTTGGGTAAAAAGGCAGAAATTTCACTTATTTTGAGGTAAAAAGGCAGAAAATCCTCTTATTTTGCGGCAAAAATGAAGAAATTTCCTTTTTTTGTGGCAAAAGATATACATTCCGCTTATTTTCGGGCTAAAAAGCAGAAATTCCCTGTATTTTGGTGCACAATTGCAGAAAATCCACTAATTGTGGGGCAAAAAGGCAGAAATTCCCTATATGTTGGGGAAAAATCAGAAATTCTCCTTATTTGGGGGCAAAACTCAGAAATTCCACTTATTTTGGGGCAAAGTTCCAGAAATTCCCCTTATTTGGGGGCAAAAAGGCAGAAATTTCCCTTATTTTGGGGCAAAATTGCAGACATTTCACTTATTTCAGGGTAATAAGTCAGAAATTTTCCTTATTTTGGGGCAAAAAAACAGAAATTCCCTTTGTTTGGGTGGAAAATACAGAAATTCCACTTCTTTAGAGGCAAAAAGGCAGAAATTCCCCTTATTTTGGAGCAAAATGAAGAAATTCCCCTAATTGTGGGGCAAAAAGGCAGAAATTCCCTATATGTTGGGGCAAAAAGACAGAAATTCTACATATTTTGGGGCAAAACTCAGAAATTCCACTTATTTTGGGGCAAAATTGCAGGAATTTACCTTATTTTGGGGCAAAATTGAAGAAATTTCCCTTATTTAAGGCAAAATTGCAGAAATTTCACTTATTTTCAGGTAAAAAGGCTGAAATATCCTTTATTTTGGGGCAAAAAGGAAGAAATTCCCTTTATTTTGGGGCAAAATTGAAGAAATTTTCCTTATTTTGGGGCAAAAATGCTGAAATTCTTCTTATTTTGAGGTAAAATGCTGAAATTCCCCATATTTAGGGGCAAAAGGCAAAAATTCTTCTTATTTTTGGGCAAAAAGGCACAAATTTCCCTTATTTTCGGGCAAAATTGCAGAAATTTCTTTTTTTTCAGGGCAAAAAGTCAGAAATTCCTTTTATTTTGGGGCAAAGAGCAGAAATTTCTTTTATTATGGTACAAAATTGAAGAAATTTTTCTTATTTTTAAACAAAAAGGCAGAAAATTCCCCTTATTTTGAGGCAAAAGGCAGAAATTATTCTTATTTTGAGGTAAAATGCAGAAATTCCCTTTATTTGGGGGCTAAAAGGCAGAAATTCCCCGTATTTTGAAGCAAAATTGCAGAAATTCTCATAATTTTCGGGCAAAAAGGCAGAAATTCTCCTTATTTTGGGGCAAAAAGCCAGAAATTCTCCTTTTTCGGGAGCAAACAGTCAGAAATTCCCCTTATTTTGGGGCAAAATTGCAGAAATTTCCTTTACATTGGGGCAAAATTGCGAAAATTTCCCTTATTTTGGGGCAAAATTGCAGAAATTTCACTAATTTCAGGGAAAAAAGGCGGAAATTTTTTTTTTGGGTGGACAAAAGGCAGAAATTTTTTTTATTTTGGTACAAAATTGCAGAAATTTTTCTTATTTTGGGGCAAAAAGGCAGAAATTCAATATTTTGAGGTAAAAAGGCTGAAATTCCCCTTATTTTGGGGCAAAAAGTCAGAAATTTCGTTTATTTTGAGGAAAAGGCAGAAATTGCACTTATTTTGAGTCAAAAAGGTGGAAAATCCCCTTATTTTGGGGCAAAAATGAAGAAATTTTCTTTTTTTATGGCAAAAGGTATACAATCCCTTAATTTTCGGGCAAAAAGGCAGAAATTCCCTGTATTTTGGAGCAAAATTACAGAAATTCCCCTAATTTTTGGGCAAAAAGGCAGAAATTCCCCTTACTTTGGGGTAAAACTGCAGAAATTTCACTTATTTTGCGGCAAAATGTCAGAAATTCCCCTTATTTTCGGCAAAAAAGGAAGAAAATCCCCTTTTTTAGGGCAAAATTGCAGAAATTTCCCTTATTTGGGGGCAAAAACAGAAATTCCCCTTATTTTGGGGCAAAATTGCAAAAATTTCCCTTATTATGGGGAAAAATTGCAGAAATTTCCCTTATTTTAGGGCAAAATTGCAGAAATTTCACATATTTCAGAGAAAAAAAGCAAAAATTTTTCTTATTTTGGGGCAAAAAGGCAGAAATTCCCATTATTTTGAGGCTAAAAAGCAGAAATTGACCTTATTTGGGGGTAAAATTGCAGAAATTTCACATATTTCAGGGCAAAACGGCAGAAATTCCCCTTATTTGGGGGCAAAAAGGCAGATTCCCCTTATTTTGGGATAAAATTGCAGAAATTTCCCTTATTTGGGGGCAAAAAGGCAGAAAATCCACTTAATTTCGGGTAAAATGGCAGAAATTCCTCGTATTTTGGAGCAAAATTGCAGAAACTCCCCTAATTTGGGGGCAAAAAGGCAGAAATTCCCTTTATTTTGGGGCAAAAATAGAGAAATTCTCCTTATTTTTGGGCAAAAATCAGAAATTTCCCTTATTTTGGGGCAAAATTTTAGAAATTTCTTTTATATTGTTATAGACTTGAAGAAATTTTTCTTATTTTGTGGCAAAAAGGCAGAAATTCCCCATATTTTGGTGCAAAAAGGCTGAAATTCCCCTTATTTTGAGGTAAAATCCTGAAATTCCCCATATTTTGGGGCAAAAAGGCAGAAATTCCCCTCATTTGGGGGCAAAAAGGCACAAATTTCACTTATTTTAGGGCATAATTGCAGGAATTTCATTTATTTCAGGGCAAAAATCAGAAATTCCTTTTATTTTTGGGCAAAAAGCAGAAATTTCTTTTATTATGGTACAAAATTGAAGATATTTTTCTTATTTTGAAACAAAAAGGCAGAAATTCCTCTTATTTTGAGACAAAAGGCAGAAATTATTCTTATTTTGAGGTAAAATGCAGAAATTCTTTTTATTTTGGGGCTAAAAGGCAGAAATTCCCCGTATTTTGAAGCAAAATTGCAGAAATTCTCATAATTTTCTGGCAAAAAGGCAGAAATTCTCCTTATTTTGGGGCAAAAATACAGAAAATCTCCTTTTTCCGGAGCAAACAGTCAGAAATTCCCCTTATCTTGGGGCAAAATTGCAGAAATTTCCTTTACATTGGGGTAAAATTGTAGAAATTTCCCTTATATTGGGGCAAAATTACAGAAATTTCACTTATTTCCGGGAAAAAAGGCGGAAATTTTTTTTGGGGGTAAAAAAGGCAGAATTTTTTTTTATTTTGGTACAAAATTGCAGAAATTTTTCTTATTTTGTGGCAAAAAGGCAGAAATTTCCCATATTTTGGGGCAAAAATGCAGAAATTCTTCTTATTTTGAGGTAAAAAGGCTGAAATTCCCCTTATTTTGCGGCAAAAAGGCAGAAATTTCACTTATTTTGGAACAAAATTGCAGAAATTTCACTTATTTGAGAAAAAAAGAAGAAAATTTCTAATTTGGGGGCAAAAAGGCAGAAATTTCTTTTATTTTGGTGCAAAATTGCAGAAATTTTTCTTATTTTAGGGCAAAAAGGCATAAATTTCCCATATTTTGTGGGAAAAATGCTGAAATTCCCCTTATTTTGAGGTAAAAAGGCTGAAATCCCCTTATTTGGGGGCAAAAAGGCAGAAATTTCTCTTATTTTGGGGAAAAATTGCAGAAATTTCACTTATTTCAGAAAAAAAGGAGAAATTTTCTTATTTGGTGGCAAAAAGGCAGAAATTTCTTTTATTTTGTTGCAAAATTGCAGAAATTTTCGTTATTTTGGGGCAAAAAAGACAGAAATTCCCTTTGTTTTGGGGAAAAAAGACAGAAATTCCACTTATTTAGAGGCAAAAAAGCAGTAATTCCTCTTATGTTGAAGCAAAAATGAAGAAATTTCCCTTTCTTCTGGCAAAAAGGTATGCATTCTTCTTATTTTCGGGCAAAAATGCAAAAATTCTTCGTATTTTGGAGCAAAATTGCAGAAATTCCCCTAATTGTGGGGCAAAAAGGCAGAAATTCCCTATATGTTAGGGCAAAAAGACAGAAATTCTCCTTATTTTGGGGCAAAACTCACAAATTCCACTTATTTTGGGGCAAAATTCCCGAAATTTTCCTTATTTTGGGGCAAAATTGCAGAAATTTCACTTATTTTGGGGCAAAATTGCAGAAATTTCACTTATTTCAGAAAAAAAGCACAAATTTTATTATTTTGGGGCAAAAAGGCAGAAATTTCATTTATTTTAGTATAAAATTGCAGAAATTTTTCTTATTTTTGGCAAAAAGGCAGAAATTTTCCATATTTTCTGGCAAAAATGCAGAAATTCCCCTTATTTTGAGGTAAAAAGGCTGAAATTCCTTTTATTTTGGGGGCAAAAAGTTAAAAATTCCCCTTATTTTAAGGGAAAAAGACAGAAATTCCGTTTATTTTTGTGGAAAAGTCAGAAATTGCACTTATTTTGAGTCAAAAAGGTGGAAAATCCCCTTATTTTGGGGTAAAAATGAAGAAATTTCCCTTTTTTATGGCAAAAATGTATACATTCCCTTTATTTTCTAGAAAAAGTGCAGAAATTCCCCGTATTTTTGTGCAAAATTGCAGAAATTCCCCTAATTTTGGGGCAAAAACGCAGAACTTCCCTTTATTTTGGGGTAAAACTGCAGAAATTTCACTTATTTCGCGGCAAAATGGCAGAAATTCCCTTTATTTTTGGCGAAAAAGGCAGAAAATCCCCGTATTTTGGAGCAAAATTGCAGAAATTCACCTAATTTTGGGGTAAAACATGCAGTAATTTTCTTTATTTTGGGGCAAAAAGGCAGAAATATCCCTTATTTTGGGGCAAAAGGCAGAAATTCCCTTTATTTTAGGGCAAAATTGCAGAAATTTCCCTTATTTGGGGACAAAAAACAGAAATTCCCTTTATTTTGGGGCAAAATTGCAGAGAATTCCTTTATTATGGGGAAAAATTGCAGAAATTTCTTTTATTTTAAGGCAAAATTGCAGAAATTTCACTTATTTCAGAGAAAAAACGCAAAAATTTTTCTTATTTTAGGGCAAAATGCAGAAATTCCCATTATTTTGGGGAAAAAGGCAGAAATTCACCTTATTTTGGGGTAAAATTGCAGACATTTCACATATTTCAGGGCAAAAAGGCAGTAATTCCCTTCATTTGGGGGCAAAAAGGCAGAAATTCCCCTTATTTTGGGATAAGAAATATTCCTTGTTTGGGGGCAAAAAGGCAGAAAATCCCCTTAAATTCGAGCAAAAAGGCAGAAATTCCCCGTATTTTGAAGCAAAATGGCAGAAATTCCCCTAATATTGGGGCAAAAATGCAGAAATTCCCTTTATTTGGGGCAAATCGGCAGAAGTTCCCTTTATTTTCGGCAAAAGAGGCAGAAATTCCCTGTATTTTGAAGCAAAATTGCAGAAACTCCCCTAATTTTGGTGAAAAAGGCAGAAATTCCTTTTATTTTGGGGCAAAAATACAGAAATTCTCCTTATTTCGGGGCAAAAATCAGAAATTTCCCTTATTTTGGGGCAAAATTTTAGAAATTTCTTTTATTTTGGTACAGAATTGCAGAAATTTTTCTTATTTTGTGGCAAAAAGGCAGAAATTTCCCATATTTGGGGGCAAAATTGCAGAAATTTCACTTATTTCATAAAAAAAAAGCAGAAATTTTCTTATTTGGGGGCAAAAAGGCAGAAATTTCTATTATTTTGGTACAAATTGCAGAAATTTTTCTTATTTTGGGGCAAAAATGCAGAAATTTCCCATATTTTGGGGCAAAAATGCAGAAATACCCCCGTTTTTTGAGCTAAAAAGGCTGAAATTCCTCTTATTTGGGGGCAAAAAGGTAGAAATTTCACTTATTTTGTGGCAAAATTGCAGAAATTTTACTTATTTCAGGGAAAAAAGGCAGAAATTTTCTTTATTTTTGGGCAAAAATGCAGAAATTCCTAATATTTTGTGGCAAAAATGCAGAAATTAACCTTATTTTGCGGTAAACAGGCTGAAATTTCCCTTATTTGGGGGCAAAATGGCAGAAATTTCCCTTAATTTGGGGCAAAATTGCAGAAATTTTACTTATTTCAGGGTAATAAGTCAGAAATTTTCCTTATTTTGGGGTAAAAAAGACAGAAATTCCCTTTATTTTGGGAGAAAAAAACAGAAATTCCACTTATTTAGAGGCAAAAAAGCAGAAATTCCCCTTATTTTGGAGCAAAAATGAAGAAATTTTCCTTTTCTATGGCAAAAAGGTATGCATTCTTCTTATTTTCGGGCAAAAAGGCAGAAATTCCTTGTATTTTGGAGCAAAATTGCAGAAATTCCCCTAATTGTGGGGCAAAAAGGCAGAAATTCTCTATATGTTGGGGCATAAAGACAGAAATTCTCCTTATTTTGGGGCAGAACTCAGAAATTCCACTTATTTTGGGGCAAAATTCCAGAAATTTCTCTTATTTTGAGGCAAAATTGCAGAAATTTCACTTATTTTGGGGCAAAATTGCAGAAATTTCACTAATATCAGAGAAAATAGGCAGAAATTTTTCTTATTTTGGGGCAAAAAGGCAGAAATTCATAATATTTTGTGGCAAAAATGCAGAAATTCCCCTTATTTTGAGGTAAAAAGGCTGAAATTCCCCTTATTTAGGGGCAATAAGGCAGAAATTTTCCTTATTTTGTGGCAAAATTGCAGAAATTTCACTTATATCAGGGTAATAAGTCATAAATTTTCTTTATTTTGGGGCAAAAAAGACAGAAATTCCCTTTTTTGGGGGGAAAAACAGAAATTCCACTTATTTAAAATCAAAAAAGCATAAATTCCCCTTATTTTGGAGCAAAAATGAAGAAATTTCCCTTGTTTCTGGCAAAAAGTTATGCATTCTTCTTATTTTCGGGCTAAAAGGCAGAAATTCCCCGTATTTTGGAGCAAAATTGCAGAAATTCTCATAATTGTGGGGCAAAAAGGCAGAAATTCCCTATATGTTGGGGCAAAAAGACAGAAATTCTCCTTATTTTGGGGCAAAACTCAGAAATTTCACATATTTTGGAGCAAAATTGAAGAAATTTCACTTATTATAAAAAAAAAGCAGAAATTTTTTTATTTTGGGGCAATAAGGCAGAAATTTCTTTTATTTTGGTACAAAATTGCAGAAATTTATCTTATTTTGGGGCAAAAAGGAAGAAATTTCTATTTTGAGGTAAAAAGGCTAAAATTCCCCTTATTTGGGGGCAAAAAGGCAGAAATTTCTCTTATTTTGGGGCAAAATTGCAGAAATTTCACAAACTTCAGGGTAATAAGTCAGAAATTTCCCTTATTTTGGAGCAAAATTGCACAAATTCCCCTAATTGTGGGGCAAAAATGCAGAAATTCCTTATATGTTGGGGCAAAAAGACAGAACTTCTCCTTATTTTGGGGCAAAACTCAGAAATTTCACTTATTTTGGGGCAAAATTACAGAAATTTCACTTATTTCAGAAAAAAAAGCAGAAATCTTCTTATTTTGGGGCAAAAAGGCAGAAATTTCTTTTATTTTGGTATAAAATTGCAGAAATTTTTGTTATTTTGGGGCAAAAAGGCAGAAATTCCCCTTATATTGAGGTAAAAAGGCTGACATTCCCTTTATTTGGGGGCTAAAAGGCAGAAATTTCGCTTATTTTGTGGATAAATTGCAGAAATTTCACTTATTTCAGGGTAATAAGTCAGAAATTTTTCTTCTTTTGGGGCAAAAAATACAGAAATTCCCTTTGTTTTGGGAGAAAAAGACAAAACTTCTACTTATTTAGAGGCAAAAAAGCAGAAATTCTCCTTATTTTGGAGCAAAAATGAAGAAATTTCTCTATTTTATGGCAAAAAGGTATGCATTCTTCTTATTTTCGGGCAAAAAAGCAGAAATTTGCCGTATTTTGGAGTAAAATTGCAGAAATTCCCCTAATTTTGGGGCAAAAAGGCAGAAATTCCCTATATGTTGGGGCAAAAAGACAGATATTCTCCTTATTATGCGGCAAAACTCAGAAATTCCACTTATTTTGGGGCAGAATTAAGAAATTTCCCTTATTTTGTGGCAAAATTGCAGAAATTTCACTTATTTTGGGGCAAAATTGCAGAAATTTCACTTATTTCAGAAAAAAAAGAAATTTTCTTATTTTGGGGCAAAAAGGCAGAAATTTCTTTTATTTTGGTACAAAATAGCAGAAATTTTTCTTATTTTGGGGCAAAAAGGCAGAAATTTCCCATATTTTGGGCAAAAATGCAGAAATTCCCCTTATTTTGAGGTAAAAAGCCTGAAATTCCCCATACTTGGTGGTAAAAAAGCAGAAATTTCCCTTATTTTGGGGCAAAATTGCAGAAATTTCACTTATTTCAGGGTAATAAGTCAGAAATTTTCCTTATTTTGGGGCAAAAGAGGCAGAAATTCCCTTTGTTTTGGGGGAAAAAGACAGAAATTCCACTTTTTTAGAGGCAAAAAAGCAGAAATTCCCCTTATTTTGGAGCAAAAATGAAGAAATTTCCCTTTTTTGTGGCAAAAGGTATTCATTCCCCTTATATTCAGGCTAAAAAGCAGAAATTCCCTGTATTTTGGAGCAAAATTGCAGAAATTCCCCTAATTGTGGGGCAAAAAGGCAGAAATTTCCTATATGTTAGGGCAAAAAGACAGAAATTCTCTTTATTTTGGGGCAAAACTCAGAAATTCCACTTATTTTGGGGCAAAATTCCAGAAATTGCCCTTATTTTGGGGTAAAATTGCAGAAATTTCACTTATTTTGGGGCAAAATTGCAGAAATTTCACTTATTTCAGGGAAAAAAGGCAGAAATTTTCCTTATTTTGGGGCAAAAGGGCAAAAATTCCTAATATTTTGTGGCAAAAATGCAGAAATTCCTAATATTTTGTTGCAAAAATGCAGAAATTTCCCTTATTTTAAGGTAAAAAGGCTGAAATTCCCCTTATTTGTGGGCAAAATTGCAGAAATTTCACTTATTTTGGGGCAAAATTGAAGACATTTCACTTATTTCAAAAAAAAATTTTATTTTTTTGGGGCAAAAAGGCAGAAATTCCTTTTATTTTGGAACAAAATTGCAGAAATTCCCCTAATTGTGGGGCAAAAAGGCAGAAATTCCTTATATGTTAGGGCAAAAAGACAGAAATTCTCCTCATTTTGGGGCAAAACTCAGAAATTCCACTTATTTTGGGGTAAAATTCCAGAAATTTCTTTTATTTTGGGGCAAAATTGCAGAAATTTCACATATATTGGGGCAAAATTGCAGAAATTTCACTTATTTCCGGAAAAAAGGCAGAAATTTTCCTTATTTTGAGGCAAAAACGCAGAAATTCCTAAAATTTTATGGCAAAAATGTAGAAATTCCCCTTATTTTGAGGTAAAAAGGCTGGAATTCCCCTTATTTGGGGGCAAAAGGGCAGAAATTTCTCTTATTTTGGGAGAAAATTGCAGAAATTTCACTTATTTCAGGGTAATAAGTCAGAAATTTTCGTTATTTTGGGGCAAAAAAGACAGAAATTCTCTTTGTTTTGGGGAAAAACACAGAAATTCCATTTATTTACAGGCAAAAAAGCAGAAATTCCCTTTATTTTGGTTCAAAAATGAAGAAATTAACATTTTTGTGGCAAAAGGTATACATTCCCCTTATTTTCGGGCTAAAAAAAAAGAAATTCCCCGTATTTTGGAGCAAAATTGCAGAAATTCCCCTAATTGTGGGGCAAAAAGGCAGAAATTCCTTATATGTTAGGGCAAAAAGACAGAAATTCTCCTCATTTTGGGGCAAAACTCAGAAATTCCACTTATTTTGGGGTAAAATTCCAGAAATTTCTTTTATTTTGGGGCAAAACTGCAGAAATTTCACATATATTGGGGCAAAATTGCAGAAATTTCACTTATTTCCAGAAAAAAGGCAGAAATTTTCCTTATTTTGAAGCAAAAAAGCAGAAATTCCTAAAATTTTGTGGCAAAAATGCAGAAATTCCCCTTATTTTGAGGTAAAAAGGCTGAAATTCCCCTTATTTGGAGGCAATAAGGCAGAAATTTCCCTTATTTTGGGGCAAAATTGCAGAAATTTCACTTATTTCAGGGTAATAAGTCAGAAGTTTTCCTTAATTTGGGCCAAAAGAAAAAAAAACCCAGAAATTCCCTTTGTTTTGGGAGAAAAAGACAGAAATTCCACTTATTAAGAGGCAAAAAAGCAGAAATTCCCTTTATTTTGAAGCAAAAATGAAGAAATTTCCCTTTTTTATGGCAAAAAGGTATGCATTCTTCTTATTTTCGGGCAAAAAGGCAGAAATTCCCTCTATTTTGGAGCAAAATTGCAGAAATTCCCCTAATTGTGGGGCAAAAATGCAGAAATTCCCTATATGTTTGGGCAAGAAGACAGAAATTCGCCTTACTTTGGGGCAAAACTCAGAAATTCCACTTATTTTGTGGCAAAATTCGAATAATTTCCCTTATTTTGGGGCAAAATTGCAGAAATTTCACTTATTTTGGGGCAAAATTGCAGAAATTTCACTTATTTCGGGGAAAAAAAGCAGAAATTTTCTTATTTTGGGGCAAAAA
The DNA here is from genome assembly GCF_963924665.1 of Micromys minutus. Taxonomy (NCBI): domain Eukaryota; kingdom Metazoa; phylum Chordata; class Mammalia; order Rodentia; family Muridae; genus Micromys; species Micromys minutus. The sequence goes on along the minus strand of NW_027667232.1, from coordinate 329,542 downwards.
AGCAGAAATTCCTAATATTTTGTGGCAGAAATGCAGAAATTCCCCTTATTTTGAGGTAAAACGGCTGAAATTCCCCTTATTTGGGGGCAAAAAGCCAGAAATTTCCCTTATGATTTGGCAAAATTGCAGAAATTTCACTTATTTCAGGGTAATAAGTCAGAAATTTTTCTTATTTTGGGGCAAAAAAGACAAAAATTCCCTTTGTTTTGGGGGAAAAAGACAGAAATTCTACTTATTAAGAGGCAAAAAAGCAGAAATTCCCCTTATTTTGGAGCAAAAATGAAGAAATTTCCCTTTTTTATGGCAAAAAGGTATGCATTCTTCTTATTTTCAGGCAAAAAGGCAGAAATTCCCCGTATTTTGGAACAAAATTGCAGAAATTCCCCTAATTGTGGGGCAAAAAGGCAGAAATTCCTTATATGTTAGGGCAAAAAGACAGAAATTCTCCTCATTTTGGGGCAAAACTCAGAAATTCCACTTATTTTGGGGTAAAATTCCAGAAATTTCTTTTATTTTGGGGCAAAATTGCAGAAATTTCACATATATTGGGGCAAAATTGCAGAAATTTCACTTATTTCCGGAAAAAAGGCAGAAATTTTCCTTATTTTGAGGCAAAAACGCAGAAATTCCTAAAATTTTATGGCAAAAATGTAGAAATTCCCCTTATTTTGAGGTAAAAAGGCTGAAATTCCCCTTATTTGGGGGCAAAAGGGCAGAAATTTCTCTTATTTTGGGAGAAAATTGCAGAAATTTCACTTATTTCAGAGTAATAAGTCAGAAATTTTCCTTATTTTGGGGCAAAAAAGACAGAAATTCTCTTTGTTTTGGGGAAAAAGACAGAAATTCCATTTATTTACAGGCAAAAAAGCAGAAATTCCCTTTATTTTGGAGCAAAAATGAAGAAATTAACATTTTTGTGGCAAAAGGTATACATTCCCCTTATTTTCGGGCTAAAAAAAAGAAATTCCCCGTATTTTGGAGCAAAATTGCAGAAATTCCCCTAATTGTGGGGCAAAAAGGCAGAAATTCCTTATATGTTAGGGCAAAAAGACAGAAATTCTCCTCATTTTGGGGCAAAACTCAGAAATTCCACTTATTTTGGGGTAAAATTCCAGAAATTTCTTTTATTTTGGGGCAAAATTGCAGAAATTTCACATATATTGGGGCAAAATTGCAGAAATTTCACTTATTTCCAGAAAAAAGGCAGAAATTTTCCTTATTTTGAAGCAAAAACACAGAAATTCCTAAAATTTTGTGGCAAAAATGCAGAAATTCCCATTATTTTGAGGTAAAAAGGCTGAAATTCCCCTTATTTGGAGGCAATAAGGCAGAAATTTCCCTTATTTTGGGGCAAAATTGCAGAAATTTCACTTATTTCAGGGTAATAAGTCAGAAGTTTTCCTTAATTTGGGCCAAAAAAAAAACCCAGAAATTCCCTTTGTTTTGGGAGAAAAAGACAGAAATTCCACTTATTAAGAGGCAAAAAAGCAGAAATTCCCCTTATTTTGAAGCAAAAATGAAGAAATTTCCCTTTTTTATGGCAAAAAGGTATGCATTCTTCTTATTTTCGGGCAAAAAGGCAGAAATTCCCTCTATTTTGGAGCAAAATTGCAGAAATTCCCCTAATTGTGGGGCAAAAATGCAGAAATTCCCTATATGTTTGGGCAAGAAGACAGAAATTCGCCTTACTTTGGGGCAAAACTCAGAAATTCCACTTATTTTGTGGCAAAATTCGAATAATTTCCCTTATTTTGGGGCAAAATTGCAGAAATTTCACTTATTTCAGGGAAAAAAAGCAGAAATTTGCTTATTTTGGGGCAAAAAAGCAGAAATTCCTAATATTTTGTGGCAGAAATGCAGAAATTCCCCTTATTTTGAGGTAAAACGGCTGAAATTCCCCTTATTTGGGGGCAAAAAGCCAGAAATTTCCCTTATGTTTTGGCAAAATTGCAGAAATTTCACTTATTTCAGGGTAATAAGTCAGAAATTTTTCTTATTTTGGGGCAAAAAAGACAAAAATTCCCTTTGTTTTGGGGGAAAAAGACAGAAATTCTACTTATTAAGAGGCAAAAAAGCAGAAATTCCCCTTATTTTGGAGCAAAAATGAAGAAATTTCCCTTTTTTTATGGCAAAAAGGTATGCATTCTTCTTATTTTCGGGCAAGAAAGCAGAAATTCCCTTTATTTTGGAGCAAAATTGCAGAAATTCCCCTAATTGTGGGGCAAAAAGGCAGAAATTCCCTATATGTTGGGGCAAAAAGACAGAAATTCTCTTTATTTTGGGGCAAAACTCAGAAATTCCACTTATTTTGGGGCAAAATTCCAGACATTTCCCTTATTTTGGGGCAAAATTGCAGAAATTTCACTTATTTTGGGGCAAAATTGCAGAAATTTCACTTATTTCAGGAAAAGAAGCAGAAATTTTCTTATTTTGGGGCAAAAAAGCAGAAATTTCTTTTATTATAGTACAAAATTGCAGAAATTTTTCTTATTTTGGGGCAAAACGGCAGAAATTTCCCATATTTTGGGGCAAAAATGCAGAAATTCCCCTTATTTTGAGGTAAAAACACTGAAATTCCCTTTATTTGGGGGCAAAAAGGCAGAAATTTCCCTTATTTTGGGGCAAAATTTCTGAAATTTCACTTATTTCAGGGTAATAAGTCAGAAATTTTCTTTATTTTGGGGCAAAAAAGACAGAAATTCTCTTTGTTTTGGGGGAAAAAGACAGAAATTCCACATATTTAGAGGTAAAAAAGCAGAAATTCCCCTTATTTTGGAGCAAAAGTAAAAAATTTTGTTCCGCGCAAGTTGTCTCGCCTGCAAGAACGATGCGGCACACACAGGATCCTTCTGTAGCAAGCTTTAATAACTCTTGAGAGGGAGAGCCAAAGCTATACAAAGCGGAGACCCTGAGTGCACCAAACCCTCCCCTTATATAGGGGTTTTGTCTCGCCTCGGACGTGGCGCCTCCTGATGGGCTAGGGCCAAATCATGCGATGTGATGTCAGAAGCGAGCACCCGGGTCTAGGGGCGTGGCTAGGCTTTAGGCGGGCATGCTGTGGTTATTTACCGTTGTTCCTTAACAGAAACCAGCGCCATCTTGCAATGGCATGTAGGGCGGCGCCCCACATCTCCCCCTTTATTATTTATTACAAGGCCAGCCGGACACCCAAAAAAAAAACGAGGGTGGAGATAGAGGCCATTCTCCTCAAATGATCATGGCGCACAATTAGTTGCGTGCGGTCAAGACTATGTACAAGCACCCCATCAGGGTTGTTGACGTTACCCTAACAGGGCCCTGACCGGTCTCTCTGCCGTTTTGTGAGGGAGGGACACTGGGGCAGGCAACCCTCTGCAAGAAGGCTTGTCTCCCAGAGAAGGCGGGGGCAACTTCTCTGTGCGATGCCCTTTGCTCTACAACCCTCTTGGGCTGCTCAAGCCTGACACTCATCCTCGTGCAGTGTGTCTAAGGACACAGAGGGTGCAAGAACTATCAGGCCGGCGACCGGCTGCCTACTGTTTCAGAGCCGCGAGCCAAATGCCTGCCGAAGCTCCCTGTTCTAGGGCGACAAGCGCCTGAGTCATCATCATCTTATCTCTTTTTGTTTGATTATAAAATTTGCAAAGCAACCAAAGAATAAACACAAGTCCAAGGCTAAACAAAACCCCGAACAAACCCACTCCCACCCATTCCTTAAAGTAGGACAGCGCAGATGAAATCCAGGGGACGAATCCTTCGGTCAGCGATAAATCAAGGCGTGTGGAGTTAATCTGCAGGATGGCCGTGCGAAGTTCTCTCAGGGTCTGGTCAAACTCCACCGACCAGTTCTGCAAAATGTGCTGAGACAAAGCCTTAGAAAGATTAGCAGCTTTAGTAAATTTTTCATATTGGACCGAGGTCACACACAGTCCAGGCAGGCGGTTTTCACACCCCAGTTGAGCAATCTGCCACAGTACATCTATCTGTTCTTGCACCAGATCTATACGCTGGTTGACTATCAGTAGTCCTCCTTGGATTTGGGTATAAGCCAAATGCCCAGCCTCCATGGCTGTAGTTACAATGGAGGAAAGTTCATTAATGCTGGCTGCGGCTTGTACTGTGCTGGACAACGCCAGGGCAGAAGCAGTTACAGAGGCAGCCATGGCTGTGGCAGCAATGATGCCCACAATCAGGGCTGAAATTCCAAAGTCTCTTTTTTTCTCTGAAGAGGGTCAAAGAGCTCTGGGCTTCTACAGGGATGGGGACAAACCTTGGCAGACGAGCCACCAAGGCAAAGGAAAACTCGGAAGCATTCCAACAGAGAGCATAATAACAGGAGTGAATTCTACAATCAAGCTCAGAAAAGCTTTCATTAAATGATGTATTACTCAAAATCCATAAAAAGGGGGGCCAAACACACACAGGAGTGGGGGAAAAGGTCTTTTCTGTGTGGGTAGAAGATCTGGCCCCAATGCTGGCTTTATTATAGCCATCGGGGTTAAGTCTGAACAGCTACCGTTAGAACCACAAAGGATCCAGAGATCAAATGGGCTACCAGAGGCTCCTGTGTTTTCTTTACCATTAAGGCTAACCACATTTCCTGTGTTATCTGACAAGAGCGGGGACAGGGAAAAATATGGGCCGACCTCGCCTACCATGCGCGACTGGCACCCCGACCAGGGTAAGATATGGCGCATGTCTTTTTTTGCTCGGCAAAACGAGGCTAACTTTGGCTGCTTTAAGTTTTCTGAATAGCTTGAGCGGGGCCAGGTTCCAGTAAGCTCTGTATAGAAGATCTGGCCCCAATGGGTCTTATTATCCCAACCATTAACAATATTAGACACAGACTGAACATGCAGCCCCAGGCACCCAGGGGTTGTTGAATTAAGGACAAAACATAAGCTCCCAGGGAGATAATGAGTTCTATTGTCTATGACCCTTTCTATCTGTGAATCCCAGGGAAGAAAGGGCAAACCTAGTTCTCTATCCGTAGTAAAGAACCGAGGGAAAATTTGGGCATTATACATCACCGGCATGGGAAAAGGGAAAGTTGACATTATCCCCCATCGATACTCATGAGCAGACATTCCCGCCAGCGTTGTCATCAGCAGAAGCCGGAGGACAGTCATCTTCCTGGGTGATTGTGCGTGTTAATTGCTCTGGGACCCAGAGTGGATTTTCTTCAGTCTGTGCGAAAACACAAACAGCTCCCCTGGATCTTATAAGGATAGGATCCGGGCCTCTCCATTTGTTAGATAGGACATATTTCCATTTTACCATTTCTTTTGGCCTTTTTGGCTCGGAGCAGTGCCTGTCAGCAGCACTCCGGCCCTCATCATCCAAATTTAGAAAATTCAATGTAAAGAGAGCCATAGAGAGCGCCACTCTCGGGCCATGGGGTAAATCATCCATAATACCCCCCTTTTGTTTATCTTTTTCTGATGACGAATATGGGGGTATTCCACGGGGATGTAGAGGGCTCGATGTTTCCCTGAGCAAGTTGGTTTTCTACAATGTCTATTGCTTCCGTTAATTTTTCAGAGGTAAGAGGCCACTGGGGAACCCACACCGGATCCTCTGTATTCCACGGAATGGGTCGTGTTACCCCAGTGGCACCTAGGAAAAACCCAGACCTGTTTTATCAGTGTGTGTCCGTGGAGAAACGGGGCGTGGGTCTCCTTGTTCATATTTTCCTAAACCAAATCCCTCTTGATATCCATGTTTTTCCATCATGTCTCTCACATGGGGCGAATACTCATTTGTAAGAGTTAGCCCTAAGTCAGTCATAACATCTCGACCCCAGAGGTTAACTGGCAATGGCAACACATATGGGGTAAATGTCCCTGTTTCTCCTTCAGCCATTTTCCAGACCAGGGCTTCAGTGCTCATGTCTGGACTGGATTGATACCCTAGCCCTTGAAAGGAATGAGATGACTTAGTAAGGGGCCATCTTTTTGGCCACCAATGGGAAGAAATGATGCTCTTGTCTGCCCCTGTATCTAAAATGCCCTCGAAGCTTTTGCCACAAATGGTTAATGTCAGGCGTGGGTGAGTTTCTAAGGTTAATGTTAAGTAGGCTGAGTCTGTCCCAGAGGACCCCATCTGGTTTTTACTCTTTTGTATAGGTTCTCCGGGGGCGAGGAGCAGTAAAACTTGGGCTATACGGTCCCCCTTTTGTACAGAAAACACCCCCTGGGGGCTTGCACACAAAATTTGGATCTCAGGGACATGTTGATTATCAATAATTCCTGGGTAAACAATTAGTCCGCGGGCAGTAAGTGCACCACGGCCAATAATCAGGCCCACCGTATCTTTGGGCAAAGGGGGGTGTAGTGGTTGTGCAGGGACTGGGCACACCCCCATCAGAGGCATTAATAAGATTGAGGTGGCGGCACGCAAGTCCATTCTTGAGTGTCCAGCTGCGGGCTCCCCTTGGATAGAGATTGGGCCTTGACAAATGGAGTTCCGTATTTTTGTGGGCCCCGGAACCGGGGGCCCACTGGCCCGTTTTTTGGCTCCTCATTGGCTGAGTTTTGAAGGGGTAGTAAGAGGTTGCCCCTCAAATCTCTGACCGATCTACATTGATTGGTCGTATGATAAACTTTTTGACATCTGGAGCACAATGTAGGAGCCTTACATTCTTTCTTTGGCTCTTGACAGTCTCTTGCCAGATGTCCAGGCCTTTTGCAATTAAAGCAAGTGCGTTCTCGCCCAGTAGGGGGAGGCCGCCTCTGCGCCTGTAGGATGGCGGCAGCAAGTCCTGTATTACTCAAAGGGCTGCCAATGTCTCTACAGATTCTAAGCCAATTTTGTAGGCCCTTATTTTTTCTAGGGGCTATGGCATTTTTGCATTCTTGGGAGGCTTGTTCATAAATTAACTGTTCTAGAAAAGGACCCACGGCATCAGGGTCTCCAAAAATTTTGCCTGCGGCATCCATCATTCGTGCCACATAGTCCGAAAAAGGTTCTTGGGGGCCTTGGAGAATTTTTGTGAGCTGGTTGCCTCCTTCCTCTTTCTTATTTAACGCCTTCCATGCCCTGATGGCCGTACCAAACACCTGGGCGTAGGCTCCCCATGGATAATTTGCCTGATCTGCCGAAAAGCAGCCCTGCCTGGTAAGAAGGTCAAAGCTCCAATCCCTTTGTTCAGCCTTAAGCGCAGAAGCATTAGCCCGCGCCTGACTTTGCACTGCCTCATGCCACAATGCCTTCCATTCCATATACTGACCCATACTAGGGAGGGCAGCCTTAGCGATGGTTTGCCAATCAGCGGGTGTTAAGGCATTTAATGCCAGTTGCTCCAACTGCATGATTGTGAAATTGGCATTGGGACCATATTCCCTTACTGATTTTGCAATCTTTTTTAATTGGTTAAATTCAACAGGGGCATAAACTCTGGCATCGTCAGGACTCTCAAAAACCGGGAAAGCAAGGCTGAGCTGATGGCGGACTTTGTCTGTAAGGCGCGAAACAGCCTTGGGGCGGGTCTCGTAGGGCGGCGGAGCCGACGGGGCCGTAGGGGCCACTGAGGCTGGCCTGGGGGAAGCCTTTACTTGAGCTCGTGGTTCAGGCCCTGAACGCGGCGCCCGGTTGGTCGCAAGGTTCCTGTGCCACCGCTCATCAGGGTGATATCTTTCTCCTTCATATTGTGCAGCTTCTTCTTCTAGATCTGCTTCCTCTTCTGCATCTAACCTTTCATCCTCCTCTTCAGAGGAATCTCTAGGGGTGCTGACGCAAAGCACCGCAAGTTCTTGTGTTGGATAAATGAGGCCTGTCTTAAAACGAGGCCGGGCAACAGGTTCCCACCATGAGTCGGACCCTCTATCAGGTGAGACGGGCCTGGGGCCCAGTCTTCTCTCCCGCCCTATCTTCGGGTCTGCGGGAGGGCCTTTTTCACTTATATGTCTAGGGGGATATGTTTTGGCGCGCACACCCATCCTCTCACTACGTTCAGATTCTGACATGCCATCTTGCACAGTTTCTAGGACCATCTGTCCTTCTCTTTTAACCTCTTCGCAGGCCTCATCCTCCAGGCAGTTTTTTACCATTTCCACAGAGTGAGCAGCCCCCATAATGGGGAAGAGTGACGACGGCTTATCTACGTCCGCTTTATGTCATTCTCAATAGGTCTCGGCACAAAACAGCGGCTGATCTACGCCCGACTTATGTTTGCGAAGAAATCAAAAGTAATCTTCGCTCGAAGCTCCCTTATCTACGGGAGACTTAAGAGGTGCCACGGGGTGGTGGGCAGAGCTGCTTATCTACGCCAGTCTGACCTGCCTTGATAGCAAACCCTCAACACCACCACCGATGTTCACAGAGGTAGGAGGTGAGGATGAAGAACAAAAGAACAAGAACAAGTCCAACTATCGCCTCTGGGAGACCTACTAACGAACCGGAGAGACCCAATAAATGAGAGAGAGGAGAAAAATCTGACATACCTTTCTGAAGCATAATCTGCGCTACAGTTCTGAATCCACCCCGCCACGGGGGGGGGGTCTCCGGAGGTGCGGACGATGGTCTGGTCAAAATTTTCCCGGGTTTCGGCACCAGATGTCCCGCACAAGATGTCTCGCCCGCAAGAACGACGCGGCACACACAGGATCCTTCTGTAGCAAGCTTTAATAACTCTTAAGAGGGAGAACCAAAGCTATACAAAGCAGAGACCCTGAGTGCACCAAACCCTCCCCTTATATAGGGGTTTTGTCTCGCCTCAGATGTGGCGCCTCCTGATGGGCTAGGGCCAAATCATGCGATGTGATGTCAGAAGCGAGCACCCGGGTCTAGGGGCATGGCTAGGCTTTAGGCAGGCTTGCTCTGGATATTTACCGTTGTTCCTTAACGGAAACCAGCGCCATCTTTCACTGGCATGTAGGGGGGCGCCCCACAGAAATTTCCCTTTTTTATGGCAAAAAGGTATGCATTCTTCTTAATTTCGGGCAAAAAGGCAAAAATTCCCCGTATTTTGAAGCAAAATTGCAGAAATTTTCCTAATTGTGGGGCAAATAGGGAGAAATTCCCTATATGTTGGGACAAAAAGACAGAAATTCTCCTTATTTTGGGGCAAAACTCAGAAATTCCACTTATTTTGGGGCAAAATTCCAGAAATTTCCCATATTTTGGGGCAAAATTGCAGAAATTTCACTTATTTTGGGGCAAAATTGCAGAAATTTCACTTATTTCAGGGAAAAAAGCAGAAATTTTTTTATTTTGGAGCAAAAAGGCAGAAATTTCTTTTATTTTGGTACAAAATTGCAGAAATTTTTTTTTATTTTGGGCAAAAAGGCATAAATTTCTGATATTTTGGGGCAAAAATGCAGAAATTCCCCTTATTTTGAGGTAAAAAGGGTGAAATTCCCCTTATTTTGGGGCAAAAAGGCAGAAATTCCCCTTATTTTGGAGCAAAAAGCAGACATTTCCTTTATTTTGGGGAAAAATTTTAGAAATTTAACTTATTTCAGGGCAAAAAGTCAGAAATTCCCTTTATTTTGGGGCAAAAAGACAGAAATTCCGTTTATTTTTGGGGAAAAGTCAGAAATTGCACTTATTTTGAGTCAAAAAGTCGGAAAATCCCCTTATTTTGGGGTTAAAATGAAGAAATTTCCCTTTTTTATGGCAAAAAGGTATAAATTCCCTTTATTTTCGGGCAAATAGGCAGAAATTCCCCGTATTTTGGAGCAAAATTGCAGAAATTCCACTAATTTTGGGGCAAAAACACAGAACTTCCCCTTATTTTGGGGCAAAACTGCAGAAATTTCACTTATTTCGCGGCAAAATGGCAGAAATTCCATTTACTATCGGCGAAAAAGGCAGAAAATACCCGTATTTTGGAGCAAAATTGCAGAAATTCACCTAATTTGGGGGTAAAACATGCAGTAATTTTCTTTATTTTGGGCAAAAAGGCAGAAATTCCCCTTATTTTGGGTCAAAAGGCAGAAATTCCCCTTATTTTAGGGCAAAATTGCAGAAATTTCCCTTATTTGGGGATAAAAAACAGAAATTCCCTTTATTTTGGGGCAAAATTGCAGAAAATTCCTTTATTATGGGGAAAAATTGCAGAAATTTCTTTTATTTTAAGGCAAAATTGCAGAAATTTCACTTATTTTAGAGAAAAAAAGCAAAAAATTTTCTTATTTTAGGGCAAAATTCAGAAATTCCCATTATTTTGGGGCAAAAAGGCAGAAATTCACCTTATTTTGGGGTAAAATTGCAGACATTTCACATATTTCAGGGCAAAAAGGCAGAAATTCCCCTTATTTGGGGGCAAAAAAAGGCAGAAATTCCACTTATTTGGTGATAAAATTGCAGAAATTTCCTTTGTTTGGGGGCAAAAAAGCAGAAAATCCCCTTAATTTCAGGCAAAAAGGCAGAAATTCCCCGTATTTTGGAGCAAAATTGCAGAAATTCCCCTAATATTGGGGCAAAAATGCAGAAATTCCCCTTATTTTGAGGTAAAAAGGGTGAAATTCCCCTTATTTTGGGGCAAAAAGGCAGAAATTCCCCTTATTTTGGGGCAAAAAGCAGACATTTCCCTTATTTTGGAGAAAAATTTTAGAAATTTAACTTATTTCAGGGCAAAAAGTCAGATATTCCCTTTATTTTGGGGCAAAAAAACAGAAATTGCGTTTATTTTTGGGGAAAAGTCAGAAATTGCACTTATTTTGATTCAAAAAGTCGGAAAATCTCCTTATTTTGGGGTAAAAATGAAGAAATTTCCCTTTTTTATGGCAAAAAGGTATACATTCCCTTTATTTTCGGGCAAAAAGGCAGAAATTCCACGTATTTTGGAGCAAAATTGCAGAAATTCCCCTAATTTTGGGGCAAAAACGCAGAACTTCCCCTTATTTTGGGGTAAAACTGCAGAAATTTCACTTATTTCGCGGCAAAATGGGAGAAATTCCCTTTATTATCGGCGAAAAGGCAGAAAATCCCCGTATTTTGGAGCAAAATTGCAAAAATTCACCTAATTTTGGGGTAAAACATGCAGTAATTTTATTTATTTTGGGGCAAAAAGGCAGAAATTCCCCTTATTTGGGGCTAAAGGCAGAAATTCCCTTTATTTTAGGGCAAAATTGCAGAAATTTCCCTTATTTGGGGACAAAAAAACAGAAATTCCCTTTATTTTGGGGCAAAATTGCAGAAAATTCCTTTATTATGGGGAAAAATTGCAGAAATTTCTTTTATTTTAAGGCAAAATTGCAGAAATTTCACTTATTTCAGAGAAAAAAAGCAAAAATTTTTCTTATTTTAGGGCAAAATTCAGAAATTCCCATTATTTTGGGGCAAAAAGGCAGAAATTCACCTTATATTGGGATAAAATTGCAGACATTTCACATATTTCAGGGCAAAAAAGCAGAAATTCACCTTATTTGGTGATAAAATTGCAGAAATTTCCCTTGTTTGGGGGCAAAAAAGCAGAAAATCCCCTTAATTTCAGGCAAAAAGGCAGAAATTCCCCGTATTTTGGAGCAAAATTGCAGAAATTCTTCTAATATTGGGGCAAAAATGCCGAAATTCCCTTTATTTGGGGCAAATCGACAGAAGTTCCCCTTTTTTTTCGGGAAAAGAGGCAGAAATTCCCTGTATTTTGAAGCAAAATTGCAGAAACTCCCCTAATTTTGGGGCAAAAAGGCAGAAATTCCCTTTATTTTGGGGCAAAAATCCAGAAATTCTTTTTATTTCGGGGCAAAAATCAGAAATTTACCTTTTTTGGGGCAAAATTTTAGAAATTTCTTTTATTTTGGTACAGAATTGCAGAAATTTTTCTTATTTTGTGGCAAAAAGGCAGAAACTTTTCATATTTTGGTGCAAAAATGCTAAAATTCCCCTTATTTTGAGGTAAAATGCTGAAATTCCCCATATTTTGGGGCAAAAAGGCAGAAATTCTCCTCATTTTGTGGCAAAAAGACACAAATTTCCCTTATATTCGGGCCAAATTGCAGAAATTTCATTTATTTCAGGTTAAAAAGTCAGAAATTACTTTTATTTTGGGGCAAAAAGCAGAAATTTTTTTTAATTTGGTACAAAATTGAATAAATTTTCCTTATTTTGGAAGAAAAAGTCAGAAATTCCCCATATTTTGGGCAAAAGGCAGAAATTCCCCTTATTTTGAGGTAAAAAGGCTGAAATTCCCCTTATTTGGGGACAAAAAGGCAGAAATTTCACTTATTTTGGGGCAAAAAGTCAGAAATTTTTTTTATTTTGGCAGAAAATTGCAGAAATTTTTCTTATTTTGGGGCAAAAAGGCAGAAATTTCCCATATTTTAGGGCAAAAATGCAGAAATTTCCCTTATTTTAAGGTAAAAGGGCTGAAATTCCCTTTATTTGGGGGCAAGAAGGCAGAAATTTTTTTTTTATTTTGGGGCAAAATTGCAGAAATTTCTTTTATTTCAGGATAATAAATCAGAAATTTTCCTTATTTTGGGGCAAAAAAGACAGAAATTCCCTTTGTTTTGGGGGAAAAAGACAGAAATTATACTTATTTAGAGGCAAAAAAGCAGAAATTCCCCATATTTTGGAACAAAAATGAAGAAATTTTCCTTTTTTATGGCAGAAAGGTATGCATTCTTTTTATTTTCGGGCAAAAAGGCAGAAATTCCCCGTATTTTGGAGCAAAATTACAGAAATTTTCCTAATTGTGGGGCAAAAAGGCAGAAATTGCCTATATGTTCGGGCAAAAAGACAGAAATTCTCCTTAATTTGGGGCAAAACTCAGACATTCCACTTATTTTGGGGCAAAATTCCAGAAATTTCCCTTATTTTGGGGCAAAATTCAGAAATTTCACTTATTTTGGGGCAAAATTGCAGAAATTTCACTTATTTCAGGGAAAAAAAAGGAGAAATTTTCTTATTTTGGGGCAAAAAGGCAGAAATTTCTTTTATTTTGTTACAAAATTGCAGAAATTTTTCTTATTTTGGGCAAAAAGGCAGAAATTTCCCATATTTTGGGACAAAAATGCAGAAATTCCCCTTATTTTGAGGTAAAAAGGCTGAAATTTCCCTTATTTTGCGGCAAAAAGGCAGAAATTCCCCTTATTTTGGGGTAAAAAGCATACATTTCTCTTATTTTGGGGAAAAATTTTAGAAATTTAACTTATTTTAGGGCAAAAAGTCAGAAATTCCCTTTATATTGGGGCAAAAAACAGAAATTCTGTTTATTTTTGGGGAAAAGTCAATAATTGCACTTATTTTGAGTCAAAAAGGTGGAAAATCTTCTTATTTTGTGGTAAAAATGAAGAAATTTTTTTTTATGGCAAAAAATTATACATTCCTTTTATTTTCGGGCAAAAAGGCAGAAATTCCCCAAAATTTCGAGCAAAATTGCAGAAATTCCTCTAATTTTGGGGCAAAAACGCAGAACTTCCCCTAGTTTTGGGGTAAAACTGCAGAAATTTTACTTATATCGCGGCAAAATGGCATAAATTCCCTTTACTTTCGGCGAAAAAGTCAGAAAATCCCCGTATTTTGGAGCAAAATTGCAGAAATTCACCTAATTTTGGGGTAAAACATGCAGTAATTTTCTTTATTTTGGAGCAAAAAGGCAGAAATTCCCCTTATTTTGGGGCAAAAGGCAGAAATTCCCCTTATTTTAGGGCAAAATTGCAGAAATTTCCTTTATTTGGGGACAAAAAACAGAAATTCCCTTTATTTTGGGGCAAAATTGCAGAAAATTCCTTTATTATGGGCAAAAATTGCAGAAATTTCTTTTATTTTAAGGCAAAATTGCAGAAATTTCACTTATTTCAAAGAAAAAATGCAAAAATTTTTCTTATTTTAGGGCAAAATTCAGAAATTCTCATTATTTTGGGGCAAAAAGGCAAAATTTCACCTTATTTTGGGGTAAAATTTCAGACATTTCACATATTTCAGGGCAAAAAGGCAGAAATTCCTCTAGTTTGGGGGCAAAAAGGCAGAAATTCCCCTTATTTGAAGATAAAATTGCAGAAATTTCCCTTGTTTGGGGGCAAAAAGGCAGAAAATCCCCATAATTTCGGGCAAAAAGGCAGAAATTCCTTGTAGTTTGGAGCAAAATTTCCGAAATTCTCCTAATATTTGGCAAAAATGCAGAAATTCCCTTTATTGGGGCAAATCGGCAGAAGTTCCCCTTATTTTCAGGAAAAGAGGCAGAAATTCTCTGTATTTTGAAGCAAAATTGAAGAAACTCCCCTAATTTGGGGGCAAAAAGGCAGAAATTCCCTTTATTTTGGGGCAAAAATACAGAAATTCTCCTTATTTCGGGGCAAAAATCAAAATTTCCCTTATTTTGCGGCAAAATTTTAGAAATTTCTTTTATTTTGGTACAGAATTGCAGAATTTTTTCTTATTTTGTAGCAAAAAGGCAGAAATTTTCCATATTTTGGTGCAAAAAGGCTGAAATTCCCCTTATTTTGAGGTTAAATGCTGAAATTCCCCATATTTTGGGGCAAAAAGGCAGAAATTCCCCTCATTTTGGGGCAAAAAGGAACAAATTTCCCTTATTTTCGGGCCAAATTGCATAAATTTCATTGATTTCAGGGCAAAAAGTCAGAAATTACTTTTATTTTGGGGCAAAAAGCATAAATTTCTTTAATTTTGGTACAAAATTGAAGAAATTTCCTTATTTTGGAACAAAAAGTCAGAAATTCCCCATATTTTGGGGAAAAGGCAGAAATTCCACTTATTTTGAGGTAAAAAGGCTGAAATTCCCGTTATTTTGGGGCAAAAAGGCAGAAATTCCCTTTACTTTGTGGCAAAAATGCAGAAATTCCCGTTAATTGAGGCAGAAAAGCAAAAATTTTCCTTATTTGTTGGCAATAAGGCAGAAATTCCCCATATTTTGTGGCAAAAAGGCAGAAATTCCCCTTATTTGGAGGTAAAATGCTGAAATTCCCCTTATTTTGGCAAAAAGGCAGAAATTACCCTTATTTTGGGGCAAAATTGCAGAAATTTCACTTATTTCAAGGCAAAAAGTCAGAAATTTGCCTTATTTTGGGGGAAAAAGCAGAAATTCTCCTAATTTTGGGGCCAAAAACAGAAATTCCACTTATTTTGGGGTAAAATTGTGGAAATTTCAAATATTTCAGCGCAAAAAGGCCGAAATTCCACTTTATTTCTTGCAATAAGACAGAAATTCCCCGTATTTTGGAGCAAAATTTCAGAAATTTCCCTTATATTGGTACAAAAATGCAGAAAAATCCCCTAATTAGGGGGAAAAAAGGCAGAAATTCCCTATATATTTGGGCAAAAAGAAAGAAATTCTCCTTATTTTGGGGGCAAAAAGGCAGAAATTTCCCTTATTTTGTGGCAAAATTGCAGAAATTTCACTTATTTTGGGGCAAAATTGCAGAAATTTCACTTATTTCAGGGAAAAAAAGCAGAAATTTTCTTATTTTGGGGCAAGAAGGCAGAAATTTCTTTTATTTTAGTACAAAATTGCAGAAATTTTTTTTATTTTAGGCAAAAAGCAGAAATTTCCCATATTTTGGGGCAAAAATGCAGAAATTCTCCATATTTTCAGGTAAAAATGCTGAAATTCCCCTTATTTTGAAGCAAAAATGCAGAAATTCCCTTATTTGGGGGAAAAAGCAGACATTTCCCTTATTTTGGGGAAAAATTTTAGAAATTTAACTTATTTCAGGGCAAAAAGTCAGAAATTCCCTTTATTTTGGGGCAAAAAGACAGAAATTCCGTTTATTTTTGGGGAAAAGTCAGAAATTGCACTTATTTTGAGTCAAAAAGGCGGAAAATCCCCTTATTTTAGGGTAAAAATGAAGAAATTTCCCCTTTTTATGGCAAAAAGATATACATTCCCTTTATTTTCGGGCAAAAAGGCAGAAATTCCACGTATTTTGGAGCAAAGGTACAGAAATTCCCCTAATTTTGTGGCAAAAACGCAGAACGTCCTCTTATTTTGGGGTAAAACTGCAGAAATTTCACTTATTTCACGGCAAAATGGCAGAAATTTCTTTTATTTTCAGCGAAAAAGGCAGAAAATCCCCATATTTTGGAGCAAAATTGCAGAAATTCACCTAATTTTGGGGTAAAACATGCAGTAATTTTCTTTATTTTGGAGCAAAAAGGCAGAAATTCCCCTTATTTTGGGGCAAAAGGCAGAAATTTCCCTTATTTGGGGACAAAAAACAGAAATTCCCTTTATTTTGGGGCAAAATTGCAGAAAATTCTTTAATTATGGTTAAAATTGCAGAAATTTCATTTATTTTAAGGCAAAATTGCAGAAATTTCTTCTATTTCAAAGAAAAAAAGCAAAAATGTTTCTTATTTTAGAGAAAAATGCAGAAATTCTCATTATTTTGGGGCAAAAAGGCAGAAATTCACCTTATTTTGGGGTAAAATTGCAGACATTTCACATATTTCAGCGCAAAAAGGCAGACATTCCCCTTATTTGGTGGCAAAAAGAAAGAAATTTCCTTTATTTGTGGATAAAATTGCAGAAATTTCCCTTGTTTGGGGGCAAAAAGTCAGAAAATCCCCATAATTTCGGGCAAAAAGGCAGAAATTCCCCGTATTTTGGAGCAAAATTGCAGAAATTCCCCTAATATTGGGGCAAAAATGCAGAAATTCCCTTTATTTAGGGCAAAAAGATAGAAGTTCCCCTTATTTTCAGGAAAAGAGGCAGAAATTCTCTCTATTTTGAAGCAAAATTGCAGAAACTCCCCTAATTTGGGGGCAAAAAGGCAGAAATTCCCTTTATTTTGGGGCAAAAATACAGAAATTCTCCTTATATCGGGGCAAAAATCAAAATTTCTTTTATTTTGGGGCAAAATTTTAGAAATTTCTTTTATTTTGGTACAGAATTGCAGAATTTTTTTTTATTTTGTAGCAAAAAGGCAGAAATTTTCCATATTTTGGTGCAAAAAGGCTGAAATTCCCCTTGTTTTGAGGTAAAATGCTGAAATTCCCCATATTTTGGGGCAAAAAGGCAGAAATTCCCCTCATTTTGGGGCAAAAAGGCACAAATTTCCCATATTTTCAGGCCAAATTGCAGAAATTTCATTTATTTCAGGGCAAAAAGTCAGAAATTACATTTATTTTGGGGCAAAAAGCATAAATTTCTTCAATTTTGTTACAAAATTGAAGAAATTTTCCTTATTTTGGAACAAAAAGTCAGAAATTTCCCATATTTTGGGGAAAAGGCAGAAATTCCCCTTATTTTGAGGTAAAAAGGCTGAAATTCCCCTTATTTGGGGGCAAAAAGCAGAAATTCTCCTAATTTTGGGGCAAAAAACAGAAATTCCTCTTATTTTGGGGTAAAATTGTGGAAATTTCAAATATTTCAGGGCAAAAAGGCAGAAATTCCACTTTATTTATTGCAATAAGACAGAAATTCTCTGTATTTTGGAGCAAAATTTTAGAAATTCCCCTTATATTAGTGCAAAAATGCAGAAATTCCCTTTATTTTGGTTCAATAAGGCAGACATTCCCTGTATTTTGCAGCAAAATTGCACATATTCCCCTAATTTTGAGGGAAAATGAAGAAATTCACATTATTTTGGGGCAAGAAGAGAGAAATTCTCCTTATTTCAGGGCAAAAAGTCAGAAATTCCCCTTAATTTGGGGCAAAATTCCAAAATTTTTTTTTATTTTGGGGCAAAATTGCAGAAATCTCCCTTATTTTGTAGCAAAATTACAGAAATTTCACATATTTCAGGGAAAAAACGCAGAAATTTCTCTTATTTTGGGGCAAAAGAGCAGAAATTGCTTTTATTTTGGTACAAAATTGCAGAAATTTTCTTTATTTTGGGGCAAAAATGCAGAAATTCCTCATATTTTAGTGCAAAAAGGCAGCGATTCCCCTTATTACGAGGTAAAAAGGCTGAAATTTCCCTTATTTTGGGGCAAAAAGACAGAAATTCCCCTTATTTTGTGGCAAAAAGGCAGAAATTTCCCTTATTTTGGGGCAAAATTGCAGAAATTTCATTTATTTCAGGGTAATAAGTCAGAAATTTTCTTTATTTTGGAGCAAAAATAAAACAGAAATTCCCTTTGTTTTGGAAGAAAGAGACAGAAATTCCACTTATTTAGAGGCAAAAAGCAGAAATTTCCTTAATTGTGGGGCAAAAATGCAGATATTCCCTATATGTTGGGGCAAAAAGACAGAAATTCTCTTTATTTTGGGAAAAAACTCAGAAATTCCACATATTTTGGGGCAAAATTCCAGAAAATTCCCTTATTTTGGAACAAAATTGCAGATATTTCACTTATTTTGGGGCAAAATTGCAGAAATTTCACTTATTTCAGGGAAAAAAGGGAGAAATTTTCTTATTTTGGGGCAAAAAGGCAGAAATTTCTTTTATTTTGGTACAAAATTGCAGAAATTTTTCTTATTTTGGGCAAAAAAACAGAAATTTCCCATATTTTGGTGCAAAAATGCTGAAATTCCCCTTATTTTGAGGTAAAAAGGCTGAAATTCCCATTATTGGGGGCAAAAAGGCAGAAATTTACCTTATTTTGGGGCAAAATTGCAGAAATTTCACTTATTTCAGGGTAATAAGTCAGAAATTTTCCTTATTTTGGGGCAAAAAAGAAAGAAATTCCCTATGTTTTGGAGAAAAAAAAAGAAATTCCACTTATTTAGAGGCAAAAAAGCAGAATTTCCCCTTATTTTGGAGCAAAAATGAAGAAATTTCCCTTTTGTATGGCAAAAAGGTATGCATTCTTCTTATTTTCGGGCAAAAAAGCAGAAATTATCCGCATTTTGGAGCAAAATTGCAGAAAATTCCCTAATTGTGGGGCAAAAAGGCAGAAATTCCCTATATATTGGGGCAAAAAGAAATAAATTCTCCTTATTTTGGGGCAAAACTCAGAAGTTGCACTTATTTTGGGGCAAAATTGCAGAAATTTCACTTATTTCAGAAAAAAAGCAGAAATTTTCTTATTTTGGGGCAAAAAGGCAGAAATTTCTTTTGTTTTAGTACAAAATTGCAGAAATTTTTTTTATTTTGAAGCAAAAAGGCAGAAATTTCCCATATTTTGGGGCAAAAATGCAGAAATTCCCTTTATTTTGATGTAAAAAGGCTGAAAGTCCCTCTATTTGGGGTCAAAAAGGCAGCAATTTCCCTTATGTTGTGGCAAAATTGCAGAAATTTCACTTATTTTTGGGCAAAATTGCAGAAATTTCACTTATTTCAGGGAAAAAAAGCAGAAATTTTCTTATTTTGGGGCAAAAAGGCAGATATTTCTTTTATTTTGGTACAAAATTGCATAAATTTTTCTTATTTTGGGCAAAAAGACAGAAATTTCCCATATTTTGGGGCAAAAATGCAGAAATTCTCCATATTTTCAGGTAAAAATGCTGAAATTCCCCTTATTTTGAAGCAAAAAGGCAGAAATTCCCTTATTTTGGGGCAAAAAGCAGACATTTCTCTTATTTTGGGGAAAAATTTTAGAAATTTAACTTATTTCAGGGCAAAAAGTCAGAAATTCCCCTTATTTTGGGGCAAAAAGACAGAAATTTCATTTATTTTTGGGGAAAAGTCAGAAATTGCACTTATTTTGATTCCAAAAGGCAGAAAATCCCCTTATTTTGGGGTAAAAATGAAGAAATTTCCCTTTTTTATGGCAAAAAAATATACATTCCCTTTATTTTCGGGCAAAAAGGCAGAAATTCCACGTATTTTGGAGAAAAAGTGCAGAAATTCCCTTAATTTTGGGGCAAAAACGCAGAACTTCACCTTATTTTGGGGTAAAACTGCCGAAATTTCACTTATTTAAGGCAAAATGGCAGAAATTCCCTTTATTTTCGGCAAAAAAGGCAGAAAATCCCCGTACTTTGGAGCAAAATTGCAGAAATTCACCTAATTTTGGGTAAAACATGCAGTAATTTTCTTTATTTTGGGGCAAAAAGGCAGAAATTCCCCTTATTTGGGGGCAAAAGGCAAGAATTCCCCTTATTTTAGGGCAAAATTGCAGAAATTTCCCTTATTTGGGGACAAAAAACAGAAATTCCCTTTATTTTGGGGCAAAATTGCAGAAAATTCCCTTATTATGGGGAAAAATTGCAGAAATTTCTTTTATTTTAAGGCAAAATTGCAGATATTTCACTTATTTCAGAGAAAAAAAGCAAAAATTATTCTTATTTTAGGGCAAAATTCAGAAATTCCCATTATTTTGGGGCAAAAAGGCAGAAATTCACCTTATTTTGGGGTAAAATTTCAGACATTTCACATATTTCAGGGCAATAAGGCAGAAATTCCTCTTATTTGGGGGCAAAAAGGCAGAAATTCCCCTTATTTGGGGATAAAATTGCAGAAATTTCCCTTGTTTGGGGGCAAAAAGGCAGAAAATCCCCTTAATTTTGGGCAAAAAGACAGATATTCCCCGTATTTTGGAGCAAAATTGCAGAAATTCCCCTAATATTGGGGCAAAAATGAAGAAATTCCCTTTATTTGGGGCAAATTGGCAGAAGTTCCTCTTATTTTTGGGAAAAGAGGCAGAAATTCCCTGTATTTTGAAGCAAAATTGCAGAAACTCCCTTAATTTGGGGGCAAAAAGGCAGAAATTCCCTTTATTTTGGGGCAAAAATACAGAAATTCTCCTTATTTCGGGGCAAAATTCAGAAATTTCCCTTATTTTGGGGCAAAATTTTAGAAATTTCTTTTATTTTGGTACAGAATTGCAGAAATTTTTCTTATTTTGTGGCAAAAAGCAGAAATTATCCATATTTTGGTGCAAAAAGGCTGAAATTCCCCTTATTTTTCGGTAAAATGCTGAAATTCCCCATATTTTGGGGCAAAAAGGTAGAAATTCCCCTCATTTTGGGGCAAAAAAACACAAATTTCCCTTATTTTCGGGCCAAATTGCAGATATTTCATTTATTTCAGAGCAAAAAGTCAGAAATTACTTTTATTTTGGGGCAAAAGGCATAAATTTCTTTTATTTTGGTACAAAATTGAAGAAATTTTCTTTATTTTGTAACAAAAAGTCAGAAATTCCCCTTATTTTGAGGTAAAAAGGCTGAAATTTCCTTTATTTTGAAGCAAAAAGGCAGAAATTCCCTTTACTTTGTGGCAAAAAGGCAGAAATTCCCGTTAATTGGGGCAGAAAAGCAAAAATTTTCCTTATTTGGGGACAATAAGGCAGAAATTCCCCATATTTTGTGGCAAAAAGGCAGAAATTCCCCTTATTTGGAGGTAAAATGCTGAAATTCCCCTTATTTTGGCAAAAAAACAGAACTTTCCCATATTTTGGGGCAAAATTGCAGAAATTTCACTTATTTCAGGGCAAAAAGTCAGAAATTTGCCTTATTTTGGGGCAAAAAGCAGAAATTCTCCTAATTTTGGGGCCAAAAACAGAAATTCCTCTTATTTTGAGGTAAAATCGTGGAAATTTCAAATATATCAGGGCAAAAACAGAAATTCCACTTTATTTCTTGCAATAAGACAGAAATTCCTCGCATTTTGGAGAAAATTTCAGAAATTCCCCTTATATTGGTGCAAAAATGCAGAAATTCTTTTTATTTTAGTTCAATACGGCAGAAATTCCCCGTATTTTGAAGCAAAATTGCACATATTCCCCTAATTTTGAGGGAAAATGCAGAAATTCACATTATTTTTGGGCAAAAAGACAGAAATTCTCCTTATTTTAGGGCAAAAAGTCAGAAATTCCCCTTATTTTGGGGCAAAATTCCAGAAATTTTCTTTATTTTGGGGCAAAATTGCAGAAATCTCCCTTATTTTGGTGCAAAATTACAGAAATTTCATTTATTTCAGAGAATAAATGCAGAAATTTCTCTTATTTTGGAGCAAAAAGACAGAAATTACTTTTATTTTGGTACAAAATTGAAGAAATTTTCTTTATTTTGGGGCAAAAATACAGAAATTTCCCATATTTTTGGACAAAAAGGCCGAGATTCCCCTTATTATGAGGTAAAAAGGCTGAAATTCCCCTTATTTTGGAACAAAAAGACAGAAATTTCCCTTATTTTGTGGAAAAAGGCAGAAATTTCTCTTATTTTGGGGCAAAATTGCAGAAATTTCACTTATTTCAGGGTAATAAGTCAGAAATTTTCCTTATTTTGGGGCAAAAAAGACAGAAATTGCCTTTGTTTTGGGGGAAAGAGACAGAAATTCCACTTATTTAGAGGCAAAAAAGCAGAAATTCTCCTTGTTTTAGAGCAAAAATGAAGAAATTTTTCTTTTTTATGGCAAAAAGGTATGCATTTTTCTTATTTTCGAGCAAAAAGGCAGAAATTTCCTGTATTTTTGAGCAAAATTGCAGAAATTCCCCTAATTGTGGGGCAAAAAGGCAGATATTCCTTATATGTTGGGGCAAAAAGACAGAAATTCTCTTTATTTTGGGGCAAAACACAGAAATTCCACTTATTTTGGGCAAAATTCCAGAAATTTTCCATATTTTGGGGCAAAATTGCAGAAATTTCACTTATTTTGGGGAAAAATTGCAGAAATTTCACTTATTTCAGGGAAAAAATGCAGAAATTTTATTATTTTGGGGCAAAAAGGCAGAAATTTCTTTTATTTTGGTACAAAATTGCAGAAATTTTTCTTATTTTGGGCAAAAAGGCACAAATTTCCCATATTTTGGTGCAAAAATGCAGAAATTCTCCTTATTTTGAGGTAAAAAGGCAGAAATTCCCCTTATTTGGGGGCAAAAAGGCAGAAATTTTCCTTATTTTGGGGCAAAATTGCAGAAATTTCACTTATTTCAGGGTAATAAGTCAGAAATTTTCCTTCTTTTGGGGCAAAAAAGACAGCAATTCCCTTTGTTTTGGGGGAAAAAGACAGAAATTCCACTTATTTAGAGGCAAAAAAGCAGAAATTCCCCTTATTTTGGAGCAAAAATGAAGAAATTTCCTTTTTTTATGGCAAAAAGGTATGCATTCTTCTTATTTTCGGGAAAAAAGGCAGAAATTCCCCGTATTTTGTAGCAAAATTACAGAAAATCCCCTAATTGTGGGGCAAAAAGGCAGAAATTCCCTATATGTTGGGGCAAAAAGACAGAAATTCTCCTTATTTTGGGGCAAAACTCAGAAATTTCAATTATTTTGGGGCAAAATTGCAGAAATTTCACTTATTTCAGGGAAAAAACACAGAAAATTCTTTTATTTTTGGGCAAAAAGTCAGAAATTGCTTTTATTCTGGTACAAAATTGCAGAAATTTTCTTTACTTTGGGGCAAAAATACAGAAATTCCCCATATTTTAGGGCAAAAAGGAAGAGATTCCCCTTCTTATGAGGGAAAAAGGCTGAAATTTCCCTTATTTTGGGGCAAAATTGCAGAAAATTCAATTATTTCAGGGTAATAAGTCAGAAATTTTTCTTATTTTGGGGCAAAAAAGACAGAAATTCCCTTTGTTTTGGGGGAAAGAGACAGAAATTCCACTTATTTAGAGGCAAAAAAAGCAGAAATTCCCCTTATTTTAGAGCAAAAATGAAGAAATTTCCCTTTTTTATGGCAAAAAGGTATGCATTCTTCTTATTTTCGGGCAAAAAGGCAGAAATTCCCTGTATTTTGGAGCAAAATTGCAGAAATTCCCCTAATTGTTTGGCAAAAAGGCAGATATTCCCTATATGTTGGGGAAAAAAGACAGAAATTCTCTTTATTTTGGGGCAAAACTCAGAAATTCCAGTTATTTTGGGCAAAATTCCAGAAATTTTGCTTATTTTGGGGCAAAATTGCAGAAATTTCACTTATTTTGGGGAAAAATTGCAGAAATTACACTTATTTCAGGGAAAAAAAGGAGAAATTTTTTTATTTTCGGGCAAAAAGGCAGAAATTTCTTTTATTTTGGTACAAAATTGCAGAATTTTTTTATTTTGGGCAAAAAGGCAGAAATTTCCTATATTTTGGTGCAAAAATGCAGAAATTCCCCTTATTTTGAGGTAAAAAGGCTGAAATTCCCATCATTTGGGGGCAAAAAGGCAGAAATTTTCCTTATTTTGGGGCAAAATTGCAGAAATTTCACTTATTTCAGGGTAATAAGTCAGAAATTTTCCATATTTTGGGGCAAAAAAGACAGAAATTTTCTTTGTTTTGGAGAAAAAAGACAGAAATTCCACTTATTTAGAGGCAAAAAAGCAGAAATTCCCCTTATTTTGGAGCAAAAATGAAGAAATTTCCCTTTTTTATGGCAAAAAGGTATGCATTCTTCTTATTTTCGGGAAAAAAGGCAGAAATTCCCCGTATTTTGTAGCAAAATTACAGATAATCCGCTAATTGTGGGGCAAAAAGGCAGAAATTCCCTATATGTTGGGGCAAAAAGACAGAAATTCTCCTTATTTTGGGGCAAAACTCAGAAATTTAACTTATTTTGGGGCAAAATTGCAGAAATTTCACTTATTTCAGAAAAAAAAGCAGAAATTTTCTTATTTTTGGCAAAAAGGCAGAAATTTCTTTTTTTTGTACAAAATTGCAGAAATTTTTCTTATTTTGGGGCAAAAAGGCAGAAATTTTCCATATTTTGGGGCAAAAATGCAGAAATTCCCCATATTTTGAGGTAAAAAGGATGAAATTTTCTTTATTTGAGGGCAAAAAAGCAGAAATTTCCCTTATTTTTGGGGCAAAATTGCAGAAATTTCACTTATTTTGGGGCAAAATTGAAGAAATTTGTCTTATTTTTGGCAAAAAGGCAGAAATTTCCCATATTTTGGTGCAAAAATGCAGAAATTCTCCTTATTTTCAGGTAAAAATGCTGTAATTCCTCTTATTTTGAAGTAAAAAGGCAGAAATTCCCCTTATTTTGGGTCAAAAAGAAGACATTTCCCTTATTTTGAGGAAAAATTTTAGAAATTTAACTTATTTCAGGGCAAAAATTCAAAAATTTCCCTTATTTTGGGGCAAAAAGACAGAAATTTTGTTTATTTTTTGGGAAAAGTCAGAAATTGCACTTATTTTGAGACAAAAAGGCGGAAAATCCCCTTATTTTGGGGTAAAAATGAAGAAATTTCCCTTTGTATGGCAAAAAGATATACATTTTTTTTATTTTCTGGCTAAAAGGCAGAAATTCCACGTATTTTGGAGCAAAATTGCAGAAATTCCCCTAATTTTTGGGCAAAAACGCAGAACTTCCCCTTATTTTGAAGTAAAACTGCAGAAATTTCACTTATTTCGCGGCAAAAAGGCAGAAATTCCCCGTATTTTGGAGCAAAATTGCAGAAATTCTCCTAATATTGGGGCAAAAATGCAGAAATTCCCTTTATTTTGGGCAAATCGGCAGATGTTCCCCTTATTTTCGGGAAAAGAGGCAGAAATTCCCTGTATTTTGAAGCAAAATTGCAGAAACTCCCCTAATTTGGGGGAAAAAAGGCAGAAAGTTCCTATATTTTGGGGCAAAAATACAGAAATTCTCCTTATTTCGGGGCAAAAATCAGAAATTTCCCTTATTTTGGGGCAAAATTTTAGAAATTTCTTTTATTTTGGTACAGAATTGCAGAAATTTTTATTTTGTGGCAAAAAGGCAGAAATTTTCCATATTTTGGTGCAAAAAGGCTGAAATTCCTCTTATTTTGAGGTAAAATGCTGAAATTCCCCATATTTTGGGGCAAAAAGGCAGAAATTCCCCTCATTTTGGAGCAAAAAGTCACAAATTACCCTTATTTTCGGGCCAAATTGCAGAAATTTTATTTATTTCAGGGCAAAAAGTCAGAAATTACTTTTATTTGGGGGCAAAAGGCATAAATTTCTTTTATTTTGGTACAAAATTGAAGAAATTTTCCTTATTTTGGAACAAAAAGTCAGAAATTCCCCATATTTTGGGGAAAAGGCAGAAATTCTCCTTATTTTGAGGTAAAAAGGCTGGAATTCCCATTATTTTGGGGCAAAAAGGCAGAAATTCCCTTTACTTTGTGGCAAAAAGGCAGAAATTCCCGTTAATTGGGGCAGAAAAACAAAAATTTTCCTTATTTGGGGGCAATAAGGCAGAAATTCCACAGATTTTGTGGCAAAAAGGCAGAAATTCCCCTTATTTGGAGGTAAAATGCTGAAATTCTTCTTATTTTAGCAAAAAGGCAGTAATTCCCTTATTTTGGGGCAAAATTGCAGAAATTTCACTTATTTCAGGGCAAAAAGTCAGAAATTTGCCTTATTTTGGGGCAAAAAGCAGAAATTCTCCTAATTTTGGGGCCAAAAACAGAAATTCCTCTAATTTTGAGGTAAAATTTTGGAAATTTCAAATATTTCAGGGCAAAAAGGCAGAAATTCCACTTTATTTGTTGCAATAAGACAGAAATTCCCCGTATTTTGGAGCAAAATTTCAGAAATTCCCCTTATATTGGTGCAAAAATGCAGAAATTCCCTTTATTTTGGTTCAATACGGCACAAATTCCCCGTATTTTAAAGCAAAATTGCACATATTCCCCCAATTTTGAGGGAAAATGCAGAAATTCACATTATTTTTGGGCAAAAAGACAGAAATTCTCCTTATTTCAGGGCAAAAAGTCAGAAATTCCCCTTATTTTGGGGCAAAATTCCAGAAATTTTCTTTATTTTGGGGCAAAATTGAAGAAATCTCCCTTATTTTGGGGCAAAATTACAGAAATTTCACTTATTTCAGGGAAAAACGCAGAAATTTCTCTTATTTTGGGGCAAAAAGCAGAAATTACTTTTATTTTGGAACAAAATTGCAGAAATATTCTTTATTTTGGGGCAAAAATACAGAAATTCCCCATATTTTAGGGCAAAAAGGCAGAGATTCCCCTTATTATGAGGTAAAAAGGCTGAAATTCCCCTTATTTTGGAGCAAAAAGACAGAAATTCCCCTTATTTTGTGGCAAAAAGGCAGAAATTTTCCTCATTTTGGGGCAAAATTGCAGAAATTTCACTTATTTCAGGGTAATAAGTCAGAAATTTTCCTTATTTTGGAGCAAAAAAGACAGAAATTCCCTTTGTTTTGGGGGAAAAAGACAGAAATTCCACTTATTTAGAGGGATAAAAGCAGAAATTTCCCTTATTTTGGAGCAAAAATGAAGAAATTTCCCTTTTTTATTGCAAAAAGGTATGCATTCTTCTTATTTTCGGGAAAAAAGGCAGAAATTCCCCGTATTTTGTAGCAAAATTACAGAAAATTTCCTAATTGTGGGGCAAAAGGGCAGAAATTCCCTATATGTTGGGGCAAAAAGACAGAAATTCTCCTTATTTTGGGGCAAAACTCAGAAATTTCACTTATTTTGGGGCAAAATTGCAGAAATTTAACTTATTTCAGGAAAAAAAGCAGAAATTTTCTTATTTTTGGCAAAAAGGCAGAAATTTCTTTTGTTTTGGTACAAAATTGCAGAAATTTTTCTTATTTTGGGGCAAAAATGCAGAAATTCTCCATATTTTGAGGTAAAAAGGCTGAAATTCCCTTTATTTGAGGGCAAAAAGGCAGAAATTTCCCTTATTTTGGGGCAAAATTGCAGAAATTTCACTTATTTTGGGGCAAAATTGCAGAAATTTGTCTTATTTTGGGCAAAAAGGCAGAAATTCTCCTTATTTTCAGGTAAAAATGCTGAAATTCCTCTTATTTTGAAGTAAAAAGGCAGAAATTCCCCTTATTTTGGGTCAAAAAGCAGACATTTCCCTTATTTTGAGGAAAAATTTTAGAAATTTAACTTATTTCAGGGCAAAAAGTCAGAAATTCCCCTTATTTTGGGGCAAAAATACAGAAATTTTGTTTATTTTGGGGGAAAAGTCAGAAATTGCACTTATTTTGAGTCAAAAAGGCAGAAAATCCCCTTATTTTGGGGTAAAAATGAAGAAATTTCCCTTTTTATGGCAAAAAGATATACATTTCCTTTATTTTCTGGCTAAAAGGCAGAAATTCCACGTATTTTGGAGCAAAATTGCAGAAATTCCCCTAATTTTTGGGCAAAAACGCAGAACTTCTCCTTATTTTGAAGTAAAACTGCAGAAATTTCACTTATTTCGCGGCAAAAAGGCAGAAATTCTCCGTATTTTGGAGCAAAATTGCAGAAATTCTCCTAGTATTGGGGCAAAAATGCAGAAATTCTCTTTATTTTGGGCAAATCGGCAGATGTTCCCCTTATTTTCGGGAAAAGAGGAAGAAATTCCCTGTATTTTGAAGCAAAATTGCAGAAACTCCCCTAATTTGGGGGAAAAAAGGCAGAAATTCCCTTTATTTTGGGGCAAAAATACAGAAATTCTCCTTATTTCGGGGCAAAAATCAGAAATTTCCCTTATTTTGAGGCAAAATTTAGAAATTTCTTTTATTTTGGTACAGAATTGCAGAAATTTTTCTTATTTTGTGGCAAAAAGGCAGAAATTTTCCATATTTTGGTGCAAAAAGGCTGAAATTCCTCTTATTTTGAGGTAAAATGCTGAAATTCCCCATATTTTGGGGCAAAAAGGCAGAAATTCATTTTGGAGCAAAAAGTCACAAATTACCCTTATTTTCAGGCCAAATTGCAGAAATTTTATTTATTTCAGGGCAAAAAGTCAGAAATTACATTTATTTCGGGCAAAAGGCATAAATTTCTTTTATTTTGGTACAAAATTGAAGAAATTTTCCTTATTTTGGAACAAAAAGTCAGAAATTCCCCATATTTTGGGGAAAGGCAGAAATTCTCCTTATTTTGAGGTAAATAGGCTGAAATTCCCGTTATTTTGGGGCAAAAAGGCAGAAATTCCCTTTACTTTGTGGCAAAAAGGCAGAAATTCCCGTTAATTGGGGCAGAAAAGCAAAAATTTTCTTTATTTGGGGGCAATAAGGCAGAAATTCCCCATATTTTGTGACAAAAAGGCACTAATTCCCCTTATTTGAAGGTAAAATGCTGAAATTCCCCTTATTTTGGCAAAAAGGCAGAAATTCCCCTTATTTTGGGGCAAAATTGCAGAAATTTCACTTATTTCAGGGCAGAAAGTGAGAAATTTGCCTTATTTTGGGGCAAAAAGCAGAAATTCTCCTAATTTTGGGGCCAAAAACAGAAATTCCTCTAATTTTGAGGTAAAATTTCTGAAATTTCAAATATTTCAGGGCAAAAAGGCAGAAATTCTACTTTATTTGTTGCAATAAGACAGAAATTCCCCGTATTTTGGAGCAAAATTTCAGAAATTCCCCTTATATTGGTGCAAAAATGCAGAAATTCCCTTTATTTTGGTTCAATACGGCAGAAATTCCCCGTATTTTAAAGCAAAATTGCACATATTTCCCTAATTTTGAGGGAAAATGCAGAAATTCACATTATTTTTGGGCAAAAAGACAGGAATTCTCCTTATTTCAGGTCAAAAAGTCAGAAATTCCCCTTATTTTGGGGCAAAATTTCAGAAATTTTCTTTATTTTGGGGCAAAATTGCAGAAATCTCCCTTATTTTGGGGCAAAAAGCAGAAATTACTTTTATTTTGGAAAAAATTGCAGAAATATTCTTTTTTTGGGGGGCAAAAATACAGAAATCCCTCATATTTTAGGGCAAAAAGGCAGAGATTCCCCTTATTATGAGGTAAAAAGGCTGAAATTCCCCTTATTTTGGGGCAAAAAGACAGAAATTCCCCTTATTTTTTGGCAAAAAGGCAGAAATTTTCCTCATTTAGGGGCAAAATTGCAGAAATTTCACATATTTCAGGGTAATAAGTCAGAAATTTTCCTTATTTTGGGGCAAAAAAGACAGAAATTCCCTTTGTTTTGGGGGAAAAAGACAGAAATTCCACTTATTTAGAGGTAAAAAAGCAGAAATTTTCCTTATTTTGGAGCAAAAATGAAGAAATTTCCCTTTTTTATGGCAAAAAGGTATGCATTCTTCTTATTTTCGGGCAAAAATGCAGAAATTCTTCGCATTTTGGAGCAAAATTGAAGAAAATCCCCTAATTGTGGGGCAAAAAGGCAGAAATTCCCTATATGTTGGGGCAAAAAAACAGAAATTCTCCTTATTTTGGGACAAAACTCAGAAATTCCACTTATTTTGGAGCAAAATTGCAGAAATTTCACTTATTTTGGATCAAAATTGCAGAAATTTCACTTATTTTGGCGCAAAATTGCAGAAATTTCACTTATTTCAGGGAAAAAATAACAGAAATTTTCTTTATTTTGTGGCAAAAAGGCAGAAATTTCTTTTTATTTTGGTACAAAATTGCAGAAATTTTTCTTATTTTGGGGCAAAAAGGCAGAAATTTCCCATATTTTGGGGCCAAAATGCAGAAATTCCTTTTATTTTGAGGTAAAAAGGCTGAAATTCCCTTTATTTGGGGGCAAAAAGGCAGAAATTTTCCTTATTTTGGGGCAAAATTCCAGAAATTTTCTTTATTTTGGGGCAAAATTGCAGAAATCTCCCTTATTTTGTGGCATAATTACAGAAATTTCACTTATTTCAAGGAAAAAACGCAGAAATTTCTCTTATTTTGGGGCAACAAGGCAGAAATTGCTTTTATTTTGGTACAAAATTGCAGAAATTTTCTTTATTTTCGGGCAAAAATACAGAAATTCCCCATATTTTAGGGCAAAAAGCAGAGATTACCCTTATTATGAGGTAAAAAGGCTGAAATTCCCTTTATTGGGGGGCAAAAAGGCAGAAATTTCCCTTCTTTAGGGGCAAAATTGCAGAAATTTCACTTATTTCAGGATAATAAGTAAGAAATTTTCCTTATTTTGGGGCAAAAAAGGCAGAAATTCCCTTTGTTTTGGGGGAAAAGGACACAAATTCCACTTATTTAGAGGCAAAAATACAGAAATTCCCCTTATTATGGAGCAAAAATGAAGAAATTTCCCTTTTTTATGGCAAAAAGGTATGCATTCTTCTTATTTTCGGGCAAAAAGGCAGAAATTCCCTGTATTTTGGAGCAAAATTGCAGAAATTCCCCTAATTGTGGGGCAAAAAGACAGAAATTCTCCTTATTTGGGGGCAAAACTCAGAAATTTCACTTATTTTGGGGCAAAATTGCAGAAATTTCACTTATTTCAGAAAAAAAAGCAGAAATTTTCTTATTTTGGGGCAAAAAAGCAGAAATTTCCTATATTTTGGGGCAAAAATGCAGAAATTCCCCTTATTTTGAGGTAAAAAGGCTGAAATTCCCCTTATTTGTGGGCAAAAAGGCAGAAATTTCCCTTATTTTGGGGCAAAATTGCAGAAATTTCACTTATTTCAGGGTAATAAGTCAGAAATTTTCTGTATTTTGGGGCAAAAAAGAAAGAAATTCCGTTTGTTTTGGGGGAAAATGACAGAAATTCCACTTATTTAGAGGCAAAGAAGCAGAAATTTCCCTTATTTTGGAGCAAAAATAAAGAAATTTCCCTTTTTTATGGCAAAAGATATACATTCCCTTTATTTTTGGGCAAAAAGGTAGAAATTCCCTGTATTTTGGAGCAAAATTGCAGAAATTCCCCTAATTTTTGGGGCAAAAATACAGAAATTCTCCTTATTTGGGGGCAAAACTCAGAATTTTCACTTATTTTGGGGCAAAATTGCAGAAATTTCAATTATTTCAGAAAAAAAGCAGAAATTTTCTTATTTTGGGGCAAAAAGGCAGAAATTTCTTTTATTTTGTTACAAAATTGCAGAAACTGTTCTTATTTTGGGGCAAAAAGGCAGAAATTTTCCATATTTTGGGGCAAAAATGCAGAAATTCCCCTTATTTTGAGGGAAAAAGGCTGAAATTCCCCTTATTTGGGGGCAAAAAGGCAGAAATTTTACACATTTTGGGGCAAAATTGCAGAAATTTCACTTATTTCAGGGTAATAAGTCAGAAATTTTCCTTATTTTGGGGCAAAAAAGACAGAAATTCCCTTTGTTTTGGGGGAAAAAGACAGAAATTCCACTTATTTAGAGGCAAAAAAGCAGAAATTCCCCTTATTTTGGAGCAAAAATGAAGAAATTTCCTTTTTTTATGGCAAAAAGGTATGCATTCTTCTTATTTTGGGGAAAAAAAGCAGAAATTCCCCGTATTTTGTAGCAAAAGTACAGAAAATCCCCTAATTGTGGGGCGAAAAGGCAGAAATTCCCTATATGTTGGGGCAAAAAGACAGAAATTCTTCTTATTTTGGTGCAAAACTCAGAAATTCCACTTATTTTGGGGCAAAATTGCAGAAATTTCACTTATTTTGGGGCAAAATTGCAGAAATTTCAATTATTTCAGAAAAAAAAGCAGAAACTTTTTTATTTTGGGGCAAAAAGGCACAAATTTCTTTTATTTTGGTACAAAATTGCAGATATTTTTCTTATTTTGGGCAAAAAGGGAGAAATTTCTTATATTTTGGGGCAAAAATGCAGAAATTTTCCTTATTTTGAGGTTAAAAGGCTGAAATTTCCTTTATTTGGGGGCAAAAAGGCAGAAATTTTCCTTATTTTGGGGCAAAATTCCAGAAATTTTCTTTATTTTGGGGCAAAATTGCAGAAATATCCCTTATTTTGTGGCAAAATTACAAAAATTTCACTTATTTCAGGGAAAAAAAACGCAGAAATTCCTCTTATTTTGGAGCAAAAAGGCAGAAATTGCTTTTATTTTGGTACAAAATTGCAGAAATTTTCTTTATTTCGTGGCAAAAATACAGAAATTCCCCATATTTTAGGGCAAAAAGCAGAGATTACCCTTATTATGAGGTAAAAAGGCTAAAATTTCCCTTATTTTGTGGCAAAAAGAAAGAAATTCCCCTTATTTTGTGGCAAAAAGGCAGAAATTTCCCTTATTTTGGGGCTAAATTGCAGAAATTTCACTTATTTCAGGGTAATAAGTCAGAAATTTTCCTTATTTTGAGGTAAAAAGGCTAATATTTTCCTTCTTTGTGGGCAAAAAGGCAGAAATTTCCCTCATTTTGGGGCAAAATTACAGAAATTTCACTTATTTCAGGGTAATAAGTCAGAAATTTTTCTTATTTTGAGGCAAAAATGACAGAAATTCCCTTTGTTTTGTGGGAAAAAGACAGAAATTCCACTTAATTAGAGGCAAAAAAGCAGAAATTCCCCTTATTTTGGAGCAAAAATGAAGAGATTTTCCTTTTTATGGCAACAAGGTATGCATTCTTCTTATTTTCGGGCAAAAAGGCAGAAATTTCCCGTATTTTTGAGCAAAATTGCAGAAATTCCCCTAATTGTGGGGCAAAAAGGCAGAAATTCCCGATATATTGGGGCAAAAATACAGAAATTCTCTTTATTTGGGGGCAAAACTCAGAATTTTCACTAATTTTGGGGCAAAATTGCAGAAATTTCAATTATTTCAGAAAAAAAGGAGAAATTTTTTTATTTTGGGGCAAAAAGATAGAAATTTCTTTTATTTTGGTAAAAAATTGCAGATATTTTTCTTATTTTGGGGCAAAAAGGGAGAAATTTCCCATATTTTGGGGCAAAAATGCAGAAATTCCCCTTATTTTGAGGTAAAAAGGCTGAAATTCCCTTTATTTGGGGGCAAAAAGGCAGAAATTTTCTTTCTTTTGTGGCAAAATTCCAGAAATTTTTTTTTGGGGCAAAATTGCAGAAATCTCCCTTATTTTGTGGCAAAATTACAGAAATTTCATTTATTTCAGGAAAAAACGCAGAAATTTCTCTTATTTTGGGGCAAAAAGGCAGAAATTGCTTTTATTTTGGTACAAAATTGCAGAAATTTTCTTTATTTTGGGGCAAAAATACAGAAATTCCCCATATTTTAGGGCAAAAAGCAGAGATTACCCTTATTATGAGGTAAAAAGGCTGAAATTCCCTTTATTTGGGGGCAAAAAGGCAGAAATTTCCCTTCTTTAGGGGCAAAATTGCAGAAATTTCACCTATTTCAGGGTAATAAGTCTGAAATTTTCCCTATTTTGGGGCAAAAAAGACAGAAATTCCTTTTGTTTTGGGGTAAAAAGACAGAAATTCCAATTATTTAGAGGCAAAAAATCAGAAATTCCCCTGATTTTGGAAAAAAATGAAGAAATTTCCCTTTTTTATGGCAAAAAGGTATGCATCTTCTTATTTTCGGGCAAAAAGGCAGAAATTCCCTGTATTTTGAAGAAAAATTGCAGAAATTCACCTAATTGTGGGGCAAAAAGGCAGAAATTCCCAATATGTTAGGGCAAAAAGACAGAAATTCTCCTTATTTTGGGGCAAAACTAAGAAATTTCACTTATTTGGGGCAAAATTGCAGAAATTTCACTTATTTCAAGAAAAAAAGTAGAAATTTTCTTATTTTGGGGCAAAAAGGCAGAAATTTCTTTTATTTTGGTACAAAATTGCAGAAATTTTTCTTATTTTGGAAAAAGGCAGAAATTTCCCATATTTTGGGGCAAAAATGCAGAAATTCCCCTTATTTTAAGGTAAAAATGCTGAAATTCCCATTATTTGGGGGCAAAAAGGCAGAGATTTCCCTTATTTTGGGGCAAAACTCAGAAATTTCAATTATTTTGGGGCAAAATTGCAGAAATTTCACTTATTTCCGAAAAAAAAGCAGAAATTTTCTAATTTGGGGGCAAAAAGGCAGATATTTCTTTTATTTTGGTACAAAATTGCAGAAATTTTTCTTATTTTGGGGCAAAAAGACAGACATTTCCCATATTTTGGGGCAAAAATGCAGAAATTCCTTTTATTTTGAGGTAAAAAGGCTGAAATTCCCCTTATTTGGGGGCAAAAAGCCAGAAATTTCCCTTATTTTGTGGCAAAATTGCAGAAATTTCACTTATTTCAGGGTAATAAGTCAGAATTTTTCCTTATTTTCGGGCAAAAAGACAGAAATTCCCTTTGTTTTGGGGGAAAAAGACAGAAATTCCACTTATTTAGAGGCAAAAAAGCAGAAATTCCCCTTATTTTGGAGCAAAAATGAAGAAATTTCCTTTTTTTATGGCAAAAAGGTATGCATTCTTCTTATTTTCAAGCAAAAAGGCAGAAATTCCTAGTATTTTGGAGCAAAATTGCTGAAATTCCCCTAATTGTGGGCCACAAAGGCAGAAATTCCCTGTATTTTGGAGCAAAATTGCAGAAATTCCTTTAATTGTGGGGCAAAAAGGCAGAAATTCCCTATATGTTGTGGCAAAAATACAGAAATTCTCCTTATTTGAGGGCAAAAATCAGAATTTTCACTTATTTTGGGGCAAAAGTGCAGAAATTTCAATTATTTCAGAAAAAAGGCAGAAATTTTCTTATTTTGGGGCAAAAAGACAGAAATTTCTTTTATTTTGGTACAAAATTGCAGCAATTTTTCTTATTTTGGGGCAAAAAGGCAGAAATTTCCCATATTTTTGGGCAAAAATTCAGAAATTCCCGTTAATTTGAGGTAAAAAGGCTGAAATTCCCTTTATTTGGGGGCAAAAAGGCAGAAATTTTCCTTATTTTGTGGCAAAATTCCAGAAATTTTCTTTATTTTGGGGCAAAATTGCAGAAATCTCCCTTATTTTGTGGCAAAATTACAGAAATTTCACTTATTTCAGGAAAAAACGCAGAAATTTCTCTTATTTTGGGGCAAAAAGGCAGAAATTGCTTTTATTTTGGTACAAAATTGCAGAAATTTTCTTTATTTTGGGGCAAAAATACAGAAATTCCCCATATTTTAGGGCAAAAAGCAGAGATTACCCTTATTATGATGTAAAAAGGCTGAAATTTCCTTTATTTGGGGTCAAAAAGGCAGAAATTTCCCTTTTTTAGGGGCAAAATTGCAGAAATTTCACCTATTTCAGGGTAATAAGTCTGAAATTTTCCCTATTTTGGGGCAAAAAAGACAGAAATTCCTTTTGTTTTGGGGTAAAAAGACAGAAATTCCAATTATTTAGAGGCAAAATATCAGAAATTCCCCTGATTTTGGAGAAAAATGAAGAAATTTCCCTTTTTTATGGCAAAAAGGTATGCACCTTCTTATTTTCGGGCAAAAAGGCAGAAATTCCCTGTATTTTAAAGCAAAATTGCAGAAATTCACCTAATTGTGGGGCAAAAAGGCAGAAATTCCCTATATGTTAGGGCAAAAAGACAGAAATTCTCCTTATTTTGGGGCAACACTCAGAAATTCCACATGTTTTGGGGCAAAATTCCAGAAATTTCCCTTATTTTGGGGCAAAATTGCAGAAATTTCACTTATTTTAAGGCAAAATTGCAGAAATTTCACTTATTTCAAGAAAAAAGGCAGAAGTTTTCCTTATTTTTGGGCAAAAAGGCAGAAATTCCAAATATTTTGTGGCAAAAATGCAGAAATTCCCCTTATTTTGAGGTAAAAAGGCCGAATTTCCCCTTATTTGGGGGCAAAAAGGCAGAAATTTCCCTTATTTTGGGGCAAAATTGCAGAAATTTCACTTACTTCAGGGTAATAAGTGAGAAATTTTCCTTATTTTGGGGCATAATTGCAGAAATTCCACATATTTTGGGGCAAAATTGCAGAAATTTTACTTGTTTCAGAAAAAAAAGCAGAAATTTTCTTTTTTGGGGCAAAAAGTCCGAAATTTCTATTATTTTTGTACAAAATTGCAGACTTTGTTCTTATTTTGGGGCAAAAAGGCAGAAATTCCTTGTATTTTGGAGCAAAATTGCAGAAATTCCCCTAATTGTGGGGCAAAAAGCCAGAAATTCCCTATATGTTGGGGCAAAAAGACAGAAATTCTCCTTATTTTGGGGCAAAACTCAGAAATTTTACTTATTTTTGGGCAAAATTGCAGAAATTTCACTTATTCCAGAAAAAAAGCAGAAATTTTATTATTTTGGGGCAAAAATACAGAAATTTCTTTTATTTTGGTACAAAATTGCAGAAATTTTTCTTATTTTGGGAAAAAAGCCGGAAATTTCCCATATTTTGGGGCAAAAATGCAGAAATTACCCTTATTTTAAGGTAAAAATGCTGAACTTCCCCTTATTTGGGGGCAAAAAGGCAGAAATTTCCCTTATTTTGGGGCAAAACTTAGAAATTTCAATTATTTTGGGGTAAAATTGCAGAAATTTCACTTATTTCCGAAAAAAAAAATTTTCTAATTTTGGGTCAAAAAGGCAGATATTTCTTTTATTTTGGTACAAAATTGCAGAAATTTTCCTTATTTTGGGGCAAAAAGGCAGACAGTTCCCATATTTTGGGGCAAAAATGCAGAAATTCCCCTTATTTTGAGGTAAAAAGGCTGAAATTCCCATTATTTGGGGGCAAAAAGGCAGAAATTTCCTTTATTTTGGGGCAAAATTGCAGAAATTTCACTTATTTCAGAATAATAAGTCAGAAATTTTTTTATTATGGGGCAAAAAGACAGAAATTCCCTTTGTTTTGGGAAAAAAAGACAGAAATTCCACTTATTTAGAGGAAAAAAAGCAGAAATTCCCCTTATTTTGGAGCAAAAATGAAGATATTTCCCTTTTTTATGGCAAAAAGGTATGCATTCTTCTTATTTTCGGGAAAAAAGACAAAAATTCCCCGTATTTTCGAGCAAAATTGCAGAAATCCCCCTAATTGTGGGCCAAAAAAGCAGAAATTCCCTATATGTTGGGGCAAAAAGACAGAAATTCTCCTTATTTTGGGGCAAAACTCAGAAATTTCACTTATTTTAGGGCAAAATTGCAGAAATTTCACTTATTTCAGAAAAAAAGTAGAAATTTTCTTATTTTCGGGCAAAAAGGCAGAAATTTCTTTTATTTTGGTACAAAATTGCAGAAATTTTTCTTATTTTGGGGCAAAAAGGCAGAAATTTCCCATATTTTGGGGCAAAAAGGCAGAAATTCCCCTTATTGTGGGATAAAATTGCAGAAATTTCCCTTGTTTGGGGGCAAAAAGGCAGAAAATCCCCTTAATTTCGGGCAAAAAGGCAGAAATTCCCGGTATTTTGGAGCAAAATTGCACAAATTCTTCTAATATTGGGGCAAAAATGCAGAAATTCCCTATATTTGGGGCAAATCGGCAGAAGTTCCCCTTATTTTCGGGAAAAGAGGCAGAAATTCCCTGTATTTTGAAGCAAACTTGCAGAAACTCCCCTAATTTTGGGGGCAAAAAGGCAGAAATTCCCTTTATTTTGAGGCAAAATTACAAAAATTATCCTTATTTCGGGGCAAAAATCAGAAATTTCCCTTATTTAGGGGCAAAATTTAGAAATTTCTTTTATTTTGGTACAGAATTGCAGAAATTTTTCTTATTTTGTGGCAAAAAAGCAGAAATTTTTCATATTTTGGTGCAAAAAGGCTGAAATTCCCCTTATTTTGAGGTAAAATGCTGAAATTCCCCATATTTTCGGGCAAAAAGGCACAAATTTCCCTAATTTTCGGGCAAAATTGCAGAAATTACATTTATTTCAGGGCAAAAAGTCAGAAATTACTTTTATTTTGGGGTAAAAAGGAGAAATTTCTTTTATTTTGTACAAATTTGAAGAAATTTTCCTTATTTTGGAAAAAAAAAGTCAGAAATTCTTCATATTTTGGGCAAAAGGAATAAATTCCCTTTATTTTGAGATGAAAAGGCTGAAATTCCCGTTATATTGGGGCAAAAAGGCAGAAATTCCCTTTACTTTGTGGCAAAAACGCAGAAATTCCCGTTAATTGAGGCAGAAAAGCAAAAATTTTCCTTATTTGGTGGCAATAGGCAGAAATTCCCCATATTTTGTGGCAAAAAGGCAGAAATTCCCCTTATTTGGAGGTAAAATGCTGAAATTCCCCTTATTTTGGCAAAAAGGCAGAAATTTCTCTTATTTTTGGGTAAAATTGCAGAAATTTCACTTATTTCAGGGCAACATTCAAAAATTCCCCTTATTTTGGGGCAAAAAACAGAAATTCCGTTTATTTTTGGGTAAAAAGGCAGAAATTTCATGTATTTTGAGGTAAAAAAGAAGAAATTCCTCTTATTTGGGGGCAAAAATGAAGAAATTTTACTTTTTTGTGGCAAAAGGTATACATTCCCCTTATTTTCTGGCAAAAAAGCAGAAATTCCCCGTATTTTGGAGCAAAATTGCAGAAAATCCCCTAATTGTGGGGCAAAAAGGCAGAAATTCCCTATATGTTGGGGCAAAAAAACAGAAATTCTTTTTATTTTGGGGAAAAACTCAAAAATTCCACTTATTTTGTGGCAAATTTCCAGATATTTCCCTTATTTTAGGGCAAAATTGCAGAAATTTCACTTATTTCAGGGCAAAATTCAAAAATTCCCTTTATTTTGGGGCAAAAAGACAGAAATTCCGTTTATTTTTGGGTAAAAAGGCAGAAATTTAACTTATTTTGAAATAAAAAGGAAAAAATTCATCTTATTTTGGGGCAAAAATGAAAAAATTTCACGTTTTTGTGGCAAAAGGTATACATTCCCCTTATTTTCGGGCAAAAAAGCAGAAATTCCCATATTTTGGAGCAAAATTGCAGAAAATCCCCTAATTGTGGGGCAAAAAGGCAGAAATTCCCTATATGTTGGGGCAAAAAGACAGAAATTCTCCTTATTTTGGGGAAAAACTCAGAAATTCCACTTATTTTGGGAAGAAAATCCAGAAATTTCCCTTATTTTGGGGCAAAATTGCAGAAATTTCACTTATTTCAGGGAAAAATGCAGAAATTTTCTTATTTTGGGGCAAAAAGTCAGAAATTCCTAATATTTTGTGGCAAAAATTCAGAAATTCCCCTTATTTTGTGTCAAAAAGGCAGAAATTTCCCTTATTTTGAGGAAAATAACAGAAATTTCACTTATTTCAGGGCAAAATTCAAAAATTCATTTTATTTTGGGGCAAAAAGACAGAAATTCCGTTTATTTTTGGGTAAAAAGGCAGAAATTTCACTTATTTTGAGGTAAAAAGGCTGAAATTCCTCTTATTTTGGGGCAAAAATGAAGAAATTTCCCTTTTTTGTGGCAAAAGTTATACATTCCCCTTATTTTTGGGAAAAAAAGCAGAAATTCCCCGTATTTTGGAGCAAAATTGCAGAAATTCCCCTAGTTGTGGGGCAAAAACGCAGAACTTACCCTTATTTTGAGGTAAAACTGCAGAAATTTCACTTATTTTGCGGCAAAATGGCAGAAATTTCCTTTATTTTCGGTGAAAAATGCAGAAAATCCTTGTATTTTGGAGCAAAATTGCAGAAATTCACCTAATTTTGGGGTAAAACATGCAGTAGTTTTCTTTATTTTGGGGCAAAAAGGCAGAAATTCCCCTTATTTTGGGGCAAAAAGCAGACATTTCCTTATTTTGGGGAAAAATTTTAGAAATTTAACTTATTTCAGGGCAAAATGTCAGAAATAACCCTTATTTTGGGGCAAAAATACAGAAATTCCGTTTATTTTTGGGAAAAGTCAGAAATCGCACATATTTTGAGTCTAAAAGGCGGAAAATCCCCTTATTTTTGGGTAAAAATGAAGAAATTTCCCTTTTTATGGCAAAAAGGCATACATTCCCTTTATTTTCAGGCAAAAAGGCAGAAATTCTCAGTATTTTGGAGCAAAATTGCAGAAATTCCCCTAATTTTGTGGCAAAAATGCAGAACTTCCCTTTATTTTGGGGTAAAACTGCAGAAATTTCACTTATTTCGCGGCAAAATGGCAGAAATTCCCTTTATTTTCGGCGAAAAAGGCAGAAAATCCCCGTATTTTGGAGCAAAATTGTAGAAATTCACCTAATTTTGGGGTAAAACATGCAGTAATTTTCTTTATTTTGGGGCAAAAAGGCAGAAATTTTCCATATTTTGGTGCAAAAAGGCTGAAATTCCCGTTATTTTGAGGTAAAATGCTGAAATTCTCTATATTTTGGGGCAAAAGGGCAGAAATTCCCCACATTTTGGGGCAAAAAGGCACAAATTTCCCTTATTTTCGGGCAAAATTGCAGAAATTACATTTATTTCAGGGCAAAAATTCAGAAATTACTTTTATTTTGGGGTAAAAAGGAGAAATTTCTTTTATTTTGGTACAAAATTGAAGAAATTTTCCTTATTTTGGAACAAAAAGTCAGAAATTCTCCATATTTTGGGCAAAAGGAATAAATTCCCCTTACTTTGAGATAAAAAGGCTGAAATTCCTGTTATTTTGGGGCAATAATGCAGAAATTCCCCTTATTTGGAGGTAAAATGCTGAAATTCTCCTTATTTTGGCAAAAAGGCAGAAATTTCCCTTATTTTGGGGCAAAATTGCAGAAATTTCACTTATTTCAGGGCAAAAAGACAGAAATTTGCCTCATTTTGGGGCAAAAATCAGAAATTCTCCTAATTTTGGGGCCAAAAACAGAAATTCCCCTTATTTTGGGGTAAAATTGTGGAAATTTCAAATATTTCAGGGCAAAAAGGCAGAAATTCCACTTCATGTCGGGCAATAAGGCAGAAATTCCCTCTTATTTTGGAGCAAAATTTCAGAAATTCCCCTTATGTTTGTGCAAGAATGCAGAAATTCTTTTTATTTTGGTGCAATAAGGCAGAAATTCTCCGTATTTTGAAGCAAAATTGCACATATTCCCCTAATTTTGAGGGAAAATGCAGAAATTCACATTATTTTGGGGCAAAAAGACAGACATTCTCCTTATTTCAGGGCAAAAAGTAAGAAATTCCCCTTATTTTGGGGCAAAATTCCAGAAATTTCCTTTATTTTGGGGCAAAATTGTAGAAATCTCCCTTATTTTGTGGTAAAATTACAGAAATTTCACTTATTTCAAAGAAAAAATGCAGAAATTTCTCTTATTTTGGGGCAAAAATGCAGAAATTCCCCATATTTGGGGGCAAAAGCAGAGATTCCCCTTATTATGAGGTAAAATGCTAAAATTCCCCATATTTTGGGGCAAAAAGACAGAAATTCCCCTTATTTTGTGGCAAAAAGGCAGAAATTTCACTTATTTTGGAGAAAAACTCAGAATTTCCAATTATTTTGGGGCAAAATTCCAGAAATTTCCCTTATTTTGGGGCAAAATTGCAGAAATTTCACTTATTTCAGGGAAAAAAGGCAGAAATTTTCTTATTTTGGGGCAAAAAGTCAGAAATTCCTAATATTTTGTGGCAAAAATTCAGAAATTCCCATTATTTTGTGTCAAAAATGCAGAAATTTCCTTTATTTTGGGGCCAAATTACAAAATTTCACTTATTTCAGGGCAAAATTCAAAAATTCCTTTTATTTTGGGGCAGAAAGACATTAATTCAGTTTATTTTTGGGTAAAAAGGCAGAAATTTCACTTATTTTGAGGGAAAAAGGCTGAAATTCCTCTTATTTTGGGGCAAAAATGAAGAAATTTCCCTTTTTTGTGGCAAAAGGTATACATTCCCCTTATTTTTGGGAAAAAAAGCAGAAATTCCCCGTATTTTGGAGCAAAATTGCAGAAATTCCCCTAGTTGCGGGGCAAAAACGCAGAACTTACCCTTATTTTGAGGTAAAACTGCAGAAATTTCACTTATTTCGCGGCAAAATGGGAGAAATTCCCTTTATTTTCGGCGAAAAAGGCAGAAAATCCCCGTATTTTGGAGCAAAATTGCAGAAATTCACCTAATTTTGGGGTAAAACATGCAGTAATTTTCTTTATTTTGGGGCAAAAAGGCAGAAATTCCCCTTATTTTGCGGCAAAAAACAGACTTTTCCCTTATTTAGGGGAAAAATTTTAGAAATTTAACTTATTTCAGGGCAAAAAGTCAGAAATTCTCCTTATTTTGGGGCAAAAAGACAGAAATTCTGTTTATTTTTCGGAAAAAGTCAAAAATCGCACTTATTTTGAGTAAAAATACGAAAAAAACCTTTATTTTGGGGCAAAAATGAAGAAATTTCCCTTTTTTATGGCAAAAAGTCATACATTCCCTTTATTTTCGGGCAAAAAGGCAGAAATTCCCCGTATTTTGGAGCAAAATTGCAGAAATTTCCCTAATTTTGGGGCAAAATGCAGAACTTCCCCTTATTTTGGGGTAAAACTGCAGACATTTCACTTATTTCGCGGCAAAATGGCAGAAATTCCCTTTATTTTCGGCGAAAAAGGCAGAAAATCCCCATATTTTGGAGCAAAATTGCAGAAATTCACCTATTTTGTGGTAAAACATGCAGTAATTTTCTTTATTTTGGAGCAAAAAGGCAGAAATTCCCCTTATTTTGGGGCAAAAAGCAGACATTTCCATTATTTTGGGGAAAAATTTTAGAAATTTAACTTATTTCAGGGGAAAAAGTCAGTAATAACCCTTATTTTGGGCCAAAAAGACAGAAATTCCGTTTATTTTTGGGGAAAAGTCAGAAATCGCACATATTTTGAGTCAAAAAGGCTAAAAATCCCCTTATTTTGGGGGTAAAAATGAAGAAATTTCCCTTTTTTAGGGCAAAAAGGCATACATTCCCTATATTTTCAGGCAAAAAGGCAGAAATTCTCAGTATTTTGGAGCAAAATTGCAGAAATTCCCCTAATTTTGTGGCAAAAATGCAGAACTTCCCTTTATTTTGGGGTAAAACTGCAGAAATTTCACTTATTTCGCGGCAAAATGGCAGAAATTCCCTTTATTTTCGGCGAAAAAGGCAGAAAATCCCCGTATTTTGGAGCAAAATTGTAGAAATTCACCTAATTTTGGGGTAAAACATGCAGTAATTTTCTTTATTTTGGGGCAAAAAGGCAGAAATTTTCCATATTTTGGTGCAAAAAGGCTGAAATTCCCGTTATTTTGAGGTAAAATGCTGAAATTCTCTATATTTTGGGGCAAAAGGGCAGAAATTCCCCACATTTTGGGGCAAAAAGGCACAAATTTCCCTTATTTTCGGGCAAAATTGCAGAAATTACATTTATTTCAGGGCAAAAATTCAGAAATTACTTTTATTTTGGGGTAAAAAGGAGAAATTTCTTTTATTTTGGTACAAAATTGAAGAAATTTTCCTTATTTTGGAACAAAAAGTCAGAAATTCTCCATATTTTGGGCAAAAGGAATAAATTCCCCTTACTTTGAGATAAAAAGGCTGAAATTCCTGTTATTTTGGGGCAATAATGCAGAAATTCCCCTTATTTGGAGGTAAAATGCTGAAATTCTCCTTATTTTGGCAAAAAGGCAGAAATTTCCCTTATTTTGGGGCAAAATTGCAGAAATTTCACTTATTTCAGGGCAAAAAGACAGAAATTTGCCTCATTTTGGGGCAAAAATCAGAAATTCTCCTAATTTTGGGGCCAAAAACAGAAATTCCCCTTATTTTGGGGTAAAATTGTGGAAATTTCAAATATTTCAGGGCAAAAAGGCAGAAATTCCACTTCATGTCGGGCAATAAGGCAGAAATTCCCTCTTATTTTGGAGCAAAATTTCAGAAATTCCCCTTATGTTTGTGCAAGAATGCAGAAATTCTTTTTATTTTGGTGCAATAAGGCAGAAATTCTCCGTATTTTGAAGCAAAATTGCACATATTCCCCTAATTTTGAGGGAAAATGCAGAAATTCACATTATTTTGGGGCAAAAAGACAGACATTCTCCTTATTTCAGGGCAAAAAGTAAGAAATTCCCCTTATTTTGGGGCAAAATTCCAGAAATTTCCTTTATTTTGGGGCAAAATTGAGGAAATCTCCCTTATTTTGTGGTAAAATTACAGAAATTTCACTTATTTCAAAGAAAAAATGCAGAAATTTCTCTTATTTTGGGGCAAAAATGCAGAAATTCCCCATATTTGGGGGCAAAAGCAGAGATTCCCCTTATTATGAGGTAAAATGCTAAAATTCCCCATATTTTGGGGCAAAAAGACAGAAATTCCCCTTATTTTGTGGCAAAAAGGCAGAAATTTCACTTATTTTGGAGAAAAACTCAGAATTTCCAATTATTTTGGGGCAAAATTCCAGAAATTTCCCTTATTTTGGGGCAAAATTGCAGAAATTTCACTTATTTCAGGGAAAAAAGGCAGAAATTTTCTTATTTTGGGGCAAAAAGTCAGAAATTCCTAATATTTTGTGGCAAAAATTCAGAAATTCCCATTATTTTGTGTCAAAAATGCAGAAATTTCCTTTATTTTGGGGCCAAATTACAAAATTTCACTTATTTCAGGGCAAAATTCAAAAATTCCTTTTATTTTGGGGCAGAAAGACATTAATTCAGTTTATTTTTGGGTAAAAAGGCAGAAATTTCACTTATTTTGAGGGAAAAAGGCTGAAATTCCTCTTATTTTGGGGCAAAAATGAAGAAATTTCCCTTTTTTGTG
The DNA here is from genome assembly GCF_963924665.1 of Micromys minutus. Lineage (NCBI taxonomy): Eukaryota > Metazoa > Chordata > Mammalia > Rodentia > Muridae > Micromys > Micromys minutus. The sequence goes on along the minus strand of NW_027667232.1, from coordinate 284,689 downwards.
GCAAAAGGTATACATTCCCCTTATTTTTGGGAAAAAAAGCAGAAATTCCCCGTATTTTGGAGCAAAATTGCAGAAATTCCCCTAGTTGCGGGGCAAAAACGCAGAACTTACCCTTATTTTGAGGTAAAACTGCAGAAATTTCACTTATTTCGCGGCAAAATGGGAGAAATTCCCTTTATTTTCGGCGAAAAAGGCAGAAAATCCCCGTATTTTGGAGCAAAATTGCAGAAATTCACCTAATTTTGGGGTAAAACATGCAGTAATTTTCTTTATTTTGGGGCAAAAAGGCAGAAATTCCCCTTATTTTGCGGCAAAAAACAGACTTTTCCCTTATTTAGGGGAAAAATTTTAGAAATTTAACTTATTTCAGGGCAAAAAGTCAGAAATTCTCCTTATTTTGGGGCAAAAAGACAGAAATTCTGTTTATTTTTCGGAAAAAGTCAAAAATCGCACTTATTTTGAGTAAAAATACGAAAAAAACCTTTATTTTGGGGCAAAAATGAAGAAATTTCCCTTTTTTATGGCAAAAAGTCATACATTCCCTTTATTTTCGGGCAAAAAGGCAGAAATTCCCCGTATTTTGGAGCAAAATTGCAGAAATTTCCCTAATTTTGGGGCAAAATGCAGAACTTCCCCTTATTTTGGGGTAAAACTGCAGACATTTCACTTATTTCGCGGCAAAATGGCAGAAATTCCCTTTATTTTCGGCGAAAAAGGCAGAAAATCCCCATATTTTGGAGCAAAATTGCAGAAATTCACCTATTTTGTGGTAAAACATGCAGTAATTTTCTTTATTTTGGAGCAAAAAGGCAGAAATTCCCCTTATTTTGGGGCAAAAAGCAGACATTTCCATTATTTTGGGGAAAAATTTTAGAAATTTAACTTATTTCAGGGGAAAAAGTCAGTAATAACCCTTATTTTGGGCCAAAAAGACAGAAATTCCGTTTATTTTTGGGGAAAAGTCAGAAATCGCACATATTTTGAGTCAAAAAGGCTAAAAATCCCCTTATTTTGGGGGTAAAAATGAAGAAATTTCCCTTTTTTAGGGCAAAAAGGCATACATTCCCTATATTTTCAGACAAAAAGGCAGAAATTCTCAGTATTTTGGAGCAAAATTGCAGAAATTCCCCTAATTTTGTGGCAAAAATGCAGAACTTCCCTTTATTTTGGGGTAAAACTGCAGAAATTTCACTTATTTCGCGGCAAAATGGCAGAAATTCCCTTTATTTTCGGCGAAAAAGGCAGAAAATCCCCGTATTTTGGAGCAAAATTGTAGAAATTCACCTAATTTTGGGGTAAAACATGCAGTAATTTTCTTTATTTTGGGGCAAAAAGGCAGAAATTTTCCATATTTTGGTGCAAAAAGGCTGAAATTCCCGTTATTTTGAGGTAAAATGCTGAAATTCTCTATATTTTGGGGCAAAAGGGCAGAAATTCCCCACATTTTGGGGCAAAAAGGCACAAATTTCCCTTATTTTCGGGCAAAATTGCAGAAATTACATTTATTTCAGGGCAAAAATTCAGAAATTACTTTTATTTTGGGGTAAAAAGGAGAAATTTCTTTTATTTTGGTACAAAATTGAAGAAATTTTCCTTATTTTGGAACAAAAAGTCAGAAATTCTCCATATTTTGGGCAAAAGGAATAAATTCCCCTTACTTTGAGATAAAAAGGCTGAAATTCCTGTTATTTTGGGGCAATAATGCAGAAATTCCCCTTATTTGGAGGTAAAATGCTGAAATTCTCCTTATTTTGGCAAAAAGGCAGAAATTTCCCTTATTTTGGGGCAAAATTGCAGAAATTTCACTTATTTCAGGGCAAAAAGACAGAAATTTGCCTCATTTTGGGGCAAAAATCAGAAATTCTCCTAATTTTGGGGCCAAAAACAGAAATTCCCCTTATTTTGGGGTAAAATTGTGGAAATTTCAAATATTTCAGGGCAAAAAGGCAGAAATTCCACTTCATGTCGGGCAATAAGGCAGAAATTCCCTCTTATTTTGGAGCAAAATTTCAGAAATTCCCCTTATGTTTGTGCAAGAATGCAGAAATTCTTTTTATTTTGGTGCAATAAGGCAGAAATTCTCCGTATTTTGAAGCAAAATTGCACATATTCCCCTAATTTTGAGGGAAAATGCAGAAATTCACATTATTTTGGGGCAAAAAGACAGACATTCTCCTTATTTCAGGGCAAAAAGTAAGAAATTCCCCTTATTTTGGGGCAAAATTCCAGAAATTTCCTTTATTTTGGGGCAAAATTGTAGAAATCTCCCTTATTTTGTGGTAAAATTACAGAAATTTCACTTATTTCAAAGAAAAAATGCAGAAATTTCTCTTATTTTGGGGCAAAAATGCAGAAATTCCCCATATTTGGGGGCAAAAGCAGAGATTCCCCTTATTATGAGGTAAAATGCTAAAATTCCCCATATTTTGGGGCAAAAAGACAGAAATTCCCCTTATTTTGTGGCAAAAAGGCAGAAATTTCACTTATTTTGGAGAAAAACTCAGAATTTCCAATTATTTTGGGGCAAAATTCCAGAAATTTCCCTTATTTTGGGGCAAAATTGCAGAAATTTCACTTATTTCAGGGAAAAAAGGCAGAAATTTTCTTATTTTGGGGCAAAAAGTCAGAAATTCCTAATATTTTGTGGCAAAAATTCAGAAATTCCCATTATTTTGTGTCAAAAATGCAGAAATTTCCTTTATTTTGGGGCCAAATTACAAAATTTCACTTATTTCAGGGCAAAATTCAAAAATTCCTTTTATTTTGGGGCAGAAAGACATTAATTCAGTTTATTTTTGGGTAAAAAGGCAGAAATTTCACTTATTTTGAGGGAAAAAGGCTGAAATTCCTCTTATTTTGGGGCAAAAATGAAGAAATTTCCCTTTTTTGTGGCAAAAGGTATACATTCCCCTTATTTTTGGGAAAAAAAGCAGAAATTCCCCGTATTTTGGAGCAAAATTGCAGAAATTCCCCTAGTTGCGGGGCAAAAACGCAGAACTTACCCTTATTTTGAGGTAAAACTGCAGAAATTTCACTTATTTCGCGGCAAAATGGGAGAAATTCCCTTTATTTTCGGCGAAAAAGGCAGAAAATCCCCGTATTTTGGAGCAAAATTGCAGAAATTCACCTAATTTTGGGGTAAAACATGCAGTAATTTTCTTTATTTTGGGGCAAAAAGGCAGAAATTCCCCTTATTTTGCGGCAAAAAACAGACTTTTCCCTTATTTAGGGGAAAAATTTTAGAAATTTAACTTATTTCAGGGCAAAAAGTCAGAAATTCTCCTTATTTTGGGGCAAAAAGACAGAAATTCTGTTTATTTTTCGGAAAAAGTCAAAAATCGCACTTATTTTGAGTAAAAATACGAAAAAAACCTTTATTTTGGGGCAAAAATGAAGAAATTTCCCTTTTTTATGGCAAAAAGTCATACATTCCCTTTATTTTCGGGCAAAAAGGCAGAAATTCCCCGTATTTTGGAGCAAAATTGCAGAAATTTCCCTAATTTTGGGGCAAAATGCAGAACTTCCCCTTATTTTGGGGTAAAACTGCAGACATTTCACTTATTTCGCGGCAAAATGGCAGAAATTCCCTTTATTTTCGGCGAAAAAGGCAGAAAATCCCCATATTTTGGAGCAAAATTGCAGAAATTCACCTATTTTGTGGTAAAACATGCAGTAATTTTCTTTATTTTGGAGCAAAAAGGCAGAAATTCCCCTTATTTTGGGGCAAAAAGCAGACATTTCCATTATTTTGGGGAAAAATTTTAGAAATTTAACTTATTTCAGGGGAAAAAGTCAGTAATAACCCTTATTTTGGGCCAAAAAGACAGAAATTCCGTTTATTTTTGGGGAAAAGTCAGAAATCGCACATATTTTGAGTCAAAAAGGCTAAAAATCCCCTTATTTTGGGGGTAAAAATGAAGAAATTTCCCTTTTTTAGGGCAAAAAGGCATACATTCCCTATATTTTCAGACAAAAAGGCAGAAATTCTCAGTATTTTGGAGCAAAATTGCAGAAATTCCCCTAATTTTGTGGCAAAAATGCAGAACTTCCCTTTATTTTGGGGTAAAACTGCAGAAATTTCACTTATTTCGCGGCAAAATGGCAGAAATTCCCTTTATTTTCGGCGAAAAAGGCAGAAAATCCCCGTATTTTGGAGCAAAATTGTAGAAATTCACCTAATTTTGGGGTAAAACATGCAGTAATTTTCTTTATTTTGGGGCAAAAAGGCAGAAATTTTCCATATTTTGGTGCAAAAAGGCTGAAATTCCCGTTATTTTGAGGTAAAATGCTGAAATTCTCTATATTTTGGGGCAAAAGGGCAGAAATTCCCCACATTTTGGGGCAAAAAGGCACAAATTTCCCTTATTTTCGGGCAAAATTGCAGAAATTACATTTATTTCAGGGCAAAAATTCAGAAATTACTTTTATTTTGGGGTAAAAAGGAGAAATTTCTTTTATTTTGGTACAAAATTGAAGAAATTTTCCTTATTTTGGAACAAAAAGTCAGAAATTCTCCATATTTTGGGCAAAAGGAATAAATTCCCCTTACTTTGAGATAAAAAGGCTGAAATTCCTGTTATTTTGGGGCAATAATGCAGAAATTCCCCTTATTTGGAGGTAAAATGCTGAAATTCTCCTTATTTTGGCAAAAAGGCAGAAATTTCCCTTATTTTGGGGCAAAATTGCAGAAATTTCACTTATTTCAGGGCAAAAAGACAGAAATTTGCCTCATTTTGGGGCAAAAATCAGAAATTCTCCTAATTTTGGGGCCAAAAACAGAAATTCCCCTTATTTTGGGGTAAAATTGTGGAAATTTCAAATATTTCAGGGCAAAAAGGCAGAAATTCCACTTCATGTCGGGCAATAAGGCAGAAATTCCCTCTTATTTTGGAGCAAAATTTCAGAAATTCCCCTTATGTTTGTGCAAGAATGCAGAAATTCTTTTTATTTTGGTGCAATAAGGCAGAAATTCTCCGTATTTTGAAGCAAAATTGCACATATTCCCCTAATTTTGAGGGAAAATGCAGAAATTCACATTATTTTGGGGCAAAAAGACAGACATTCTCCTTATTTCAGGGCAAAAAGTAAGAAATTCCCCTTATTTTGGGGCAAAATTCCAGAAATTTCCTTTATTTTGGGGCAAAATTGTAGAAATCTCCCTTATTTTGTGGTAAAATTACAGAAATTTCACTTATTTCAAAGAAAAAATGCAGAAATTTCTCTTATTTTGGGGCAAAAATGCAGAAATTCCCCATATTTGGGGGCAAAAGCAGAGATTCCCCTTATTATGAGGTAAAATGCTAAAATTCCCCATATTTTGGGGCAAAAAGACAGAAATTCCCCTTATTTTGTGGCAAAAAGGCAGAAATTTCACTTATTTTGGAGAAAAACTCAGAATTTCCAATTATTTTGGGGCAAAATTCCAGAAATTTCCCTTATTTTGGGGCAAAATTGCAGAAATTTCACTTATTTCAGGGAAAAAAGGCAGAAATTTTCTTATTTTGGGGCAAAAAGTCAGAAATTCCTAATATTTTGTGGCAAAAATTCAGAAATTCCCATTATTTTGTGTCAAAAATGCAGAAATTTCCTTTATTTTGGGGCCAAATTACAAAATTTCACTTATTTCAGGGCAAAATTCAAAAATTCCTTTTATTTTGGGGCAGAAAGACATTAATTCAGTTTATTTTTGGGTAAAAAGGCAGAAATTTCACTTATTTTGAGGGAAAAAGGCTGAAATTCCTCTTATTTTGGGGCAAAAATGAAGAAATTTCCCTTTTTTGTGGCAAAAGGTATACATTCCCCTTATTTTTGGGAAAAAAAGCAGAAATTCCCCGTATTTTGGAGCAAAATTGCAGAAATTCCCCTAGTTGCGGGGCAAAAACGCAGAACTTACCCTTATTTTGAGGTAAAACTGCAGAAATTTCACTTATTTCGCGGCAAAATGGGAGAAATTCCCTTTATTTTCGGCGAAAAAGGCAGAAAATCCCCGTATTTTGGAGCAAAATTGCAGAAATTCACCTAATTTTGGGGTAAAACATGCAGTAATTTTCTTTATTTTGGGGCAAAAAGGCAGAAATTCCCCTTATTTTGCGGCAAAAAACAGACTTTTCCCTTATTTAGGGGAAAAATTTTAGAAATTTAACTTATTTCAGGGCAAAAAGTCAGAAATTCTCCTTATTTTGGGGCAAAAAGACAGAAATTCTGTTTATTTTTCGGAAAAAGTCAAAAATCGCACTTATTTTGAGTAAAAATACGAAAAAAACCTTTATTTTGGGGCAAAAATGAAGAAATTTCCCTTTTTTATGGCAAAAAGTCATACATTCCCTTTATTTTCGGGCAAAAAGGCAGAAATTCCCCGTATTTTGGAGCAAAATTGCAGAAATTTCCCTAATTTTGGGGCAAAATGCAGAACTTCCCCTTATTTTGGGGTAAAACTGCAGACATTTCACTTATTTCGCGGCAAAATGGCAGAAATTCCCTTTATTTTCGGCGAAAAAGGCAGAAAATCCCCATATTTTGGAGCAAAATTGCAGAAATTCACCTATTTTGTGGTAAAACATGCAGTAATTTTCTTTATTTTGGAGCAAAAAGGCAGAAATTCCCCTTATTTTGGGGCAAAAAGCAGACATTTCCATTATTTTGGGGAAAAATTTTAGAAATTTAACTTATTTCAGGGGAAAAAGTCAGTAATAACCCTTATTTTGGGCCAAAAAGACAGAAATTCCGTTTATTTTTGGGGAAAAGTCAGAAATCGCACATATTTTGAGTCAAAAAGGCTAAAAATCCCCTTATTTTGGGGGTAAAAATGAAGAAATTTCCCTTTTTTAGGGCAAAAAGGCATACATTCCCTATATTTTCAGGCAAAAAGGCAGAAATTCTCAGTATTTTGGAGCAAAATTGCAGAAATTCCCCTAATTTTGTGGCAAAAATGCAGATCTTCCCCTTATTTTGGGGTAAAACTGCAGAAATTTCACTTATTTTGCGGCAAAATGGCAGAAATTCTCTTTATTTTCGGCGAAAAAGGCAGAAAATCCCCGTATTTTGGAGCAATATTGCAGAAATTCACCTAATTTTGGGGTAAAATATGCAGTAATTTTCTTTATTTTGGGGCAAAAAGGCAGAAATTCCCCTTATTTTGGGGCAAAAGGCAGAAATTCCCCTTATTTTAGGGAAAAATTGCAGAAGTTTCCCTTATTTGGGGACAAAAAACAGAAATTCCCTTTATTTTGGGGCAAAATTGAAGAAAATTCCTTTATTATGGGGAAAAATTGCAGAAATTTCTTTTATTTTAAGGCAAAATTGCAGAAATTTCACTTATTTCAGAGAAAAAAAGCAAAAATTTTTCTTATTTCAAGGCAAAAAAACAGAAATTCCCATGATTTTGTGGCAAAAAGGCAGAAATTCACCTTATTTTGGGGTAAAATTGCAGACATTTTACATATTTCAGGGCAAAAAGTCAGAAATTCACCTTATTTGGGGGCAAAAAGGCAGAAATTCCCCTTTTGTGGAGTAAAATTGCAGAAATTTCCCTTGTTTGGGGGCAAAAAGGCAGAAAATCCCCTTAATTTCGGGCAAAAAGGCAGAAATTCCCTGTATTTTGAAGCTAAATTTCAGAAATTCCCTTAATATTGGGGCAAAAATGCAGAAATTCCCTTTATTTGCGGCAAATCGGCAGAAGTTTCCCTTATTTTCGGGAAAAGAGGCAGAAATTCCCTGTATTTTGAAGCAAAATTGCAGAAACTTCCCTAATTTTGGAGCAAAAAGCAGAAATTCCCTTTATTTTGGGGCAAAAATACAGAAATTCTTTTTATTTCGGGGCAAAAATCAGAAATTTCCCTTATTTTGGGGCAAAATTTTAGAAATTTATTTTATTTTGGTACGAAATTGCAGAAATTTTTATTATTTTGTGGCAAAAAGGCAGAAATTTTCCGTATTTTGGTGCAAAAAGGCTGAAAATCCCCTTATTTTGAGGTAAAATGCTGAAATTCCCCATATTTTGGGGCAAAAGGGCAGAAATTCTCCACATTTTGGGGCAAAAAGTCACAAATTTCCTTTATTTTCGGGCAAAATTGCAGAAATTACATTTATTTCAGGGCAAAAAGTCAGAAATTACTTTTATTTTGGGGTAAAAATCAGAAATTTTTTTTTATTTTGGTACAAAATTGAAGAAATTTTCTTTATTTTGGAACAAAAAGTCAGAAATTCTCCATATTTTAGGCAAAAGGAATAAATTCCCCTTATTTTGAGATAAAAAGGCTGAAATTCCCATTATATTGAGGCAATAAGGCAGAAATTCCCCTTATTTGGAGGTAAAATGCTGAAATTCCCCTTATTTTGGCAAAAAGGCAGAAATTCCCATTATTTTGGGGCAAAATTGCAGAAATTTTACTTATTTCAGGGCAAAAAGTCAGAAATTTGCCTCATTTTGGGGCAAAAAGCAGAAATTCTCCTAATTTTGGGGCCAAAAACAGAAATTCCCCTTATTTTGGGGTAAAATTGTGGAAATTTCAAATATTTCAGGGCAAAAAGGCAGAAATTCCACTTTATTTCGGGCAATAAGGTAGAAATTCCCCGTATTTTGGAGCAAAATTTCAGAAATTCCCCTTATGTTGGTGCAAAAATGCAGAAATTCTTTTTATTTTGGTGCAATAAGGCAGAAATCCTCCGTATTTTGAAGCAAAATTGCACATATTCCCCTAATTTTGAGAGAAAATGCAGAAATTCACATTATTTTGGGGCAAAAAGACAGACATTCTCCTTATTTCAGGGCAAAAAGTCAGAAATTCCCCTTATTTTGGGGCAAAATTCCAGAAATTTCCTTTATTTTGGGGCAAAATTGTAGAAATCTCCCTTATTTTGTGGTAAAATTACAGAAATTTCACTTATTTCAAAGAAAAAATGCAGAAATTTTTCTTATTTTGGGGCAAAAATGCAGAAATTACCCATATTTCGGGGCAAAAAAAGAGAGATTCCCCTTATTTTGAGGTAAAATGCTAAAATTCCCCTTATTTGGGGCAAGAAGACAGAAATTCCCTTTATTTTGTGGCAAAAAGGCAGAAATTTCTCTTATTTTTGGGCAAAATTGCAGAAATTTCATTTATTTCAGGGCAAAATTCAAAAATTCCTTTTATTTTGGGGCAAAAAGACAGATATTCCGTTTATTTTTGGGTAAAAGGCAGAAATTTCACTTATTTTGAGATAAAAAGGCAGAAATTCCTCTTATTTTGGGGCAAAAATGAAGAAATTTCCATTTTTTGTGGCAAAAGCTATACATTCCCCTTATTTTTGGGAAAAAAAGCAGAAATTCCCGTATTTTGGAGCAAAATTGCAGAAATTCCCCTAGTTGTGGGGCAATAACGCAGAACTTACCCTTATTTTGAGGTAAAACTGCAGAAATTTCACTTATTTCGCGGCAAAATGGCAGAAATTCCCTTTATTTTCGGCGAAAAAGGCAGAAAATCCCCGTATTTTGGAGCAAAATTGCAGAAATTCACCTAATTTTGGGGTAAAACATGCAGTAGTTTTCTTTATTTTGGGGCAAAAAGGCAGAAATTTCTTTTATTTTGGGGCAAAAAGCAGACATTTCCCTTATTTATGGGAAAAATTTTAGAAATTTAACTTATTTCAGGGCAAAAAGTCAGAAATTCCCCTTATTTTTGGGCAAAAAGCAGACATTTCCTTATTTTGGGGAAAAATTTTAGAAATTTAACTTATTTCAGGGCAAAAAGTCAGAAATAACCCTTATTTTGGGGCAAAAAAAAAGAAATTCCGTTTAGTTTTAGGGAAAAATTAAAAATCGCACATATTTTGAGTCAAAAAGGCGGAAAATCCCCTTATTTTGGGGTAAAAATGAAGAAATTTCCCTTTTCATGGCAAAAAGGCATACATTCCCTTTATTTTCGGGCAAAAAGGCAGAAATTCTCAGTATTTTGGAACAAAATTGCAGAAATTCCCCTAATTTTGTGGCAAAAATGCAGAACTTCCCCTTATTTTGGGGTAAAACTGCAGAAATTTCACTTATTTCGCGGCAAAATGGCAGAAATTCCCTTTATTTTCGGCGAAAAAGGCAGAAAATTCCCGTATTTTGGAGAAAAATTGCAGAAATTTACCTAATTTTGTGGTAAAATATGCAGTAATTTTCTTTATTTTGGGGCAAAATGCAGAAATTCCCCTTATTTTGGGGCAAAAGGCAGAAATTCCCCTTATTTTAGGGCAAAATTGCAGAAATTTCCCTTATTTGTGGACACAAAACAGAAATTCCCTTTATTTTGGGGCAAAATTGCAGTAAATTCCTTTATTATGGGGAAAAATTTCAGAAATTTCTTTTATTTTAAGGCAAAATTGCAGAAATTTCACTTATTTCAGAGAAAAAAAGCAAAAATTTTTCTTATTTCAGGGCAAAGAGGCAGAAATTCCCATTATTATGGGGCAAAAAGGCAGAAATTCACATTAATTTGGGGTAAAATTGCAGACATTTTACATATTTCAGGGCAAAAAGCCAGAAATTCCCCTTATTTGGGGACAAAAAGGCAGAAATTCCCCTTATTGTGGGATAAAATTGCAGAAATTTCCCTTGTTTGGGGGCAAAAAGGCAGAAAATATCCTTAATTTCGGGCAAAAAGGCAGAAATTCCCCGTATTTTGGAGCAAAATTGCAGAAATTCCCCTAATATTGGGGCAAAAATTCAGAAATTCCCTTTATTTGGGGCAAATCGGCAGAAGTTCCCCTTATTTTCGGGAAAAGAGGCAGAAATTCCCTGTATTTTGAAGCAAACTTGCAGAAACTCCCAAAATTTTGGGGGAAAAAGCAGAAATTTCCTTTATTTTGGAGCAAAAATACAGAAATTCTCTATTTCGGGGCAAAAATCAGAACTTTCCCTTATTTTGAGACAAAATTTTAGAAATTTCTTTTATTTTGGTACAGAATTGCAGAAATTTTTTTTATTTTGTGGCAAAAAGGCAGAAATTTTCCATATTTTGGTGCAAAAAGGCTAAAATTCCCCTTATTTTGAGGTAAAATGCTGAAATTCCCCATATTTTGGGGCAAAAAGGCAGAAATTCTCCACGTTTTGGGGCAAAAAGGCACAAATTTTCATTATTTTCGGGCAAAATTTCAGAAATTACATTTATTTCAGGGTAAAAAGTCAGAAATTACTTTTATTTTGGGGTAAAAAGAAGAAATTTCTTTTATTTTGGTACAAAATTGAAGAAATTTTCCTTATTTTGGAACAAAAAGTCAGAAATTCTCCATATTTTGGGCAAAAGGAATAAATTCCCCTTATTTTGAGATAAAAAGGCTGAAACTCCCGTTATTTTGGGGCAATAAGGCAGAAATTCCCCTTATTTGGAGGTAAAATGCTGAAATTCTCCTTATTTTGGCAAAAAGGCAGAAATTTCACTTATTTCAGGGCAAAAAGTCAGAAATTTGCCTCATTTTGGGGCAAAAAGCAGAAATTCTCCTAATTTTGGGGCCAAAAACAGAAATTCCCCTAATTTTGTGGTAAAATTGTGGAAATTTCAAATATTTCAGGGCAAAAAGGCAGAAATTCCACTTTATTTCGGGGAATAAGGCAGAAATTCCCTCTTATTTTGGAGCAAAATTTCAGAAATTCCCATTATGTTGGTGCAAAAATGCAGAAATTCTTTTTATTTTGGTGCAATAAGGCAGAAATTCTCCGTATTTTGAAGCCAAATTGCACATATTCCCCTAATTTTGAGGGAAAATGCAGAAATTCACATTATTTTGGGGCAAAAAGACAGACATTCTCTTTATTTCAGGGCAAAAAGTCAGAAATTCCCTTTATTTTGGGGAAAAATTCCAGAAATTCAGTTATTTTGGGGCAAAATTGCAGAAATCTCCCTTATTTCGTGATAAAATTACAGAAATTTCACTTATTTCAAAGAAAAAATGAAGAAATTTCTCTTAATTTGGGGCAAAAATGCAGAAATTCCCCATATTTGGGGGCAAAAGAGCAGAGATTCCCCTTATTATGAGGTAAAATGCTAAAATTCCCCTTATTTTGTGGCAAAAAGGCAGAAATTTCTGTTATTTTTGGGCAAAATTGCAGATATTTTACTTATTTCAGGGCAAAATTCAAAAATTTCCCTTATTTTGGGGCAAAAATACAGAAATTCCGTTTATTTTTGGGTAAAAAGGCAGAAATTTCATTTATTTTGAGGTAAAAACAAAGAAATTCCTCTTATTTTGGGGCAAAAATGAAGAAATTTTACTTTTTTGTGGCAAAAGGTATACATTCCCTTTATTTTCTGGCAAAAAAGCAGAAATTCCCCGTATTTTGGAGCAAAATTGCAGAAAATCCCCTAATTGTGGGGCAAAGAGGCAGAAATTCCCTATATGTTGGGACAAAAAGACAGAAATTCTCCTTATTTTGGGGAAAAACTAAGAAATTCCACTTATTTTGGGGCAAAATTCCTGAAATTTCCTATATTTTGGGGCAAAATTGCAGAAATTTCACTTATTTCACTGCAAAATTCAAAAATTCCTTTTATTTTGGGGCAAAAAGTCAGAAATTCCGTTTATTTTTGGGTAAAAAGGCAGAAATTTCACTTATTTTGAGGTAAAAAGGAAGAAATTCCTTTTATTTTGGGGCTAAAATGAAGAAATTTCCCTTTTTTGTGGCAAAAGTTATACATTCCCTTTATTGTCGGGCAAAAAAGCAGAAATTCCCCGTATTTCGGAGCAAAATTGCAGAAAATCCCCTAATTGTGGGGCAAAAAGGCAGAAATTCCCTATGTGTTGGGGCAAAAAGACAGAAATTCTCCTTATTTTGAAAAAACTCAGAAATTCCACTTATTTTGGGGCAAAATTCCAGAAATTTCTTTTATTTTGGGGTAAAATTGCATAAATTTCACTTATTTCAGGGCAAAATTCAAAAATTCCTTTTATTTTCGGGCAAAAAGACAGAAATTTCGTTTATTTTTGGGTAAAAAAGCAGAAATTTCACTTATTTTGAGGTAAAAAGGAAGAAATTCCTCTTATTTTGGGGCAAAAATGAAGAAATTTCCCATTTTTGTGGCAAAAGGTATACATTCCCCTTATTTTCAGGCAAAAACCAGAAATTCCCCGTATTTTGGAGCAAAATTGCAGAAAATCCCCTAATAATGGGGCAAAGAAGCAGAAATTCCCTATATGTTGGGACAAAAAGACAGAAATTCTCCTTATTTTGGGGAAAAACTCAGAAATTCCACTTATTTTGGGGCAAAATTACAAAAATTTCCATTTTTTTCAGTCAAAATTGCAGAAAATTCACTTATTTCAAGGAAAAAAAGCAGAAATTTTCTTATTTTGGGGCAAAAAGTCAGAAATTCCTAATATTTTGTGGCAAAAATGCAGAAATTTCCTTTATTTTGTGTCAAAAAGGGAGAAATTTCCCTTATTTTGGAGCAAAATTGCAGAAATTTCACTTATTTCAGAGAAAAAAGGCAGAAATTTTCTTATTTTTGGGCAAAAAGTCAGAAATTCCATATATTTTGTGGCAAAAATGCAGAAATTCCCCTTATTTTGTGTCAAAAATGCAGAAATTTCTTTTATGTTGGGGCAAAATTGCAGAAATTTCCCTTATTTCAGGGAAAAATTCAAAAATTCCTTTTATTTTGGGGCAAAAAGACAGAAATTCCATTTATTTTTGGGTAAAAAGGCAGAAATTTCACTAATTTTGATGTAAAAAAGCAGAAATTCCTAATATTTTGTGGCAAAAATGCAGAAATTCCTCTTATTTTGTGTCAAAAAGTCAGAAATTTTCCTTATTTTGGGGCAAAATTGAAGAAATTTCACTTATTACAGGACATAATTCAAAAATTCCTTTTATTTTGGGGCAAAAAGACAGAAATTCCGTTTATTTTTGGGTAAAAAAGCAGAAATTTCACTTATTTTGAGGTAAAAAGGCAGAAATTCCTCTTATTTTGGGGCAAAAATGAAGAAATTTCCCTTTTCTGTGGCAAAAGGTATACATTCCCCTTATTTTCGGGCTAAAAAGCAGAAATTCCCCGTATTTTGGAGCAAAATTGAAGAAATTCTCCTAATTGTGGGGCAAAAATGCAGAAATTCCCTATATGTTGGGGTAAAAAGACGAAATTCTTTTTATTTTGGGGCAAAACTCAGAAATTCCACTTATTTTGGGGCAAAATTCCAGAAATTTCCCTTATTTTTGGGCAAAATTGCAGAAATTTTACTTATTTTGGGGCAAAATTGCAGAAATTTCACTTATTTTGGGGCAAAATTGCAGAAATTTCACTTATTTAAAGGAAAAAATGCAGAAATTTTCTTTATTTTGGGGGAAAAAGGCAGAAATTCTTAATATTTTTGGTAAAAATGCAGAAATTTCCCTTATTTTGTGTCAAAAAGGCAGAAATTTCCTTTATTTTGGTGCAAAATTGCAGAAATTTCACTTATTTCAGGGCATAATTCAAAAATTCCTTTTATTTTGGGGCAAAAAGACAGAAATTCCGTTTATTTTGGGTAAAAAGGCAGAAATTTCACTTATTTTGATGTAAAAATGCAGAAATTCCTCTTATTTTGGGGCAAAAATGAAGAAATATCCATTTTTGTGGCAAAATGTATACATTCCCTTTATTTTCAGGCAAAAATGAAGAAATTCACGTATTTTAGTGCAAAATTGCAGAAATTCCCCTAATTGTGGGGCAACAAGGCAGAAATTCCCTATATGTTGGAGTAAAAATATAGAAATTCTTTTTATTTTGGGGCAAAACTCAGAAATTCCACTTATTTTGGGGCAAAATTCCAGAAATTTCCCTTATTTTTGGGCAAAATTGAAGAAATTTTACTTATTTTGGGGGAAAAATGCAGAAATTTTTAATATTTTTTGGTAAAAATGCAGAAATTTCCCTTATTTTGTGTCAAAAAGGCAGAAATTTCCTTTATTTTGGTGCAAAATTGCAGAAATTTCACTTATTTCAGGGCATAATTCAAAAATTCCTTTTATTTTGGAACAAAAAGACAGAAATTCCGTTTATTTTGGGTAAAAAGGCAGAAATTTCACTTATTTTGAGGTAAAAAGGCAGAAATTCCTCTTATTTTGGGGCAAAAATGAAGAAATATCCATTTTTGTGGCAAAATGTATACATTCCCTTTATTTTCGGGCAAAAAAAAAGAAATTCCCGTATTTTGGTGAAAAATTGCAGAAATTCCCCTAATTGTGGGGCAACAAGGCAGAAATTCCCTATATGTTGAGGCAAAAAGACAAAAATTCTTCAAATTTTTGGGCAAAACTCAGAAATTCCACTTATTCTGGGGCAAAATTCCAGAAATTTCCCTTATTTTGGGGCAAAATTGCAGAAATTTTCCTTATTTTAGGGCAAAATTGCAGAAATTTCACTTATTTCATTGAAAAAAGGCAGAAATTTTCATTATTTTGGAGCAAAATGGCAGAAATTTCCAATATTTTGTGGCAAAAATAAAGAAATTCCCATTAATTTGAGGTAAAAAGGCTGAAATTCCCCTTATTTGGGGGCAAAAAGGCATAAATTTCCCTTATTTTGCTTCAAAAAGACAGAAATTCTTCTTATTTTGTGGCAAAAAGGCAGAAATTTCTTTTATTTTGGGGAAAAATTGCAGAAATATCACTTATTTCAGGGCATAATTCAAAAATTCATTTTATTTTGGGGCAAAAAGACAGAAATTCCGTTTATTTTTGGGTAAAAAGGCAGAAATTTCACTTATTTTGTGGTATAAATGCAGAAATTCCTCTTATTTTGGGGCAAAAATGATGAAATTTCTTTTTTTGTGGCAAAAGGTATACATTATTTTTATTTTCGGGCTAAAAAGCAGAAATTCCCCGTATTTTGGAGCAAAATTGCAGAAATTCCCCTAGTTGTGGGACAAAAAGGGAGAAATTCCCTATTTGTTGGGGCAAAAAGACAGAAATACTCCTTATTTTGGGACAAAACTCAGAAATTCCACTTATTTTGGGGCAAAATTGCAGAAATTTCACATATTTTGGGGCAAAATTGCAGAAATTTTTTTTATTTCAGGGAAGAAAGACAGAAATTTTCCTTATTTTGAGGCAAAAATGCAGAAATTACTCTTATTTGGGGGCAAAAATGAAGAAATTTCCCTTTTTTGTGGCAAAAGGTATACATTCCCCTTATTTTCGGGCAAAAAAACAGAAATTCCCGTATTTTGGAGCAAAATTGTAGAAATTACCCTAATTGTGGGGCAAAAAGGCAGAAATTCCCTATATGTTGAGGCAAAAAGACAAAAATTCTCCACATTTTTGGGCACAACTCAGAAATTCCACTTATTCTGAGGCAAAATTCCAGAAATTTCCCTTATTTTGGGGCAAAATTCCAGATATTTCCCTTATTTTAGGGCAAAATTGCAGAAATTTCACTTATTTCATGGAAAAAAGCCAGAAATTTTCCTTATTTTGGAGCAAAAAGGCAGAAATTCCTAATATTTTGTGGCAAAAATGCAGAAATTCCCCTTATTTTGAGGTAAAAAGGCTGAAATTTCCCTTATTTGGGGGCAAAAAAGGATAAATTTCCCTTATTTTGGGGCAAAAAGACAGAAATTCCCCTTATTTTGTGGCAAAAAGGCAGAAATTTCTTTTATTTTGTGGAAAAATTGCAGAAATATCACTTATTTCAGGGCATAATTCAAAAATTCCTTTTATTTTGGGGCAAAAAGACAGAAATTCCGTTTATTTTTGGGTAAAAAGGCAGAAATTTCACTTATTTTGAGGTAAAAATGCAGAAATTCCTCTTATTTTGGGGCAAAAATAAAAAAATTTCTTTTTTTGTGGCAAAAGGTATACATTATTTTTATTTTCGGGCTAAAAAGCAGAAATTCCCCGTATTTTGGAGCAAAATTGCAGAAATTCCCCTAATTGTGGGGCAAAAATGCAGAAATTCACTATATGTTGGGGCAAAAAGACAGAAATTCTTTATTTTGGGGCAAAACTCAGAAATTCCATTTATTTTGGGGAAAATTCCAGAAATTTCCCATATTTTGGGGCTAAATTGCAGAAATCTCACTTATTTCAGAGAAAAAAGGCAGAAATTTTCGATATTTTGGAGCAAAATGGCAAAAATTCTCAATATTTTGTGCCAAAAATGCAGAAATTCCCCTTATTT
Organism: Micromys minutus; assembly: GCF_963924665.1. NCBI lineage: Eukaryota > Metazoa > Chordata > Mammalia > Rodentia > Muridae > Micromys > Micromys minutus. The sequence continues at coordinate 267,578 of NW_027667232.1, read as the reverse complement.
TGAGGTAAAAAGGCTAAAATTCCCCTTATTTCGGGACAAAAAGGCAGAAATTTCCCTTACTTTTAGGCAAAATAACAGAAATTCCTTTTATTTTGTGGCAAAAAAGAAGAAATTTCTTTTATTTTGGGGCAAAATTGCAGAAATTTCACTTATTTCAGGGCATAATTCAAAGATTCCTTTTATTTTGGGGCAAAAAGACAGAAATTCCCCTTATTTTGTGGCAAAAAGGCAGAAATTTCTTTTATTTTGGGGAAAAATTGCAGAAATATCACTTATTTCAGGGCATAATAAAAAATTCCTTTTATTTTGGGGCAAAAAGACAGAAATTCCGTTTATTTTTGGGTAAATGGCAGAAATTTCACTTATGTTGAGGCAAAAATGCAGAAATTCCTCTTATTTTGGGGCAAAATGAAGAAATTCCTTTTTTTGTGGCAAAAGGTATACATTATTTTTATTTTCGGGCTAAAAAGCAGAAATTCCCCGTATTTTGGAGCAAAATTGCAGAAATTCCTCTAATTGTGGGGCAAAAATGCAGAAATTCCCTATATGTTGGGGCAAAAAGACAGAAATTCTTTATTTTGGGGCAAAACTCAGAAATTCCATTTATTTTGGGGAAAATACCAGAAAGTTCCCTTATTTTGGGGCAAAATTGCAGAAATTTCACTTATTTTGGGACAACATTGCAGAAATTTCACTTATTTCAGGAAAAAAAGGCAGAAATTTTTTATATTTTGGAGCAAAATGGCAGAAATTCTCAATATTTTGTGGCAAAAATGCAGAAATTCCCTTTATTTTGCGGTAAAAAGGCTGAAATTCCCCTTATTTCGGAACAAAAAGGCAGAAATTTCCTTTATTTTTGGGCAAAAAGACAGAAATTCCTTTTATTTTGTGGCAAAAAGGCAGAAATTTCTTTTATTTTGGGGTAAAATTGCAGAAATTTCACTTATTTCAGGGCATAATTCAAAAATTCCTTTTATTTCGGGGCAAAATGACAGAAATTCCGTTTATTTTTTGGGTAGAAAGGCAGAAATTTCACTTATTTTGAGGTTAAAAGGCCGACATTCCTCTTATTTTGGGGCAAAAATGAAGAAATTTCCCTTTTTTGTGGCAGAAGGTATACATTCCCCTTATTTTCGGGCAAAAAGGCAGAAATTCCCCGTATTTTGGAGCAAAATTGCAGAAATTCCCCTAATTGCGGGGCAAAAAGGCAAAAATTCCCTATATGTTAGGGCAAAAGTCAGATATTCTTTTTATTTTGGGGCAAAACTCAAAATTCCAATTATATTGGGGCAAAATTCCAGAAATTTCCCTTATTTGGGGCAAAATTGCAGAAATTTCACTTATTTTGGGGCAAAATTGCAGAAATTTCACTTATTTCAGGGAAAAAGGCAGAAATTTTCCTTATTTTGGGGCAAAAAGGCAGAAATTCTTAATATTTTGTGGCAAAAATGCTTAAATTCCCATTATTTTGAGGTATAAAGGCTGAAATTCCCCTTATTTGAAAGCAAAATTCCAGAACTTTCCCCTATTTTGGGGCAAAATTCCAGAAATTTCACTTATTTTGGGGCAAAATTGCAGAAATTTCACTTATTTCAGGGAAAAAAGGCAGGAATTTTCCTTATTTTGGGGCAAAAAGGCAGAAATTCCTAATATTTTGTGTCAAAAAGGCAGAAATTGCTCTTATTTTGTGGCAAAATTGCAGAAATTTCACTTATTTCAGGGCATAATTCAAAAATTCCTTTTATTTTGGGGCAAAAAGACAGAAATTCCGTTTATTTTTGAATAAAAAGGCAGAAATTTCACTTATTTTGAGGTTAAAAGGCAGAAATTCCTCTTATTTTGGGTCAAAAATGAAGAAATTTCCCTTTTTTGTGGCAAAAGGTATATATTCCTCTTATTTTTGGGAAAAAAGCAGAAATTCCCCGTATTTTGGAGCAAAATTGCAGATATTCCCCTACTTGTGGGGCAAAAAGGCAGAAATTCCCTATATGTTGGGGTAAAAACACAGAAATTCTTTTTATTTTGAGGTAAAACTCAAAAATTCCATTTATTTTGGGGAAAATTCCAGAAATTTCCCTTATTTTGGGGAAAAATTGCAGAAATTTCACTTATTTTGGGGAAAATTGCAGAAATTTCAATTATTTCAGGGAAAAAAGTCAGAAATTTTTAATATTTTGGAGTAAAATTGCAGAAATTCTCAATATTTTGTGCCAAAAATGCAGAAATTCCCCTTATTTTGAGGTAAAAAGGCTGAAATTCCCCTTATTTCGGGACAAAAAGGCAGAAATTTCCCTTACTTTTGGGCAAAATAACAGAAATTCCTCTTATTTTTTGGCAAAAAGGAAGAAATTTCTTTTCTTTTGGGGCAAAATTGCAGAAATTTCACTTATTTCAGTGCATAATTCAAAGATTCCTTTTATTTTGGGGCAAAATACAGAAATTCCTTTTATTTTTGGGTAAATGGCAGAAATTTCACTTATTTTGAGGCAAAAATGCAGAAATTCCTCTTATTTTGGGGCAAAAATGAAGAAATTCCTTTTTTTGTGGCAAAAGGTATACATTATTTTTATTTTCGGGCTAAAAAGCAGAAATTCCCCGTATTTTGGAGCAAAATTGCAGAAATTCCTCTAATTGTGGGGCAAAAATGCAGAAATTCCCTATATGTTGCGGCAAAAAGACAGAAATTCTTTATTTTGGGGCAAAACTCAGAAATTCCATTTATTTTGGAGAAAATACCAGAAAGTTCCCTTATTTTGGGGCAAAATTGCAGAAATTTCACTTATTTTGGGGCAACATTGCAGAAATTTCACTTATTTCAGGAAAAAAATGCAGAAATTTTTGATATTTTGGAGCAAAATGGCAGAAATTCTCAATATTTTGTGGCAAAAATGCAGAAATTCCCCTATTTTGAGGTAAAAAGGCTGAAATTCCCCTTATTTCGGAACAAAAAGGCAGAAATTTCCCTTATTTTGGGGCAAAATTGCAGAAATTTCACTTATTTCAGGGAAAAAAGGCGGAAATTTTCTTATTTTGGGGCAAAAAGTCAGAAATTCCTAATATTTTGAGGCAAAAATGCATAAATTCCCCTTATTTTGTGTCAAAAAGGCAGAAATTTCTTTTATGTTGGGGCAAAATTGCAGAAATTTCCCTTATTTCATGGCAAAATTCAAAAAATCCTTTTATTTTTGGGCAAAAAGACAGAAATTCCGTTTATTTTTGGGTAAAAAGGCAGAAATTTCACTTATTTTGATGTAAAAAGACAGAAATTTCTATTATTTTGGGGCAAAAATATAGAAATTTCCTTTTTTTGTGGCAAAAGGTATACATTCCCCTTATTTTTGGGAAAAAAAAGCAGAAATTCCCTGTATTTTGGAGCAAAATTGCAGAAATTCCCCTAGTTGTGGGGCAAAAAGGGAGAAATTCCTTATTTGTTGGGGCAAAAAGACAGAAATTCTCCTTATTTTGGGACAAAACTCAGAAATTCCACTTATTTTGGGGCAAAATTGCAGAAATTTCAATTATTTTGGGGCAAAATTGCAGAAATTTCCTTTATTTCAGGGAAGAAAGACAGATATTTTCCTCATTTTGGGGCAAAAAGGCAGAAATTCCTAATATTTTGTGGCAAAAATGCAGAAATTCCCCTTATTTTGTGTCAAAAATTCAGAAATTTCCCTTATTTTGGGGCAAAATTGAAGAAATTGCACTTATTTCAGGGCATAATTCAAAAATTCCTTTTATTTTGGGGCAAAAAGACAGAAATTCCATTTATTTTTGGGTAAAAAAGGCAGAAATTTTACTTATTTTGAGGTAAAAGGGCAGAAATTCCTCTTATTTTGGGGCAAAAAAGAAGAAATTTTCCTTTTTTGTGGCAAAAGGTATACATTCCCCTTATTTTCGGGCTAAAAAGCAGAAATTTCCCGTATTTTGGAGCAAAATTGCAGAAATTCTCCTAATTGTGGGGCAAAAATGCAGAAATTGCTATATGTTGTGGTAAAAAGACAGAAATTCTTTTTATTTTGGGGCAAAACTCAGAAATTCCACTTATTTTGGGGCAAAATTCCAGAAATTTCCCTTATTTTTGGGCAAAATTGCAGAAATTTCACTTATTTTGGGGCAAAATTGCAGAAATTTCACTTATTTCAGGAAAAAAATGCAGAAATTTTCCTTATTTTTGGGGAAAAAGGCCGAAATTCTTAATATTTTTTGGTAAAAATGCAGAAATTTCCCTTATTTTGTGTCAAAAAGGCAGAAATTTCCCTTATTTTGGGGCAAAATTGCAGAAATTTCACTTGTTTCAGGGCATAATTCAAAATTTTTTTTTTATTTTGGGGCAAAAAGACAGATATTCCGTTTATTTTGGGTAAAAAGGCAGAAATTTCACTTATTTTGAGGTAAAAATGCAGAAATTCCTCTTATTTTGGGGCAAAAATGAAGAAATATCCATTTTTGTGGCAAAATGTATATATTCCCTTTATTTTCGGGCAAAAAAGCAGAAATTCCCGTATTTTGGTGCAAAATTTCAGAAATTCCCCTAATTGTGGGGCAACAAGGCAGAAATTCCCTATATTTTGAGGCAAAAAGACAAAAATTTTCCACATTTTTGGGCAAAACTCAGAAATTCCACTTATTCTGGGGCAAAATTCCAGAAATTTCCCTTATTTTGGGGCAGAATTGCAGAAATTTTCCTTATTTTAGGGCAAAATTGCAGAAATTTCACTTATTTAATTGAAAAAAGGCAGAAATTTTCATTATTTTGGAGCAAAAAGGCAGAAATTCCAAATATTTTGTGGCAAAAATGCAGAAATTCCAATTATTTTGAGGTAAAAATGCTGAAATTCCCCTTATTTGGGGGCAAAAATGCATAAATTTCCCTTATTTTGCTTCAAAAAGACAGAAATTCTTCTTATTTTGTGGCAAAAAGGCAGAAATTTCTTTTATTTTGGGGAAAATTGCAGAAATATCACTTATTTTAGGGCATAATTCAAAAATTCCTTTTATTTTGGGGCAAAAAGACAGAAATTCCGCTTATTTTTGGGTAAAAAGGCAGAAATTTCACTTATTTTGAAGTAAAAATGCAGAAATTCCTCCTATTTGGGGCAAAAATGAGGAAAATTTTTTTTTTGTGGCAAAAGGTATACATTATTTTTATTTTCGGGCTAAAAAGTAGAAATTCCCCGTATTTTGGAGCAAAATTGCAGAAATTCCCCTAGTTGTGGGACAAAAAGGGAGAAATTCCCTATTTGTTGGGGCAAAAAGACAGAAATTCTCCTTATTTTGGGACAAAACTCAGAAATTCCACTTATTTTGGGGCAAAATTGCAGAAATTTCACTTATTTTGGGGCAAAATTGCAGAAATTTCCTTTATTTCAGGGAAGAAAGACAGAAATTTTCCTTATTTTGGGGCAAACAGGCAGAAATTCCTAATATTTTGTGGCAAAAACACAGAAATTCCCCTTATTTTGTGTCAAAAAGTCAGAAATTTTCCTTATTTTGGGGCAAAATTGAAGAAATTTCACTTATTTCAGGGCATAATTCAAAAATTCCTTTTATTTTGGGGCAAAAAGACTAAAATTCCGTTTATTTTTGGGTAAAAAAGGCAGAAATTTCACTTATTTTGAGGTAAAAATGCAGAAATTCCTCTTTTTAGGGGCAAAAATGAAGAAATTTCCCTTTTTGTGGGAAAGGTATACATTCCCCTTATTTTCGGGCTAAAAAGCAGAAATTCCCCGTATTTTGGACCAAATTTCAGAAATTCTCCTAATTGTGGGGCAAAAATGCAGAAATTCCCTATATGTTTGGGTAAAAAGACAGAAATTCTTTTTATTTTGGGTCAAAACTCAGAAATTCCACTTATTTTGGGGCAAATTTCCAGATATTTCCCTTATTTTTGGGCAAAATTGCAGAAATTTTACTTATTTAGGGGCAAAATTGCTGAAATTTTCCTTATTTTGGGGCAAAATGGCAGAAATTCTTAATATTTTTTGGTAAAAATGCAGAAATTTCCTTTATTTTGTGTCAAAAAGGCAGAAATTTCCCTTATTTTGGGGCAAAATTGCAGAAATTTCACATATTTCAGGGCATAATTCAAAAATTCCCTTTATTTTGGGGCAAAAAGACAGAAATTCCATTTATTTTGGGTAAAAAGGTAGAAATTTCACTTATTTTGAGGTAAAAATGCAGAAATTCCTCTTATTTTGGGGCAAAAATGAAGAAATTTCCATTTTTTTGTGGCAAAAGGTATACATTCCCCTTATTTTCGAGCAAAAAAGCAGAAATTCCCGTATTTTGGAGCAAAATTGCAGAAATTCCCCTAATTGTGGGGCAAAAAGGCAGAAATTCCCTATATGTTGAGGCAAAAAGACAAAAATTCTCCACATTTTTGGGCAAACTCAGAAATTCCACTTATTCTGGGGTAAAATTTCAGAAATTTCCCTTATTTTGGGGCAAAATTGCAGAAATTTCCCTTATTTTTAGGGAAAAAGTCTGAAATTCCCCTTATTTGGGGGCAAAAAGGCATAAATTTCCCTTTTTTTGGGGCAAAAAGACAGAAATTTCCCTTATTTTGTGGCAAAAAGGCAGAAATTTTATTTATTTTGGGGAAAGATTGCAGAAATATCACTTATTTCAGGGCATAATAAAAAAATTCCATTTATTTTGGGGCAAAAAGACAGAAATTCCATTTATTTTTGGGTAAATGGCAGAAATTTCACTTATTTTGAGGTAAAAATGCAGAAATTCCTTATATTTTGGGGCAAAAATGAAGAAATTCCTTTTTTTGTGGCAAAAGGTATACATTATTTTTATTTTCGGGCTGAAAAGCAGAAATTCCCCGTATTTTGGAGCAAAATTGCAGAAATTCCTCTAATTGTGGGGCAAAAATGCAGAAATTCCCTATATGTTGGGGCAAAAAGACAGAAATTCTTTTTATTTTGGGGCAAAACTCAGAAATTCCATTTATTTTGAAGAAAATTCCAGAAATTTTTCTTATTTTGGGGCAAAATTGCAGAAATTTAATTGATTTTATGGCAACATTGCAGAAATTTCACTTATTTCAGGGAAAAAAGGCAGAAATTTTTGATATTTTGGAGCAAAATGGCAGAAATTCTCAATATTTTGTGGCAAAAATGCAGAAATTCAGCTATTTTGAGGTAAAAAGGCTGAAATTCCCCTTATTTCGGAACAAAAAGGCAGAAATTTCCCTTATTTTGGGGCAAAATTGCAGAAATTTCACTTATTTCAGGGAAAAAGGGCAGAAATTTTCTTATTTTGGGGCAAAAAGTCAGAAATTCCTAATATTTTGTCGCAAAAATGCAGAAATTCCCCTTATTTTGTGTCAAAAAGGCAGAAATTTCTTTTATGTTGGGGCAAAATTGCAGAAATTTCCCTTATTTCAGGGCAAAATTCAAAAATTCCTTTTATTTTGGGGCAAAAGGACAGAAATTCCGTTTATTTTTGGGTAAAAAGGCAGAAATTTCACTTATTTTGATGTAAAAAGGCAAAAATTCCTATTATTTTGGGGCAAAAATGAAGAAATTTCCCTTTTTTGTGGCAAAAGGTATACATTCCCCTTATTTTTGGGAAAAAAAAGCAGAAATTCCCTGTATTTTGGAGCAAAATTGCAGAAATTCCCCTAGTTGTGGGGCAAAAAGGGAGAAATTCCCTATTTGTTGGGGCAAAAAGAAAGAAATTCTCCTTAGTTTGGGGCAAAACTCAGAAATTCCACTTATTTTGGGGCAAAATTGCAGAAATTTCAATTATTTTGGGGCAAAATTGCAGAAATTTCCTTTATTTCAGGGAAGAAAGACAGAAATTTTCCTTATTTTGGGGCAAAAAGGCAGAAATTCCTAATATTTTGTGGCAAAAATGCAGAAATTCCCCTTATTTTGTGTCAAAAATTCAGAAATTTCCCTTATTTTGGGGCAAAATTGAAGAAATTTCACTTATTTCAGGGCATAATTCAAAAATTCCCTTTATTTTGGGGCAAAAACACTGAAATTCCGTTTATTTTGGGGTAAAAAAGGCAGAAATTTCACTTATTTTGAGGTAAAAAGGGAGAAATTCCTCTTATTTTGGGGCAAAAATGAAGAAATTTCCCTTTTCTGTGGCAAAAGGTATACATTCCCTTTATTTTCGGGCTAAAAAGCAGAAATTCCCCGTATTTTGGAGCAAAATTGCAGAAATTCTCCTAATTTTGGGGCAAAAATACAGAAATTCCCTATATGTTTGGGTAAAAAGACAGAAATTCTTTTTATTTTGGGGCAAAACTCAGAAATTCCACTTATTTTGGGACAAATTTCCAGAAATTTCCCTTATTTTTGGGCAAAATTGCAGAAATTTTACTTATTTTGGGGCAAAATTTCAGAAATTTTCCTTATTTTGGGGCAAAATGGCAGAAATTCTTAATATTTTTTGGTAAAAATCCAGAAATTTCCTTTATTTTGTGTCAAAAAGGCAGAAATTTCCCTTATTTTGGGGCAAAATTGCAGAAATTTCACATATTTCAGGGCATAATTCAAAAATTCCCTTTATTTTGGGGCAAAAAGACAGAAATTCCATTTATTTTGGGTAAAAAGGTAGAAATTTCACTTATTTTGAGGTAAAAATGCAGAAATTCCTCTTATTTTGGAGCAAAAATGAAGAAATTTCCATTTTTTTGTGGCAAAAGGTATACATTCCCCTTATTTTCGGGCAAAAAAGCAGAAATTCCCGTATTTTGGAGCAAAATTGCAGAAATTCCCCTAATTGTGGGGCAAAAAGGCAGAAATTCCCTATATGTTGAAGCAAAAAGACAAAAATTCTCCACATTTTTGGGCAAACTCAGAAATTCCACTTATTCTGGGGCAAAATTTCAGAAATTTCCCTTATTTTGGGGCAAAATTTCAGAAATTTCCCTTATTTTTAGGGAAAAAGTCTGATATTCCCCTTATTTGGGGGCAAAAAGGCATAAATTTCCCTTTTTTGGGGGCAAAAAGACAGAAATTCCCCTTATTTTGTGGCAAAAAGGCAGAAATTTTATTTATTTTGGGGAAAGATTGCAGAAATATCACTTATTTCAGGGCATAATAAAAAAATTCCATTTATTTTGGGGCAAAAAGACAGAAATTCCATTTATTTTTTGGTAAATGGCAGAAATTTCACTTATTTTGAGGTAAAAATGCAGAAATTCTTTATATTTTGGGGCAAAAATGAAGAAATTCCTTTTTTTGTGGCAAAAGGTATACATTATTTTTATTTTCGGGCTAAAAAGCAGAAATTCCCCGTATTTTGGAGCAAAATTGCAGAAATTCCTCTAATTGTGGGGCAAAAATGCAGAAATTCCCTATATGTTGGGGCAAAAAGACAGAAATTCTTTTTATTTTGGGGCAAAACTCAGAAATTCCATTTATTTTGGAGAAAATTCCAGAAATTTTTCTTATTTTGGGGCAAAATTGCAGAAATTTAATTGATTTTATGGCAACATTGCAGAAATTTCACTTATTTCAGGGAAAAAAGGCAGAAATTTTTGATATTTTGGAGCAAAATGGCAGAAATTCTCAATATTTTGTGGCAAAAATGCAGAAATTCCCCTATTTTGAGGTAAAAAGGCTGAAATTCCCCTTATTTCGGAACAAAAAGGCAGAAATTTCCCTTATTTTGGGGCAAAATTGCAGAAATTTCACTTATTTCAGGGGAAAAAGGCAGAAATTTTCTTATTTTGGGGCAAAAAGTCAGAAATTCCTAATATTTTGTGGCAAAAATGCAGAAATTCCCCTTATTTTGTGTCAAAAAGGCAGAAATTTCTTTTATGTTGGGGCAAAATTGCAGAAATTTCCCTTATTTCAGGGCAAAATTCAAAAATTCCTTTTATTTTGGGGCAAAAGGACAGAAATTCCGTTTATTTTTGGGTAAAAAGGCAGAAATTTCACTTATTTTGATGTAAAAAGGCAAAAATTCCTATTATTTTGGGGGAAAAATGAAGAAATTTCCCTTTTTTGTGGCAAAAGGTATACATTCCCCTTATTTTTGGGAAAAAAAGCAGAAATTCCCTGTATTTTGGAGCAAAACTGCAGAAATTCCCCTAGTTGTGGGGCAAAAAGGGAGAAATTCCCTATTTGTTGGGGCAAAAAGACAGAAATTCTCCTTAGTTTGGGGCAAAACTCAGAAATTCCACTTATTTTGGGGCAAAATTGCAGAAATTTCAATAATTTTGGGGCAAAATTGCAGAAATTTCCTTTATTTCAGGGAAGAAAGACAGAAATTTTCCTTATTTCGGGGCAAAAAGGCAGAAATTCCTAATATTTTGTGGCAAAAATGCAGAAATTCCCCTTATTTTGTGTCAAAAATTCAGAAATTTCCCTTATTTTGGGGCAAAATTGAAGAAATTTCACTTATTTCAGGGCATAATTCAAAAATTCCTTTTATTTTGGGGCCAAAACACAGAAATTCCGTTTATTTTGGGGTAAAAAAGGCAGAAATTTCACTTATTTTGAGGTAAAAAGGCAGAAATTCCTCTTATTTTGGGGCAAAAATGAAGAAATTTCCCTTTTTTGTGGCAAAAGGTATACATTCCCCTTATTTTCGGGCTAAAAAGCAGAAATTCCCCGTATTTTAGAGCAAAATTGCAGAAATTCTCTTAATTTTGGGGCAAAAATGCAGAAATTCCCTATATGTTGTGGTAAAAAGACAGAAATTCTTTTTATTTTGGGGCAAAACTCAGAAATTCCACTTATTTTGGGACAAATTTCCAGAAATTTCCCTTATTTTTGGGCAAAATTGCAGAAATTTTACTTATTTTGGGGCAAAATTCCAGAAATTTCACTTATTTTGGGGCAAAATTTCAGAAATTTCACTAATTTCAGAAAAAAAATGCAGAAATTTTCCTTATTTTGGGGCAAAAAGGCAGAAATTCCTAATATTTTGTGGCAAAAATGCAGAAATTCCCCTTATTTTGTGTCAAAAAGTCAGAAATTTCTCTTATTTTGGAGGAAAATTGAAGAAATTTCACTTATTTCAGGGCATAATTAAAAAATTCCTTTTATTTTGGGGCAAAAAGACACAAATTCCGTTTATTTTGAGTAAAAAGGCAGAAATTTCACTTATTTTGAGGTAAAAATGCAGAAATTCCTCTTATTTTGGGGCAAAAATGAAGAAATTTCCCTTTTTTGTGGCAAAAGGTATACATTCCCCTTATTTTCGGGCAAAAAAGCAGAAATTCCCGTATTTTGGAGAAAAATTGTAGAAATTACCCTAATTGAAGGGCAAAAAGGCAGAAATTCCCTATATGTTGAGGCAAAAAACAAAAATTCTCCACATTTTTGGGCACAACTCAGAAATTCCACTTATTCTGAGGCAAAATTCCAGAAATTTCCCTTATTTTGGGGCAAAATTCCAGATATTTCCCTTATTTTAGGGCAAAATTGCAGAAATTTCACTTATTTCATGGAAAAAAGCCAGAAATTTTCCTTATTTTGGAGCAAAAAGGCAAAAATTCCTAATATTTTGTGGCAAAAATGCAGAAATTCCCCTTATTTTGAGGTAAAAAGGCTGAAATTTCCCTTATTTGGGGGCAAAAAAGGATAAATTTCCCTTATTTTGGGGCAAAAAGACAGAAATTCCCCTTATTTTGTGGCAAAAAGGCAGAAATTTCTTTTATTTTGTGGAAAAATTGCAGAAATATCACTTATTTCAGGGCATAATTCAAAAATTCCTTTTATTTTGGGGCAAAAAGACAGAAATTCCGTTTATTTTTGGGTAAAAAGGCAGAAATTTCACTTATTTTGAGGTAAAAATTCAGAAATTCCTCTTATTTTGGGGCAAAAATAAAAAAATTTCTTTTTTTGTGGCAAAAGGTATACATTATTTTTATTTTCGGGCTAAAAAGCAGAAATTCCCCGTATTTTGGAACAAAATTGCAGAAATTCCCCTAATTGTGGGGCAAAAATGCAGAAATTCCCTATATGTTGGGGCAAAAAGACAGAAATTCTTTATTTTGGGGCAAAACTCAGAAATTCCATTTATTTTGGGGAAAATTCTAGAAATTTCCCTTATTTTGGGGTAAATTGCAGAAATTTCACTTATTTTGGGGCAAAATTGCAGAAATTTCACTTATTTCAGAAAAAAAGGCAGAAATTTTCGATATTTTGGAGCAAAATGGCAAAAATTCTCAATATTTTGTGTCAAAAATGCAGAAATTCCCTTTATTGTGAGGTAAAAATGCTGAAATTCCCCTTATTTTGGAACAAAATGCAGAAATTTCCCTTATTTTTGGGCAAAAAGACAGAAATTCCTTTTATTTTGTGGCAAAAAGGCAGACATTTCTTTTATTTGGGGGAAAATTGCAGAAATTTCCCTTATTTTTAGGGAAAAAGTCTGAAATTCCCCTTATTTGGGGGCAAAAAGGCATAAATTTCCCTTTTTTGGGGCAAAAAGACAGAAATTCCCCTTATTTTGTGGCAAAAAGGCAGAAATTTTATTTATTTTGGGGAAAGATTGCAGAAATATCACTTATTTCAGGGCATAATTAGAAAATTCCATTTATTTTGGGGCAAAAAGACAGAAATTCCATTTATTTTTGGGTAAATTGCAGAAATTTCACTTATTTTGAGGTAAAAATGCAGAAATTCCTTATATTTTGGGGCAAAAATGAAGAAATTCCTTTTTTTGTGGCAAAAGGTATACATAATTTTTATTTTCGGGCTAAAAAGCAGAAATTCCCCGTATTTTGGAGCAAAATTGCAGAAATTCCTCTAATTGTGGGGCAAAAATGCAGTAATTCCCTATATGTTGGGGCAAAAAGACAGAAATTCTTTTTATTTTGGGGCAAAACTCAGAAATTCCATTTATTTTGGAGAAAATTCCAGAAATTTTTCTTATTTTGGGGCAAAATTGCAGAAATTTAATTGATTTTATGGCAACATTGCAGAAATTTCACTTATTTCAGGGAAAAAAGGCAGAAATTTTTGATATTTTGGAGCAAAATGGCAGAAATTCTCAATATTTTGTGGCAAAAATGCAGAAATTCCCCTATTTTGAGGTAAAAAGGCTGAAATTCCCCTTATTTCGGAACAAAAAGGCAGAAATTTCCCTTATTTTGGGGCAAAATTGCAGAAATTTCACTTATTTCAGGGAAAAAAGGCGGAAATTTTCTTATTTTGGGGCAAAAAGTCAGAAATTCCTAATATTTTGTGGCAAAAAATGCAGAAATTCCCCTTATTTTGTGTCAAAAAGGCAGAAATTTCTTTTATGTTGGGGCAAGATTGCAGAAATTTCCCTTATTTCAGGGCAAAATTCAAAAATTCCTTTTATTTTGGGGCAAAAGGACAGAAATTCCGTTTATTTTTGGGTAAAAAGGCAGAAATTTCACTTATTTTGATGTAAAAAGGCAAAAATTCCTATTATTTTGGGGCAAAAATGAAGAAATTTCCCTTTTTTGTGGCAAAAGTTATACATTCCCCTTATTTTTGGGAAAAAAAAGCAGAAATTCCCTGTATTTTGGAGCAAAATTGCAGAAATTCCCCTAACTGTGGGGCAAAAAGGGAGAAATTCCCTATTTGTTGGGGCAAAAAGACAGAAATTCTCCTTATTTTGGGGCAAAACTCAGAAATTCCACTTATTTTGGGGCAAAATTGCAGAAATTTCAATTATTTTGGGGCAAAATTGCAGAAATTTCCGTTATTTCAGGGAAGAAAGACAGAAATTTTCCTTATTTTGGGGCAAAAAGGCAGAAATTCCTAATATTTTGTGGCAAAATGCAGAAATTCCCCTTATTTTGTGTCAAAAATTCAGAAATTTCCCTTATTTTGGGGCAAAATTGAAGAAATTTCACATATTTCAGGGCATAATTCAAAAATTCCTTTTATTTTGGGGCAAAAACACAGAAATTCCGTTTATTTTGGGGTAAAAAAGGCAGAACTTTCACTTATTTTGCGGTAAAAAGGCAGAAATTCCTCTTATTTTGGGGCAAAAATGAAGAAATTTCCCTTTTTTGTGGCAAAAGGTATACATTCCCCTTATTTTCGGGCTAAAAAGCAAAAATTCCCCGTATTTTGGGGCAAAATTGCAGAAATTCTCCTAATTTTGGGGCAAAACTGCAGAAATTCCCTATATGTTGTGGTAAAAAGACAGAAAGTCTTTTTATTTTGGGGCAAAACTCAGAAATTCCACTTATTTTGGGACAAATTTCCAGAAATTTCCCTTATTTTTGGGCCAAATTGCAGAAATTTTACTTATTTTGGGGCAAAATTGCAGAAATTTCACTTATTTTGGGGCAAAATTTCAGAAATTTCACTAATTTCAGAAAAAAAATGCAGAAATTTTCCTTATTTTGGGGCAAAAAGGCAGAAATTCCTAATATTTAGTGGCAAAAATGCAGAAATTCCCCTTATTTTGTGTCAAAAAGTCAGAAATTTCTCTTATTTTGGAGGAAAATTGTAGAAATTTCACTTATTTCAGGGCATAATTAAAAAATTCCTTTTATTTTGGGACAAAAAGACACAAATTCCGTTTATTTTGGGTAAAAAGGCAGAAATTTCACTTATTTTGAGGTAAAAATGCAGAAATTCCTCTTATTTGGGGGCAAAAATGAAGAAATTTCCCTTTTTTGTGGCAAAAGGTATACATTCCCCTTATTTTCGGGCAAAAAAGCAGAAATTCCCGTATTTTGGAGAAAAATTGTAGAAATTACCCTAATTGAGGGGCAAAAAGGCAGAAATTTCCTATATGTTGAGGCAAAAAGACAAAAATTCTCCACATTTTTGGGCACAACTCAGAAATTCCACTTATTCTGAGGCAAAATTCCAGAAATTTCCCTTATTTTGGGGCAAAATTCCAGATATTTCCTTTATTTTAGGGCAAAATTGCAGAAATTTCACTTATTTCATGGAAAAAAGCCAGAAATTTTTCTTATTTTGGAGCAAAAAGGCAGAAATTCCTAATATTTTGTGGCAAAAATGCAGAAATTCCCCTTATTTTGAGGTAAAAAGGCTGAAATTTCCCTTATTTGGGGGCCAAAAAGGATAAATTTCCCTTATTTTGGGGCAAAAAGACAGAAATTCCCCTTATTTTGGTGCAAAAAGGCAGAAATTTCTTTTATTTTGTGGAAAAATTGCAGAAATATCACTTATTTCAGGGCATAATTCAAAAATTCCTTTTATTTTGGGGCAAAAAGACAGAAATTCCATTTATTTTTGGGTAAAAAGGCAGAAATTTCACTTATTTTGAGGAAAAAATGCAGAAATTCCTCTTATTTTAGGGCAAAAATAAAAAAATTTCTTTTTTTGTGGCAAAAGGTATACATTATTTTTATTTTCGGGCTAAAAAGCAGAAATTCCCCGTATTTTGGAGCAAAATTGCAGAAATTCCCCTAATTGTGGGGCAAAAATGCAGAAATTCCCTATATGTTTGGGGCAAAAAGACAGAAATTCTTTATTTTGGGGCAAAACTCAGAAATTCCATTTATTTTGGGGAAAATTCCAGAAATTTCCCTTATTTTGGGGCTAAATTGCAGAAATTTCACTTATTTTGGGGCAAAATTGCAGAAATTTCACTTATTTCAGAGAAAAAAGGCAGAAATTTTCGATATTTTGGAGCAAAATGGCAAAAATTCTCAATATTTTGTGGCAAAAATGCAGAAATTCCCTTTATTGTGAGGTAAAAATGCTGAAATTCCCCTTATTTTGGAACAAAATGCAGAAATTTCCCTTATTTTTGGGCTAAAAGACAGAAATTCCTTTTATTTGTGGCAAAAAGGCAGAAATTTCTTTTATTTGGGGGAAAATTGCAGAAATTTCACTTATTTCAGGGCATAATTCAAAAATTTCTTTTATTTCGGGGCAAAATGACAGAAATTCCGTTTATTTTTGGGTAGAAAGGCAGAAATTTCACTTATTTTGAGGTTAAAAGGCCGACATTCCTCTTATTTTGTGGCAAAAATGAAGAAATTTCCCTTTTTTGTGGCAGAAGGTATACATTCCCCTTATTTTCGGGCAAAAAGGCAGAAATTCCCCGTATTTTGGAGCAAAATTGCAGAAATTCCCCTAATTGCGGGGCAAAAAGGCAAAAATTCCCTATATGTTAGGGTAAAAGTCAGATATTCTTTTTATTTTGGGGCAAAACTCAAAATTCCAATTATATTGGGGCAAAATTCCAGAAATTTCCCTTATTTGGGGCAAAATTGCAGAAATTTCACTTATTTTGGGGCAAAATTGCAGAAATTTCACTTATTTCAGGGAAAAAGGCAGAAATTTTCCTTATTTTGGGGCAAAAAGGCAGAAATTCTTAATATTTTGTGGCAAAAATGCTTAAATTCCCATTATTTTGAGGTATAAAGGCTGAAATTCCCCTTATTTGAAAGCAAAATTCCAGAACTTTCCACTATTTTGGGGCAAAATTCCAGAAATTCCACTTATTCTGAGGCAAAATTCCAGAAATTTCCCTTATTTTGGGGCAAAATTCCAGATATTTCCCTTATTTTAGGGCAAAATTGCAGAAATTTCACGTATTTCATGGAAAAAAGCCAGAAATTTTCCTTATTTTGGAGCAAAAAGTCAGAAATTCCTAATATTTTGTGGCAAAAATGTAGAAATTCCCCTTATTTTGAGGTAAAAAGGCTGAAATTTCCCTTATTTGGGGGCAAAAAGGATAAATTTCCCTTATTTTGGGGCAAAAAGACATAAATTCCCCTTATTTTGTGGCAAAAAGGCAGAAATTTCTTTTATTTTGTGGAAAAATTGCAGAAATATCACTTATTTCAGGGCATAATTCAAAAATTCTTTTTATTTTGGGGCAAAAAGACAGAAATTCCGTTTATTTTTGGGTAAAAAGACAGAAATTTCACTTATTTTGAGGTAAAAATGCAGAAATTCCTCTTATTTTGGGGCAAAAATAAAAAAATTTCTTTTTTTGTGGCAAAAGGTATACATTATTTTTATTTTCGGGCTAAAAAGCAGAAATTCCCCGTATTTTGGAGCAAAATTGCAGAAATTCCCCTAATTGTGGGGCAAAAATGCAGAAATTCCCTATATGTTGGGGCAAAAAGACAGAAATTCTTTATTTTGGGGCAAAACTCAGAAATTCCATTTATTTTGGGGAAAATTCCAGAAATTTCCCTTATTTTGGGGCTAAATTGCAGAAATTTCACTTATTTTGGGGCAAAATTGCAGAAATTTCACTTATTTCAGAGAAAAAAGGCAGAAATTTTCGATATTTTGGAGCAAAATGGCAAAAATTCTCAATATTTTGTGGCAAAAATGCAGAAATTCCCTTTATTGTGAGGTAAAAATGCTGAAATTCCCCTTATTTTGGAACAAAATGCAGAAATTTCCCTTATTTTTGGGCTAAAAGACAGAAATTCCCTTTATTTGTGGCAAAAATGCAGAAATTTCTTTTATTTGGGGGAAAATTGCAGAAATTTCACTTATTTCAGGGCATAATTCAAAAATTTCTTTTATTTCGGGGCAAAATGACAGAAATTCCATTTATTTTTGGGTAGAAAGGCAGAAATTTCACTTATTTTGAGGTTAAAAGGCCGACATTCCTCTTATTTTGTGGCAAAAATGAAGAAATTTCCCTTTTTTGTGGCAGAAGGTATACATTCCCCTTATTTTCGGGCAAAAAGGCAGAAATTCCCTGTATTTTGGAGCAAAATTGCAGAAATTCCCCTAATTGCGGGGCAAAAAGGCAAAAATTCCCTATATGTTAGGGCAAAAGTCAGATATTCTTTTTATTTTGGGGCAAAACTCAAAATTCCAATTATATTGGGGCAAAATTCCAGAAATTTCCCTTATTTGGGGCAAAATTGCAGAAATTTCACTTATTTTGGGGCAAAATTGCAGAAATTTCACTTATTTCAGGGAAAAAGGCAGAAATTTTCCTTATTTTGGGGCAAAAAAGCAGAAATTTTTAATATTTAGTGGCAAAAATGCTTAAATTCCCATTATTTTGAGGTATAAAGGCTGAAATTCCCCTTATTTGAAAGCAAAATTCCAGAACTTTCCCCTATTTTGGGGCAAAATTCCTGAAATTTCACTTATTTTGGGGCAAAATTGCAGAAATTTCACTTATTTCAGGCAAAAAAAGGCAGGAATTTTTCTTATTTTGGGGCAAAAAGGCAGAAATTCCTAATATTTTGTGTCAAAAAGGCAAAAATTGCTCTTATTTTGGGGCAAAATTGCAGAAATTTCACTTATTTCAGGGCATAATTCAAAAATTCCTTTTATTTTGGGGCAAAAAGACAGAAATTCCGTATATTTTTGAATAAAAAGGCAGAAATTTCACTTATTTTGTGGTTAAAAGGCAGAAATTCCTCTTATTTTGGGGCAAAAATGAAGAAATTTCCCTTTTTTGTGGCAAAAGGTATATATTCCTCTTATTTTTGGGAAAAAAAGCAGAAATTCCCCATATTTTGGAGCAAAATTGCAGATATTCCTTTAGTTGTGGGGCAAAAATGCAGAAATTCCCTATATGTTGGGGCAAAAACACAGAAATTCTTTTTATTTTGAGGTAAAACTCAAAAATTCCATTTATTTTGGGGAAAATTCCAGAAATTTCCCTTATTTTGGGGAAAAATTGCAGAAATTTCACTTATTTGGGGGAAAATTGCAGAAATTTCAATTATTTCAGGGAAAAAAGGCAAAAATTTTTAATATTTTGGAGTAAAATTGCAGAAATTCTCAATATTTTGTGCCAAAAATGCAGAAATTCCCCTTATTTTGAGGTAAAAAGGCTGAAATTCCCCTTATTTCGGGACAAAAAGGCAGAAATTTCCCTTATTTTTGGGCAAAATAACAGAAATTCCTTTTATTTTGTGGCAAAAAAGAAGAAATTTCTTTTATTTTGGGGCAAAATTGCAGAAATTTCACTTATTTCAGGGCATAATTCAAAGATTCCTTTTATTTTGTGGCAAAAAGACAGAAATTCCCCTAATTTTGTGGCAAAAAGGCAGAAATTTCTTTTATTTTGGGGAAAAATTGCAGAAATATCACTTATTTCAGGGCATAATAAAAAAATTCCTTTTATTTTGGGGCAAAAAGACAGAAATTCCGTTTATTTTTGGGTAAATGGCAGAAATTTCACTTATTTTGAGGCAAAAATGCAGAAATTCCTCTTATTTTGGGGCAAAAATGAAGAAATTCCTTTTTTTGTGGCAAAAGGTATACATTATTTTTATTTTCGGGCTAAAAAGCAGAAATTCCCCGTATTTTGGAGCAAAATTGCAGAAATTCCTCTAATTGTGGGGCAAAAATGCAGAAATTCCATATATGTTGGGGCAAAAAGACAGAAATTCTTTATTTTGGGGCAAAACTCAAAAATTCCATTTATTTTGGGGAAAATACCAGAAAGTTCCCTTATTTTGGGGCAAAATTGCAGAAATTTCACTTATTTTGGGGCAACGTTGCAGAAATTTCACTTATTTCAGGAAAAAAAGGAAGAAATTTTTGATATTTTGGAGCAAAATGGCAGAAATTCTCAATATTTTGTGGCAAAAATGCAGAAATTCCCCTATTTTGAGGTAAAAAGGCTGAAATTCCCCTTATTTCGGAACAAAAAGGCAGAAATTTCCCTTATTTTGGGGCAAAATTGCAGAAATTTCACTTATTTCAGGGAAAAAAGGCAGAAATTTTCTTATTTTGGGGCAAAAAGTCAGAAATTCCTAATATTTTGTGGCAAAAATGCAGAAATTCCCCTTATTTTGTGTCAAAAAGGCAGAAATTTCTTTTATGTTGGGGCAAAATTGCAGGAATTTCCCTTATATCAGGGCAAAATTCAAAAATTCCTTTTATTTTGGGGCAAAAAGACAGAAATTCAGTTTATTTTTGGGTAAAAAGGCAGAAATTTCAATTATTTTGAGGTAAAAAGACAGAAATTTCTATTATTTTGGGGCAAAAATATAGAAATTTCCCTTTTTTGTGGCAAAAGGTATACATTCCCCTTATTTTTGGAAAAAAAAAAAGCAGAAATTCCCTGTATTTTGGAGCAAAATTGCAGAAATTCCCTTAGTTGTGGGGCAAAAAGGGAGAAATTCCTTATTTGTTGGGGCAAAAAGACAGAAATTCTCCTTATTTTGGGACAAAACTCAGAAATTCCACATATTTTGGGGCAAAATTGCAGAAATTTCAATTATTTTGGGGCAAAATTGCAGAAATTTCCTTTATTTCAGGGAAGAAACACAGAAATTTTCCTCATTTTGGGGCAATAAGGCAGAAATTCCTAATATTTTGTGGCAAAAATGCAGAAATTCCCCTTATTTTGTGTCAAAAATTCAGAAATTTCCCTTATTTTGGGGCAAAATTGAGAAATTGCACTTATTTCAGGGTATAATTCAAAAATTCCTTTTATTTTGGGGCAAAAAGACAGAAATTCCGTTTATTTTTGGGTAAAAAAGGCAGAAATTTTACTTATTTTGAGGTAAAAAGGCAGAAATTCCTCTTATTTTGGGGCAAAAATGAAGAATTTTCCCTTTTTTGTGGCAAAAGGTATACATTCCCCTTATTTTCGGGCTAAAAAGCAGAAATTCCCTGTATTTTGGAGCAAAATTGTAGAAATTCTTCTAATTGTCGGGCAAAAATGCAGAAATTCCCTATATGTTGGGGTAAAAAGACAGAAATTCTTTTTATTTTGGGGCAAAACTCAGAAATTCCACTTATTTTGGGGCAAAATTGCAGAAATTTTACTTATTTTGGGGCAAAATTCAAGAAATTTCACTTATTTTGGGGCAAAATTGCAGAAATTTCACTTATTTCAGAGAAAAAAGGCAGGAATTTTCCTTATTTTGGGGCATAAAGGCAGAAATTCCTAATATTTTGTGTCAAAAAGGCTGAAATTGCTCTTATTTTGGGGCAAAATTGCAGAAATTTCACTTATTTCAGGGCATAATTCAAAAATTCCTTTTATTTTGGGGCAAAAGGCAGAAATTCCGTTTATTTTTGAATAAAAAAGCAGATATTTCACTTATTTTGAGGTCAAAAGGCAGAAATTCCTCTTATTTTGGGGCAAAAATGAAGAAATTTTCCTTTTTTGTGGCAAAAGGTATACATTCCTCTTATTTTTGGGAAAAAAAGCAGAAATTTCCCGTATTTTGGAGCAAAATTGCCGATATTCCCCTAGTTGTGGGGCAAAAAGGCAGAAATTCCCTATATGTTGGGGCAAAAACACAGAAATTCTTTTTATTTTGGGGTAAAACTCAGAAATTCCATTTATTTTGAAGAAAATTCCAGAAATTTCCTTTATTTTGGGGCAAAATTCCAGAAATTTCAGTTATTTTGTGGCAAAATGGCAGGAATTTCAATTATTTCAGGGAAAAAAGGCAGAAATTTTCAATATTTGGTAGTAAAATTGCAGAAATTCTCAATATTTTGTGCCAAAAATGCAGAAATTCCCCTTATTTTGAGGTAAAAAGTCTGAAATTCCCTTTATTTCGGGACAAAAAGGCAGAAATTTCCCGTATTTTTGGGCAAAATAACAGAAATTCCTTTTATTTTGGGGTAAAACTCAGAAATTCCACTTATATTTATTTAGGGGCAAAATTCCAGAAATTTCACTTATTTCAGGGTAATAAGTCAGAAATACCCCTTATTATTGGGCAAAAAAGACAGAAATTCCCTTTGTTTTGGGGGAAAAAGACAGAAATTCCACTTATTTAGAGGCAAAAAAGGCAGAAATTCCCCTTATTTTGGATCAAAAATGAAGAAATTTCCCTTTTTTATGGCAAAAAAGGTATGCATTCCCCTTATTTTCGGGCAAAAAGGCAGAAATTCCCCATATTTTAGAACAAAATTGCAGAAATTCCCCTAATTTTGGGGCAAAGGGCAGAAATTCCCTTTATTTTGGTGCAAAAATCAGAAATTCCTCTTATTTTGGGGCAAAATTCCAGAAATTTCCTCTATTTTGGGGCAAAAAGGCAGAAATTCCTTATATTTTGTGGCAAAAATGCTGAAATTCCCTTTATTTTGAGGTAAAAAGGCTGAAATTCTTCTTATTTGGGGGTAAAATTCCAGAAATTTCCCTTATTTGTGGCAAAAAGGCAGAAATTTCTCTAAATTTGTGGCAAAATTGCAGAAATTTCACTTATTGCAGGGCATAATTCAAAAATTCCTTATATTTTGGAGGAAGAAGACAAAAATTCCGTTTATTTTTGAATAAAAATGCAGAAATTTCACTTATTTTGAGGTTAAAAGGCAGAAATTCCTTTTATTTTGGGGCAAAAATGAAGAAATTTCCTTTTTTGTGGCAAAAGGTATACATTCCTCTTATTTTTGGGAAAAAAAGCAGAAATTCTCCGTATTTTGGAGCAAAATTGCAGAAATTCCCCTAGTTGTGAGGCAAAAAGGCAGAAATTCTCTATTTATTGGGTCAAAAGGACAGAAATTCTCCTTATTTTGGGGCAAAACTCAGAAATTCCACTTATGTTGGGGCAAAATTCCAGAATTTTCACTCATTTCAGGGTAATAAGTCAGAAATCCCCTTATTATTGGGCAAAAAAGACAGAAACTTCCTTTGTTTTGTGGTAAAAAGACAGAAATTTCAATTTTTTAGAGGCAAAAAGGCAGAAATTCCCGTTATTTTGGAGCAAAAATGAAGAAATTTTTTTTATGGCCAAAAGGTATGCATTCCCCTTATTATCAGGCAAAAGGGCAAAAATTCCTTGTATTTTGGAACAAAATTGCAGAAATTCCCCTAATTTTGAGGCAAAAGGCAGAAATTCCATTTATTTTGGTGCAAAAATCAGAAATTCCCCTTATTTTGGGACAAAATTCCAGAAATTTCCTTTATTTTGGGGCAAAATTGCAGGAATTTACCTTATTTTGAGGTAAAATTGCAGAAATTTCCCTTATTTTGTGGTAAAATTGCTGAAATTTCAAATATTTCATGGCAAAATGGCAGAAATTCCCCTTATTTTGTGGCAAAAAATGAAATCCCTAATTTTTGACTAAAATTGAAGAAATTTCACTTATTTTGGGACAAAAAGACAGAAATTCCACTTAATTTCGTGCATAAAGGCAGAAATGACCCGTATTTTGGAGCAAAATTGCAGAAATTCCCCTAATATTGGTGCAAAAATGCAGAAATTCCCTTTATTTGGGGCAAAAAGGCAGAAATTCTCCATATGTTTGTGCAAAAAAGCTGAAATTCCCTTTATTTTGAGGTAAAATGTTGAAATTCCCCATATTTGGGTTCAAAACGCAGAAATTCCCCTAATTTTGGGGCAAAAAGGCACAAATTTCCCTTATTTTCAGGCAAAAATCCAGAAATTTCATTTATTTCAGGGCAAAAAGTCAGAAATTCCCTTTATTTTGGGGCAAAAAGCAGAAATTTCTTTTATTATGGTACAAAATTGAAGAAATTTTCATTATTTTGGAACAATAAGCAGAAATTCCCCATATTTTGGGGCAAAAGGCAGAAATTTTTTTTATTTTGAGGTAAAATGCAGAAATTCCCCTTATTTAGAGGTAAAATGCAGAAATTCTTCAGATATTGGGGGGAAATGCAGAAATTCCCTTTATTTTGGAGCTAAAAGGCAGAAATTCCCCATATTTTGAAGCAAAATTGCAGAAATTCTCATAATGTTCGGGCAAAAAGGCAGAAAATCTCCTTATTTTGGGGCAAAAAGACAGAAAATCTCCTTTTTTCGGGAGCAAAAATCAAAAATTCCCCTTATTTTGGGGCAAAATTGCAGAAATTTTCTTGACATTGGGGCAAAATTGCAGAAATTTCCCTTATTTTGGGGCAAAATTGCAGAAATTTCACTTATTTCAGAGAAAAGGCCGAAATTTTCTTATTTTGGGGCAAAAAGGCAAAAATTTCTTTTATTTTCGAACAAAATTGCAGAAATTTTTTTTATCTTGGGTCAAAAAAGCAGAAATTCCCCATATTTTGGGGCAAAAAGGCAGAAATTCCCCTTATTTTGAGGTAAATAGCCTGAAATTCCCCTTATTTTTGGGCAAAAAGTCAGAAATTTCCCTTATTTTGGGGGAAAAGACAGAAATTTCATTTATTTTGGGGGAAAAGGCAGAAATTTCACTTATTTTGAGTCAAAAAGGCGGAAAATCCCCTTATTTTCGGGCAAAAATGAAGAAATTTCCTTTTTTTATGGCAAAAACGTATACATTCCTATTATTTTCGGGCAAGAAGGCAGAAATTCCCCGTATTTTGGAGCAAAATTGCAGAAATTTCCCTAATAATGTGGCAAAAAGGCAGAAATTCCCATTATTTTGGGGTAAAACTGCATAAATTTCACTTATTTTGCGGCAAAATGCAGAAATTCCCCTTATTTTCGGTGAAAAAGGCAGAAAATCTCCGTATTTTGGAGCAAGATTAAAGAAATTCACCTAATTTTGGGGTAAAAAATACAGTAATTTTCTTTATTTTTGGTCAAAAAAGCAGAAATTCTCCTTATTTTGGGGCAAAAGGCAGAAATTCCCCTTATTTTAGGGCAAAATTGCAGAAATTTCCTATATTTGTAGGCAAAAAACAGAAATTCCTTTTACTTTGGGGCAAAAATGTAGAAATTTCCAATTTTTGTGGCAAAAAAATATGCATTCCCCTTATTTTCGGTCAAAAGGCAGAAATTCCCCGTATTTTGGAGCAAAATGGCAGAAATTCTCCTTATTTTGGGGCAAAATGTGAAATCCCTAATTTTTGGCTAAAATTGAAGAAATTTCACTTATTTCGGGACAAAAAGGCAGAAATTCCACTTAATTTCGGGCATAAAGGCAGAAATGACCCGTATTTTGGAGCAAAATTGCAGAAATTCCTTTAATATTGGTGCAAAAATGCAGAAATTCCCTTTATTTTGGGGCAAAAAGGCAGAAATTCTCCATATTTTGGTGCAAAAAGTCTGAAATTCCTTTTATTTTAAGGTAAAATGCTGTAATTCCCCATATTTTGGAGCAAAAGGCAGAAATTCCTTTTATTTTGGGACAGAAAGGCACAAATTTCTATTATTTTCGGGCAAAATTGCAGAAATTTCATTTATTTCATGGCAAAAATCAGAAATTTCCCTTATTTTGGGGTAAAAAGCAGAAATTTCTGTTGTTATGGTACAAAATTGAAGACATTTTTCTTATTTTGGAACAAAAAGGCAGAAATTCCCCGTATTTTGGGGCAAAAGGCAGAAATTCTTCTTATTTTGAGGTAAAATGCAGAAATTCCCCTTATTTAGAGGTAAAATGCAGAAATTCCCCAAATATTGGGGAAAAATGCAGAAATTCCCTTTATTTTGGGGCAAAAAGGCAGAAATTCCCTGTGTTTTGAAGCAAAATTGCAGAAATACTCATAATTTTCGCGCAAAAAGGCAGAAATTCTCCTTATTTTGGGGCAAAAAGACAGAAAATCGTTTATTTTCGGGAACATAAAGTCAGAAATTCCCCTTATTTTGGGGCAAAATTGCAGAAATTTTCTAAACATCGGGGCAAAATTGCAGAAATTTCCCTTATTTGAGGGTAAAATTGGAGAAATTTCACTTATTTCAGAAAAAAGGCAGAAATTTTCTTATTTTGTGGCAAAAAAACAATTTCTTTTTTTGGTACAAAATTGCAGAATTTTTTCTTATTTTGGGGCAAAAAGGCAGAAATTCCCCATATTTTGGGGCAAAAAGGCAGAAATTCCCCTTATTTTGAAATAAATAGGCTGAAATTCCCCTTATTTTCGGGCAAAAAGTCAGAAATTCCCCTTATTTTAAGGCAAAAAGACAGAAATTTCATTTACTTTTGGGGAAAAGGCAGAAATTGCACTTATTTTGAGTCAAAAAGGCGGAAAATCCCCTTATTTTCAGGCAAAAATGAAGAAATTTCCCTTTTTTATGGCAAAAAGGGATACATTCCTTTTATTTTCGGGCAAAAAGGCAGAAATTCCTCGTATTTTGGAGCAAAATTGCAGAAATTCCCCTAATTTGTGGCAAAAAGGCAGAAATTCCCCTTATTTTGGCTTGAAACTGCAGAAATTTCACTTATTTCGCGGCAAAATGCAGAAATTCCCCTTATTTTCAGCGAGAAAGGCAGAAAATCCCCGTATTTTGGAGCAAAATTGTAGAAATTCCCCTAATTGTGGGGCAAAAATGCAGAAATTCCCTATATGTTGGGGCAAAAAGACAGAAATTCTTCTTATTTTGGGGCAAACCTCAGAAATGCCACTTATTTTGGGGCAAAATTCTAGAAATTTCCCTTATTTTGGGGCACAATTGCAGAAATTTCACTTATTTTGGGGCAAAATTGAAGAAATTTCACTTATTTCAGGGAAAAAAGGCAGAAATTTTCCTTATTTTGGGGCAAATGCAGAAATTCCTAATATTTTGTGGCAAAAATGCCGAAATTCCCCTTATTTTGAGGTAAAAAGGCTGAAATTCCCCTTATTTGGGGGCAAAAAGGCAGAAATTTCCCTTATGTTGAGGCAAAATTGCAGAAATTTCACATATTTCAGGGTAATAAGTCAGAAATTTCCCTTATTTTGGGGCAAAAAAGACAGAAATTCTTTTTGTTTTGGGGGAAAAAAACAAATTCTACTTATTTAGAGGCAAAAAGGCAGAAATTTCCCTTATTTTGGAGCAAAAATGAAGAAATTTCCCTTTTTTATTGCAAAAAGGTATGCATTCCCCTTATTTTCGGGCAAAAAGGCAGAAATTCCCCGTATTTTGGAGCAAAATGGCAGAAATTCCCCTTATTTTGGGGCAAAAAGATGAAATCCCTAATTTTTGGCTAAAATTGAAGAATTTTCACTTATTTCGGGACAAAAACGCAGAAATTCCACTTAATTTTGGGCATAAAGGCAGAAATGACCCGTATTTTGGAGCAAAATTGCAGATATTCTCCTAATATTGGTGCAAAAATGCAGATTCCCTATATTTTGGGACAAATAGGCAGAAATTCTCCATATTTTGGTGCAAAAAGACTGAAATTACCCTTATTTTGAGGTAAAATGCTGAAATTCCCCATATTTTGGGGCAAAAGGCAGAAATTCCCTTTATTTTGGGGCAAAAAGGCACAAATTTCCCTTATTTTCAGGCAAAATTGCAGAAATTTCATTTATTTCAGGGCAAAAAGTCAGAAATTCCCCTTATTTTGGGGCATAAAGCAGAAATTTCTTTTGTTATGGTACAAAATTGAAGAAATTTTTTTTATTTTAAAACAAAAAGGCAAAAATTCCCCATATGTTGGGGCAAAAGGCAGAAATTCTTCTTATTTTGAGGTAAAATGCAGAAATTCCCCTTATTTAGTGGTAAAATGCAGAAATTCCCCAAATATTGGGGAAAATGCAGAAATTCCCTTTATTTTGTGGCTAAAAGACACAAATTCCCTGTATTTTAGTGCAAAATTGCAGAAATTTCCCTTATTTGAGGGCAAAAAACCAGAAATTCCTCTTACTTTGGGGCAAAAATTAAAAAATTTCCTTTTTTTATGGCAAAAAGGTATGCATTCCCCTTATTTTCAGGCAAAAAGGCAGAAATTCTCTGTATTTTGGAGCAAAATTGCAGAAATTTTCCTTATTGTGGGGCAAAAAGTCAGAAAAAATCCCTATATGTTGGGGCAAACCTCAGAAATTCCACTTATTTTGGGGAAACTTTTTAGAAATTTCTCTTATTTTGGGGCAAAATTGCAGAAATTTCACTTATTTTCGGGCAAGATTGAAGAAATTTCACTTATTTCAGGAAAAAAAGGCAGAATTTTTCCTTATATTGGGGCAAAAAGGCAGAAATTCCTAATATTTTGTGGTAAAATGCAGAAATTCCCCTTATTTTGAGGTAAAAAGGCTGAAATTCCCCTTATTTGGAGGCAAAAAGGGAGAAATTTCTCTTATGTTGGTAGAAAGTTGCAGAAATTTCACTTATTTCAGGGTAATAAGGCAGAAATTCCCCTTATTTTGGGCCAAAAAAGACAGAAATTCCTTGTGTTTTGGGGGAAAAAACAGAAATTCAACTTAATTAGAGGCAAAGAGGCAGAAATTCCCCTTAATTTGGAGCAAAAATGAAGAAATTTCCCTTTTTTATGGCAAAAAGGTATGCATTCCCCTTATTTTCGGGCAAAAAGGCAGAAATTCCCCGTATTTTGGAGCAAAATTGCAGAAATTCCCCTAATTTTGAGGCAAAAGGCAGAAATTCCCTTTATTTTGGGGCAAAAATCAGAAATTCCCCGTATTTTAGGACAAAATTCCAAAAATTTTCTTTATTTTGGAGCAAAATTGCAGAAATTTACCTTATTTAGGGGCAAAATTGCTGGAATTTAACTTATTTGGGGCAAAATTGCAGTAATTTCACTTATTTTCAGGTAAAAAGGCTGAAATTTCCTTTATTTTGCGGCAAAAAGGGAGAAATTCCCTTTATTTTGGAGCAAAATTGCAGAAATTTTCCATACTTTGAGGCAAAAAGGCAAAAATTCCTTATATTTTGTGGCAAAAAGGCAGAAATTTCCCTTATTTTGAGGTAATAAGGCTGAAATTCCCCTTATTTTGGGGCAAAAATGCAGAAATTCCCCTTATTTTGTGGTAAAATTGCAGAAATTTCAAATATTTCAGGGCAAAATGGCTAAATTTCCACTTATTTTGGGGCAAAAAGATGAAATCCCTAATTTTTGGCTAAAATTGAAGAAATTTCACTTATTTCGGGACAAAAAGGCAGAAATTCCACTTAATTTCAGGCAAAAAGGCAGAAATGACCCGTATTTTGGAGCAAAATTGCAGAAATTCCCCTATTATTGGTACAAAAATGCAGAAATTCCCTTTATTTTGGGGCAAAAAGGCAGAAATTCTCCATATTTTGGTGTAAAAAGGCTGAAATTTCCCTTATTTTGAGGTAAAATGCTGAAATTCCACATATTTTGGGGCAAAGGCAGAAATTCCCCTTAATTTGGGGCAAAAAGGCACAAATTTCCCTTATTTTCGGGCAAAATTGCAGAAATTTCATTTATTTCAGGGCAAAAAGTCAGAAAGTCCCCTTATTTTGGGGCAAAAAGCAGAAATTTCTTTTATTATGATACAAAATTGAAGAAATTTTCCTTATTTTTGAACAAATGCAGAAATTAGCCATATTTTGGAGCAAAAGGCAGAAATTCTTCTTATTTTGAGGTAAAATGCAGAAATTCCCCTTATTTAGAGGTAAAATGCAGAAATTCCCCAAATATTGGGGGAAAATTCAGAAAATCCCTTTATTTTGGGCTAAAAGGCAGAAATTTCCCGTATTTTAAAGGAAAATTGCAGAAATTCTTATAATTTTCGGGCAAAAAGGCAGAAATTCTCTTTATTTTGGGTCAAAAAGACAGAAATTCTCCTTATTTTGGGGAAAAACTCAGAAATTCCACTTATTTTGGGGCAAAATTCCAGAAATTTCCCTTATTTTGGGGCAAAATTGCAGAAATTTCACTTATTTTGGGGAAAAATTGCAGAAATTTCACTTATTTTAGGGTAATAAGTCAGAAATTCCCCTTATTATTGGGCAAAAAAGACAGAAATTCCCTTTGTTTTGGGGAAAAAGACAGAAATTCCACTTATTTAGAAGCAAAAAGGCAGAAATTCCCCTTATTTTGGAGCAAAAATGAAATTTCCCTTTTTTATGTCCAAAAGGTATGCATTCCCCTTATTTTCGGGCAAAAATGCAGAAGTTCCCTGTATTTTGGAACAAAATTGCAGAAATTTCCCTAATTTTGAAGCAAAAGGCAGAAAATCCCTTTATTTTGGTGCAAAAATCAGAAATTCCCCTTATTTTGGGGCAAAATTCCAGAAATTTCCTTTATTTTGGGGCAAAATTGCAGGAATTTACCTTATTTTGAGGTAAAATTTCAAAAATTTCACTTATTTTCAGGTAAAAAGTCTGAAATTTCCTTTATTTTGGAGCAAAAAGGGAGAAATTCCCCTTATTTTGGGGCAAAAAAAGCAGAAATTCTTTATATTTTGGGGCAAAAAGGCATAAATTCCTTATATTTTGTGGCAAAAATGCAGAAATTCTCCTTTTTTTGAGGTAAAAAGGCTGAAATTCCCCTTATTTTGAGGCAAAAAGGCAGAAATTTCCCTTATTTTAAGGTAAAATTGGTGAAATTTCAAATATTTCATGGCAAAATGGCAGAAATTCTTTTTATTTTGGGGCAAAAAATGAAATCCCTAATTTTTGGCTAAAATTGAATAAATTTCACTTATTTTGGGACAAAATGGCAGAAATTCCACTTAATTTCGGGTAAAAAGGTAGAAATGACCCGTATTTTGGAGCAAAATTGCAGAAATTCCCCTTATATTGCTGCATAAATGCAGAAATTCCCTTTATTTGGGGCAAAAAGGCAGAAATTCTCCATATTTTTGCAAAAAGGCTGAAATTCCCTTTATTTTGAGGTAAAATGCAGAAATTCACCAAATATTGTGGGAAAATGCAGAAATTCCCTGTATTTTGGAGCTAAAAGGCAGAAATTCCCCATATTTTGAAGCAAAATTGCAAAAATTCTCATAATATTCGGGCAAAAAGGCAGAAATTCTCCTTATTTTGGGGTAAAAAGACAGAAAATCTCCTTTTTTCGGGAGTAAAAATCAGAAATTCCCCTTATTTTGGGGCAAAATTGCAGAAATTTCCTTGACATTGGGGCAAAATTGCAGAATTTTCCCTTATTTTGGGGCAAAATTGCAGAAATTTCACTTATTTCAGAGAAAAGGCAGAAATTTTTTATTTTGGGGCAAAAAGGCAGAAATTTCTTTTATTTTCGAACAAAATTGCAGAAATTTTTCTTATTTTGGGTCAAAAAGGCAGAAATTCCCCATATTTGGGGGCAAAAAGGCAGAAATTCTTCTTATTTTGGGGGAAAAAGACAGAAATTTCATTTATTTTGGGGGAAAAGGCAGAAATTTCAGTTATTTTGAGTCAAAAATCGGAAAATCCCCTTATTTTCGGGCAAAAATGAAGAAATTTCCCTTTTTTATGGCAAAAAGGTATACATTCCTATTATTTTCGGGCAAGAAGGCAGAAATTCCCCGTATTTTGGAGCAAAATTGCAGAAATTCCCCTAATTTTTTGGCAAAAAGGCAGAAATTCCCCTTATTTTGGGGTAAAACTGCATAAATTTCACTTATTTCGCGGCAAAATGCAGAAATTCCCCTTATTTTCGGCGAAATAGGCAGAAAATCCCCATATTTTGGAGCAAAATTGAAGAAACTCACCTAATTTTGGGGTAAAAAATACAGTAATTTTCTTTATTTTTGGGTAAAAAGGCAGAAATTCTTTTTATTTTGGGGAAAAAGGCAGAAATTCCCCTTATTTTAGGGCAAAATTGCAAAAATTTCCCTTATTTGTGGGCAAAAATCAGAAATTCCTCTTACTTTGGGGCAAAAATGAAGAAATTTCCAATTTTTATGGCAAAAAGTTATGCATTCCCCTAATTTTCGGCCAAAAAGGCAGAAATTCCCCGTATTTTGGAGCAAAATTGCAGAAATTCCCCTAACTGTGGGGTAAAAAGGCAGAAATTCCCTATATGTTGGGGCAAAAAGACAGAAATTCTCATTATTTTGGGGTAAACCTTAAAAATTCCACTTATTTTGGGGCAAAATTTCAGAAATTTCCCTTATTTTGGGGCAAAAATGCAGAAATTTCACTTATTTCAGGAAAAAAAGGCAGAAATTTTCCTTATTTTGGGGCAAAAAGGCAGAAATTCTTAATATTTTGTGGCAAAAATGCAGAAATTCCCTTTATTTTGAGGTAAAATTGCTGAAATCCCCTTATTTGGGGGCAAAAAGGCAGAAATTTCCTATATGTTGGGGCAAAATTGCAGAAATTTCACTTATTTCAGGGTAATAACTCAGAAATTCCCCTTATTTTGAGGCAAAAAGACAGAAATTCCCTTTGTTTTGGGGGGAAAAGACAGAATTTCCACTTATTTAGAGGCAAAAATGCAGAAATTCCCCTTATTTTGGAGCAAAAATGAAGAAATTTCCCTTTTTTATGGCAAAAAGGTATGCATTCCCCTTATTTTCGGGCAAAAAGGCAGAAATTCCTAGTATTTTGGAGCAAAATGGCAGAAATTCTCCTTATCTTGGGGCAAAAAGATGAAATCCCTAATTTTTGGCTAAAATTGAAGAAATTTCACTTATTTCGGGACAAAAAGGCAGAAATTCCACTTAATTTTGGGCATAAAGGCAGAAATGACCCGTATTTTGGAGCAAAATAGCAGAAATTCCCCTAATATTGGTGCAAAAATGCAGAAATTCCCTTTAATTTGGGGCAAAAAGGCAGAAATTCTCCATATTTTAGTGTAAAAATTCTGAAATTCCCCTTATTTTGAAGTAAAATGCTGTAATTCCCCATATGTTGGAGCAAAAGGCAGAAATTCCTTTTATTTTGGGGCGAAAAGGCACAAATTTCCCTTATTTTCGGGCAAAATTGCAGAAATTTCATTTATTTCATGGCAAAAAGTCAGAAATTTCCCTTATTTTGGGGTAAAAAGCAGAAATTTCTATTGTTATGGTACAACATTGAAGAAATTTTCCTCATTTTGGAACAAAAAGGCAGAAATTCCCCGTATTTTGGGGCAAAAGGCAGAAATTCTTTTTATTTTGAGGTAAAATGCAGAAATTCCCCTTATTTAGAGGTAAAATGCAGAAATTCCCCAAATATTGCGGAAAAATGCAGAAATTCCCTTTATTTTGGGGCAAAAATGCAGAAATTCCCTGTGTTTTGAAGCAAAATTGCAGAAATTCTCATAATTTTCGCGCAAAAAGGCAGAAATTCTCTTTATTTTGGGGCAAAAAGACCGAAAATCTTTTTTTTTCGGGAACATAAAGTCAGAAATTCCCCTTATTTTGGGGCAAAATTGCAGAAATTTCCTTTATATTGGGGCAAAATTGCAGAAATTTCCGTTATTTTGGGGAAAAATTGGAGAAATTTCACTTATTTCAGAAAAAAGGCAGAAATTTTCTTATTTTGGGGCAAAAAAACAAAGATTTCTTTTTTTGGTACAAAATTGCAGAAATTTTCTTATTTTGGAGCAAAAAGGCAGAAATTCCTTTTATTTTGAAGTAAATAGGCTGAAATTCCCCTTATTTTCGGGCAAAAAGTCAGAAATTCCCCTTATTTTAAGGCAAAAAGACAGAAATTTCATTTATTTTTGGGGAAAAGGCAAAAATTGCACTTATTTTGAGTAAAAAAGGCGGGAAATCCCCTTATTTTCAGGCAAAAATGAAGAAATTTTTCTTTTTATGGCAAAAAGGTATACATTCCTTTTATTTTTGGGCATAAAGGCAGAAATTCCCCGTATTTTGGAGCAAAATTGCAGAATTTCCTTTAATTTGTGGCAAAAAGGCAGAAATTCCCCTTATTTTGGCTTGAAACTGCAGAAATTTCACTTATTTCGCGGCAAAATGTAGAAATTTCCCTTATTTTCAGCGAAAAAGGCAGAAAATCCCCATATTTTTGAGCAAAATTGCAGAAATTCCCCTAATTGTGGGGCAAAAAGGTAGAAATTTCCTATATGTTGGGGCAAAAAGACAGAAATTCTCCTTATTTTGGGGCCAACCTCAGAAATTCCACTTATTTTGGGGTAAAGTTCCAGAAATTTCCCTTATTTTGGGGCAAAATTGCAGAAATTTGACATATTTTGAAGCAAAATTGCAGAAATTTCACTTATTTCAGGAAAAAAAGGCAGAAATTTTCCTTATTTTGGGGAAAAAAGGCCGAAA
Source organism: Micromys minutus (assembly GCF_963924665.1). Lineage (NCBI taxonomy): Eukaryota > Metazoa > Chordata > Mammalia > Rodentia > Muridae > Micromys > Micromys minutus. The sequence continues at coordinate 233,969 of NW_027667232.1, read as the reverse complement.
TTCCTAATATTTTGTGGCAAAAATGCAGAAATTCCCTTTATTTTGAGGTAAAAAGGCTGAAATTCCCCTTATTTGGGGGCAAAAAGGCAGAAATTTCCCTTATGTTGGGGTAAAATTGCAGAAATTTCACATATTTCAGGGTAATAAGTCAGAAATTCCCCTTATTTTGAAGCAAAAATGAATGAAATTCCCTTTGTTTTGGGGGAAAAAAACAAATTCTACTTATTTAGAGGGAAAAAGGCAGAAATTTCCCTTATTTTGGAGCAAAAATGAAGAAATTTCCCTTTTTTATGGCAAAAAGGTATGTATTCCCCTTATTTTCGGGCAAAAAAGCAGAAATTTCCTGTATTTTGGAGCAAAATGGCAGAAATTCCCCTTATTTTTGGGCAAAAAGATGAAATCCCTAATTTTTGGCTAAAATTGAAGAAATTTCACTTATTTCGGGACAAAAAGGCAGAAATTCCACTTAATTTTGGGCATAAAGGTAGAAATGACACGTATTTTGGATTAAAATTGCAGACATTCTCCTAATATTGGTGCAAAAAATGCAGAAATTCCTTTTTTTTGGGGCAAACAGGCAGAAATTCTCCATATTTTGGTGAAAAAGGCTGAAATTTCTCTTATTTTGATGTAAAATGCAGAAATTCCTTATATTTTGGGGCAAAAGGCAGAAATTCCCCTTATTTTGGGGCAAAAAGGCACAAATTTCCCTTATTTTCAGGCAAAATTGCAGAAATTTCATTTATTTCAGGGCAAAAAGTCAGAAATTCCTCTTATTTTGGGGCAAAAAGCAGAAATTTCTTTTGTTATGGTACGAAATTGAAGAAATTTCCCTTATTTTGGAACAAAAAAGCAAAAATTCCCCATATTTTGGGCCAAAAGGCAGAAATTCTTCTTATTTTGAGGTAAAATGCAGAAATTCCCCTTATTTAGTGGTAAAATGCAGAAATTACTCAAATATTGGGGGAAAATGCAGAAATTCCTTTTATTTTGGGGCTAAAAGACAGAAATTCCCTGTATTTTAGGGCAAAATTGCAGAAATTTCCCTTATTTGAGGGCAAAAAACAGAAATCCCCCTTACTTTGGGGCAAAAATTAAAAAATTTCCTTTTTTATGGCAAAATGTGTGCATTCCCCTTATTTTCGGGCAAAAAGGCAGAAATTCTCTGTATTTTGGAGCAAAATTGCAGAAATTCCCCTTATTGTGGGGCAAAAATTCAGAAATTAACTATATGTTGGGGCAAAAAGACAGAAATTCTCTTTATTTTGGGGCAAACCTCAGAAATTCCACTTATTTTGGGGCAAATTTCCGGAAATTTCTCTTATTTTGGGGCAAAATTGCAGAATTTTCACTTATTTTGTGGCAAGATTGAAGAAATTTCACTTACTTCAGGAAAAAAAGGCAGAAATTTTCCTTATTTTGGGGCAAAAAGGAAGAAATTCCTAATATTTTGTGGTAAAATGCAGAAATTTCCCTTATTTTGAGGTAAAAAGGCTGAAATTCCCCTTATTTGGAGGCAAAAAAGTGAAATTTCTCTTATGTTGGTACAAAATTGCAGAAATTTCACTTATTTCAGGGTAATAAGTCAGAAATTTCTCTTATTTTGGGGCAAAAAATACAGAAATTCCCTTTGTTTTGGGGGATAAAGACAGAATTTCCACTTATTTAGAGGCAAAGAGGCAGAAATTCCCCTTATTTTGGAGCAAAAATGAAGAAATTTCCCTTTTTTTGGCAAAAAGGTATGCATTCCCCTTATTTTCGGGCAAAAAGGTATGCATTCCCCTTATTTTCGAGCAAAAAGGCAGAAATTCCCCTAATTTTGGGGCAAAAGTCAGAAATTCCCTTTATTTTGGGGCAAAAATCAGAAATTCCCTGTATTTTGGGACAAAATTTCAAAAATTTCTTTATTTGGGGCAAAATTGCAGAAATTTACCTTATTTAGGGGCAAAATTGCAGAAATTTAACTTATTTGGGGCAAAATTGCAGTAATTAGACTTATTTTCAGGTAAAAAGGCTGAAATTTTCTTTATTTTGGGGCAAAAGGGGAGAAATTCCCCTTATTTTGGGGCAAAATTGAAGATTTTTATTTTAGTTTGAGGCAAAAAGGCAGAAATTTTCCTTATTTTGTGGTAATAAGGCTGAAATTTCCCTTATTTGTGGGCAAAAAGGCAGAAATTTTCCTTATTTTGTGGTAAAATTGCAGAAATTTCAAATATTTCAGGGCAAAATGGCAGAAATTCCACTTATTTTGGGGCAAAAAGATGAAATCCCTAATTTTTGGCTAAAATTGAAGAAATTTCACTTATTTCGGGACAAAAAGGCAGAAATTCCACTTAATTTCGGGCAAAAAGGCAGAAATGACCCGTATTTTAGAGCAAAATTGCAGAAAATCTCCTAATGTTGGTGCAAAAATGCAGAATTTCCATTTATTTTTGGGCAAAATACAGAAATTTTCCATATTTTGGTGCAAAAAGTCTGAAATTCCCCTTATTTTGAGGTAAAATGCTGAAATTCCCCATATTTTGGGGCAAAGGCAGAAATTCCCCTTAATTTGGGGAAAAAAAGGCACAAATTTCCCTTATTTTCGGGCAAAATTGCAGAAATTTCATTTATTTCAGGGCAAAAAGTCAGAAATTCCCATTATTTTGGAACAAAAAGCAGAAATTTCTTTTATTATGATACAAAATTGAAGAAATTTTTCTTATTTTTGAACATAAAGGCAGAAATTAGCCATATTTTGGGGCAAAAGTCAGAAATCCTTCTTATTTTGAGGTAAAATGCAGAAATTCCCATTATTTAGAGGTAAAATGCAGAAATTCCCCAAATATTGGGGGAAAATTCAGAAAATCCCTTTATTTTGGGCTAAAAGGCAGAAATTCCCCGTATTTTAAAGCAAAATTGCAGAAATTCTCATAATTTTCGGGCAAAAAGGTAGAAATTCTCCTTATTTTGGTGCAAAAAGACAGAAAATCTCCTTTTTTTGGGAGCAAAAAGTCAGAAATTCCTCTTATTTTGAGGAAAATTGTAGAAATTTCCTTTACATTTGGCAAAATTGCAGAAATTTCCATTATTTTGGGGCAAAATTGCAGAAATTTCACTTATTTCACGAAAAAAAAGCAGAAATTTTCTTATTTTGGGGCAAAAAGGCAGAAATTTTCCATATTTTGGGGCAGAAATTCACAAATTCCCATTATTTTGAGGTAAAAAGGCTGAAATTCCCCTTATTTTGGGGCAAAAAGGCAGAAATTCTTCTTATTTTGGGGCAAAAAGCATACATTTACCTTATTTTGGGGAAAAATTTTAGAAATTTAACTTATTTCAGGGCAAAACGTCAGAAATTCCGCTTATTTTGGGGCAAAAAGACAGAAATTTTGTTTATTTTGTTGGAAAAGTCAGAAATTGCACTTATTTTTTGTCAAAAATGCGGAAAATCCCCTTATTTTAGGGTAAAAATGAAGAAATTTCCCTTTTTTATGGCAAAAAGGTATACACCCTTTATTTTCGGGCAAAAAGGCAGAAATTCCCCGTATTTTGGAGCAAAATTGCAGAAATTCCCATAATTTTGGGGCCAAAAATGCAGAAATTCCCCTTATTTTGGGGTAAAACTGCAGAAATTTCACTTATTTCGCGGCAAAATGGCAGAAATTCCCCTTATTTTCGGCGAAATATGCAGAAAATCCCCGTATTTTGGAGCAAAATTGCAGAAATTCACCTAATTTAGGGGTAAAACATGCAGTAATTTTCTTTATTTGGGGGCAAAAAGGTAAAAATTCCTCTTATTTTGGGGCAAAAGGCAGAAATTCCCTTATTTTAGAACAAAATTGCAGAAATTTCCCTTATTTGGAAACAAAACACAGAAATTCCCTTTATTTTGTGGCAAATTTGCAGAAAATTCCTTTATTATGGAAAAAAATTGAAGAAATTTCTTTTATTTTAATGCAAAATTGCAGAAATTTCACTTATTTCAGAGAAAAAAAGCAAAAATTTTTCTTATTGTGGGGCAAAAAGGCAGAAATTCCCATTATATTGGGGCAAAAAGGCAAAAATCCCCTTTTTTGGGATAAAATTGCAGAAATTTCTCTTGTTTGGGAGCAAAAACGCAGAAAATCCCTTTAATTTCGGGCAAAAAGGCAGAAATTCCTTGTATTTTGGAGCAAAATTGCAGAAATTCCCTTAATATTGGGGAAAAATGCAGAAATTCCCTTTTTTTGGGGCAAATCGGAAGAAGTTCCTCTTATTTTCGGGATAAGAGGCTGAAATTTCCTGTATTTTGAAGCAAAATTGCAGAAACTTCCCTAATTTTGGTGCAAAAAGGCAGAAATTCCCCTCATTTTGGGGCAAAAAGACACAAATTTCCCTTTTTTTCGGGCAAAATTGCAGAAATTTCATTTATTTCAGGGCAAAAAGTCAGAAATTACTTTTATTTTGGTACAAAATTGAAGAAATTTTCCTTATTTTGGAACAAAAATTCAGAAATTCCCCATATTTTGGGCAAAAGGCAGAAATTCCCCTTATTTTGAGGTAAAAAGCTGAAATTCCCGTTATTTGGGGGAAAAAGGCAGAAATTCCCTTTACTTTGTTGAAAAAGGAGGAAATTCCTGTTAACTGGGGCAGAAAAGCAAAAATTTTTCTTATTTGGGGGCAATAGGCAGAAATTCCCCATATTATGTGGCAAAAAGGCAGAAATTCCCCTTATTTGGAGGTAAAATGCTGAAATTCTCCTTATTTTGGCAAAAAGGCAGAAATTCTTCTTATTTCGTGGCAAAATTGCAGAAATTTCACTTATTTTAGGGAAAAAAGTCAGAAATTTGCCTTATTTTGGGGCAAAAAGCAGAAATTCTTGTAATTTTGGGGCCAAAAACAGAAATTCCCCTTATTTTGGGAAAAATTGCGGAAATTTCAAATATTTCAGGGCAAAAAGGCAGAAATTCCACTTTATTTCGGGCAATAAGGTTAAAATTCCCCGTATTTTGGAGCAAAATTTCAGAAATTCCCCTAATATTGGTGCAAAAATGCAAAAATTCCCTTTATTTTGTTGCAATAAGGCAGAAATTCCACGTATTTTGAGCAAAATTGCATATATTCCCCTAATTTTGAAGGAAAATGCAGAAATTAACATTATTTTGGGGCAAAAAGACAGAAATTCTCCTTATTTCAGGGCAAAAAGTCAGAAATTCCCCTTATTTTGGGGCAAAATTACAAAAATTTTACTTATTTCAGGGAAATAACGTGGAAATTTCTCTTATTTTGGGACAAAATGCAGAAATTACTTTTATTTTGTTACAAAATTGCAGAAATTTTCTTTATTTTGGGGCAAAAATACAGAAATTTTCCATATTTTAGGGCAAAAAGGCAGAGATTCCCATTATTATGAGGTAAAAAGGCTGAAATTCCCCTTATTTTGGGGCAAAAAGGCAGAAATTTTCCTTATTTTGTGGTAAAACTGCAGAAATTTCAAATATTTCAGGGCAAAATGGCAGAAATTCCACTTATTTTGGGGCAAAAAGATGAAATCCTTAATTTTTGGCTAAAATTGAAGAAATTTCACTTATTTTGGGACAAAAAGGCAGAAATTCCACTTAATTTCAGGCAAAAAGGCAGAAATGACCCGTATTTTGGAGCAAAATTGCAGAAATTCCCCTAATATTGGTGCAAAAATGCAGAAATTCCCTTTATTTTGGGGCAAAATGCAGAAATTCTCCATATTTTGGTGCAAAAAGGCTGAAATTTCCCTTATTTTGAGGTAAAATGATGAAATTCCCCATATTTTGGGGCAAAGGCCGAAATTCCTCTTAATTTGGGGAAAAAAGGCACAAATTTCCCTTATTCTCGGGCAAAATTGCAGAAATTTTATTTATTTCAGAGCAAAAATTCAGAAATTCCCCGTATTTTGGTGCAAAAATCAGAAATTTCTTTTATTATGATACAAAATTGAAGAAGTTTTCCTTATTTTTGAACGTAAAGGCAGAAATTAGCCATATTTTGGGGCAAAAGGCAGAAATCCTTCTTATTTTGAGGTAAAATGCAGAAATTCCCCTTATTTAGAGGTAAAATGCAAAAATTCCCCAAATATTGGGGTAAAATTCAGAAAATCCCTTTATTTTGGGCTAAAAGGCAGAAATTACCCGTATTTTAAAGCAAAATTGCAGAAATTCTCATAATTTTCGGGCAAAAAGGCAGAAATTCTTTTTATTTTGGGGCAAAAAGACAGAAAATCTCCTTTTTTTGGGAGCAAAAAGTCAGAAATTCCTCTTATTTTGAGGAAAATTATAGAAATTTCCTTTACATTTGGCAAAATTGCAGAAATTTCCCTTATTTTGGGGCAAAATTGCAGAAATTTCACTTATTTCAGGAAAAAAAAGCAGAAATTTTCTTATTTTGGGGCAAAAAGGCAGAAATTTCTTTTATTTTGGTTCCAAATTTCAGAAATGTTTCTTATTTTTGGGCAAAAAGCCAGAAATTTTCCATATTTTGGGGCAGAAATGCAGAAATTCCGATTATTTTGAGGTAAAAAGGCTGAAATTCCCCTTATTTTGGGGCAAAAAGGCAGAAATTCCCCTTATTTTGGGGCAAAAAGCATACATTTACCTTATTTTGGGGAAAAATTTTAGAAATTTAACTTATTTTAGGGCAAAACGTCAGAAATTCCGCTTATTTGGGGGCAAAAAGACAGAAATTTTGTTTATTTTTAGGGAAAAGTCAGAAATTGCACTTATTTTTTGTCAAAAATGCGGAAAATCCCCTTATTTTAGGGTAAAAATGAAGAAATTTCCCTTTTTATGGCAAAAAGGTATACATTCCCTTTATTTTCGGGCAAAAAGGCAGAAATTCCCCGTATTTTGGAGCAAAATTGCAGAAATTCCCATAATTTTGAGGCCAAAAATGCAGAAATTCCCCTTATTTTGGGGTAAAACTGCAGAAATTTCACTTATTTTGCGGCAAAATGGCAGAAATTCCCCTTATTTTCGGCGAAATATGCAGAAAATCCCCGTATTTTGGAGCAAAATTGCAGAAATTCACCTAATTTTGGGGTAAAACATGCAGTAATTTTCTTTATTTGGGGACAAAAAGGTAAAAATTCCTCTTATTTTGGGGCAAAAGGCAGAAATTCCCTTATTTTAGAACAAAATTGCAGAAATTTCCCTTATTTGGGGACAAAACACAGAAATTCCCTTTTTTTTGGGGCAAAATTGCAGAAAATTCCTTTATTATGGAAAAAAATTGAAGAAATTTCTTTTATTTTAATGCAAAATTGCAGAAATTTCACTTATTTCAGAGAAAAAAAGCAAAAATTTTTCCTATTGTGGGGCAAAAAGGCAGAAATTCCCATTATATTGGGGCAAAAAGGCAGAAATTCTTCTTATTTGGGATAAAATTGGATAAATTTTTCTTGTTTGGGAGCAAAAACGCAGAAAATCCCCTTAATTTCGGGCAAAAAGGCAGAAATTCCTTGTATTTTGGAGCAAAATTGCAGAAATTCCCCTAATATTGGGGAAAAATGCGGAAATTCCCTGTATTTGGGGCAAATCGGAAGAAGTTCCTCTTATTTTCGGGAAAAGAGGCAGAAATTTCCTGTATTTTGAAGCAAAATTGCAGAAACTCCCCTAATTTTGGGGCAAAAAGGCAGAAATTCCCTTTCTTTTGGGGCAAAAAGTCAGAAATTCCCCTTATTTTGGGGCAAAAAGACAGAAATTTCGTTTATTTTTCGAAAAAGGCAGAAATTGAACTTATTTTGAGTAAAAAAGGCGGAATATCCCCTTATTTTCGGGCAAAAATGAAGAAATTTCCCTTTTTAATGGCAAAAAGGTATACATTTTCTTTATTTTCGGGCAAAAAGGCAGAAATTCCCCGTATTTTGGAACAAAATTTCAGAAATTCCCCTAATTTTGGGGCAAAAAGGCAGAAAATCCCCTTATTTTGTGGTAAAACTGCAGAAATTTCACTTATTTCGCGGCAAAATGGCAGAAGTTTTTCTTATTATTGGCGAAAAAGGCAGAAAATTCCTGTATTTTGGAGCAAAATTGCAGAAATTCACCTATTTTTGGGGTAAAAAATACAGTAATTATCTTCATTTTGGGGCAAAAAGGCAGAAATTCTCCTTATTTAGGGGCAAAAGGCAGAAATTCCCCTTATTTTAGGGCAAAATTGCAGAAATTTCCCTTATTTGGGGCAAATATGCAGAAATTTCACTTATTTTTAGGTAAAAAGGCTGAAATTTCCTTTATTTTGAGGCAAAAAAGGAGAAATACCTTTTATTTTGGGGCAAAATTGCAGAAATTTCCCTTATTTGGGGACAAAAAACAGAAATTCCCTTTATTTTGGGGAAAATTGCAGAAAATTCCTTTATTATGTAAAATAATTGCAGAAATTTCTTTTATTTTAAGGCAAAATTGAAGAAATTTCACTTATTTCAGAGAAAAAAAGCAAAAATTTTTCTTATTGTGGGGCAAAAAGGCAGAAATTCCCATTATTTTGGGGCAAAAAGGCAGAAATTCACCTTATTTTGGGGTAAAATTGCAGAAATTTCCCTTGTTTGGGGGCAAAAACGCAGAAAATCCCCTTAATTTCAGGCAAAAAGGCAGAAATTCCCCGTATTTTGGAGCAAAATTGCAGAAATTCCCCTAATATTGGGGCAAGAATGCAGAAATTCCCTTTATTTGGGGCAAATCGGAAAAAGTTCCCCTTATTTTAGGAAAAAGAGGGAGAAATTTCCTGTATTTTGAAGCATAATTGCAGAAACTCCCCTAATTTTGGGGCAAAAAGGCAGAAATTCCCTTTATTTTGGGGCAAAAATACAGAAATTCTCCTTATTTCGGGGCAAAAATCAGATTTCCCTTATTTTCGGGCAAAATTGTAAAAAATTTTTTTTATATTGGTACAGAATTGCAGAAATTTTTCTTATTTTGTGGCAAAAAGGCAAAAATTCCCCATATTCTGTTGCAAAAAGGCTGAAATTCCCTTAATTTTGAGGTAAAATGCTGAAATTCCCTATATTTTGGGGCAAAATGGCAGAAATTCCCCTCATTTTGAGGCAAAAAGACACAAATTTCCTTTTTTTTCGGGCAAAATTGCAGAAATTTCAATTATTTCAGGGCAAAAAGTCAGAAATTACTTTTATTTTGGTACAAAATTGAAGAAATTTTCCTTATTTTGGAACAAAAAGTCAGAAATTCTCCATATTGTGGACAAAAGGCATAAATTCCCCTTATTTTGAGGTAAAAAGCTGAAATTCCCGTTATTTTGGGGCAAAAAGGCAGATATTCCCTTTACTTTGTGGCAAAAAGGAAAAAATTCCTGTTAATTGGGGCAGAAAAGCAAAAATTTTTCTTATTTGGGGGCAATAGGCAGAAATTCCCCATATTTTGTGGCAAAAAGGCAGAAATTCCCCTTATTTGGAGGTAAAATGCTGAAATTCCCCTTATTTTGGCAAAAAACACAAATTCCCCTTATTTTGGGGCAAAATTGCAGAAATTTCACTTATTTCAGGGCAAAAAGTTAGAAATTTGCCTTATTTTGGGGCAAAAAGCAGAAATTCTCCTAATTGTGGGGCCGAAAACAGAAATTCCCCTTATTTTTGGGTAAAATTGCGGAAATTTCAAATATTTCATGGCAAAAAGGCAGAAATTCCACTTTATTTCGGGCAATAAGGTTGAAATTCCCCGTATTTTGGAGCAAAATTTCAGAAATTCCCCTTATATTGGTGCAAAAATGCAGAAATTCCCTTTATTTTGGTGCAATAAGGCAGAAATTCCCCGTATTTTGAGCAAAATTGCACATATTCCCATAATTTTGAAGGAAAATGCAGAAATTCACATTATTTTGGGGCAGAAAGACAGAAATTCTCCTTATTTCAGGGCAAAAAGTCAGAAATTCCCCTTTTTTGGGGCAAAATTACAGAACTTTCACTTATTTCAGAGAAAAAACGCGGAAATTTCTCTTATTTTGGGACAAAAATTCAGAAATTACTTTTATTTTGGTACAAAATTGCAGAAATTTTCTTTATTTTGGGGCAAAAATACAGAAATTTTCCTTATTTTAGGGCAAAAAGGCAGAGATTCCCATTATTATGAGGTAAAAAGGCTGAAATTCCCCTTATTTGGGTGCAAAAAGGCAGAAATTTTCCTTATTGCGTGGCAAAATGGCAGAATTTTCACTTATTTCAGGGTAATAAGTCAGAAATTCCCCTTATTTTGGGGCAAAAAAGACAGAAATTTCCTTTGTTTTGGGGGAAAAAGACAGAAAATCCACTTATTTAGAGCCTAAAAGGCAGAAATTCCCCTTATTTTGTAACAAAAATGAAGAAATTTCCCATTTTTATGGCAAATAGGTATGCATTCCCCTTATATTCAGGCATAAAGGCGGAAATTCCCCGTATTTTGGAGCAAAATTGCAAAAATTCCCTTAGTTTTGGGGCAAAAAGGCAGAAATTCTTTATTTGTTGGGGCAAAAAGACAGAAATTCTCCTTATATTGGGGCAAAACTCAGAAATTCCACTTATTTTAGAGCAAAATTGCAGAAATTTCCCTTATTTTGGGGCAAAATTGCAGAAATTTCCCTTAATTTGGGGCACAATTGCAGAAATTTCACTTATTTCAGGGTAATAAGTGAGAAAATTTTCCTTATTTGGGGCAAAAGGCAGAAATTCCTAATATTTTTTGGCAAAAATGCAGATATTCCCCTTATTTTGAGGTAAAAAGGCTGAAATTCCTTTTATTTGGTTGCAAAAATGCAGAAATTTCCCTTATTTTGGGGCAAAATTGCAGAAATTTCACTAATTTCAGGGTAATAAGTAAGAAATTCCCCTTATTTTGGGGCAAAAAAGACAGAAATTCCCTTTGTTTAGGGGGAAAAAGAAAGAAATTCCACTTAATTAGAAGCAAAAAGGCAAAAATTCCCCTTATTTTGGAGCAAAAATGAAGAAATTTCCCTTTTTTATGGCAAAAAGCTATGCATTTCTTTTATTTACGGGCAAAAGGCAGAAATTTCCCGTATTTTGGAGCAAAATTGCAGAAATTCCCCTAATTTTATGGCAAAAGGCAGAAATTCCCTTTATTTTGGAGCAAAAATCAGAAATTTCCTTAATTTTGGGGCAAAATTGCAGGAATTTACCTTATTTTGGGGCAAAATTGCAGAAATTTCACTTATATTCAGGTAAAAAGGCTGAAATTTCTTTTATTTTGAGGCAAAAAGGGAGAAATAGCTTTTATTTTGAGGCAAAATTGCAGAAATTTCCCTTATTTGGGGACAAAAAACAGAAGTTCCCTTTATTTTGGGGCAAATTGCAGAAAATTCCTTTATTATGGGAAAAAATTGGAGAAATTTCTTTTATTTTAAGGCAAAATTGCAGAAATTTCACTTATTTCAGAGAAAAAAAGCAAAAATTTTTCTTATTGTGTGGCAAAAGGCAGAAATTCCCATTATTTTGGGGCAAAAAGGCAGAAATTCACCTTATTTTGGGGTAAAATTGCAGACATTTCAGATATTTCAGGGCAAAATGGCAGAAATTCCCCTTATTTGGGATATAATTGCAGAAATTTCCCTTGTTTGGGGGCAAAAACGCAGAAAATCCCCTTAATTTCAGGCAAAAAGGCAGAAATTCCCCGTATTTTGGAGCAAAATTGCAGAAATTCCCCTAATATTGGGGCAAGAATGCAGAAATTCCCTTTATTTGGGGCAAATCGAAAGAAGTTCCCCTTATTTTTGGGAAAAGAGGCAGAATTTTTTGTATTTTGAAGCAAAATTGCAGAAACTCCCCTAATTTTGGGGCAAAAAGGCAGAAATTCCCTTTATTTTGGGGAAAAAATACAGAAATTCTCCTTATTTCTGGGCAAAAATCAGATATTTCCCTTATTTTCGGGCAAAATTGTAAAAATTTCTTTTATTTTGGCACAGATTGCAGAAATTTTTTTTATTTTGTGGCAAAAAGGCAGAAATTTCCCTTATTGCGGGGAAAATGGCAGAATTTTCACTTATTTCAGGGTAATAAGTCAGAAATTCCCCTTATTTTGGGGCAAAAAAGACAGAAATTTCCTTTGTTTTGGGGGAAAAAGACAGAAATTCCACTTATTTAGAGCCAAAAAGGCAGAAATTCCCATTATTTTGTAACAAAAATGAAGAAATTTCCCTTTTTTATGGCAAATAGGTATGCATTCCCCTTATATTCGGGCATAAAGGCAGAAATTCTTTATATTTTGGAGCAAAATTGCAGAAATTCCCTTAGTTGTGGGGCAAAAAGGCAGAAATTCCCTATTTGTTGGGGCAAAAAGACAGAAATTCTCCTTATATTGGGGCAAAACTCAGAAATTCCACTTATTTTGGGGCAAAATTCCAGAAATTTCCCTTATTTTGGGGCAAAATTGCAGAAATTTCCCTTATTTTGGGGCACAGTTGCAGAAATTTCACTTATTTCAGGGTAATAAGTGAGAAATTTTCCTTATTTGGGGCAAAACGTAGAAATTCCTAATATTTTTTGGCAAAAATGCAGATATTCCCCTTATTTTGAGGTAAAAAGGCTGAAATTCCCTTTATTTGATTGCAAAAATGCAGAAATTTCCCTTATTTTGGGGCAAAATTGCAGAAATTTCACTTATTTCCGGGTAAAAAGTCAGAAATTTTTTCTTATTATGGGGCAAAAAAGACAGAAATTCCCTTTGTTTTGGGGGAAAAAGAAAGAAATTCCACTTACATAGAAGCAAAAAGGCAGAAATTCCTTTTATTTTGGAGCAAAAATGAAGAAATTTCCCTTTTTTATGGCAAAAAGGTATGCATTTCTCTTATTTTCAGGCAAAAAGGCAGAAATTCCCCGTATTTTGGAGCAAAATTGCAGAAATTACCCTAATTTTGGGGCAAAAGGCAGAAATTCCCTTTATTTTGCAGCAAAAATCAGAAATTTCCTATATTTTGGGGCAAAATTGCAGGAATTTACCTTACATTGGGGCAAAATTGCAGATATTTCCCTTATTTGGGGCAAAATTGCAGAAATTTTACTTATTTTCAGGTAAAAAGGCTGAAATTTCCTTTATTTTGAGGCAAAAAGGGAGACATTCCTAATATTTTGGGTCAAAATTGCAGAAATTTTCTTTACTTTGTGGCAAAAAGGCAGAATTTCCTTATATTTTGGGGCAAAAATGCAGAAATTCCCCTTATTTTGGGGTAAAATTGCAGAAATTTCAAATATTTCATGGCAAAAAGTCAGAAATTCCCCTTATTTTGGGGCAAAAAGACAGAAATTTCGTTTATTTTTGGGGAAAAGGAAGAAATTGCACTTATTTTGAGTCAAAAAGGCGGAAAATACCCTTATTTTCGGGCTAAAATGAAAAAATTTCCCTTTTTAATGGCAAAAAGGTATACATTCCCTTTATTTTCAGGCAAAAGGCAGAAACTCCCCGTATTTTGGAGCAAAATTGCAGAAATTCCCCTAATTTTGGGGCAAAAAGGCAGAAAATCCCCTTATTTTGTGGTAAAACTGCAGAAATTTCACTTATTTCGCGGCAAAATGGCAGAAATTCTCCTTATTATTGGCGAAAAAGGCAGAAAATCCCTGTATTTTGGAGCAAAATTGCAGAAATTCACCTGATTTTGGGGTAAAAAATACAGTAATTTTCTTTATTTTAGGGCAAAAAGGCAGAAATTCTCATTATTTAGGGGCAAAATGCAGAAATTCCCTTCATTTTAGGGCAAAATTGCAGAAATTTCTCTTATTTGGGGGCAAAAAACATAAATTCCCCTTATTTTTGGGCAAAATTGCAGAAATTTCCCTTATTATGGGGAAAAATTGCAGAAATTTTCCTTATTTTAGGGCAAAATTGAAGAAATTTCACTTATTTCAGAGAAAAAAAGGTAAAATTTTTCTTTTTTGGGGGCAAAAAGGCAGAAATTCCCATTATTTTGGGGCCAAAAGGCAGAAATTCACCTTATTTTGGGGTAAAATTGAAGAAATTTCACATATTTCAGGGCAAAAAGGCAGAAATTTTCCTTTTTTGGGGCAAAATTGCAGAACTTTCACTTATTTCAGGGTAATAAGTCAGAAATTTTCTTTATTTTGTGGCAAAAAAGACAGAAATTCCTTTTGTTTTTGGGGAAAAGACAAAAATTCCACTTATTTAGAGGCAAAAAGGCAGAAATTCCCCTTATTTTGGAGCAAAAATGAAGAAATTCCCCTTTTTTATGGCAAAAAGGTATGCATTCCCCTTATTTTCGGGCAAAAAGGCAGAAATTCCCCGTATTTTGGAGCAAAATTGCAGAAATTCCCCTAATTTTGGGGCAAAAGGCAGAAATTATCTATATTTTGAGGCAAAAATCAGAAATTTCTTTTATCTTGGGGCAAAATTCCAGAAATTTCCTTTATTTTAGGACAAAATTGCAGAAATTTCCCTTATTTGGGGCAAAAATGCAGAAATTTCACATATTTTCAGGTAAAAAAACTGAAACTTCCTTTATTTTGGTGCAAAAATGAAATTTTCCTTATTTTGGGGCAAAATTGCAGAAATTTTCCTTATTTTGGGGCAAAAAGGCAGAAATTCCTTATATTTTGGGGCAAAATGGCAGAAATTCCCCTTATTTTGAGGTAATAAAACTGAAATTCCTCTTATTTTTGAGCAAAAAGGCAGAAATTCCCCTTATTTTTGGGTAAAATTGCAAAAATTTCAAATATTTCAGGGCAAAATGGCAGAAATTCCCCTTATTTTGGGGCAAAAAGACAAAATCCCTAATTTTTGGCTAAAATTGAAGAAATTTCACTTATTTCGGGACATAAAGGCATAAATTCCACTTAATTTCTTGCATAAAGGCAGAAATGACCTGTATTTTGGAGCAAAATTGCAGAAATTCCCCTAATATTGGTGCAAAAATGCAGAAATTCCCTTTATTTTGGGGGCAAAAAGGCAGAAATTTCCCTTATTTTGAGGTAAAAAGGCTGAAATTCCCCTTATTTTGAAACAAAATGTCAGAAATTCACCTTATTTTTGGAAAAAAGAGAGAAATTTCGTTTATTTTTGGGCAAAAGGCAGAAATGGCACTTATTTTGAGTCAAAAAGTTAGAAAATCCCCTTATTTTGGAGCAAAAATGAAGAAATTTACTTTTTTTATGGCAAAAATGTATATATTCCCTTTAATTTCAGGCAAAAAGGCAAAAATCCTCGTATTTTGGAGTAAAATTGCAGAAATTCACCTAATTTAGGGGTAAAAAATACAGTAATTTTTTTTACTTTGGGGCAAAAAGGCAGAAGTTCTCCTTATTTTGGGGCAAAAAGCAGAAATTCCCCTTATTTTTGGCAAAATTGCAGAAATTTCCCTTATTTGGGGGCAAAAAACAGAATTTCCCTGTATTTTGGGGCAAAATTGCAGAAAATTCCCTTATTATAGGGAAAAATTGCAGAAATTTCCCTTATTTAAGGGCAAAATTGCAGAAATTTCACTTATTTCAGAGAAAAAAAGCAAAAATTTTTCTTATTTTGGGGCAAAAAGGCAGAAATTGCCATTATTTTGGGGCAAAAAGGCAGAAATTCACCTTATTTTGGGGTAAAATCTCAGAAATTTCACAGATTTCAGGGTAAAATGGCAAAAATTTCCCTTATTTTGAGGAAAAAAATGAAGAAATTTTTTTTATGGCAAAAAGGTATGCATTCTCCTTATTTTCGGGCAAAAAGGCAGAAATTCCCCGTATTTTGGAGCATAATTGCAGAAATTCCCCTAATTGTGGGGCAAAAAGGCAGAAATTCTCCTTATTTTAGGGCAAAACTCAGAAATTCCACTTATTTTGGGGCAAAATTCCAGAAATATTACTTATTTTGGGGCAAAATTGCAGAAATTTCACTTACTTTGGGGCAAAATTGCAGAAATTTCACTTATTTCAGAGAAAAAAGGCAGAAATTTTCCTTATTTTGGGGCAAAAAGGCAGAAATTCCTAATATTTTGTGGCAAAAATGAAGAAATTCCCGTTATTTTGAGGTAAAAAGGCTGAAATCCACCTTATTTGGGGGCAAAAAGGCAGAAATTTCCCTTATATTGGGGCAAAATTGCAGAAATTTCACTTATTTCAGGGTAATAAGTCAGAAATTTTCCTTATTTTAGGACAAAAAAGACAGAAATTCCACTTATTTAGAGGCAAAAAGGCAAAAATTCCCCTTATTTTGGAGCAAAAATGACGAAATTTCCCTTTTTATTCCAAAAAGTTATGCATTCTTCTTATTTTCGGACAAAAAGGCAGAAATTCCCCATATTTTGGGGCAAAATGCAGAAATTCCACTTATTTTGGGGCAAAAAGGCACAAATTTCCCTTATTTCCGGGCAAAATTGCAGAAATTTCATTTATTTCAGGGCAAAAAGTTAAAAATTCCCCTTATTGTGGGGCAAAAAGAAGAAATTTCTTTTATTATAGTACAAAATTGAAGAAATTTTCTTTATTTTGGAACAAAAAGGCAGAAATTCCCCATATTTTGGAACAAAAGGCAGAAATTCTTCTTATTTTGAGGTAAAATGCAGAAATTCCTTTTTTTTAGAGGTAAATTCCAGAAATTCACCAAATATTGGGGGAAAATGCAGAAATTCCCTATATTTTGGGGCTAAAAGGCTGAAATTCCCTATATTTTGAAGCAAAATTGCCGAAATTCTCATAATTTTCGGGCAAAAAGGCAGAAAATCTCCTGTTTTCAGGAGCAAAAATCAGAAATTCCTCTTATTTTGGGGCAAAATTGCAAAAATTTCCTTTACATTGGGGCAAAATTTCAGAAATTTCCCTTATTTTGGGGCAAAATATCAGAAATTTCACTTATTTTTGGAAAAAAAGGCAGAAATTTTCTTATTTTGGGGCAAAAAGACAGAAATTTCTTTTATTTTGGTACAAAATTGCAGAAATTTTTCTTATTTTGGGGCAAAAAGCAGAAATTCCCCATATTTTGGGGCAAAAAGGAAGAAATTACCTTTATTTTGAGGTAAAAAGTCTGAAATTCCTTTTATTTTTGGCCAAAAAGTCAGATATTCCCTTTATTTTGGGGCAAAAAGATAGAAATTTCATTTATTTTTGGGGAAGACGCAAAAATTTGACTTATTTTGAGTCAAAAATGCGGAAAATTCTCTTATTTTCGGGCAAAAATGAAGAAATTTCCCTTTTTATGGCAAAAAGGTATACATTTTTTGTTATTTCAGGCAAAAAGGCAGAAATTCCCCGTATTTCTGAGCAAAATTACAAAAATTCCTCTAATTTCGGGGCAAAAAGGCAGAAATTCCCCTTATTTTGGGGTAAAACTGCAGAAATTTCACTTATTTTGTGGCAAAATGGCAGAAATTCTCCTTTTTTTGGCTAAAAAGGCAGAAAATCCCTGTATTATGGAGCAAAATTGCAGAAATTCACCTAAATTTGGAATAAATAATACAGTAATTTTACTTATTTAGGGGCAAAAGGGCAGAAATTCACCTTATTTTGAGGCAAAAGGCAGAAATTCCCCTTATTTTAGGGCAAAATTGAAGAAATTTTCCTTATTTGGGGGCAAAAAACAGAAATTCCCCATATTTTGGGGCAAAATTGCAGAAATTTAACTAATTATGGCGAAAAATTGCAGAAATTTCCCTTATTTTAGGGCAAAATTGCAGAAATTTCACTTATTTCAGAGAAAAAAGGCAGAAATTTTCCTTATTTTGGGGCATAAAGGCAGAAATTCCATAAATTTTGTGGCAAAAATGCAGAAATTCCCCTTATTTTTAGGTAAAAAGGCTGAAATTCCCCCTCTTTGGGGGCAAAAAGGCAGAATTTTCCCTTATATTGGGGCAAAATTGCAGAAATTTCACTTATTTCAGGGTAATAAGTCAGAAATTTTCCTTATTTTGGGGCAAAAAAGACAGAAATTCCCTTTGTTTTGGGGAAAAAAGACAGAAATCCACGTATTTAGAGGCAAAAAGGCAAAAATTCCCCTTATTTTGGAGCAAAAATGAAGAAATTTTCCTTTTTTATGGCAAATAAGTATGCATTCCCTTTATTTTCGGGCAAAAAGGCAGAAATTCCCCGTATTTTTGAGCAAAATTGCAGAAATTCCCCGTATTTTTGAGCAAAATTGCAGAAATTCCCTATATGTTGGGGCAAAAAGAAAGAAATTCTCCTTATTTTGGTGCAAAACTCAGAAATTCCACTTATTTTAGGGCAAAATTCCAGAAATTTCCCTTATTTTGACACAAAATTGCAGAAATTTCACTTATTTTGGCAAAAAATTGAAGAAATTTCACTTATTTCAGAGAAAAAAGGCAGAAATTTTCTTTATTTTGAGGTAAAAAGGCTGAAATTCCCCTTATTTAGAAGCAATGAGGAAGAAATACCCCTTATTTTGGGGTAAAATTTAAGAAATTTCAAATATTTCAGGGCAAAATGGCAGAAATTCCCCTTATTTTGGGGCAAAAAATGAAATCCCTAATTTTTGGCTAAAATTGAAGAAATTTCACTTATTTCGGGACGAAAAGGCGAAATTCCACTTAATTTCGGGCAAAAAGGCAAAAATGACCCGTATTTTGGAGAAAAATTGCAGAAATTCCCCTAATATTGTGTAAAAATGCAAAAATTCCTTTTATTTTGGGGCAAAAAGGCAGAAATTCTCCATATTTTGGTGCAAAAATCAGAAATTTCCCTTATTTTGATGTAAAATGCTGAAATTCCCCATATTTTGGGGCAAAAGGCAGAAATTTCTCTTATTTTGGGGCAAATTTGCAGAAATTTCATTTATTTCAGGGTAATAAGTCAGAAATTTTTCTTATTTTGGGGCAAAAAAGACAGAAATTTCATTTGTTTTGGGGAAAAAAGACAGAAATTTCACTTATTTAGAGGCAAAAAGGCAAAAGTTCCCCTCATTTTGGAGCAAAAATGAAGAAATTTACCTTTTTTATGGCAAAAAGTTATGCATTCTTCTTATTTTCAGACAAAAAGGCAGAAATTCCCCATATTTTGGGGCAAAAAGCAGAAATACTTCGTATTTTGGGGCAAAATTGCAGAAACTTCCCTAATTGTGGGGCATAAAACAGAAATTCCCCTTATTTTGGGGCAAAATTGCAGAAATTTCCTTTATTATGGGGAAAAATTGCAAAATTTCTATTATTTTAGGGCAAAATTGCAGAAATTTCACTAATTGTGGGGCAAAAAGGCAAAAATTCTTCTTATTTTGGGGCAAAACTAAGAAATTCCACTTATTTTGGGGCAAAATTGCAGAAATTTCCTTTATTTGGGGCAAAATTGCAGTAATTTCACTTATTTTCAGGTAAAAAGGCTGAAATTTCCTTTCTTTTGGGGCAATAAAGGAGAAATTCCCCTTATTTTGGTGCAAAATTGCAGAAATTTCTCTTATTATGGGGCAAAAAGGCAGAAATTCCGTATATTTTGTGGCAAAAATGCAGAAATTCCTCTTATTTTGAGGTAAAAATGCTGCAATTCCCTTTATTTGACAGCAAAAAGGCAGAAATTTTCCTTATATTGGGGCAAAATTGCAGAAATTTTACTTATTTCAGGGTAATGAGTCATAAATTCCCCTTATTTTGGGGCAAAAAAGACAGAAATTCCCTTTGTCTTGGGGGAAAAAGACAGAAATTCCACTTATTTAGAGGCAAAAAGACAGAAATTCCCCATATTTTTGAGCAAAATTGCAGAAATTCCCCTAATTGTGGGTCAAAAAGTCAGAAATTCCCTATATGTTGGGGCAAAAAGAAAGAAATTCTCTTTATTTTGGGGCAAAACTCAGAAATTCCACTTATTTTGGGGAAAATTTTAGAAATTTCCCTTATTTTGATGCAAAATTGCAGAAATTTCACTTATTTTGACAAAAAAATGAAGAAATTTCACCTATTTCAGAGAAAAAAGGCAGAAATTTTCCTTATTTTGAGGTAAAAATGCTGAAATTCCCATTATTTAGGGGCAAAAGGGCAGAAATTCCTCTTATTTTGGGGTAAAATTTAAGAAATTTCAAATATTTCAGGCAAAATGGCAGAAATTCCCCTTATTTTGGGGCAAAAAGATGAAATCCCTAATTTTTGGCTAAAATTGAAGAAATTTCACTTATTTCGGGACAAAAAAGGCAGAAATTCCACTTAATTTCGGGCAAAAAGGCAGAAATGACCCGTATTTTTGAGCAAAATTGCAGAAATTCCCCTAATATTGGTGCAAAAATGCAGAAATTCCCTTTATTTTGGGGCAAAAAGGCAGAAATCCTCCATATTTTGGTGCAAAAATCAGAAATTTCCCTTATTTTGATGTAAAATGCTGAAATTCCCCATATTTTGGGACAAAAGGCAGAAATTTCTCTTATTTTGGGGCAAATGTGCAGAAATTTCACTTATTTCAGGGTAATAAGTCAGAAATTTTTCTTATTTTGGTGCAAAAAGACAGAATTTTTTTTTGTTTTGGGGAAAAAAGACAGAAATTCCACTTATTTAGAGGCAAAAAGGCAAAAGTTCCCCTTATTTTGGAGCAAAAATGAAGAAATTTCCCTTTTTTATGGCAAAAATATGCATTCTTCTTATTTTCAGACAAAAAGGCTGAAATTCCCCATATTTTGGGGCAAAAGGCAGAAATTCTTCTTATTTTGGGGCAAAATTGCAGAACTTTCTCTAATTGTGGGGCAAAAAAACAAAAATTCCCCTTATTTTGTGGCAAAATTGCAGAAATTTCTTTTATTTTAGGGCAAAATTGCAGAAATTTCACTAATTGTGTGGCAAAAAGGCAGAAATTCTCCTTATTTTGGGGCAAAATTAAGAAATTCCACATATTTTGCGGCAAAATTGCGGAAATTTCCCTTATTTGGGGCAAAATTGCAGTAATTTCACTTATTTTCAGGTAAAAAGGCTGAAATTTTCTTTATTTTGGGGCAAAAAAGGAGAAATTCCCATTATTTTGGGGCAATATTGCAGACATTTCCCTTATTATGGGGCAAAAAGGCAGAAATTCCGTATATTTTGTGGCAAAAATGCAGAAATTCCCCTTATTTTGAGTTAAAAAGGCTGAAATTCCCCTTATTTGGGAGCAAAAAGGCAGAAATTTCCCTTATATTGGGGCAAAATTGCAGAAATTTCACTTAATTCAGGGTAATAATTCAGAAATTCCCCTTATTTTGGGGCAAAAAAGAGTGAAATTCCGTTTGTTTTGGGGGAAAAAGACAGAAATTCCACTTATTTAGAGGCAAAAAGGCAGAAATTCCCCTTATTTTGGAGTAAAAATGAAGAAATTTTTTTTTTATATAGCAAAAAAATATGCATTCCCCTTATTTTCGGGCAAAAAGGCAGAAATTCCCCGTATTTTGGAGCAAAATTGCAGAAATTCCCCTAATTGTGGGGCAAAAATGCAGAAATTTTTTATATGTTGGGGCAAAAAGACAGAAATTCTCCTTATTTTGGGGCAAAATTCAGAAATTCCACTTATTTTGGGGCAAAATTGCATAAATTTCACTTATTTCTGAGAAAAAAGGCAGAAATTTTCCTTATTTTGGGGCATAAAGGCAGAAATTCCTAATATTTGGTGGCAAAAATGCAGAAATTCCCCTTATTTTGAAGTAAAAAGGCTGAAATTTCCTTTATTTGGGGGCAAAAAGGCAGAAATTTCAATTATTTTGGGGAAAAATTCCAGAAATTACACTTATTTCAGGGTAATAAGTCAGAAATTCCCCTAATTTTGGGGCAAAAAAGTCATAAATTCCCTTTGTTTTGGGGTAAAAAGACAGAAATTCCACTTATTTAGAGGCAAAAAGGCAGAAATTTCTTTTCTTTTGGTACAAAATTGCAGAAATTTTTCTTATTTTGGGGCAAAAAGCAGAAATTCCCCATATGTTGGGGCAAAAAGGAAGAAATTACCTTTATTTTGAGGTAAAAAGTCTGAAATTCCTTTTATTTTTGGCCAAAAAGTCAGATATTCCCTTTATTTTAGGGCAAAAAGATAGAAATTTCATTTATTTTTGGGGAAAAGGCAAAAATTTCACTTATTTTGAGTCAAAAATGCGGAAAATTCTCTTATTTTCGGGCAAAAATGAAGAAATTTCCCTTTTTATGGCAAAAAGGTATACATTTTTTGGTTATTTCAGGCAAAAAGGCAGAAATTCCCCGTATTTCTGAGCAAAATTACAGAAATTCCTCTAATTTCGGGGCAAAAAGACAGAAATTCCCCTTATTTTGGGGTAAAACTGCAGAAATTTCACTTATTTCGCGGCAAAATGGCAGAAATTCCCCTTATTTTCGGCGAAAAAGGCAGAAAATCCCCGTATTATGGAGCAAAATTGCAGAAATTCACCTAATTTTGGAATAAATAATACAGTAATTTTATTTATTTAGGGGCAAAAGGGCAGAAATTCACCTTATTTTGAGGCAAAAGGCAGAAATTCCCCTTATTTTAGGGCAAAATTGAAGAAATTTTCCTTATTTGGGGGCAAAAAACAGAAATTCCCCTTATTTTGGGGCAAAATTGCAGAAATTTATCTAATTATGGGGAAAAATTGCAGAAATTTCCCTTATTTAGGGCAAAATTGCAGAAATTTCACTTATTTCAGAGAAAAAAAGCGAAATTTTTTCTTATTTAGGGGCAAAAAGGCAAAAATTCCCATTATTTTGGGGCAAAATGCAGAAATTTTTCTTATTTTGGGGCAAAAAAGACAGAAATTCTCTTTGTTTTGGGGGAAAAAGACAGAAATTCCACTTATTTAGAGGCAAAAAGGCAGAAATTCCCCTTATTTTGGAGCAAAAATGAAGAAATTTCCCTTTTTTATGGCAAAGGTAAACATTCCCCTTATTTTCATGCAAAAAGGCAGAAATCCCCCGCATTTTGGAGAAAAATTGCAGAAATTCCCCTAATTGTGGGGCAAGAAGGCAGAAATTCTTTATATGTTGGGGCAAAAAGACAGAAATTCTTCTTCTTTTGGGGCAAAACTCAGAAATTCCCCTTATTTTGGGGCAAAATTGCAGTAATTTCACTTATTTCAGAGAAAAAAGGCAGAAATTTTCCTTATTTTGGGGCATAAAGGCAGAAATTCCATAAATTTTGTGGCAAAAATGCAGAAATTCCCCTTATTTTGAGGTAAAAAGGCTGAAATTCCCCCTCTTTAGGGGCAAAAAGGCAGAATTTTCTTTTATATTGGGGCAAAATTGCAGAAATTTCACATATTTCAGGGTAATAAGTCAGAAATTTTCTTTATTTTGGGGCAAAATAGACAGAAATTCCCTTTGTTTTGGGGAAAAAAGACAGAAATCCACGTATTTAGAGGCAAAAAGGCAAAAATTCCCCTTATTTTTGAGCAAAAATGAAGAAATTTTCCTTTTTTATGGCAAATAGGTATGCATTCCCTTTATTTTCGGGCAAAAAAGCAGAAATTCCCCGTATTTTTGAGCAAAATTGCAGAAATTTCCCTAATTGTGGGGCAAAAAGGCAGAAATTCCCTATATGTTGGGGCAAAAAGAAAGAAATTCTCCTTATTTTGGTGCAAAACTCAGAAATTCCACTTATTTTGGGGCAAAATTCCAGAAATTTCCCTTATTTTGACACAAAATTGCAGAAATTTCACTTATTTTGGCAAAAAATTGAAGGAATTTCACTTATTTCAGAGAAAAAAGGCAGAAATTTTCTTTATTTTGAGGTAAAAAGGCTGAAATTCCCCTTATTTAGAAGCAATGAGGAAGAAATACCCCTTATTTTGGGGTAAAATTTAAGAAATTTCAAATATTTCAGGGCAAAATGGCAGAAATTCCCCTTATTTTGGGGCAAAAAGATGAAATCCCTAATTTTTGGCTAAAATTGAAGAAATTTCACTTATTTCGGGACAAAAAAGGCAGAAATTCCACTTAATTTCGGGCAAAAAGGCAAAAATGACCCGTATTTTGGAGAAAAATTGCAGAAATTCCCCTAATCTTGTGCAAAAATGCAAAAATTCCTTTTATTTTGGGGCAAAAAGGCAGAAATTCTCCATATTTTGGTGCAAAAATCAGAAATTTCCCTTATTTTGATGTAAAATGCTGAAATTCCCCATATTTTGGGGCAAAAGGCAGAAATTTCTCTTATTTTGGGGCAAATTTGCAGAAATTTCACTTATTTCAGGGTAATAAGTCAGAAATTTTTCTTTTTTTGGGGCAAAAAAGACAGAAATTTCATTTGTTTTTGGGAAAAAAGACAGAAATTCCACTTATTTAGAGGCAAAAAGGCAAAAGTTCCCCTCATTTTGGAGCAAAAATGAAGAAATTTCCCTTTTTTATGGCAAAAAGTTATGCATTCTTCTTATTTTAGGACAAAAAGGCAGAAATTCCCCATATTTTGGGGCAAAAAGCAGAAATTCTTCTTATTTTGGGGCAAAATTGCAGAAACTTCCCTAATTGTGGGGCAAAAAACAGAAATTCCCCTTATTTTGGGGCAAAATTGCAGAAATTTCCTTTATTATGGGGAAAAATTGCAAAATTTCTATTATTTTAGGGCAAAATTGCAGAAATTTCACTAATTGTGGGGCAAAAAGGCAAAAATTCTTCTTATTTTGGGGCAAAACTAAGAAATTCCACTTATTTTGGGGCAAAATTGCAGAAATTTCCTTTATTTGGGGCAAAATTGCAGTAATTTCACTTATTTTCAGGTAAAAAGGCTGAAATTTCCTTTCTTTTGGGGCAATAAAGGAGAAAATCCCCTTATTTTGGTGCAAAATTGCAGAAATTTCTCTTATTATGGGGCAAAATGGCAGAAATTCCGTATATTTTGTGGCAAAAATGCAGAAATTCCTCTTATTTTGAGGTAAAAATGCTGCAATTCCCCTTATTTGAGAGCAAAAAGGCAGAAATTTCCCTTATATTGGGGCAAAATTGCAGAAATTTCACTTATTTCAGGGTAATGAGTCAGAAATTCTTCTTATTTTGGGGCAAAAAAGACAGAAATTCCCTTTGTCTTGGGGGAAAAAGACAGAAATTCCATTTATTTAGAGGCAAAAAGACAGAAATTCCCCATATTTTTGAGCAAAATTGCAGAAATTCCCCTAATTGTGGGTCAAAAAGTCAGAAATTCCCTATATGTTGGGGCAAAAAGAAAGAAATTCTCCTTATTTTGGGGCAAAACTCAGAAATTCCACTTATTTTGGGGAAAATTTTAGAAATTTTCCTTATTTTGACGCAAAATTACAGAAATTTCACTTATTTTGACAAAAAAAATGGAGAAATTTCACCTATTTCAGAGAAAAAAGGCAGAAATTTTCCTTATTTTGAGGTAAAAAGGCTGAAATTCCCATTATTTAGGGGCAAAAAGGCAGAAATTCCTCTTATTTTGGGGTAAAATTTAAGAAATTTCAAATATTTCAGGCAAAATGGCAGAAATTCCCCTTATTTTGGGGCAAAAAGATGAAATCCCTAATTTTTGGCTAAAATTGAAGAAATTTCACTTATTTCGGGACAAAAAAGGCAGAAATTCCACTTAATTTCGGGCAAAAAGGCAGAAATGACCCGTATTTTTGAGCAAAATTGCAGAAATTCCCCTAATATTGGTGCAAAAATGCAGAAATTCCCTTTATTTTGGGGCAAAAAGGCAGAAATCCTCCATATTTTGGTGCAAAAATCAGAAATTTCCCTTATTTTGATGTAAAATTCTGATTTTCCCCATATTTTGGGACAAAAGGCAGAAATTTCTCTTATTTTGGGGCAAATGTGCAGAAATTTCACTTATTTCAGGGTACTAATCAGAAATTTTTCTTATTTTGGGGCAAAAAGACAGAAATTTTTTTTTGTTTTGGGGAAAAAAGACAGAAATTCCACTTATTTGGAGGCAAAAAGGCAAAAGTTCCCCTTATTTTGGAGCAAAAATGAAGAAATTTCCCTTTTTATGGCAAAAAAGTATGCATTCTTCTTATTTTCAGACAAAAAGGCAGAAATTCCCCATATTTTGGGGCAAAAGGCAGAAATTCTTCTTATTTTGGGGCAAAATTGCAGAACTTTCCCTAATTGTGGGGCACAAAACAAAAATTCCCCTTATTTTGTGGCAAAATTGCAGAAATTTCTTTTATTTTAGGGCAAAATTGCAGAAATTTCACTAATTGTGTGGCAAAAAGGCAGAAATTCTCCTTATTTTGGGGCAAAATTAAGAAATTCCACATATTTTGCGGCAAAATTGCGGAAATTTCCCTTATTTGGGGCAAAATTGCAGTAATTTCACTTATTTTCAGGTAAAAAGGCTGAAATTTTCTTTATTTTGGGGCAAAAAAGGAGAAATTCCCCTTATTTTGGGGCAAAATTGCAGACATTTGCCTTATTATGGGGCAAAAAGTCAGAAATTCCGTATATTTTGTGGCAAAAATGCAGGAATTCCCCTTATTTTGAGTTAAAAAGGCTGAAATTCCCCTTATTTGGGAGCAAAAAGGCAGAAATTTCCCTTATATTGGGGCAAAATTGCAGAAATTTGACTTAATTCAGGGTAATAAGTCAGAAATTACCCTTATTTTGGGGCAAAAAAGAGTGAAATTCCCTTTGTTTTGGGGGAAAAAGACAGAAATTCCACTTATTTAGCGGCAAAAAGGCAGAAATTCCCCTTATTTTGGAGCAAAAATGAAGAAATTTTTTTTTATATGGCAAAAAAATATGCATTCCCCTTATTTTCGGGCAAAAAGGCAGAAATTCCCCGTATTTTGGAGCAAAATTGCAGAAATTCCCCTAATTGTGGGGCAAAAATGCAGAAATTTTTTATATGTTGGGGCAAAAAGACAGAAATTCTCCTTATTTTGGGGCAAAACTCAGAAATTCCACTTATTTTGGGGCAAAATTGCATAAATTTCACTTATTTCTGAGAAAAAAGGCAGAAATTTTCCTTATTTTGGGGCATAAAGGCAGAAATTCCTAATATTTTGTGGCAAAAATGCAGAAATTCCCCTTATTTTGAAGTAAAAAGGCTGAAATTTCCTTTTTGGGGGCAAAAAGGCTGAAATTTCAATTATTTTGGGGAAAAATTCCAGAAATTACACTTATTTCAGGGTAATAAGTCAGAAATTCCCCTAATTTTGGTGCAAAAAAGTCATAAATTCCCTTTGTTTTGGGGTTAAAAGACAGAAATTCCACTTATTTAGAGGCAAAAAGGCAGAAATTTCTTTTATTTTGGTGCAAAATTGCAGAAATTTTTCTTATTTTGGGGCAAAAAGCAGAAATTCCCCATATATTGGGGCAAAAAGGAAGAAATTACCTTTATTTTGAGGTAAAAAGTCTGAAATTCCTTTTATTTTTGGCCAAAAAGTCAGATATTCTCTTTATTTTGGGACAAAAAGATAGAAATTTCATTTATTTTTGGGGAAAAGGCAAAAATTTCACTTATTTTGAGTCAAAAATGCGGAAAATTCTCTTATTTTCAGGCAAAAATGAAGAAATTTCCCTTTTTATGGCAAAAAGGTATACATTTTTTGTTATTTCAGGCAAAAAGGCAGAAATTTCCCGTATTTCTGAGCAAAATTACAGAAATTCCTCTAATTTCGGGGCAAAAAGGCAGAAATTCCCCTTATTTTGGGGTAAAACTGCAGAAATTTCACTTATTTCGCGGCAAAATGGCAGAAATTCCCCTTATTTTCGGCGAAAAAGGCAGAAAATCCCCGTATTATA
Source organism: Micromys minutus (assembly GCF_963924665.1). Taxonomy (NCBI): domain Eukaryota; kingdom Metazoa; phylum Chordata; class Mammalia; order Rodentia; family Muridae; genus Micromys; species Micromys minutus. The sequence continues at coordinate 206,420 of NW_027667232.1, read as the reverse complement.
AAGCAAAATTGCAGAAATTCACCTAATTTTGGAATAAATAATACAGTAATTTTATTTATTTAGGGGCAAAAGGGCAGAAATTCACCTTATTTTGAGGCAAAAGGCAGAAATTCCCCTTATTTTAGGGCAAAATTGAAGAAATTTTCCTTATTTGGGGGCAAAAAACAGAAATTCCCCATATTTTGGGGCAAAATTGAAGAAATTTACCTAATTATGGGGAAAAATTGCAGAAATTTCCCTTATTTTAGGGCAAAATTGCAGAAATTTCACTTATTTCAGAGAAAAAAAGCAGAACTTTTTCTTGTTTTGGGGCATAAAGGCAGAAATTCCATAAATTTTGTGGCAAAAATGCAGAAATTCCCCTTATTTTGAGGTAAAAAGGCTGAAATTCCCCTTCTTTAGGGGCAAAAAGGCAGAATTTTCCCTTATATTGGGGCAAAATTGCAGAAATTTTACATATTTCAGGGTAATAAGTCAGAAATTTTCCTTATTTTGGGGCAAAAAAGACAGAAATTCCCTTTGTTTTGGGGAAAAAAGACAGAAATCCACGTATTTAGAGGCAAAAAGGCAAAAATTCCCCTTATTTTGGAGCAAAAATGAAGAAATTTTCCTTTTTTATGGCAAATAGGTATGCATTCTCTTTATTTTCGGGCAAAAAGGCAGAAATTCCCCGTATTTTTGAGCAAAATTGCAGAAATTCCCCTAATTGTGGGGCAAAAAGGCAGAAATTCCCTATATGTTGGGGCAAAAAGAAAGAAATTCTCCTTATTTTGGTGCAAAACTCAGAAATTCCACTTATTTTGGGGCAAAATTCCAGAAATTTCCCTTATTTTGACACAAAATTGCAGAAATTTCACTTATTTTGGCAAAAAATTGAAGGAATTTCACTTATTTCAGAGAAAAAAGGCAGAAATTTTCTTTATTTTGAGGTAAAAAGGCTGAAATTCCCCTTATTTAGAAGCAATGAGGAAGAAATACCCCTTATTTTGGGGTAAAATTTAAGAAATTTCAAATATTTCAGGGCAAAATGGCAGAAATTCCCCTTATTTTGGGGCAAAAAGATGAAATCCCTAATTTTTGGCTAAAATTGAAGAAATTTCACTTATTTCGGGACAAAAAAGGCAGAAATTCCACTTAATTTCGGGCAAAAAGGCAAAAATGACCCGTATTTTGGAGAAAAATTGCAGAAATTCCCCTAATCTTGTGCAAAAATGCAAAAATTCCTTTTATTTTGGGGCAAAAAGGCAGAAATTCTCCATATTTTGGTGCAAAAATCAGAAATTTCCCTTATTTTGATGTAAAATGCTGAAATTCCCCATATTTTGGGGCAAAAGGCAGAAATTTCTCTTATTTTGGGGCAAATTTGCAGAAATTTCACTTATTTCAGGGTAATAAGTCAGAAATTTTTCTTATTTTGGGGCAAAAAAGACAGAAATTTCATTTGTTTTTGGGAAAAAAGACAGAAATTCCACTTATTTAGAGGCAAAAAGGCAAAAGTTCCCCTCATTTTGGAGCAAAAATGAAGAAATTTCCCTTTTTTATGGCAAAAAGTTATGCATTCTTCTTATTTTAGGACAAAAAGGCAGAAATTCCCCATATTTTGGGGCAAAAAGCAGAAATTCTTCTTATTTTGGGGCAAAATTGCAGAAACTTCCCTAATTGTGGGGCAAAAAACAGAAATTCCCCTTATTTTGGGGCAAAATTGCAGAAATTTCCTTTATTATGGGGAAAAATTGCAAAATTTCTATTATTTTAGGGCAAAATTGCAGAAATTTCACTAATTGTGGGGCAAAAAGGCAAAAATTCTTCTTATTTTGGGGCAAAACTAAGAAATTCCACTTATTTTGGGGCAAAATTGCAGAAATTTCCTTTATTTGGGGCAAAATTGCAGTAATTTCACTTATTTTCAGGTAAAAAGGCTGAAATTTCCTCTCTTTTGGGGCAATAAAGGAGAAATTCCCCTTATTTTGGTGCAAAATTGCAGAAATTTCTCTTATTATGGGGCAAAATGGCAGAAATTCCGTATATTTTGTGGCAAAAATGCAGAAATTCCTCTTATTTTGAGGTAAAAATGCTGCAATTACCCTTATTTGAGAGCAAAAAGGCAGAAATTTCCCTTATATTGGGGCAAAATTGCAGAAATTTCACTTATTTCAGGGTAATGAGTCAGAAATTCTTCTTATTTTGGGGCAAAAAAGACAGAAATTCCCTTTGTCTTGGGGGAAAAAGACAGAAATTCCACTTATTTAGAGGCAAAAAGACAGAAATTCCCCATATTTTTGAGCAAAATTGCAGAAATTCCCCTAATTGTGGGTCAAAAAGTCAGAAATTCCCTATATGTTGGGGCAAAAAGAAAGAAATTCTCCTTATTTTGGGGCAAAACTCAGAAATTCCACTTATTTTGGGGAAAATTTTAGAAATTTTCCTTATTTTGACGCAAAATTACAGAAATTTCACTTATTTTGACAAAAAAAATGGAGAAATTTCACCTATTTCAGAGAAAAAAGGCAGAAATTTTCCTTATTTTGAGGTAAAAAGGCTGAAATTCCCATTATTTAGGGGCAAAAAGGCAGAAATTCCTCTTATTTTGGGGTAAAATTTAAGAAATTTCAAATATTTCAGGCAAAATGGCAGAAATTCCCCTTATTTTGGGGCAAAAAGATGAAATCCCTAATTTTTGGCTAAAATTGAAGAAATTTCACTTATTTCGGGACAAAAAAGGCAGAAATTCCACTTAATTTCGGGCAAAAAGGCAGAAATGACCCGTATTTTTGAGCAAAATTGCAGAAATTCCCCTAATATTGGTGCAAAAATGCAGAAATTCCCTTTATTTTGGGGCAAAAAGGCAGAAATCCTCCATATTTTGGTGCAAAAATCAGAAATTTCCCTTATTTTGATGTAAAATGCTGAAATTCCCCATATTTTGGGACAAAAGGCAGAAATTTCTCTTATTTTGGGGCAAATGTGCAGAAATTTCACTTATTTCAGGGTACTAAGTCAGAAATTTTTCTTATTTTGGGGCAAAAAGACAGAAATTTTTTTTTGTTTTGGGGAAAAAAGACAGAAATTCCACTTATTTAGAGGCAAAAAGGCAAAAGTTCCCCTTATTTTGGAGCAAAAATGAAGAAATTTCCCCTTTTTATGGCAAAAAAGTATCCATTCTTCTTATTTTCAGACAAAAAGGCAGAAATTCCCCATATTTTGGGGCAAAAGGCAGAAATTCTTCTTATTTTGAGGCAAAATTGCAGAACTTTCCCTAATTGTGGGGCAAAAAACAAAAATTCCTTTCATTTTGTGGCAAAATTGCAGAAATTTCTTTTATTTTAGGGCAAAATTGCAGAAATTTCACTAATTGTGTGGCAAAAAGGCAGAAATTCTCCTTATTTTGGGGCAAAATTAAGAAGTTCCACATATTTTGTGGCAAAATTGCGGAAATTTCCCTTATTTGGGGCAAAATTGCAGTAATTTCACTTATTTTCAGGTAAAAAGGCTGAAATTTTCTTTATTTTGGGGCAAAAAAAAAGAAATTCCCCTTATTTTGGGGCAAAATTGCAGACATTTGCCCTATTATGGGGCAAAAAGTCAGAAATTCCGTATATTTTGTGGCAAAAATGCAGAAATTCCCCTTATTTTGAGTTAAAAAGGCTGAAATTCCCCTTATTTGGGAGCAAAAAGGCAGAAATTTCCCTTATATTGGGGAAAAATTGCAGAAATTTCACTTAATTCAGGGTAATAAGTCAGAAATTCCCCTTATTTTGGGGCAAAAAAGAGTGAAATTCCCTGTGTTTTGGGGGAAAAAGACAGAAATTCCACTTATTTAGAGGCAAAAAGGCAGAAATTCCCCTTATTTTGGAGCAAAAATGAAGAAATTTCTTTTTTATACGGCAAAAAAATATGCATTCCCCTTATTTTCGAGCAAAAAGGCAGAAATTCCCCGTATTTTGGAGCAAAATTGCAGAAATTCCCCTAATTGTGGGGCAAAAATGCAGAATTTTTTTATATGTTGGGGCAAAAAGACAGAAATTCTCCTTATTTTGGGGCAAAACTCAGAAATTCCACTTATTTTGGGGCAAAATTGCATAAATTTCACTTATTTCTGAGAAAAAAGGCAGAAATTTTCCTTATTTTGGGGCATAAAGGCAGAAATTCCAAATATTTTGTGGCAAAAATGCAGAAATTCCCCTTATTTTGAAGTAAAAAGGCTGAAATTTCCTTTATTTGGGGGCAAAAAGGCAGAAATTTCAATTATTTTGGGGAAAAATTCCAGAAATTACACTTATTTCAGGGTAATAAGTCAGAAATTCTCCTAATTTTGGGGCAAAAAAGTCATAAATTCCCTTTGTTTTGGGGTAAAAAGACAGAAATTCCACTTATTTAGAGGCAAAAAGGCAGAAATTTCTTTTATTTTGGTACAAAATTGCAGAAATTTTTCTTATTTTGGGGCAAAAAGCAGAAATTCCCCATATGTTGGGGCAAAAAGGAAGAAATTACCTTTATTTTGACGTAAAAAGTCTGAAATTCCTTTTATTTTTGGCCAAAAAGTCAGATATTCCCTTTATTTTGGGACAAAAAGATAGAAATTTCATTTATTTTTGGGGAAAAGGCAAAAATTTCACTTATTTTGAGTCAAAAATGCGGAAAATTCTCTTATTTTCAGGCAAAAATGAAGAAATGTCCCTTTTTATGGCAAAAAGGTATACATTTTTTGTTATTTCAGGCAAAAAGGCAGAAATTCCCCGTATTTCTGAGCAAAATTACAGAAATTCCTCTAATTTCGGGGCAAAAAGGCAGAAATTCCCCTTATTTTGGGGTAAAACTGCAGAAATTTCACTTATTTCGCGGCCAAATGGCAGAAATTCCCCTTATTTTCGGCGAAAAAGGGAGAAAATTCCCGTATTATGGAGCAAAATTGCAGAAATTCACCTAATTTTCGAATAAATAATACAGTAATTTTATTTATTTAGGGGCAAAAGGGCAGAAATTCACCTTATTTTGAGGCAAAAGGCAGAAATTCCCCTTATTTTAGGGCAAAATTGAAGAAATTTTCCTTATTTGGGGGCAAAAAACAGAAATTCCCCTTATTTTGGGGCAAAATTGCAGAAATTTACCTAATTATGGGGAAAAATTGCAGAAATTTCCCTTATTTTAGGGCAAAATTGCAGAAATTTCACTTATTTCAGAGAAAAAAAGCGAAATTTTTTCTTATTTAGGGGCAAAAAGGCAAAAATTCCCATTATTTTGGGGCAAAATGCAGAAATTTTTCTTATTTTGGGGCAAAAAAGACAGAAATTCTCTTTGTTTTGGGGGAAAAAGACAGAAATTCCACTTATTTAGAGGCAAAAAGGCAGAAATTCCCCTTATTTTGGAGCAAAAATGAAGAAATTTCCCTTTTTTATGGCAAAGGTAAACATTCCCCTTATTTTCATGCAAAGAGGCAGAAATCCCCCGCATTTTGGAGAAAAATTGCAGAAATTCCCCTAATTGTGGGGCAAGAAGGCAGAAATTCTTTATATGTTGGGGCAAAAAGACAGAAATTCTTCTTCTTTTGGGGCAAAACTCAGAAATTCCCCTTATTTTGGGGCAAAATTGCAGTAATTTCACTTATTTCAGAGAAAAAAGGCAGAAATTTTCCTTATTTTGGGGCATAAAGGCAGAAATTCCATAAATTTTGTGGCAAAAATGCAGAAATTCCCCTTATTTTGAGGTAAAAAGGCTGAAATTCCCCTTCTTTGGGGGCAAAAAGGCAGAATTTTCCCTTATATTGGGGCAAAATTGCAGAAATTTCACTTATTTCAGGGTAATAAGTCAGAAATTTTCCTTATTTTGGGGCAAAAAAGACAGAAATTCCCTTTGTTTTGGGGAAAAAAGACAGAAATCCACGTATTTAGAGGCAAAAAGGCAAAAATTCCCCTTATTTTGGAGCAAAAATGAAGAAATTTTCCTTTTTTATGGCAAATAGGTATGCATTCCCTTTATTTTCGGGCAAAAAGGCAGAAATTCCCCGTATTTTTGAGCAAAATTGCAGAAATTCCCCTAATTGTGGGGCAAAAAGGCAGAAATTCCCTATATGTTGGGGCAAAAAGAAAGAAATTCTCCTTATTTTGGTGCAAAACTCAGAAATTCCACTTATTTTGGGGCAAAATTCCAGAAATTTCCCTTATTTTGACACAAAATTGCAGAAATTTCACTTATTTTGGCAAAAAATTGAAGAAATTTCACTTATTTCAGAGAAAAAAGGCAGAAATTTTCTTTATTTTGAGGTAAAAAGGCTGAAATTCCCCTTATTTAGAAGCAATGAGGCAGAAATACCCCTTATTTTGGGGTAAAATTTAAGAAATTTTAAATATTTCAGGGCAAAATGGCAGAAATTCCCGTTATTTTGGGGCAAAAAGATGAAATCCCTAATTTTTGGCTAAAATTGAAGAAATTTCACTTATTTCGGGACAAAAAAGGCAGAAATTCCACTTAATTTCGGGCAAAAAGGCAAAAATGACCCGTATTTTGGAGAAAATTTGCAGAAATTCCCCTAATCTTGTGCAAAAATGCAAAAATTCCTTTTATTTTGGTGCAAAAAGGCAGAAATTCTCCATATTTTGGTGCAAAAATCAGAAATTTCCCTTATTTTGATGTAAAATGCTGAAATTCCCCATATTTTGGGACAAAAGGCAGAAATTTCTCTTATTTTGGGGCAAATGTGCAGAAATTTCAATTATTTCAGGGTACTAAGTCAGAAATTTTTCTTATTTTGGGGCAAAAAGACAGAAATTTTTTTTGTTTTGGAGAAAAAAGACAGAAATTCCACTTATTTAGAGGCAAAAAGGCAAAAGTTCCCCTTATTTTGGAGCAAAAATGAAGAAATTTCCCTTTTTTATGGCAAAAAAGTATGCATTCTTCTTATTTTCAGACAAAAAGGCAGAAATTCCCCATATTTTGGGGCAAAAGTCAGAAATTCTTCTTATTTTGGGGCAAAATTGCAGAACTTTCCCTAATTGTGGGGCAAAAAAACAAAAATTCCCCTTATTTTGTGGCAAAATTGCAGAAATTTCTTTTATTGTAGGGCAAAATTGCAGAAATTTCACTAATTGTGTGGCAAAAAGGCAGAAATTCTCCTTATTTTGGGGCAAAATTAAGAAATTCCACATATTTTGCGGCAAAATTGCGGAAATTTCCTTTATTTGGGGCAAAATTGCAGTAATTTCACTTATTTTCAGGTAAAAAGGCTGAAATTTTCTTTATTTTGGGGCAAAAAAGGAGAAATTCCCCTTATTTTGGGGCAAAATTGCAGACATTTCCTTTATTATGGGGCAAAAAGACAGAAATTCCGTATATTTTGTGGCAAAAATGCAGATATTCCCCTTATTTTGAGTTAAAAAGGCTGAAATTCCCCTTATTTGGGAGCAAAAAGGCAGAAATTTCCCTTATATTGGGGCAAAATTGCAGAAATTTCACTTAATTCAGGGTAATAAGTCAGAAATTCCCCTTATTTTTGGGCAAAAAAGAGTGAAATTCCCTTTGTTTTGGGGGAAAAAGACAGAAATTCCACTTATTTAGAGGCAAAAAAGCAGAAATTCCCCTTATTTTGGAGCAAAAATGAAGAAATTTCTTTTTTATATGGCAAAAAAATATGCATTCCCCTTATTTTCAGGCAAAAAGGCAGAAATTCCCCGTATTTTGGAGCAAAATTGCAGAAATTCCCCTAATTGTGGGGCAAAAATGCAGAAATTTTTTATATGTTGGGGCAAAAAGACAGAAATTCTCCTTATTTTGGGGCAAAACTCAGAAATTCCACTTAGTTTGGGGCAAAATTGCATAAATTTCACTTATTTCTGAGAAAAAAGGCAGAAATTTTCCTTATTTTGGGGCATAAAGGCAGAAATTCCTAATATTTTGTGGCAAAAATGCAGAAATTCCCCTTATTTTGAAGTAAAAAGGCTGAAATTTCCTTTATTTGGGGGCAAAAAGGCAGAAATTTCAATTATTTTGGGGAAAAATTCCAGAAATTACACTTATTTCAGGGTAATAAGTCAGAAATTCCCCTAATTTTGGGGCAAAAAAGTCATAAATTCCCTTTGTTTTGGGGTAAAAAGACAGAAATTCCACTTATTTAGAGGCAAAAAGGCAGAAATTTCTTTTATTTTGGTACAAAATTGCAGAAATTTTTCTTATTTTGGGGCAAAAAGCAGAAATTCCCCATATGTTGGGGCAAAAAGGAAGAAATTACCTTTATTTTGAGGTAAAAAGTCTGAAATTCCTTTTATTTTTGGCCAAAAAGTCAGATATTCCCTTTATTTTGAGGCAAAAAGATAGAAATTTCATTTATTTTTGGGGAAAAGGCAAAAATTTCACTTATTTTGAGTCAAAAATGCGGAAAATTCTCTTATTTTCAGGCAAAAATGAAGAAATTTCCCTTTTTATGGCAAAAAGGTATACATTTTTTGTTATTTCAGGCAAAAAGGCAGAAATTCCTTGTATTTCTGAGCAAAATTACAGAAATTCCTCTAATTTCGGGGCAAAAAGGCAGAAATTCCCCTTATTTTGGGGTAAAACTGCAGAAATTTCACTTATTTCGCGGCAAAATGGCAGAAATTCCCCTTATTTTCGGCGAAAAAGGCAGAAAATCCCCGTATTATGGAGCAAAATTGCAGAAATTCACCTAATTTTGGAATAAATAATACAGTAATTTTATTTATTTAGGGGCAAAAGGGCAGAAATTCACCTTATTTTGAGGCAAAAGGCAGAAATTCCCCTTATTTTAGGGCAAAATTGAAGAAATTTTCTTTATTTGGGGGCAAAAAACAGAAATTCCCCTTATTTTGGGGCAAAATTGCAGAAATTTACCTAATTATGGGGAAAAATTGCAGAAATTTCCCTTATTTTAGGGCAAAATTGCAGAAATTTCACTTATTTCAGAGAAAAAAAGCGAAATTTTTTCTTATTTAGGGGCAAAAAGGCAAAAATTCCCATTATTTTGGGGCAAAATGCAGAAATTTTTCTTATTTTGGGGCAAAAAAGACAGAAATTCTCTTTGTTTTGGGGGAAAAAGACAGAAATTCCACTTATTTAGAGGCAAAAAGGCAGAAATTCCCCTTATTTTGGAGCAAAAATGAAGAAATTTCCCTTTTTTATGGCAAAGGTAAACATTCCCCTTATTTTCATGCAAAGAGGCAGAAATCCCCCGCATTTTGGAGAAAAATTGCAGAAATTCCCCTAATTGTGGGGCAAGAAGGCAGAAATTCTTTATATGTTGGGACAAAAAGACAGAAATTCTTCTTCTTTTGGGGCAAAACTCAGAAATTCCCCTTATTTTGGGGCAAAATTGCAGTAATTTCACTTATTTCAGAGAAAAAAGGCAGAAAATTTCCTTATTTTGGGGCATAAAGGCAGAAATTCCATAAATTTTGTGGCAAAAATGCAGAAATTCCCCTTATTTTGAGGTAAAAAGGCTGAAATTCCCCCTCTTTGGGGGCAAAAAGGCAGAATTTTCTCTTATATTGGGGCAAAATTGCAGAAATTTCACTTATTTCAGGGTAATAAGTCAGAAATTTTCCTTATTTTGGGGCAAAAAAGACAGAAATTCCCTTTGTTTTGGGGAAAAAAGACAGAAATCCACGTATTTAGAGGCAAAAAGGCAAAAATTCCCCTTATTTTGGAGCAAAAATGAAGAAATTTTCCTTTTTTATGGCAAATAGGTATGCATTCCCTTTATTTTCGGGCAAAAAGGCAGAAATTCCCCGTATTTTTGAGCAAAATTGCAGAAATTCCCCTAATTGTGGGGCAAAAAGGCAGAAATTCCCTATATGTTGGGGCAAAAAGAAAGAAATTCTCCTTATTTTGGTGCAAAACTCAGAAATTCCACTTATTTTGGGGCAAAATTCCAGAAATTTCCCTTATTTTGACACAAAATTGCAGAAATTTCACTTATTTTGGCAAAAAATTGAAGAAATTTCACTTATTTCAGAGAAAAAAGGCAGAAATTTTCTTTATTTTGAGGTAAAAAGGCTGAAATTCTCCTTATTTAGAAGCAATGAGGAAGAAATACCCCTTATTTTGGGGTAAAATTTAAGAAATTTCAAATATTTCAGGGCAAAATGGCAGAAATTCCCCTTATTTTGGGGCAAAAAGATGAAATCCCTAATTTTTGGCTAAAATTGAAGAAATTTCACTTATTTCGGGACAAAAAAGGCAGAAATTCCACTTAATTTCGGGCAAAAAGGCAAAAATGACCCGTATTTTGGAGAAAAATTGCAGAAATTCCCCTAATCTTGTGCAAAAATGCAAAAATTCCTTTTATTTTGGGGCAAAAAGGCAGAAATTCTCCATATTTTGGTGCAAAAATCAGAAATTTCCCTTATTTTGATGTAAAATGCTGAAATTCCCCATATTTTGGGGCAAAAGGCAGAAATTTCTCTTATTTTGGGGCAAATTTGCAGAAATTTCACTTATTTCAGGGTAATAAGTCAGAAATTTTTCTTATTTTGGGGCAAAAAAGACAGAAATTTCATTTGTTTTTGGGAAAAAAGACAGAAATTCCACTTATTTAGAGGCAAAAAGGCAAAAGTTCCCCTCATTTTGGAGCAAAAATGAAGAAATTTCCCTTTTTTATGGCAAAAAGTTATGCATTCTTCTTATTTTAGGACAAAAAGGCAGAAATTCCCCATATTTTGGGGCAAAAAGCAGAAATTCTTCTTATTTTGGGGCAAAATTGCAGAAACTTCCCTAATTGTGGGGCAAAAAACAGAAATTCCCCTTATTTTTGGGCAAAATTGCAGAAATTTCCTTTATTATGGGGAAAAATTGCAAAATTTCTATTATTTTAGGGCAAAATTGCAGAAATTTCACTAATTGTGGGGCAAAAAGGCAAAAATTCTTCTTATTTTGGGGCAAAACTAAGAAATTCCACTTATTTTGGGGCAAAATTGCAGAAATTTCCTTTATTTGGGGCAAAATTGCAGTAATTTCACTTATTTTCAGGTAAAAAGGCTGAAATTTCCTTTCTTTTGGGGCAATAAAGGAGAAATTCCCCTTATTTTGGTGCAAAATTGCAGAAATTTCTCTTATTATGGGGCAAAATGGCAGAAATTCCGTATATTTTGTGGCAAAAATGCAGAAATTCCTCTTATTTTGAGGTAAAAATGCTGCAATTCCCCTTATTTGAGAGCAAAAAGGCAGAAATTTCCCTTACATTGGGGCAAAATTGCAGAAATTTCACTTATTTCAGGGTAATGAGTCAGAAATTCTTCTTATTTTGGGGCAAAAAAGACAGAAATTCCCTTTGTCTTGGGGGAAAAAGACAGAAATTCCATTTATTTAGAGGCAAAAAGACAGAAATTCCCCATATTTTTGAGCAAAATTGAAGAAATTCCCCTAATTGTGGGTCAAAAAGTCAGAAATTCCCTATATGTTGGGGCAAAAAGAAAGAAATTCTCCTTATTTTGGGGCAAAACTCAGAAATTCCACTTATTTTGGGGAAAATTTTAGAAATTTTCCTTATTTTGACGCAAAATTACAGAAATTTCACTTATTTTGACAAAAAAAATGAAGAAATTTCACCTATTTCAGAGAAAAAAGGCAGAAATTTTCCTTATTTTGAGGTAAAAAGGCTGAAATTCCCATTATTTAGGGGCAAAAAGGCAGAAATTCCTCTTATTTTGGGGTAAAATTTAAGAAATTTCAAATATTTCAGGCAAAATGGCAGAAATTCTCCTCATTTTGGGGCAAAAAGATGAAATCCCTAATTTTGGGCTAAAATTGAAGAAATTTCACTTATTTCGGGACAAAAAAGGCAGAAATTCCACTTAATTTCGGGCAAAAAGGCAGAAATGACCCGTATTTTTGAGCAAAATTGCAGAAATTCCCCTAATATTATTGCAAAAATGCAGAAATTCCCTTTATTTTGGGGCAAAAAGGCAGAAATCCTCCATATTTTGGTGCAAAAATCAGAAATTTCCCTTATTTTGATGTAAAATGCTGAAATTCCCCATATTTTGGGACAAAAGGCAGAAATTTCTCTTATTTTGGGGCAAATGTGCAGAAATTTCACTTATTTCAGGGTACTAAGTCAGAAATTTTTCTTATTTTGGGGCAAAAAGACAGAAATTTTTTTTTGTTTTGGGGAAAAAAGACAGAAATTCCACTTATTTAGAGGCAAAAAGGCAAAAGTTCCCCTTATTTTGGAGCAAAAATGAAGAAATTTCCCCTTTTTATGGCAAAAAAGTATCCATTCTTCTTATTTTCAGACAAAAAGGCAGAAATTCCCCATATTTTGGGGCAAAAGGCAGAAATTCTTCTTATTTTGAGGCAAAATTGCAGAACTTTCCCTAATTGTGGGGCAAAAAACAAAAATTCCTTTCATTTTGTGGCAAAATTGCAGAAATTTCTTTTATTTTAGGGCAAAATTGCAGAAATTTCACTAATTGTGTGGCAAAAAGGCAGAAATTCTCCTTATTTTGGGGCAAAATTAAGAAGTTCCACATATTTTGTGGCAAAATTGCGGAAATTTCCCTTATTTGGGGCAAAATTGCAGTAATTTCACTTATTTTCAGGTAAAAAGGCTGAAATTTTCTTTATTTTGGGGCAAAAAAAAAAGAAATTCCCCTTATTTTGGGGCAAAATTGCAGACATTTGCCCTATTATGGGGCAAAAAGTCAGAAATTCCGTATATTTTGTGGCAAAAATGCAGAAATTCCCCTTATTTTGAGTTAAAAAGGCTGAAATTCCCCTTATTTGGGAGCAAAAAGGCAGAAATTTCCCTTATATTGGGGAAAAATTGCAGAAATTTCACTTAATTCAGGGTAATAAGTCAGAAATTCCCCTTATTTTGGGGCAAAAAAGAGTGAAATTCCCTGTGTTTTGGGGGAAAAAGACAGAAATTCCACTTATTTAGAGGCAAAAAGGCAGAAATTCCCCTTATTTTGGAGCAAAAATGAAGAAATTTCTTTTTTATACGGCAAAAAAATATGCATTCCCCTTATTTTCGAGCAAAAAGGCAGAAATTCCCCGTATTTTGGAGCAAAATTGCAGAAATTCCCCTAATTGTGGGGCAAAAATGCAGAAATTTTTTATATGTTGGGGCAAAAAGACAGAAATTCTCCTTATTTTGGGGCAAAACTCAGAAATTCCACTTATTTTGGGGCAAAATTGCATAAATTTCACTTATTTCTGAGAAAAAAGGCAGAAATTTTCCTTATTTTGGGGCATAAAGGCAGAAATTCCAAATATTTTGTGGCAAAAATGCAGAAATTCCCCTTATTTTGAAGTAAAAAGGCTGAAATTTCCTTTATTTGGGGGCAAAAAGGCAGAAATTTCAATTATTTTGGGGAAAAATTCCAGAAATTACACTTATTTCAGGGTAATAAGTCAGAAATTCTCCTAATTTTGGGGCAAAAAAGTCATAAATTCCCTTTGTTTTGGGGTAAAAAGACAGAAATTCCACTTATTTAGAGGCAAAAAGGCAGAAATTTCTTTTATTTTGGTACAAAATTGCAGAAATTTTTCTTATTTTGGGGCAAAAAGCAGAAATTCCCCATATGTTGGGGCAAAAAGGAAGAAATTACCTTTATTTTGACGTAAAAAGTCTGAAATTCCTTTTATTTTTGGCTAAAAATTCAGATATTCCCTTTATTTTGGGACAAAAAGATAGAAATTTCATTTATTTTTGGGGAAAAGGCAAAAATTTCACTTATTTTGAGTCAAAAATGCGGAAAATTCTCTTATTTTCAGGCAAAAATGAAGAAATGTCCCTTTTTATGGCAAAAAGGTATACATTTTTTGTTATTTCAGGCAAAAAGGCAGAAATTCCTTGTATTTCTGAGCAAAATTACAGAAATTCCTCTAATTTCGGGACAAAAAGGCAGAAATTCCCCTTATTTTGGGGTAAAACTGCAGAAATTTCACTTATTTCGCGGCAAAATGGCAGAAATTCCCCTTATTTTCGGCGAAAAAGGCAGAAAATCCCCGTATTATGGAGCAAAATTGCAGAAATTCACCTAATTTTCGAATAAATAATACAGTAATTTTATTTATTTAGGGGCAAAAGGGCAGAAATTCACCTTATTTTGAGGCAAAAGGCAGAAATTCCCCTTATTTTAGGGCAAAATTGAAGAAATTTTCCTTATTTGGGGGCAAAAAACAGAAATTCCCCTTATTTTGGGGCAAAATTGCAGAAATTTACCTAATTATGGGGAAAAATTGCAGAAATTTCCCTTATTTTAGGGCAAAATTGCAGAAATTTCACTTATTTCAGAGAAAAAAAGCGAAATTTTTTCTTATTTAGGGGCAAAAAGGCAAAAATTCCCATTATTTTGGGGCAAAATGCAGAAATTTTTCTTATTTTGGGGCAAAAAAAGACAGAAATTCTCTTTGTTTTGGGGGAAAAAAACAGAAATTCCACTTATTTAGAGGCAAAAAGGCAGAAATTCCCCTTATTTTGGAGCAAAAATGAAGAAATTTCCCTTTTTTATGGCAAAGGTAAACATTCCCTTTATTTTCATGCAAAGAGGCAGAAATACCCCGCATTTTGGAGAAAAATTGCAGAAATTCCCCTAATTGTGGGGCAAGAAGGCAGAAATTCTTTATATGTTGGGGCAAAAAGACAGAAATTCTTCTTCTTTTGGGGCAAAACTCAGAAATTTCCCTTATTTTGGGGCAAAATTGCAGTAATTTCACTTATTTCAGAGAAAAAAGGCAGAAATTTTCCTTATTTTGGGGCATAAAGGCAGAAATTCCATAAATTTTGTGGCAAAAATGCAGAAATTCCCCTTATTTTGAGGTAAAAAGGCTGAAATTCCCCCTCTTTGGGGGCAAAAAGGCAGAATTTTCCCTTATATTGGGGCAAAATTGCAGAAATTTCACTTATTTCAGGGTAATAAGTCAGAAATTTTCCTTATTTTGGGGCAAAAAAGACAGAAATTCCCTTTGTTTTGGGGAAAAAAGACAGAAATCCACGTATTTAGAGGCAAAAAGGCAAAAATTCCCCTTATTTTGGAGCAAAAATGAAGAAATTTTCCTTTTTTATGGCAAATAGGTATGCATTCCCTTTATTTTCGGGCAAAAAGGCAGAAATTCCCCGTATTTTTGAGCAAAATTGCAGAAATTCCCCTAATTGTGGGGCAAAAAGGCAGAAATTCCCTATATGTTGGGGCAAAAAGAAAGAAATTCTCCTTATTTTGGTGCAAAACTCAGAAATTCCACTTATTTTGGGGCAAAATTCCAGAAATTTCCCTTATTTTGACACAAAATTGCAGAAATTTCACTTATTTTGGCAAAAAATTGAAGAAATTTCACTTATTTCAGAGAAAAAAGGCAGAAATTTTCTTTATTTTGAGGTAAAAAGGCTGAAATTCCCCTTATTTAGAAGCAATGAGGCAGAAATACCCCTTATTTTGGGGTAAAATTTAAGAAATTTCAAATATTTCAGGGCAAAATGGCAGAAATTCCCCTTATTTTGGGGCAAAAAGATGAAATCCCTAATTTTTGGCTAAAATTGAAGAAATTTCACTTATTTCGGGACAAAAAAGGCAGAAATTCCACTTAATTTCGGGCAAAAAGGCAAAAATGACCCGTATTTTGGAGAAAAATTGCAGAAATTCCCCTAATCTTGTGCAAAAATGCAAAAATTCCTTTTATTTTGTTGCAAAAAGGCAGAAATTCTCCATATTTTGGTGCAAAAATCAGAAATTTCCCTTATTTTGATGTAAAATGCTGAAATTCCCCATATTTTGGGACAAAAGGCAGAAATTTCTCTTATTTTGGGGCAAATGTGCAGAAATTTCACTTATTTCAGGGTACTAAGTCAGAAATTTTTCTTATTTTGGGGCAAAAAGACAGAAATTTTTTTTGTTTTGGAGAAAAAAGACAGAAATTCCACTTATTTAGAGGCAAAAAGGCAAAAGTTCCCCTTATTTTGGAGCAAAAATGAAGAAATTTCCCTTTTTTATGGCAAAAAAGTATGCATTCTTCTTATTTTCAGACAAAAAGGCAGAAATTCCCCATATTTTGGGGCAAAAGTCAGAAATTCTTCTTATTTTGGGGCAAAATTGCAGAACTTTCCCTAATTGTGGGGCAAAAAAACAAAAATTCCCCTTATTTTGTGGCAAAATTGCAGAAATTTCTTTTATTGTAGGGCAAAATTGCAGAAATTTCACTAATTGTGTGGCAAAAAGGCAGAAATTCTCCTTATTTTGGGGCAAAATTAAGAAATTCCACATATTTTGCGGCAAAATTGCGGAAATTTCCCTTATTTGGGGCAAAATTGCAGTAATTTCACTTATTTTCAGGTAAAAAGGCTGAAATTTTCTTTATTTTGGGGCAAAAAAGGAGAAATTCCCCTTATTTTGGGGCAAAATTGCAGACATTTCCTTTATTATGGGGCAAAAAGGCAGAAATTCCGTATATTTTGTGGCAAAAATGCAGAAATTCCCCTTATTTTGAGTTAAAAAGGCTGAAATTCCCCTTATTTGGGAGCAAAAAGGCAGAAATTTCCCTTATATTGGGGCAAAATTGCAGAAATTTCACTTAATTCAGGGTAATAAGTCAGAAATTCCCCTTATTTTGGGGCAAAAAAGAGTGAAATTCCCTTTGTTTTGGGGGAAAAAGACAGAAATTCCACTTATTTAGAGGCAAAAAGGCAGAAATTCCCCTTATTTTGGAGCAAAAATGAAGAAATTTCTTTTTTATATGGCAAAAAAATATGCATTCCCCTTATTTTCAGGCAAAAAGGCAGAAATTCCCCGTATTTTGGAGCAAAATTGCAGAAATTCCCCTAATTGTGGGGCAAAAATGCAGAAATTTTTTATATGTTGGGGCAAAAAGAAATTCTCCTTATTTTGGGGCAAAACTCAGAAATTCCACTTATTTTGGGGCAAAATTGCATAAATTTCACTTATTTCTGAGAAAAAAGGCAGAAATTTTCCTTATTTTGGGGCATAAAGGCAGAAATTCCTAATATTTTGTGGCAAAAATGCAGAAATTCCCCTTATTTTGAAGTAAAAAGGCTGAAATTTCCTTTATTTGGGGGCAAAAAGGCAGAAATTTCAATTATTTTGGGGAAAAATTCCAGAAATTACACTTATTTCAGGGTAATAAGTCAGAAATTCCCCTAATTTTGGGGCAAAAAAGTCATAAATTCCCTTTGTTTTGGGGTTAAAAGACAGAAATTCCACTTATTTAGAGGCAAAAAGGCAGAAATTTCTTTTATTTTGGTACAAAATTGCAGAAATTTTTCTTATTTTGGGGCAAAAAGCAGAAATTCCCCATATGTTGGGGCAAAAAGGAAGAAATTACCTTTATTTTGAGGTAAAAAGTCTGAAATTCCTTTTATTTTTGGCCAAAAAGTCAGATATTCCCTTTATTTTGGGGCAAAAAGATAGAAATTTCATTTATTTTTGGGGAAAAGGCAAAAATTTCACTTATTTTGAGTCAAAAATGCGGAAAATTCTCTTATTTTCGGGCAAAAATGAAGAAATTTCCCTTTTTATGGCAAAAAGGTATACATTTTTTGTTATTTCAGGCAAAAAGGCAGAAATTCCTTGTATTTCTGAGCAAAATTACAGAAATTCCTCTAATTTCGGGGCAAAAAGGCAGAAATTCCCCTTATTTTGGGGTAAAACTGCAGAAATTTCACTTATTTCGCGGCAAAATGGCAGAAATTCCCCTTATTTTCGGCGAAAAAGGCAGAAAATCCCCGTATTATGGAGCAAAATTGCAGAAATTCACCTAATTTTGGAATAAATAATACAGTAATTTTATTTATTTAGGGGCAAAAGGGCAGAAATTCACCTTATTTTGAGGCAAAAGGCAGAAATTCCCCTTATTTTAGGGCAAAATTGAAGAAATTTTCTTTATTTGGGGGCAAAAAACAGAAATTCCCCTTATTTTGGGGCAAAATTGCAGAAATTTACCTAATTATGGGGAAAAATTGCAGAAATTTCCCTTATTTTAGGGCAAAATTGCAGAAATTTCACTTATTTCAGAGAAAAAAAGCGAAATTTTTTCTTATTTAGGGGCAAAAAGGCAAAAATTCCCATTATTTTGGGGCAAAATGCAGAAATTTTTCTTATTTTGGGGCAAAAAAGACAGAAATTCTCTTTGTTTTGGGGGAAAAAGACAGAAATTCCACTTATTTAGAGGCAAAAAGGCAGAAATTCCCCTTATTTTGGAGCAAAAATGAAGAAATTTCCCTTTTTTATGGCAAAGGTAAACATTCCCCTTATTTTCATGCAAAGAGGCAGAAATCCCCCGCATTTTGGAGAAAAATTGCAGAAATTCCCCTAATTGTGGGGCAAGAAGGCAGAAATTCTTTATATGTTGGGGCAAAAAGACAGAAATTCTTCTTCTTTTGGGGCAAAACTCAGAAATTCCCCTTATTTTGGGGCAAAATTGCAGTAATTTCACTTATTTCAGAGAAAAAAGGCAGAAATTTTCCTTATTTTCGGGCATAAAGGCAGAAATTCCATAAATTTTGTGGCAAAAATGCAGAAATTCCCCTTATTTTGAGGTAAAAAGGCTGAAATTCCCCCTCTTTGGGGGCAAAAAGGCAGAATTTTCTCTTATATTGGGGCAAAATTGCAGAAATTTCACTTATTTCAGGGTAATAAGTCAGAAATTTTCCTTATTTTGGGGCAAAAAAGACAGAAATTCCCTTTGTTTTGGGGAAAAAAGACAGAAATCCACGTATTTAGAGGCAAAAAGGCAAAAATTCCCCTTATTTTGGAGCAAAAATGAAGAAATTTTCCTTTTTTATGGCAAATAGGTATGCATTCCCTTTATTTTCGGGCAAAAAGGCAGAAATTCCCCGTATTTTTGAGCAAAATTGCAGAAATTCCCCTAATTGTGGGGCAAAAAGGCAGAAATTCCCTATATGTTGGGGCAAAAAGAAAGAAATTCTCCTTATTTTGGTGCAAAACTCAGAAATTCCACTTATTTTGGGGCAAAATTCCAGAAATTTCCCTTATTTTGACACAAAATTGCAGAAATTTCACTTATTTTGGCAAAAAATTGAAGAAATTTCACTTATTTCAGAGAAAAAAGGCAGAAATTTTCTTTATTTTGAGGTAAAAAGGCTGAAATTCCCCTTATTTAGAAGCAATAAGGCAGAAAAACCCCTTATTTTGGGGTAAAATTTAAGAAATTTCAAATACTTCAGACAAAATGGCAGAAATTCCCCTTATTTTGGGGCAAAAAGATGAAATTCCTAATTTTTGGCTAAAATTGAAGAAATTTCACTTATTTCGGGACAAAAAGGCAGAAATTCCACTTAATTTCGGGCAAAAAGGCAAAAATGACCCGTATTTTAGAGAAAAATTGCAGAAATTCCCCTAATCTTGTGCAAAAATGCAAAAATTCCTTTTATTTTGGGGCAAAAAGGCAGAAATTCTCCATATTTTGGTGCAAAAATCAGAAATTTCCCTTACTTTGATGTAAAATGCTGAAATTCCCCATATTTTGGGGCAAAAGGCAGAAATTTCTCTTATTTTGGTGCAAATTTGCAGAAATTTCACTTATTTCAGGGTAATAAGTCAGAAATTTTTCTTATTTTGGGGCAAAAAAGACAGAAATTTCATTTGGTTTGGGGAAAAAAGACAGAAATTCCACTTATTTAGAGGCAAAAAGGCAAAAGTTCCCCTCATTTTGGAGCAAAAATGAAGAAATTTCCTTTTTTTATGGCAAAAAGTTATGCATTCTTCTTATTTTCGGACAAAAAGGCAGAAATTCCCCATATTTTGGGGCAAAAAGCAGAAATTCTTCTTATTTTGGGGCAAAATTGCAGAAACTTCCCTAATTGTGGGGCAAAAAACAGAAATTCCCCTTATTTTGGGGCAAAATTGAAGAAATTTTCTTTATTATGGGGAAAAATTGCAAAATTTCTATTATTTTAGGGCAAAATTGCAGAAATTTCACAAATTGTGTGGCAAAAAGGCAAAAATTCTTCTTATTTTGGGGTAAGACTAAGAAATTCCACTTATTTTGGGGCAAAATTGCAGAAATTTCTTTAATTTGGGGCAAAATTGCAGTAATTTCACTTATTTTCAGGTAAAAAGGCTGAAATTTCCTTTATTTTGGGGCAATAAAGGAGAAATTCCCCTTATTTTGGTGCAAAATTGCAGAAATTTCTCTTATTATGGGGCAAAAAGGCAGAAATTCCGTATATTTTGTGAAAAAAATGCAGAAATTCCCCTTATTTTGAGGTAAAAATGCTGCAATTCCCCTTATTTGAGAGCAAAAAGGCAGAAATTTC
The DNA here is from genome assembly GCF_963924665.1 of Micromys minutus. Lineage (NCBI taxonomy): Eukaryota > Metazoa > Chordata > Mammalia > Rodentia > Muridae > Micromys > Micromys minutus. Next base: position 186,187 of record NW_027667232.1, on the reverse strand, counting down.
CCTTATATTGGGGCAAAATTGCAGAAATTTCACTTATTTCAGGGTAATGAGTCAGAAATTCCCCTTATTTTGGAGCAAAAAAGACAGAAATTCCCTTTGTCTTGGGGGACAAAGACAGAAATTCCACTTATTTAGAGGGAAAAAGACAGAAATTCCCCATATTTTTGAGCAAAATTGCAGAAATTCCCCTAATTGTGGGTCAAAAAGTCAGAAATTCCCATTATGTTGGGGCAAAAAGAAAGAAATTCTCCTTATTTTGGGGCAAAACTCAGAAATTCCACTTATTTTGGGGAAAATTTTAGAAATTTCCCTTATTTTGACGCAAAATTGCAGAAATTTCACTTATTTTGACAAAAAAATGAAGAAATTTCACCTATTTCAGAGAAAAAAGGCAGAAATTTTCCTTATTTTGAGGTAAAAAGGCTGAAATTCCCATTATTTAGGGGCAAAAAGGCAGAAATTCCTCTTATTTTGGGGTAAAATTTAAGAAATTTCAAATATTTCAGGCAAAATGGCAGAAATTCCCCTTATTTTGGGGCAAAAAGATGAAATCCCTAATTTTTGGCTAAAATTGAAGAAATTTCACTTATTTCGGGACAAAAAAGGCAGAAATTCCACTTAATTTCGAGCAAAAAGGCAGAAATGACCCGTATTTTTGAGCAAAATTGCAGAAATTCCCCTAATATTGGTGCAAAAATTCAGAAATTCCCTTTATTTTGGGGCAAAAAGGCAGAAATCCTCCATATTTTGGTGCAAAAATCAGAAATTTCCCTTATTTTGATGTAAAATTCTGATTTTCCCCATATTTTGGGACAAAAGGCAGAAATTTCTCTTATTTTGGGGCAAATGTGCAGAAATTTCACTTATTTCAGGGTACTAAGTCAGAAATTTTTCTTATTTTGGGGCAAAAAGACAGAAATTTTTTTTGTTTTGGGGAAAAAAGACAGAAATTCCACTTATTTAGAGGCAAAAAGGCAAAAGTTCCCCTTATTTTGGAGCAAAAATGAAGAAATTTCCCTTTTTTATGGCAAAAAAGTATGCATTCTTCTTATTTTCAGACAAAAAGGCAGAAATTCCCCATATTTTGGGGCAAAAGGCAGAAATTCTTCTTATTTTGGGGCAAAATTGCAGAACTTTCCCTAATTGTGGGGCAAAAAACAAAAATTCCCCTTATTTTGTGGCAAAATTGCAGAAATTTCTTTTATTTTAGGGCAAAATTGCAAAAATTTCACTAATTGTGTGGCAAAAAGGCAGAAATTCTCCTTATTTTGGGGCAAAATTAAGAAATTCCACATATTTTGCGGCAAAATTGCGGAAATTTCCCTTATTTGGGGCAAAATTGCAGTAATTTCACTTATTTTCAGGTAAAAAGGCTGAAATTTTCTTTATTTTGGGGCAAAAAAGGAGAAATTCCCCTTATTTTGGGGCAAAATTGCAGACATTTCCTTTATTATGGGGCAAAAAGGCAGAAATTCCGTATATTTTGTGGCAAAAATGCAGAAATTCCCCTTATTTTGAGTTAAAAAGGCTGAAATTCCCCTTATTTGGGAGCAAAAAGGCAGAAATTTCCCTTATATTGGGGCAAAATTGCAGAAATTTCACTTAATTCAGGGTAATAAGTCAGAAATTCCCCTTATTTTGGGGCAAAAAAGAGTGAAATTCCCTTTGTTTTGGGGGAAAAAGACAGAAATTCCACTTATTTAGAGGCAAAAAGGCAGAAATTCCCCTTATTTTGGAGCAAAAATGAAGAAATTTCTTTTTTATATGGCAAAAAAATATGCATTCCCCTTATTTTCGGGCAAAAAGGCAGAAATTCCCCGTATTTTGGAGCAAAATTGCAGAAATTCCCCTAATTGTGGGGCAAAAATGCAGAAATTTTTTATATGTTGGGGCAAAAAGACAGAAATTCTCCTTATTTTGGGGCAAAACTCAGAAATTCCACTTATTTTGGGGCAAAATTGCATAAATTTCACTTATTTCTGAGAAAAAAGGCAGAAATTTTCCTTATTTTGGGGCATAAAGGCAGAAATTCCTAATATTTTGTGGCAAAAATGCAGAAATTCCCCTTATTTTGAAGTAAAAAGGCTGAAATTTCCTTTATTTGGGGGCAAAAAGGCAGAAATTTCAATTATTTTGGGGAAAAATTCCAGAAATTACACTTATTTCAGGGTAATAAGTCAGAAATTCCCCTAATTTTGGGGCAAAAAAGTCATAAATTCCCTTTGTTTTGGGGTAAAAAGACAGAAATTCCACTTATTTAGAGGCAAAAAGGCAGAAATTTCTTTTATTTTGGTACAAAATTGCAGAAATTTTTCTTATTTTGGGGCAAAAAGCAGAAATTCCCCATATGTTGGGGCAAAAAGGAAGAAATTACCTTTATTTTGAGGTAAAAAGTCTGAAATTCCTTTTATTTTTGGCCAAAAAGTCAGATATTCCCTTTATTTTGGGGCAAAAAGATAGAAATTTCATTTATTTTTGGGGAAAAGGCAAAAATTTCACTTATTTTGAGTCAAAAATGCGGAAAATTCTCTTATTTTCAGGCAAAAATGAAGAAATTTCCTTTTTTATGGCAAAAAGGTATACATTTTTTGTTATTTCAGGCAAAAAGGCAGAAATTCCCCGTATGTCTGAGCAAAATTACAGAAATTCCTCTAATTTCGGGGCAAAAAGGCAGAAATTCCCCTTATTTTGGGGTAAAACTGCAGAAATTTCACTTATTTCGCGGCAAAATGGCAGAAATTCCCCTTATTTTCGGCGAAAAAGGCAGAAAATCCCCGTATTATGGAGCAAAATTGCAGAAATTCACCTAATTTTGGAATAAATAATACAGTAATTTTATTTATTTAGAGGCAAAAGGGCAGAAATTCAGCTTATTTTGAGGCAAAAGGCAGAAATTCCCCTTATTTTAGGGCAAAATTGAAGAAATTTTCCTTATTTGGGGGCAAAAAACAGAAATTCCCCTTATTTTGGGGCAAAATTGCAGAAATTTACCTAATTATGGGGAAAAATTGCAGAAATTTCCCTTATTTTAGGGCAAAATTGCAGAAATTTCACTTATTTCAGAGAAAAAAGCGAAATTTTTTGTTATTTAGGGGCAAAAAGGCAAAAATTCCCATTATTTTGGGGCAAAATGCAGAAATTTTTCTTATTTTGGGGCAAAAAAGACAGAAATTCTCTTTGTTTTGGGGGAAAAAGACAGAAATTCCACTTATTTAGAGGCAAAAAGGCAGAAATTCCCCTTACTTTGGAGCAAAAATGAAGAAATTTCCCTTTTTTATGGCAAAGGTAAACATTCCCCTTATTTTCATGCAAAAAGGCAGAAATCCCCCGCATTTTGGAGCAAAATTGCAGAAATTCCCCTAATTGTGGGGCAAGAAGGCAGAAATTCTTTATATGTTGGGGCAAAAAGACAGAAATTCTTCTTCTTTTGGGGCAAAACTCAGAAATTCCCCTTATTTTGGGGCAAAATTGCAGTAATTTTACTTATTTCAGAGAAAAAAGGCAGAAATTTTCCTTATTTTGGGGCATAAAGTCAGAAATTCCATAAATTTTGTGGCAAAAATGCAGAAATTCCCCTTATTTTGAGGTAAAAAGGCTGAAATTCCCCCTCTTTGGGGGCAAAAAGGCAGAATTTTCCCTTATATTGGGGCAAAATTGCAGAAATTTCACTTATTTCAGGGTAATAATTCAGAAATTTTCCTTATTTTGGGGCAAAAAAGACCGAAATTCCCTTTGTTTTGGGAAAAAAAGACAGAAATCCACGTATTTAGAGGCAAAAAGGCAAAAATTCCCCTTATTTTGGAGCAAAAATGAAGAAATTTTCCTTTTTAATGGCAAATACGTATGCATTCCCTTTATTTTCGGGCAAAAAGGCAGAAATTCCCCGTATTTTTGAGCAAAATTGCAGAAATTCCCCGTATTTTTGAGCAAAATTGCAGAAATTCCCCTAATTGTGGGGCAAAAAGGCAGAAATTCCCTATATGTTGGGGCAAATAGAAAGAAATTCTCCTTATTTTGGTGCAAAACTCAGAAATTCCACTTATTTTGGGGCAAAATTCCAGAAATTTCCCTTATTTTGACACAAAATTGCAGAAATTTCACTTATTTTGGCAAAAAATTGAAGAATTTTCACTTATTTCAGAGAAAAAAGGCAGAAATTTTCTTTATTTTGAGGTAAAAAGGCTGAAATTCCCCTTATTTAGAAGCAATAAGGCAGAAAAACCCCTTATTTTGGGGTAAAATTTAAGAAATTTCAAATACTTCAGGGCAAAATGGCAGAAATTCCCCTTATTTTGGGGCAAAAAGATGAAATCCCTAATTTTTGGCTAAAATTGAAGAAATTTCACTTATTTCGGGACAAAAAGGCAGAAATTCCACTTAATTTCAGGCAAAAAGGCAAAAATGACCCGTATTTTAGAGAAAAATTGCAGAAATTCCCCTAATCTTGTGCAAAAATGCAAAAATTCCTTTTATTTTGGGGCAAAAAGGCAGAAATTCTCCATATTTTGGTGCAAAAATCAGAAATTTCCCTTATTTTGATGTAAAAAGTTGAAATTCCCCAGATTTTGGGGCAAAAGGCAGAAATTTCTCTTATTTTGGGGCAAATTTGCAGAAATTTCACTTATTTCAGGGTAATAAGTCAAAAATTTTTCTTATTTTGGGGCGAAAAAGACAGAAATTTCATTTGTTTTGGGGAAAAAAGACAGAAATTCCACTTATTTAGAGGCAAAAAGGCAAAAGTTCCCCTCATTTTGGAGCAAAAATGAAGAAATTTCCCTTTTTTATGGCAAATAGTTATGCATTCTTCTTATTTTCGGACAAAAAGGCAGAAATTCCCCATATTTTGGGGCAAAAAGCAGAAATTCTTCTTATTTTGGGGCAAAATTGCAGAAACTTACCTAATTGTGGGGCAAAAAACAGAAGTTCCCCTTATTTTGGGGCAAAATTGCAGAAATTTCCTTTATTATGGGGAAAAATTGCAAAATTTCTATTATTTTAGGGCAAAATTGCAGAAATTTCACTAATTGTGGGGCAAAAAGGCAAAAATTCTTCTTATTTTGGGGCAAAACTAAGAAATTCCACTTATTTTGGGGCAAAATTGCAGAAATTTCCTTTAATTGGGGGAAAATTGCAGTAATTTCACTTATTTTCAGGTAAAAAGGCTGAAATTTCCTTTATTTTGGGGCAATAAAGGAGAAATTCCCATTATTTTGGTGCAAAATTGCAGAAATTTCTCTTATTATGGGGCAAAAAGGTAGAAATTCCGTATATTTTGTGGCAAAAATGCAGAAATTCCTCTTATTTTGAGGTAAAAATGCTGTAATTCCCCTTATTTGAGAGCAAAAAGGCAGAAATTTCCCTTATTGGGGCAAAATTGCAGAAATTTCACTTATTTCAGGGTAATGAGTCAGAAATTCCCCTTATCTTGGGGCAAAAAAGACAGAAATTCCCTTTGTCTTGGGGGAAAAAGACAGAAATTCCACTTATTTAGAGGCAAAAGGACAGAAATTCCCCATATTTTTGAGCAAAATTGCAGAAATTACCCCAATTGTGGGTCAAAAAGTCAGAAATTCCCTATATGTTGGGGCAAAAAGAAAGAAATTCTCCTTATTTTGGGGCAAAACTCAGAAATTCCACTTATTTTGGGGCAAAATTTTAGAAATTTACCTTATTTTGACGCAAAATTGCAGAAATTTCACTTATTTTGACAAAAAAATGAAGAAATTTCACCTATTTCAGAGAAAAAAGGCAGAAATTTTCCTTATTTTGAGGTAAAAAGGCTGAAATTCCCATTATTTAGGGGCAAAAAGGCAGAAATTCCCCTTATTTTGGGGTAAAATTTAAGAAATTTCAAATATTTCAGACAAAATGGCAGAAATTCCCCTTATTTTGGGGCAAAAAGATAAAATCCCTAATTTTTGGCTAAAATTGAAGAAATTTCACTTATTTCGGGACAAAAAAGGCAAAAATTCCACTTAATTTCGGGCAAGAAGGCAGAAATGACCCGCATTTTTGAGCAAAATTGCAGAAATTCCCCTAATATTGGTGCAAAAATGCAGAAATTCCCTTTATTTTGGGGCAAAAAGGCAGAAATCCTCCATATTTTGGTGCAAAAATCAGAAATTTCCCTTATTTTGATGTAAAATGCAGAAATTCCCCATATTTTGGAAAAAAAGGCAGAAATTTCTCTTATTTTGGGGCAAATGTGCAGAAATTTCACTTATTTCAGGGTACTAAGTCAGAAATTTTTCTTAATTTGGGGCAAAAAGACAGAAATTTTTTTGTTTTGTGGAAAAAAGACAGAAATTCCACTTATTTAGAGGCAAAAAGGCAAAAGTTCCCCTTATTTTGGAGCAAAAATGAAGAAATTTCCCTTTTTTAGGACAAAAAAGTATGCATTCTTCTTATTTTCAGACAAAAAGGCAGAAATTCCCCATATTTTGGGGCAAAAGGCAGAAATTCTTCTTATTTTGTGGCAAAATTGCAGAACTTTCCCTAATTGTGGGGCAAAAAACAGAAATTCCCCTTTTTTGTGGCAAAATTGCAGAAATTTCTTTTATTTTAGGGCAAAATTGCAGAAATTTCACTAATTCCGTGGCAAAAAGGCAGAAATTCTCCTTATTTTGGGGCAAAACTAAGAAGTTCCTCATATTTTGCGGCAAAATTGTTGAAATTTCCCTTATATGGAACAAAATTGCAGTAATTTCACTTATTTTCAGGTAAAAAGGCTGAAATTTTCTTTATTTTGGGGCAAAAAATGAGAAATTCCCCTTATTTTGGGGCAAAATTGCAGACATTTCCCTTATTATGGGGCAAAAAGGCAGAAATTCCGTATATTTTGTGGCAAAAATGCAGAAATTCCCCTTATTTTGAGTTAAAAAGGCTGAAATTCCCCTTATTTGGAAGCAAAAAGGCAGAAATTTCCCTTATATTGGGGCAAAATTGCAGAAATTTGACTTAATTCAGGGTAATAAGTCAGAAATTACCCTTATTTTGGGGCAAAAAAGAGTGAAATTCCCTTTGTTTTGGGGGAAAAAGACAGAAATTCCACTTATTTAGAGGCAAAAAGGCAGAAATTCCCCTTATTTTGGAGCAAAAATGAAGAAATTTCTTTTTTATATGGCAAAAAAATATGCATTCCCCTTATTTTCAGGCAAAAAGGCAGAAATTCCCCGTATTTTGGAGCAAAATTGCAGAAATTCCCCTAATTGTGGGGCAAAATTCAGAAATTTTTTATATGTTGGCGCAAAAAGACAGAAATTCTCCTTATTTTGGGGCAAAACACAGAAATTCCACTTATTTTGGGGCAAAATTGCATAAATTTCACTTATTTCTGAGAAAAAAGGCAGAAATTTTCCTTATTTTGGGGCATAAAGGCAGAAATTCCTAATATTTTGTGGCAAAAATGCAGAAATTCTCCTTATTTTGAAGTAAAAAGGCTGAAATTCCCCTTATTTGGGGGCAAAAAGGCAGAAATTTCAATTATTTTGGGGAAAAATTCCAGAAATTACACTTATTTCAGGGTAATAAGTCAGAAATTCCCCTAATTTTGGGGCAAAAAAGTCATAAATTCCCTTTTTTGGGGAGGTAAAAAGACAGAAATTGTACTTATTTAGAGGCAAAAATGCAAAAATTCCCCTTATTTTGGAGCAAAAATGAAGAAATTTCACTTTTTTATGGCAAAAAGGTATGCATTTCCCTTATTTTCGGGCAAAAAGGCAGAAATTCCCCGTATTTTGGAGCAAAATTGCAGAAATTCCCCTAATTGTGGGGCAAAAAGGCAGAAATTCTTTACATGTTGGGGCAAAAAGACAGAAATTCTTTTTATTTTGGGGCAATAAATTCAGAAATTCCCTTTGTTTTTGGGGAAAAAGACAGAAATTCCACTTATTTAGAGGCCAAAAGGCAGAAATTCCCCTTATTTTGGAGCAAAAATGAAGAAATTTCCTTTTTTTATGGCAAAAAGGCATACATTCCCCTTATTTTCAGGTAAAAAGGCAGAAATTCCCCGTATTTTGGAGCAAAATTGCAGAAATTCCCCTAATTTTGGGGCAAAAGGCAGAAATTCTCTTTATTTTGGCGCAAAAAATCAGAAATTCCCCTTATTTTGGGGAAAAATTCTAGAAATTTTCTTTATTTTGGGGCAAAATTTCAGAAATTTACCTTATTTTGGGGCAAAATTGCAGAAATTTCCCTTATTTGGGGCAAAATTGCAGTAATTTCACTTATTTTCAGGTAAAAAGGCTGAAATTTCCTTTATTTTAGGGCAAAAAAGGAGAAATTCCCCTTATTTTGCGGCAAAATTGCAGAAATTTCTCTTATTATGGGGCAAAAAGGCAGAAATTCTGTATATTTTGTGGCAGAAATGCAGAAATTCCCCTTATTTTGAGGTAAAAAGGCTGCAATTCCCCTTATTTGAGAGCAAAAAGGCAGAAATTTCACTTATATTGGGACAAAATTGCAGAAATTACACTTATTTCAGGGTAATGAGTCAGAAATTCCCCTTATTTTGGGGCAAAAAAGACAGAAATTCCATTTGTTTTGTGGGAAAAATACAGAAATTCCACTTATTTAGAGGCAAAAAGGCAGAAATTCCCCTTATTTTGGAGCAAAAATGAGGAAATTTCCCTTTTATATGGCAAAAAAAATATGCATTCCCCTTAATTTCGAACAAAAAGGCAGAAATTCCCCCTATTTTTGAGCAAAATTGCTGAAGTTCCCCTAATTTTGGGGCAAAAAGGCAGAAATTCCCTATATGTTGGGGCAAAAACATAGAAATTCTCCTTATTTTAGGGCAAAACTCAGAAATTCCACTTATTTTGGGGCAAAATTGCAGAATTTTCACTTATTTCAGAGAAAAAAGGCAGAAATTTTCCTTATTTTGGGGCATAAAGGCAGAAATTCCTAATATTTTGTGGCAAAAATGCAGAAATTCCCCTTATTTTGAAGTAAAAAGGCAGAAATTTTCCTTATTTGGGAGCAAAAAGGCCGAAATTTTCCTTATTTTGGAGCAAAATTCGAGAAATTTCACTTATTTCAGGGTAATAAGTCAGAAATAACCCTGATTTTGGGGCAAAAATGTCAGAAATTCCCTTTGATTTGGAGGAAAAGAAAGAAATTCCACTTATTTAGAGGCAAAAAGGCAGAAATTCCTCTTATTTTGGAGCAAAAATGAAGAAATTTCATTTTTTATGGCAAAAAGGTATGCATTCCCCTTATTTTTGGACAAAAAGGCAGAAATTCCCTGTATTTTGGAGCAAAATTGCAGAAATTCCCCTAATTTTGGGGCAAAATGCAGAGATTCCCTTTATTTTGGAGCAAAAATCAAAAATTCCTATTATTTTGGGGCAAAATTCATGAAATTTCCTTTATTTTGGGGCAAAATTGCAGAAATTTACCTTATTTTGGGGCAAAATTGCAGAAATTTCCCTTATTTGGGGCAAAATTTCAGTAATTTCACTTATTTTCAGGTAAAAAGGCTGAAATTTCCTTTTTTTTAGGGCAAAGAAGGAGAAATTCCTCTTATTTTGGGGCAAAATTGCAGAAATTTTCTATATTATTGGGCAAAAAGGCAGAAATTCCGTAAATTTTGTGGCAAAAATGCAGAAATTCCCCTTATTTTGAGGTAAAAAGGCTGAAATTCCCTTTATTTGGGGGCAAAAAGGAAGAATTTTTCCATATATTGGGGCAAAATTGCAGAAATTTCACTTATTTCAGGGTAATAAGTCAGAAATTTTTTTTATTTTGGGGCAAAAAAAACAGAAATTCCCTTTGTTATGGGGGAAAAAGACAGAAATTCCACGTATTTAGAGGCAAAAAGGCATAAATTCCCCTTATTTTGGAGCAGAAATGAAGAAATTTTCCTTTTTTATGGCAAATAGGTATGCATTCCCTTTATTTTCGGGCAAAAAGGCAGAAATTCCTCGTATTTTTGAGCAAAATTGCAGAAATTCCCCAAATTGTGGGGCAAAAAGGCAGAAATTCCCTATATGTTGGGGCAAAAAGAAAGAAATTCTCCCTATTTTGGGGCAAAACTCAGAAATTCCACTTATTTTGGGGCAAAATTCCAGAAATTTCCCTTATTTTGACGCAAAATTGCAGAAATTTCACTTATTTTGACAAAAAATTGAAGAAATTTCACTTATTTCAGAGAAAAAAATGCAGAAATTTTCTTTATTTTCAGGTAAAAAGGCTGAAATTCCCCTTATTTAGGGGCAAAAAGGCAGAAATTCCCCTTATTTTGGGGTAAAATTTAAGAAATTTCAAATATTTCAGGGCAAAATAGCAGAAATTCCCCTTATTTTGGGGCCAAAAGAATAAATCCCTAATTTTTGGCAAAAATTGAAGAAATTTCACATATTTCGGGACAAAACGGCAGAAATTCCACTTAATTTCGGGCAAAAAGGCAGAAATGACCCGTATTTTGGAGCAAAATTGCAGAAATTCCCCTAATATTGGTGCAAAAATGCAGAAATTCCCTTTATTTTGGGGCAAAAAGGCTGATATTCTATATATTTTGGTGCAAAAATCAGAAATTTCCCTTATTTTGATGTAAAATGCTGAAATTCCCCATATTTTGGGGCAAAAGGCAGAAATTTCTCTTATTTTAGGGAAAATTTGCAGAAACTTCACTTATTTCAGGGTAATAAGTCAGAAATTTTTCTTATTTTGTGGCAAAAAAGACAGAAATTTTTTTGTTTTGTGGAAAAAAGACAGAAATTCCACTTATTTAGAGGCAAAAAGGCAAAAGTTCCCCTTATTTTGGAGCAAAAATGAAGCAATTTCACTTTTTTATGGCAAAAACGTATGCATTCTTCTTATTTTCGGACAAAAAGGCAGAAATTCCCCATATTTTGAGGCAAAAGGCAGAAATTCTTCTTATTTTGGGGCAAAATTGTAGAAATTTCTCAAATTGTGTGGCAAAAAACAGAAATTCCCTTTATTTTGGGGCAAAATTGCAGAAATTTCCCTTGTTATGGGGAAAAATTGCAGAAATTTCTTTTATTTTAGGGCAAAATTGCAGAAATTTCACTAATTGTGGGGCAAAAAGGCAGAAATTCGCCTTATTTTGGGGCAAAACTAAGAAATTCAACTTATTTTGGGGCAAAATTCCAGAAATTTCCCTTATTTTAGGGCAAAATTGCAGAAATTTCACTTATTTTGTGGCAAAATTGCAGAAATTCCCCTTATTTGTAGGTAAAAAGGCTGAAATTTCCCTTATTTGGGGGCAAAAAGGTAGATATTTCCCTTATATTGTGGCAAAATTGCAGAAATTTCACTTATTTCAGGGTAATAATCAGGAATTTTACTTATTTTGGGGCTAAAAGACAGAAATTCCCTTTGTTTTGGGGAAAAAAGACAGAAATTCCACTTATTTAGAGGCAAAAATGCGGAAATTCCCCTTATTTTGAGGTAAAAAGGCTGAAATTCCCCTTATTTGGGGGCAAAAAGGCAGAAATTTCCCTTATTTTGGGGCAAAATTGCAAAAATTTCACTTCTTTCAGGGTAATAAGTCAGAAATTTTTCTTATTTTGGGGCAAAAAGACAGAAATTTTTTTTGTTTTGGGGGAAAAAGACAGAAATTTCACTTATTCAGAGGCAAAAAGGCAAAAGTTCCCCTTATTTTGGAGCAAAAATGAAGAAATTTCCTTTTTTTATGGCAAAAAAGTATGCATTCTTCTTATTTTCAGACAAAAAGGCAGAAATTCCCCATATTTTGGGGCAAAATGCAGAAATTCTTCTTATTTTGGGGCAAAATTGCAGAACTTTCCCTGATTGTGGGGCAAAAAACAGAAATTCCCCTTATTTTGTGGCAAAATTGCAGAAATTTTTTTTTTTTAGGGCAAAATTGCAGAAATTTTACTAATTGTGGGGCAAAAAGGCAGAAATTCTCCTTATTTTGGGGCAAAACTAAAAATTTCACTTATTTTGCGGCAAAATTGCAGAAATTTCCCTTATTTTGGGCAAAATTGCGGTAATTTCCTTTATTTTCAGGTAAAAAGGCTGAAATTTTCTTTATTTTGGGGCAAAAAAGGAGAAATTCTTCTTATTTTGGGGCAAAATTGCAGACATTTTCCTTATTATGGGGCAAAAAGGCAGAAATTTCGTATATTTTGTGGCAAAAATGCAGAAATTCCCCTTATTTTGAGTTAAAAAGGCTGATATTCCCCTTATTTGGAAGCAAAAAGGCAGAAATTTCCCTTATATTGGGGCAAAATTGCAGAAATTTCACTTATTTCAGGGTAATAAGTCAGAAATTCCCCTTATTTTGGGGCAAAAAAGACTGAAATTCCCTTTGTTTTGGGGGAAAAAGACAGAAATTCCACTTATTTAGAGGCAAAAAGGCAGAAATTCCCCTTATTTTGGAGCAAAAATGAAGAAATTTCTTTTTTATATGGCAAAAAAATATGCATTCCCCTTATTTTCGGGCAAAAAGGCAGAAATTCCCCATATTTTGGAGCAAAATTGCAGAAATTCCCCTAATTGTGGGGCAAAAAGGCAGAAATTCTTTATATGTTGGGGCAAAAAGACAGAAATTCTCCTTATTTTGGGGCAAAACTCAGAAATTCCACTTATTTTGGGGCAAAATTGCATAAATTTCACTTATTTCTGAGAAAAAAGGCAGAAATTTTCCTTTTTTTCGGGCATAAAGTCAGAAATTCCTAATATTTTGTGGCAAAAATGCAGAAATTCCCCTTATTTTTAAGTAAAAAGGCTGAAATTCCCCTTATTTGGGGGCAAAAAGGCAGAAATTTCAATTATTTTGGGGAAAAATTCCAGAAATTACACTTATTTCAGGGTAATAAGTCAGAAATTCCCCTAATTTTGGGGCAAAAAAGTCATAAATTCCCTTTTTTGGGGGGGTAAGAAGACAGAAATTGTACTTATTTAGAGGCAAAAATGCAAAAATTCCCCTTATTTTGGAGCAAAAATGAAGAAATTTCACTTTTTTATGGCTAAAAGGTATGCATTTCCCTTATTTTCTGGCAAAAAGGCAGAAATTCCCTGTATTTTGGAGCAAAATTGCAGAAATTCCCCTAATTGTGGGGCAAAAAGGCAGAAATTTTTTACATGTTTGGGCAAAAAGACAGAAATTCTACTTATTTTGGGGCAAAAAATTCAGAAATTCCCTTTGTTTTTGGGGAAAAAGACAGAAATTCCACTTATTTAGAGGCCAAAAGGCAGAAATTCCCCTTATTTTGGAGCAAAAATGAAGAAATTTCCTTTTTTTATGGCAAAAAGGGATACATTCCCTTTATTTTCGGGTAAAAAGGCAGAAATTCCCCGTATTTTGGAGCAAAATTGCAGAAATTCCCCTAATTTTGGGGCAAAAGGCAGAAATTCTCTTTATTTTGGCGCTCAAAATCAGAAATTCCCTTTATTTTGGGGCAAAATTCCAGAAATTTCCTTTATTTTGTTGCAAAATTTCAGAAATTTACCTTATTTTGGGGCAAAATTGCAGAAATTTCCTTTATTTGGGGCAAAATTGCAGTAATTTCACTTATTTTCAGGTAAAAAGGCTTAAATTTCCTTTATTTTAGGGCAAAAAAGGAGAAATTCCCCTTATTTTGAGGCAAAATTGCAGAAATTTCTCTTACTATGGGGCAAAAAGGCAGAAATTCCGTATGTTTTGTGGCAGAAATGCAGAAATTCCCCTTATTTTGAGGTAAAAAGGCTGCAATTCCCCTTATTTGAGAGCAAAAAGGCAGAAATTTCACTTATATTGGGACAAAATTGCAGAAATTTCACTTATTTCAGGGTAATGAGTCAGAAATTCCCCTTATTTTGGGGCAAAAAGACAGAAATTCCCTTTGTTTTGGGGGAAAAAGACAGAAATTCCACTTATTTAGAGGCAAAAAGGCAGAAATTCCCCTTATTTTGGAGCAAAAATGAGGAAATTTCTCTTTTATATGGCAAAAAAAATATGCATTCCCCTTAATTTCGAACAAAAAGGCAGAAATTCCCCGTATTTTTGAGCAAAATTGCAGAAATTCCCCTAATTTTGGGGCAAAAAGGCAGAAATTCCCTATGTGTTGGGGCAAAAAGATAGAAATTCTCCTTATTTTAGGGCAAAACTCAGAAATTCCACTTATTTTGGGGCAAAATTGCAGAATTTTCACTTATTTCAGAGAAAAAAGGCAGAAATTTTCTTTATTTTGGGGCATAAAGGCAGAAATTCCTAATATTTTGTGGCAAAAATGCAGAAAATCCCCTTACTTTGAAGTAAAAAGGCTGAAATTTTCCTTATTTGGGGGCAAAAAGGCAGAAATTTCCCTTATCTTGGGGCAAAATTACAGAAATTTCACTTATTTAAGGGAAATAAGTCAGAAATAACCCTTATTTTGCGGCAAAAGTGTCAGAAATTCCCTTTGATTTGGGGGAAAAGACAGAAATTCCACTTATTTAGATCAAAAAGGCAGAAATTCCTCTTATTTTGGAGCAAAAATGAAGAAATTTCACTTTTTTATGGCAAAAAAGTATGCATTCCCCTTATTTTTGGACAAAAGGCAGAAATTCCCGGTATTTTGGAGCAAAATTGCAGAAATTCCCCTAGTTTTGGGGCAAAAGGCAGAAATTCCCTTTATTTTGGATCAAAATTGCGGAAATTTACCTTATTTTGTGGCAAAATTGCAGAAATTTTCCTTATTTGGGGCAAAATTGCAGTAATTTCACTTATGTTCAGGTAAAAAGGCTGAAATTTCCTTTATTTTGGGGCAAAAAAGGAGAAATTTCTTTTATTTTGGGGAAAATTGCAGAAATTTTCTATATTATGGGGCAAAAAGGCAGAAATTCCGTAAATTTTATGGCAAAAATGCAGAAATTCCCCTTATTTTGAGGTAAAAAGGCTGAAATTCCCTTTATTTGGGGGCAAAAAGGAAGAATTTTCCCATATATTGGGGCAACATTGCAGAAATTTCACTTATGTCAGGGTAATAAGTCAGAATTTTTTTTTATTTTGGGGCAAAAAGACAGAAATTCCCTTTGTTATGGGGGAAATAGACAGAAATTCCACGTATTTAGAGGCAAAAAGGCAAAAATTCCCCTTATTTTGGAGCAGAAATGAAGAAATTTTCCTTTTTTATGGCAAATAGGTATGCATTCCCTTTATTTTCGGGCAAAAAGGCAGAAATTCCCCGTATTTTTGAGCAAAATTTCAGAAATTCCCCTAATTGTGGGGCAAAAAGGCAGAAATTCCCTATATGTTGGGGCAAAAAGAAATAAATTCTCTCTATTTTGGGGCAAAACACAGAAATTCCACTTATTTTAGGGCAAAATTCCAGAAATTTCCCTTATTTTGACGCAAAATTGCAGAAATTTCACTTTTTTTGACAAAAAATTGAATAAATTTCACTTATTTCAGAGAAAAAAGGCAGAAATTTTCCTTATTTTGAGGTAAAAAGGCTAAAATTCCCCTTATTTAGGGGCAAAAAGGCAGAAATTCCCCTTATTTTGGGGTAAAATTTAACAAATTTCAAATATTTCAGGGCAAAATGGCAGAAATTCCCCTTATTTTGGGGCAAAAAGATGAAATCCCTAATTTTTGGCAAAAAATGAAGATATTTCACTTATTTCGGGACAAAAAGGCAGAAATTCCACTTAATTTCGGGCAAAAAGGCAGAAATGACCCGTATTTTTGAGCAAAATTACAGAAATTCACCTAATGGTGCAAAAATGCAGAAATTCCCTTTATTTTGGGGCAAAAAGGCAGAAATTCTCCATATTTTGGTGCAAAAATCAGAAATTTCCCTTATTTTGATGTAAAATGCTGAAATCCCCCATATTTTGGGGCAAATGGCAGAAATTTCTCTTACTTTGGGGCAAATTTGCAGAAATTTCACTTATTTCAGGATAATAAGTCAGAAATTTTTCTTATTTTGGGGCAAAAAAGACAGAAAATTCATTTGTTTTGGGGGAAAAAGACAGAAATTCCACTCTTTTAGAGGCAAAAAGGCAAAAGTTCCACTTATTTTGGAGCAAAAATGAAGAAATTTCCCTTTTTTATGGCAAAAAAGTATGCATTCTTCTTATTTTCGGACAAAAAGGCAGAAATTCCCCATATTTTGGGGTAAAAGGCAGAAATTCCCCTTATTTTGGGGCAAAATTGCAGAAATTTCCCTAATTGTGGGGCAAAATTGCAGAAATTTCCCTAATTGTGGGGCAAAAAACAGAAATTTTTTTTATTTTGGGGCAAAATTGCAGAAATTTCCCTTATTATGGGGAAAAATTGCAGAAATTTCACTAATTGTGGGGCAAAAAGGCAGAAAATCCCTATATGTTTGGGCAAAACTAAGAAATTCCACTTATTTTGGGGCAAAATTCCAGAAATTTCCCTTATTTTGGGTCAAAATTGCAGAAATATCTCTTATTTCAGGGAAAAAAGGCAGAAATTTTCCTTATATTGGGGCAAAATAGACAGATATTCTCTCTGTTTTAGGGGAAAAAGACAGAAATTCCCGTTATTTAGAGGCAAAAAGGCAGAAATTCCCCTTATTTTGGGGTAAAATTTCAGAAATTTCAAATATTTCAGGGTAAAATGGCATAAATTCCCCTCATTTTGGGACAAAAATATGAAATCCTTAATTTTTGGCTAAAATTGAAGAAATTTCACTTATTTCGAGACATAAAGGCAGAAATTCCACTTAATTTCGGGGAAAAAGGCAGAAATTACCTGTATTGTGGAGCAAAATTGCAGAAATTCCCCTAATATTGGTGAAAAATGCAGAAATTCCCTTTATTTTGGGGCAAAAAGGCAGAAATTCTCCATATTTTGGTGCAAAAATAAGAAATTTCCCTTATTTTTATGTAAAATGCTGAAATTCCCCATATTTTGGGGCAAAAGGCAAAATTTCCCTTATTTTGGGGCAAATTTGCAGAAATTTCACTTATTTCAGGGTAATAAGTCAGAAATTTTTCTTATTTTGGGGCAAAAAGACAGAAATTTCATTTGTTTTGGGGGAAAAAAACAGAAATTACACTTATTTAGAGGCAAAAAGGCAAAAGTTCCCCTTATTTTGGAGCAAAAATGAAGAAATTTCCCCTTTTTATGGCAAAAAGGTATGCATTCTCCTTATTTTCAGACAATAAGGCAGAATTTCCCATATTTTGGGGCAAAAGGCAGAAATTCCCTTTATTTTGGGGCAAAATTGCAGATATTTCCCTAATTGTGGGGCAAAAAGGCAGAAATTCCCTATAAGTTGGGGCAAAAAGACAGAAATTCTCCTTATTTTGGGGCAAAACTCAGAAATTCCACTTATTTTGGGGTAAAATTGCAGAAATATCTCTTCTTTCAGGGAAAAAAGGCAAAAATTTTCCTTATATTGGGGCAAAAAGGCAGAAATTCCTAATATTTTGTGGCAAAAATGCAGAAATTCCCCTTATTTTTAGGTTAAAAGGCTGAAATTCCCCTTATTTGGAAGCAAAAATGCAGAAATTTCCCTTATTTTGGGGCAAAATTGAAGAAATTTCAAATATTTCAGGGTAATAAGTCATAAACTCCCCTTATTGGGAGGCAAAAAAGACAGTAATTCCCTTTGTTTTCTAGGAAAAAAACAGAAATTCCACTTATTTAGAGACAAAAAGGCAGAAATTTCCCTTATTTTGGAGCAAAAATGAAGAAATTTCCCTTTTATATGGCAAAAAGGTATGCATTCCTCTTATTTTCGGGCAAAAAAGCAGAAATTCCCCGTATTTTGGAGCAAAATTGCAGAAATTCCCCTAATTGTGGGGCAAAATTGCAGAAATTTCCATAATTGTGGGGCAAAAACAGAAACTCCCCTTATTTTGGGGCAAAATTGCAGAAATTTCCCTTATTATGGGGAAAAATTGCAGAAATTTCTTTTATTTTAGGGCAAAATTGCAGAAATTTCACTAATTGTGGGGCAAAAAGGCAGAAATTCTTTTTATTTTAGGGCAAAACTCAGAAATTCCACTTATTTTGGGGCAAAATTGCAGAAATATCTCTTATTTCAGGGAAAAAATGCAGAAATTTTCCTTATATTGGGGCAAAATAGACAGAAATTCCCTTTGTTTTGGGGGGAAAATACATAAATTCTTCTTATTTAGAGGCAAAAAGGCAGAAATTCCCCTTATTTTGGGGTAAAATTTCAGAAATTTCAAATATTTCAGGGCAAAATGGCAGAAATTCCCCTCATTTGGGGACAAAAAGATGAAATACTTAATTTTCGGCTGAAATTGAAGAAATTTCACTTATTTCGGGACATAAAGGCAGAAATTCCACTTAATTTCAGGCAAAAAGGCAGAAATGACCAGTATTTTGGAGCAAAATTGCAGAAATTCCCCTAATATTGGTGAAAAATGCAGAAATTCCCTTTATTTTGGGGCAAAAAGGCAGAAATTCTCCATATTTTGGTGCAAAAATCAGAAATTTCCCTTATTTTGATGTAAAATGTTGAAATTCCTTATATTTTGGGGCAAAAGGCAGAAATTTCCCTTATTTTGGGGCAAATTTGCAGAAATTTCACTTATTTCAGGATAATAAGTCAGAAATTTTTTTTATTTTGGGGCAAAAAGACAGAAATTTCATTTGTTTTGGGGGAAAAAGGCAGAAATTCCACTTATTTAGGGGTAAAATTGCAGAAATATCTCTTATTTCAGGGAAAAAAGGCAAAAATTTTCCTTATATTGGGGCAAAAAGGCAGAAATTCCTAATATTTTGTGGCAAAAATGCAGAAATTCCCCTATTTTTAGGTTAAAAGGCTGAAATTCCCCTTAATTGGAAGCAAAAATGCAGAAATTTCCCTTATTTTGGGGCAAAATTGCAGAAATTTCACTTATTTCAGGGTAATAAGTCAGAAATTCCTCTTAATTGGAGGCAAAAAAGACAATAATTCCCTTTGTTTTCTGGGAAAAAGACAGAAATTCCACTTATTTAGAGACAAAAGGCAGAAATTCCCCTTATTTTGGAGCAAAAATGAATAAATTTCCCTTTTATATGGCAAAAAGGTATGCATTCCCCTCATTTTCGGGCAAAAAGGAAGAAATTCCCTGTATTTTGGAGCAAAACTGCAGAAATTCCCCTAATTGTGGGGCAAAAATGCAGATATTCCCTATATGTTGGGGCAAAAAAACAAAATTCTCCTTATTTTGGGGCAGAACTCAGAAATTCCACTTATTTTGGGGCAAAATTGCAGAAATATCTCTTATTTCAGGGAAAAAAGGCAGAAATTTTTCTTATATTTGTGCAAAATAAACAGAAATTCCCTTTGTTTTGGGGGGAAAAGACTGAAATTCAACTTATTTAGAGGCAAAAAAGCAAAAATTCCCCTTATTTTGGGGTAAAATTTTAGAAATTTCAAATATTTCAGGGCAAAATGGCAGAAATTCCCCTCATTTTGGGGTAAAAAGATGAAATCCCTAATTTTTGGCTAAAATTGAAGAAATTTCACTTATTTCGGGTCAAAAAGGCAGAAATTCCACTTAATTTTGGGCAAAAAGGCAGAAATGACCCGTATTTTGGAGCAAAATTGCAGAAATTCCCCTAATATTGGTGCAAAAATGCAGAAATTCCCTTTATTTTGGGGCAAAAAGGCAGAAATCCTCCATATTTTGGTGCAAAAATCAGAAATTTCCCTTATTTTGATGTAAAATGCTGAAATTCCCCATATTTTGGGGCAAAAGGCAGAAATTTCTCTTATTTTGGGGTAAATTTGCAGAAATTTCACTTATTTAAGGGAAATAAGTCAGAAATTTTTCTTATTTTGAGGCAAAAAGACAGAAAATTCATTTGTTTTGGGGGAAAAAGACAGAAATTCCACTTATTTAGAGGCAAAAAGGCAAAAGTTCCCCTTATTTTGGAGCAAAAATGAATAAATTTCCTTTTTTATGGCAAAAAGTATGCATTCTTCTTATTTTCGGACAAAAATGCAGAAATTCCCCATATTTTGGAGTAAAAGGCAGAAATTCCCCTTATTTTGGGGCAACATTGCAGAAATTTCCCTAATTGTGGAGCAAAATTGCAGAAATTCCCCTAATTGTGGGGCAAAAAACAGAAATTCCCCTTATTTTGGGGCAAAATTGCAGAAATTTCCCTTATTATGGGGAAAAATTGCAGAAATTTCTTTTATTTTAGGGCAAAATTGCAAAAATTTCACTAATTGTGGGGCAAAAAGGCAGAAATTCTTTTTATTTTGGGGCAAAACTCAGAAATTCCACATATTTTGGGGCAAAATTGCAGAAATATCTCTTATTTCAGGGAAAAAAGGCAGAAATTTTCCTTATATTGGTGCAAAATAGACAGAAATTCCCTTTGTTTTGGGGGGAAAAGACAGAAATTCCCCTTATTTAGAGGCAAAAAGGCAGAAATTCCCCTTATTTTGGGGTAAAATTTCAGAAATTTCAAATATTTCAGGGCAAAATGGCAGAAATTCCCCTCATTTTGGAACAAAAAAATGAAATCCTTAATTTTTGGCTAAAATTGAAAAAATTTCAATTATTTTGGGTCATAAAGGCAGAAATTCCACTTAATTTCGGGCAAAAAGGTAGATATGACCCGTATTTTGGAGCAAAATTGCAGAAATTCCCCTAATATTGGTAAAAAATGCAGAAATTCCCTTTATTTTCAGGACAAAAAGGCAGAAATTCTCCATATTTTTGTGCAAAAATCAGAAATTTCCATTATTTTGATGTAAAATGCTGAAATTCCCCATATTTTGGAGCAAAAGGCAGAAATTTCCCTTATTTTGAGGCAAATTTGCAGAAATTTTACTTATTTCAGGGTAATAAGTCAGAAATTTTTCTTATTTTGGGGCAAAAAGACAGAAATTTCATTTGTTTTGGGGGAAAAAGACAGAAATTCCACTTATTTAGAGGCAAAAAGTCAAAAGTTCCCCTTATTTTGGAGCAAAAATGAAGAAATTTCCCTTTTTTATGGCAAAAAGTTATGGATTCTTCTTATTTTCAGACAAAAAGGCAGAAATTCCCCATATTTTGGGGCAAAAGGCAGAAATTCCCCTTATTTTGTGGCAAAATTGCAGAAATTTCCATAATTGTGGGGCAAAATAACAGAAATTCCCCTTATTATGGGGCAAAATTCCAGAAATTTTCCTTATTATAGGGAAAAATTGCATAAATTTCTTTTATTTTAGGGCAAAATTGTAGAAATTTCACTAATTGTGGGGCAAAAGGCAGAAATTCTCCTTATTTTGGGGCAAAACTCAGAAATTCCACTTATTTTGGGGCAAAATTCCAGAAATTTCCCTTATTTTGGGGCAAAATTGAAGAAATTTCAATTATTTTGTTGCAAATTTGCAGAAATTTCACTTATTTCAGAGAAAAAAGGCAGAAATTTTTCTTATTTTTAAGCAAAAAGGCAGAAATTCCTAATATTTTGTGCCGAAATTAAGAAATTCCCCTTATTTTTAGGTAAAAAGGCAAAAATTTCCCTTATTTTGGGGCAAAATTGCAGAAAATTTATTTATTTCCGGGTAGTAAGTCAGAAATTCCCTTTATTTAGGGGCAAAAATGAGAAATTTCCTTTGTTTTGGGGGAAAAAGACAGAAATTCCACTTATTTAGAGGCAAAAAGGCAGAAATTCCTTTTATTTTATAGCAAAAATGAAGAAATTTTTCTTTTATATGGCAAAAAGGTATGTATTCCCTTTATTTTCGGGCAAATAGGCAAAAATTCCCCGTATTTTGGAGCAAAATTGCAGAAATTCCCCTAATTGTGGGCCAAAAAGGCAGAAATTCCCTATAAGTTGGGGAAAAAGACAGAAATTCTCCTTATTTTGGGGCAAAACTCAGAAATTCCACTTATTTTGGGGCAAAATTGCAGAAATTTCACTTATTTCAGAGTAATAAGTCAGAAATTCCCCTTATTTTGAGGCAAAAAAGACAGACATTCTCTTTGTTTTGGGGGAAAAATACAGAAATTCGACTTATTTAGAGGCAAAAAGGCAGAAATTTCCCTTATTTTGGAGCAAAAATGAAGAAATTTCACTTTTTTATGGCAAAAAGGTATGCATTCCCCTTATTTTCGGGCAAAAAGACAGAAATTCCTTGTATTTTGGAGCAAAATTGCAGAAATTCCCATAATTTTGGGGTAAAAGGCAGAAATTCCCTTTATTTTGGGGCAAAAATCAGAAATTTCCCTTATTTTGAGGCAAAATTCCAGAAACTTTCTATATTTTGTGGCAAAATTGCAGGAATTTACCTTATTTTAAGGTAAAATTGCAGAAATTTCCCTTATTTGGGACAAAATTGCAGAAATTTCACTTATTTTCAGGTAAAAAGGCTGAAATTTCCTTTATTTTGGGGCAAAAAGGGAGAAATTCCCTTTATTTTGGAAAAAAATTGCAGAAATTTTCTTTATTTTGGGGCAAAAAGGCAGAAATTCCGTATATTTTGTGGCAAAAAGGCAGAAATTTCCTTTATTTTGAGGTAATAAGGTTTAAATTCCCCTTCTTTTGGGGCAAAAATTCAGAAATTCCCCTTATTTTGGGGTAAAATTTCAGAAATTTCAAATATTTTTGGGGAAAATGGCAGAATTTCCCCTTATTTTGGGGCAAAAAATGAAATCCCTAATTTTGGCTAAAATTGAAGAAATTTCACTTATTTCGGGACAAAAAGGCAGAAATTCAACTTAATTTCCAGCAAAAAGGCAGAAATGACCCGTATTTTGGAGCAAAATTGCAGAAATTCCCCTAGTATTGGTGCAAAAATGAAGAAATTCCTTTTATTTTGGGGCAAAAATGCAGAAATTCCTAATATTTTTGTGCAAAAATCAAAAATTTCTCTTATTTTGATGTAAAATGCTGAAATTCCCCATATTTTGGGGCAAAAGGCAGAAATTTCCCTTATTTTGGGGCAAATTTGCAGAACTTTCACTTATTTCAGTGTAATAAGTCTGAAAATTTTTTTTATTTTGGGGCAAAAAGACAGAAATTTCCTTTGTTTGGGGGAAAAAGACAGATATTCCACTTATTTGGAGGCAAAAACGCAAAAGTTTCCCTTATTTTGGAGCAAAAATGAAGAAATTTCCCTTTTTTCATGGCAAAAAGGTATGCATTCTTCTTATTTTTGGACAAAAAGCAGAAATTCCAGATATTTTGGGGCAAAAATGCAGAAATTCCTAATATTTTTGTGCAAAAATCAAAAATTTCTCTTATTTTGATGTAAAATGCTGAAATTCCCCATATTTTGGGGCAAAAGGCAGAAATTTCCCTTATTTTGGGGCAAATTTGCAGAAATTTCACTTATTTCAGGGTAATAAGTCTGAAATTTTTTTTTATTTTGGGGCAAAAAGACAGAAATTTCCTTTGTTTTGGGGGCAAAAACTGATATTCCACTTATTTGGAGGCAAAAACGCAAAAGTTTCACTTATTTTGGAGCAAAAATGAAGAAATTTCATTTTTTATGGCAAAAAGGTATGCATTCTTCTTATTTTTTGGACAAAAAGCAGAAATTCCCCACATTTTGGGGAAAAAGGCAGAAATTCCCCTTATTTTGGGACAAAATTGCAGAAATTTCTCTAATTGTGCGGCAAAAATCAGAAATTCCCTTTATTTTAGGGCAAAATTGCAGAAATTTCCCTTATTATGGTAAAAAATTGCAAAAATTTCTTTTATTTTAGGGCAAAATTGCAGAAATTTCACTTATTTCAGAGAAAAAAGGCAGAAATTTTCCTTATTTTGGGGCAAAAAGGCAGAAATTCCTAATATTTTGTACCAAAATTCAGAAATTCCCCTTATTTTGAGGTGAAAAGGCTGAAATTTCCCTTATTTGGGGGCAAAAAGGCAGAAATTTCCCTTATATTGGGGCAAAATTGCAGAAATTTCACTTATTTTAGGGTAACAAGGCAGAAATTTTCCTAATTTTGGGGCAAAAAAGACAGAAATTCCCTTTTTTTGGGGGAAAAAGACAGAAATTCCACTTATTTAGAGGCAAAAATGCAGAAATTCCCCTTATTATAAGGTAAAAAGGCTGAAATTCCCCATATTTGGAGGGAAAAAGGCAGAAATTTCCCTTATTTTGGGGCAAAATTGCAGAAATTTTACTTATTTCCGGGTAATAAGTCAAAAATTCCTTTTATTTTGGTGCAAAAAAGACAGAAATTCCCTTTGTTTTGGGGGAAAAAGACAAAAAGTCCACTTATTTAGAGGAAAAGGGCAGAAATTTTCCTTATTTTGGAGCAAAAATGAAGAAATTTCCCTTTTATATGGCAAAAAGGTATGCATTCCCCTTATTTTCGGGCAAAAAGGCAGAAATTCCCCGTATTTTGGCGCAAGATTGCAGAAATTCCCCTAATTGTGGGGCAAAAAGGAAGAAATTCCCTATATGTTGGGGCAAAAAGACAGAAATTCTCCTTATTTTGGGGCAAAACTCAGAAATTCCACTTATTTTCGAGCAAAATTGCAGAAATATCTTTATTTCAGGGAAAAAAGGCAGAAATTTTCCTTATATTGGGGCAAAAATGCAGAAATTCCTAATATTTTGTGGCAAAAATGCAGAAATTCCCCTTATTTTTAGGTTAAAAGGCTGAAATTCCCCTTATTTGGAAGCAAAAATGCAGAAATTTCCCTTATTTTGGGGCAAAATTGCAGAAATTTCACTTATTTCAGGGTAATAAGTCAGAAATTCCCCTTATTTTGGGGCAAAAAAGACAGAAATTCCCTTTGTTTTTGGGGGAAAAAGACAGAAATTCCACTTATTTAGAGGCAAAAAGGCAGAAATTCCCCTTATTTTGGAGCAAAAATGAAGAAATTTCACTTTTTTATGGCAAAAAGGTATGCATTCTTATTTTCGGGCAAAAAGGCAGAAATTCCCCATATTTTGGAGCAAAATTGCAGAAATTCCCCTAATTTTGGGGCAAAAGGCAGAAATTCCCTTTATTTTGGGGCAAAAATCAGAAATTCCCCTTATCTTGGGAAAAAATTCCAGAAATTTTCTTTATTTTGGGGCAAAATTGCAGGAATTTACCTTATTTTGTGGCAAAATTGCAGAATTTTCCCTTATTTGGGGCAAAATTGCAGAAATTTCACTTATTTTCAGGTAAAAAGTCTGAAATTTCCTTTATTTTGGGGCAAAAAATGAGAAATTCCCCTTATTTTGGGGAAAAATTATAGAAATTTTCCTTATTTTGGGGCAAAAAGGCAGAAATTCCGTATATTTTGTGGCAAAAAGGCAGATATTTCCCTTATTTTGTGGTAATAATGTTGAAATTCCCCTTATTTTGGGGCAAAAAGGCAGAAATTCCCCTTATTTTGGGGTAAAATTTCAGAAATTTCAAATATTTATGGGCAAAATGGCAGAAATTCCCCTTATTTTGGGGCAAAAAGGTGAAATCCCTAATTTTGGGCTAAAATTGAAGAAATTTCACTTATTTCGGGACAAAAAGGCAGAAATTCCACTTAATTTCGGGCATAAAGGCAGAAATGACCCATATTTTGGAGCAAAATTGCAGAAATTCCCCTAATATTGGTGCAAAAATGAAGAAATTCCCTTTATTTTGGGGCAAAAAGGCAGAAATTCCTAATATTTTGGTGCAAAAATCAGAAATTTTCCTTATTTTGATGTAAAATGCTGAAATTCCCCACATTTTGGGGCAAAAGGCAGAAATTTCCCTTATTTTGGGGCAAATTTGCAGAACTTTCACTTTTTTCAGGGTAATAAGTCAGAAATTTTTCTTATTTTGGGGCAAAAAAGACAGAAATTTCCTTTGTTTTTGGGGAAAAAGACAGAAATTCCACATATTTGGAGGCAAAAATGCAAAAGTTCCCCTTATTTTGTAGCAAAAATGAAGAAATTTCCCTTTTTTATGGCAAAAAGGTATGCATTCTTCTTATTTTTGGAAAAAAAGGCAGAAATTCCCCATATTTTGGGGCAAAAGGCAGAAATTCCCCTTATTTTGGGGCAAAATTGCAGAAATTTAACTAATTGTGGGGCAAAAATCAGAAATTCCGATTATTTTGGGGCAAAATTGCAGAAATTTCCCTTATTATGGGGAAAAATTGCAAAATTTACTTTTATTTTAGGGCAAAATTGCAGAAATTTCACTAATTGTGGAGCAAAAAAACAGAAATTCTCGTTATTTTTAAGTAAAACTCAGAAATTTCAATTATTTTGGGGCAAAATATCAGAAATTTCCCTTATTTTGGGGCAAAATTGCAGAAATATCAATTATTTTGTTGCAAAACTGCAGAAATTTTACTTATTTCAGAGAAAAAAGGCAGAAATTTTCCTTATTTTGGGGCAAAAAGGCAGAAATTCCTAATATTTTGTGCCAATATTCAGTAATTACCCTTATTTTGAGGTAAAATGGCTGAAATTCCTCTTATTTGGGGGCAAAAAGGCAGAAATTTCCCTTATATTGGGGCAAAATTGCAGAACTTTAACTTATTTTAGGGTAATAAGTCAGAAATTTTCCTTATTTTGGGGCAAAAAAGACAGAAATTCCCTTTGTTTTTTGGGAAAGAGACAGAAATTCCACTTATTTAGAGGCAAAAATGCAGAAATTCCCCTTATTACGAGGTAAAAATGCTGAAATTCCCCTTATTTGTGGGCAAAATGCAGAAATTTCCCTTATTTTTGGGCAAAATTGCAGAAATTTTACTTATTTTAGTGTAATAAGTCAGAAATTTACTTTATTTAGGGGCAAAAAAGACAGAAATTTTCTTTTTTGGGGGAGGAAAAGACAGAAATTCCACTTATTTAGAGGCAAAAAGGCAGAAATTCCTTTTATTTTGAAGCAAAAATGAAGAAATTTCCCTTTTATATGGCAAAAAGGTATGCATTCCCCTTATTTTCGGGCAAAAAGGCAGAAATTCCTCGTATTTTGGAGCAAAATTGCAGAAATTCCCCTAATCGTGGGGGAAAAAGGCAGATATTCCCTATATGTTGGGGCAAAAAAAAATTCTCCTTATTTTGGGGCAAAACTCAGAAATTCCACTTATTTTGGGGCAAAATTGCAGAAATATCTCTTATTTCAGGGAAAAAAGTCAGAAATTTTCCTTATATTTGGGCAAAATAAACAGAAATTCCCTATGTTTTGGGGGAAAATGACTGAAATTCCACTTATTTAGAGGCAAAATGGCAGAAATTCCCCTTATTTTGGGGCAAAATTGCAGAAATTTCTCTAATTGTGCGGCAAAAATCAGAAATTCCCCTTATTTTGGGGCAAAAATGCAGAAATTTCCCTTATTATGGTAAAAAATTGCAAAAATTTCTTTTATTTTAGGGCAAAATTGCAGAAATTTCACTAATTGTGGGGCAAAAAGGCAGAAATTCTTTTTATTTTGGGGCAAAACTCAGAAATTCCACTTATTTTGGGGCAAAATTCCAGAAATTTCCATTATTTTGGGGCAAAATTGCAGAAATTTCCCTAATTTTGGGGCAAAAGGCAGAAATTCCCTTTATTTTGGGGCAAAAATCAGAAATTCCCCTTATCTTGGGGCAAAATTCCAGAAATTTTCTTTATTTTGGGGCAAAATTGCAGGAATTTACCTTATTTTGTGGCAAAATTGCAGAATTTTCCCTTATTTGGGGCAAAATTGCAGAAATTTCACTTATTTTCAGGTAAAAAGTCTGAAATTTCCTTTATTTTGGGGCAAAATATGAGAAATTCCCCTTCTTTTGGGGAAAAATTATAGAAATTTTCTTTATTTTGGGCAAAAAGGCAGAAATTCCGTATATTTTGTGGCAAAAAGGCAGAAATTTCCCTTATTTTGAGGTAATAATGTTGAAATTCCCCTTATTTTGGGGCAAAAAGGCAGAAATTCCCCTTATTTTGGGGTAAAATTTCAGAAATTTCAAATATTTATGGGCAAAATGGCAGAAATTCCCCTCATTTTGGGGCAAAAAGATGAAATCCCTAATTTTTGGCAAAAATTGAAGAAATTTCACTTATTTCACGACAAAAAGGCAGAAATTCCACTTAATTTCGGGCAAAAAGGCAGAAATGACCCGTATTTTGGAGCAAAATTGCAGAAATTCCCCTAATATTGGTGCAAAAATGCCGAAATTCCCTTTATTTTGGGGCAAAAAGGCAGAAATTCTCCATATTTAGGTGGAAAAATCAGAAATTTCCCTTATTTTGATGTAAAATGCTGAAATTCCCCACATTTTGGGGCAAAAGGCAGAAATTTCCCTTATTTTGGGGCAAATTTAGAGAACTTTCATTTATTTCAGGGTAATAAGTCAGAAATTTTTCTTATTTTGGGGCAAAAAACAGAAATTTCTTTTGTTTTGGGGGAAAAAGACAGAAATTCCACATATTTTTAGGCAAAAATGCAAAAGTTCCCCTTATTTTGTAGCAAAAATTAAGAAATTTCCCTTTTTTATGGCAAAAAGGTATGCATTCTTCTTATTTTTGGAAAAAAAGGCAGAAATTCCCCATATTTTGGGGCAAAAGGCAGAAATTCCCCTTATTTGGGGCAAAAATGAAGAAATTTCACTTTTTTATGGCAAAAAGGTATGCATTCTTATTTTCGGGCAAAAAGGCAGAAATTCCCTATATTTTGGAGCAAAATTGCAGAAATTTCCCTAATTTTGGGGCAAAAGGCAGAAATTCCCTTTATTTTGGGGCAAAAATCAGAAATTCCCCTTATCTTGGGGCAAAATTCCAGAAATTTTCTTTATTTTGGGGCAAAATTGCAGGAATTTACCTTATTTTGTGGCAAAATTGCAGAATTTTCCCTTATTTGGGGCAAAATTGCAGAAATTTCACTTATTTTCAGGTAAAAAGTCTGAAATTTCCTTTATTTTGGGGCAAAATATGAGAAATTCCCCTTCTTTTGGGGAAAAATTATAGAAATTTTCCTTATTTTGGGGCAAAAAGGCAGAAATTCTGTATATTTTGTGGCAAAAAGGCAGATATTTCTTTTATTTTGAGGTAATAATGTTGAAATTCCCCTTATTTTGGGGCAAAAAGGCAGAAATTCCCCTTATTTTGGGGTAAAATTTCAGAAATTTCAAATATTTATGGGCAAAATGGCAGAAATTCCCCTTATTTTGGGGCAAAAAGATGAAATCCCTAATTTTGGGCTAAAATTGAAGAAATTTCACTTATTTCTGGACAAAAAGGCAGAAATTCTACTTAATTTCGGGCAAAAAGGAATAAATGACCCATATTTTGGAGCAAAATTGCAGAAATTCCCCTAATATTGGTGCAAAAATGAAGAAATTCCCTTTATTTTGGGGCAAAAAGGCAGAAATTCCTAATATTTTGGTGCAAAAATCAGAAATTTCCCTTATTTTGATGTAAAATGCTGAAATTCCCCACATTTTGGGGCAAAAGGCAGAAATTTCCCTTATTTTGGGGCAAATTTGCAGAACTTTCACTTTTTTCAGGGTAATAAGTCAGAAATTTTTCTTATTTTGGGGCAAAAAAGACAGAAATTTCCTTTGTTTTGGGGGAAAAAGAAAGAAATTCCACATATTTGGAGGCAAAAATGCAAAAGTTCCCCTTATTTTGTAGCAAAAATGAAGAAATTTCCCTTTTTTATGGCAAAAAGGTATGCATTCTTCTTATTTTTGGAAAAAAAGGCAGAAATTCCCTATATTTTGGGGCAAAAGGCAGAAATTCCCCTTATTTTGGGGCAAAATTGCAGAAATTTAACTAATTGTGGGGCAAAAATCAGAAATTCCGCTTATTTTGGGGCAAAATAGCAGAAATTTTCCTTATTATGGGGAAAAATTGCAAAATTTACTTTTATTTTAGGGCAAAATTGCAGAAATTTAACTAATTGTGGAGCAAAAAGCAGAAATTCTCCTTATTTTTAAGCAAAACTCAGAAATTTCACTTATTTTGGGGCAAAATATCAGAAATTTCCCTTATTTTGGGGCAAAATTGCAGAAATATCAATTATTTTGTGGCAAAACTGCAGAAATTTTACTTATTTCAGAGAAAAAAGGCAGAAATTTTCCTTATTTTGGGGCAAAAAGGCAGAAATTCCTAATATTTTGTGCCAATATTCAGAAATTCCCCTTATTTTGAGGTAAAATGGCTGAAATTCCTCTTATTTGGGGGCAAAAAGGCAGAAATTTCCCTTATATTGGGGCAAAATTGCAGAAATTTAACTTATTTCAGGGTAATAAGTCAGAAATTTTCCTTATTTTTGGGTAAAAAAGAGAGAAATTCCCTTTGTTTTGGGGGAAAAAGACAGAAATTCCACTTATTTAGAGGCAAAAATGCAGAAATTCCCCTTATTACGAGGTAAAAAGGCTGAAATTCCCCTTATTTGGGGGCAAAATGCAGAAATTTCCCTTATTTTTGGGCAAAATTGCAGAAATTTTACTTATTTTAGGGTAATAAGTCAGAAATTCCCCTTATTTAGGGGCAAAAAAGACAGAAATTTCCTTTTTTGGGGGGGAAAAAGACAGAAATTTCACTTATTTAGAGGCAAAAAGGCAGAAATTCCTTTTATTTTGGAGCAAAAATGAAGAAATTTCCCTTTTATATGGCAAAAAGGTATGCATTCCCCTTATTTTCAGGCAAAAAGGCAGAAATTCCCCGTATTTTGGAGCAAAATTGCAGAAATTCCCCTAATTGTGGGGCAAAAAGGCAGAAATTCCCTATAAGTTGGGGCAAAAAGACAGAGATTCTCTTTATTTTGGGGCAAAACTCAGAAATTCCACTTATTTTGGGGTATAATTGCAGAAATATCTCTTATTTCAGGAAAAAAAGGCAAAAAATTTCCTTATATTGGGGCAAAAAGGCAGAAATTCCTAATATTTTGTGGCAAAAATGCAGAAATTCCCCTTATTTTTAGGTTAAAAGGCTGAAATTCCCCTTATTTGGAAGCAAAAATGCAGAAATTTCCCTTATTTTGGGGCAAAATTGCAGAAATTTCACTTATTTCAGGGTAATAAGTCAGAAATTCCCCTTATTTTGAGGCAAAAAAGACAGTAATTCCCTTTGTTTTCTGGGAAAAAGACAGAAATTCCACTTATTTAGAGACAAAAAGGCAGAAATTTCCCTTATTTTGGAGCAAAAATGAAGAAATTTCCCTTTTATATGGCAAAAAGGTATGCATTCCCCTTATTTTCGGGCAAAAAGGCAGAAATTCCTTGTATTTTGGAGCAAAATTGCAGAAATTCCCCTAATTGTGGAGGAAAAAGGCAGATATTCCCCATATGTTGGGGCAAAAAATCAAAATTCTCCTTATTTTGGGGCAAAACTCAGAAATTCCACTTATTTTGGGGCAAAATTGCAGAAATATCTCTTATTTCAGGGAAAAAAGGCAGAAATTTTCCTTATATTTGGGCAAAATAAACAGAAATTCCCTTTGTTTTGGGGGAAAAAGATTGAAATTCCACTTATTTAGAGGCAAAAAGGCAGAAATTCCCCTTATTTTGTGGTAAAATTTCAGAAATTTCAAATATTTATGGGCAAAATGGCAGAAATTCCCCTCATTTTGGGGCAAAAAGATGAAATCCCTAATTTTTGGCAAAAATTGAAGAAATTTCACTTATTTTGGGACAAAAAGGCAGAAATTCCACTTAATTTCGGGCAAAAAGGCAGAAATGACCCGTATTTTGGAGCAAAATTGCAGAAATTCCCCTAATATTGGTGCAAAAATGCAGAAATTCCCTTTATTTTGGGGCAAAAAGGAAGAAATTCTCCATATTTAGGTGCAAAAATCAGAAATTTCCCTTATTTTGATGTAAAATGCTGAAATTCCCCACATTTTGGGGCAAAAGGCAGAAATTTCCCTTATTTTGGGGCAAATTTGCAGAACTTTCACTTATTTCAGGGTAATAAGTCAGAAATATTTCTTATTTTGGGGCAAAAAAGACAGAAATTTCCTTTGTTTTGGGGGAAAAAGAAAGAAATTCCACATATTTGGAGGCAAAAATGCAAAAGTTCCCCTTATTTTGTAGCAAAAATGAAGAAATTTCCCGTTTTTATGGCAAAAAGGTATGCATTCTTCTTATTTTTGGAAAAAAAGGCAGAAATTCCCCATATTTTGGGGCAAAAGGCAGAAATTCCCCTTACTTTGGGGCAAAATTGCAGAAATTTAACTAATTGTGGGGCAAAAATCAGAAATTCTGCTTATTTTGGGGCAATATTGCAGAAATTTCCCTTATTATGGGGAAAAATTGCAAAATTTACTTTTATTTTAGGGCAAAATTGCAGAAATTTCACTAATTGTGGAGCAAAAAGGCAGAAATTCTCCTTATTTTTAAGCAAAACTCAGAAATTTCACTTATTTTGGGGCAAAATATCAGAAATTTCCCTTATTTTGGGGCAAAATTGCAAAAATATCAATTATTTTGTTGCAAAACTGCAAAAATTTTACTTATTTCAGAGAAAAAAGCAGAAATTTTCCTTATTTTGGGGCAAAAAGGCAGAAATTCTTAATATTTTGTGCCAATATTCAGAAATTCCCCTTATTTTGAGGTAAAATGGCTGAAATTCCTCTTATTTGAGGGGCAAAAAGGCAGAAATTTCCCTTATATTGGGGCAAAATTGCAGAAATTTAACTTATTTTAGGGTAATAACTCAGAAATTTTCCTTATTTTGGGGCAAAAAAGACAGAAATTCCCTTTGTTTTGGGGAAAAAAGACAGAAATTCCACTTATTTAGAGGCAAAAATGCAGAAATTCCCCTTATTACGAGGTAAAAAGGCTGATATTCCCCTTATTTGGGGGCAAAATGCAGAAATTTCCCTTATTTTTGGGCAAAATTGCAGAAATTTTACTTATTTTAGGGTAATAAGTCAGAAATTCCCCTTATTTAGGGGCAAAAAAGACAGAAATTTCCTTTTTTGGGGGGTAAAAAGACAGAAATTCCACTTATTTAGAGGCAAAAAGGCAGAAATTCCTTTTATTTTGGAGCAAAAATGAAGAAATTTCCCTTTTATATGGCAAAAAGGTATGCATTCCCCTTATTTTCGGGCAAAAAGGCAGAAATTCCTCGTATTTTGGAGCAAAATTGCAGAAATTCCCCTAATTGTGGGGGAAAAAGGCAGATATTCCCTATATGTTGGGGCAAAAAAACAAAATTCTCCTTATTTTGGGGCAAAACTAAGAAATTCCACTTATTTTGGGGCAAAATTGCAGAAATATCTTTTATTTCAGGGAAAAAAGGCAGAAATTTTCCTTATATTTGGGCAAAATAAACAGAAATTCCCTATGTTTTGGAGGAAAAAGACTGAAATTCCACTTATTTAGAGGCAAAATGGCAGAAATTCCCCTTATTTTGGGGCAAAATTGCAGAAATTTCTCTAATTGTGCGGCAAAAATCAGAAATTCCCCTTATTTTGGGGCAAAAATGCAGAAATTTCCCTTATTATGGTAAAAAATTGCAAAAATTTCTTTTATTTTAGGGCAAAATTGCAGAAATTTCACTAATTGTGGGGCAAAAAGGCAGAAATTCTTTTTATTTTGGGGCAAAACTCAGAAATTCCACTTATTTTGGGGCAAAATTCCAGAAATTTCCATTATTTTGGGGCAAAATTGCAGAAATTTCCCTAATTTTGGGGCAAAAGGCAGAAATTCCCTTTATTTTGGGGCAAAAATCAGAAATTCCCCTTATCTTGGGGCAAAATTCCAGAAATTTTCTTTATTTTGGGGCAAAATTGCAGGAATTTACCTTATTTTGTGGCAAAATTGCAGAATTTTCCCTTATTTGGGGCAAAATTGCAGAAATTTCACTTATTTTCAGGTAAAAAGTCTGAAATTTCCTTTATTTTGGGGCAAAATATGAGAAATTCCCCTTCTTTTGGGGAAAAATTATAGAAATTTTCTTTATTTTGGGCAAAAAGGCAGAAATTCTGTATATTTTGTGGCAAAAAGGCAGAAATTTCCCTTATTTTGAGGTAATAATGTTGAAATTCCCCTTATTTTGGGGCAAAAAGGCAGAAATTCCCCTTATTTTGGGGTAAAATTTCAGAAATTTCAAATATTTATGGGCAAAATGGCAGAAATTCCCCTCATTTTGGGGCAAAAAGATGAAATCCCTAATTTTTGGCAAAAATTGAAGAAATTTCACTTATTTCACGACAAAAAGGCAGAAATTCCACTTAATTTCGGGCAAAAAGGCAGAAATGACCCGTATTTTGGAGCAAAATTGCAGAAATTCCCCTAATATTGGTGCAAAAATGCCGAAATTCCCTTTATTTTGGGGCAAAAAGGCAGAAATTCTCCATATTTAGGTGGAAAAATCAGAAATTTCCCTTATTTTGATGTAAAATGCTGAAATTCCCCACATTTTGGGGCAAAAGGCAGAAATTTCCCTTATTTTGGGGCAAATTTAGAGAACTTTCATTTATTTCAGGGTAATAAGTCAGAAATTTTTCTTATTTTGGGGCAAAAAACAGAAATTTCTTTTGTTTTGGGGGAAAAAGACAGAAATTCCACATATTTTTAGGCAAAATTGCAAAAGTTCCCCTTATTTTGTAGCAAAAATTAAGAAATTTCCCTTTTTTATGGCAAAAAGGTATGCATTCTTCTTATTTTTGGAAAAAAAGGCAGAAATTCCCCATATTTTGGGGCAAAAGGCAGAAATTCCCCTTATTTGGGGCAAAAATGAAGAAATTTCACTTTTTTATGGCAAAAAGGTATGCATTCTTATTTTCGGGCAAAAAGGCAGAAATTCCCGATATTTTGGAGCAAAATTGCAGAAATTTCCCTAATTTTGGGGCAAAAGGCAGAAATTCCCTTTATTTTGGGGCAAAAATCAGAAATTCCCCTTATCTTGGGGCAAAATTCCAGAAATTTTCTTTATTTTGGGGCAAAATTGCAGGAATTTACCTTATTTTGTGGCAAAATTGCAGAATTTTCCCTTATTTGGGGCAAAATTGCAGAAATTTCACTTATTTTCAGGTAAAAAGTCTGAAATTTCCTTTATTTTGGGGCAAAATATGAGAAATTCCCCTTCTTTTGGGGAAAAATTATAGAAATTTTCCTTATTTTGGGGCAAAAAGGCAGAAATTCTGTATATTTTGTGGCAAAAAGGCAGATATTTCTTTTATTTTGAGGTAATAATGTTGAAATTCCCCTTATTTTGGGGCAAAAAGGCAGAAATTCCCCTTATTTTGGGGTAAAATTTCAGAAATTTCAAATATTTATGGGCAAAATGGCAGAAATTCCCCTTATTTTGGGGCAAAAAGATGAAATCCCTAATTTTGGGCTAAAATTGAAGAAATTTCACTTATTTCTGGACAAAAAGGCAGAAATTCTACTTAATTTCGGGCAAAAAGGAATAAATGACCCATATTTTGGAGCAAAATTGCAGAAATTCCCCTAATATTGGTGCAAAAATGAAGAAATTCCCTTTATTTTGGGGCAAAAAGGCAGAAATTCCTAATATTTTGGTGCAAAAATCAGAAATTTCCCTTATTTTGATGTAAAATGCTGAAATTCCCCACATTTTGGGGCAAAAGGCAGAAATTTCCCTTATTTTGGGGCAAATTTGCAGAACTTTCACTTTTTTCAGGGTAATAAGTCAGAAATTTTTCTTATTTTGGGGCAAAAAAGACAGAAATTTCCTTTGTTTTGGGGGAAAAATACAGAAATTCCACATATTTGGAGGCAAAAATGCAAAAGTTCCCCTTATTTTGTAGCAAAAATGAAGAAATTTCCCTTTTTTATGGCAAAAAGGTATGCATTCTTCTTATTTTTGGAAAAAAAGGCAGAAATTCCCCATATTTTGGGGCAAAAGGCAGAAATTCCCCTTATTTGGGGCAAAAATGAAGAAATTTCACTTTTTTATGGCAAAAAGGTATGCATTCTTATTTTCGGGCAAAAAGGCAGAAATTCCCTATATTTTGGAGCAAAATTGCAGAAATTTCCCTAATTTTGGGGCAAAAGGCAGAAATTCCCTTTATTTTGGGGCAAAAATCAGAAATTCCCCTTATCTTGGGGCAAAATTCCAGAAATTTTCTTTATTTTGGGCAAAATTGCAGGAATTTACCTTATTTTGTGGCAAAATTGCAGAATTTTCCCTTATTTGGGGCAAAATTGCAGAAATTTCACTTATTTTCAGGTAAAAAGTCTGAAATTTCCTTTATTTTGGGGCAAAATATGAGAAATTCCCCTTCTTTTGGGGAAAAATTATAGAAATTTTCCTTATTTTGGGGCAAAAAGGCAGAAATTCTGTATATTTTGTGGCAAAAAGGCAGATATTTCTTTTATTTTGAGGTAATAATGTTGAAATTCCCCTTATTTTGGGGCAAAAAGGCAGAAATTCCCCTTATTTTGGGGTAAAATTTCAGAAATTTCAAATATTTATGGGCAAAATGGCAGAAATTCCCCTTATTTTGGGGCAAAAAGATGAAATCCCTAATTTTGGGCTAAAATTGAAGAAATTTTACTTATTTCGGGACAAAAAGGCAGAAATTCTACTTAATTTCGGGCAAAAAGGCAGAAATGACCCATATTTTGGAGCAAAATTGCAGAAATTCCCATAATATTGGTGCAAAAATGAAGAAATTCCCTTTATTTTGGGGCAAAAAGGCAGAAATTCCTAATATTTTGGTGCCAAAATCAGAAATTTCCCTTATTTTGATGTAAAATGCTGAAATTCCCCACATTTTGGGGCAAAAGGCAGAAATTTCCCTTATTTTGGGGCAAATTTGCAGAACTTTCACTTATTTAAGGGTAATAAGTCAGAAATTTTTCTTATTTTGGGGCAAAAAAGAGAGAAATTTCCTTTGTTTTGGGGGAAAAAGACAGAAATTCCACATATTTGGAGGCAAAAATGCAAAAGTTCCCCTTATTTTGTAGCAAAAATGAAGAAATTTCCCTTTTTTATGGCAAAAAGTTATGCATTCTTCTTATTTTTGGAAAAAAAGGCAGAAATTCCCCATATTTTGTGGCAAAAGGCAGAAATTCCCCTTATTTTGGGGCAAAATTGCAGAAATTTAACTAATTGTGGGGCAAAAATCAGAAATTCCGCTTATTTTGGGGCAAAATAGCAGAAATTTTCCTTATTATGGGGAAAAATTGCAAAATTTACTTTTATTTTAGGGCAAAATTGCAGAAATTTAACTAATTGTGGAGCAAAAAGGCAGAAATTCTCCTTATTTTTAAGCAAAACTCAGAAATTTCACTTATTTTGGGGCAAAATATCAGAAATTTCCCTTATTTTGGGAGAAAAATTGCAGAAATATCAATTATTTTGTGGCAAAACTGCAGAAATTTTACTTATTTCAGAGAAAAAAGGCAGAAATTTTCCTTATTTTGGGGCAAAAAGGCAGAAATTCCTAATATTTTGTGCCAATATTCAGAAATTCCCCTTATTTTGAGGTAAAATGGCTGAAATTCCTCTTATTTGGGGGCAAAAAGGCAGAAATTTCCCTTATATTGGGGCAAAATTGCAGAAATTTAACTTATTTCAGGGTAATAAGTCAGAAATTTTCCTTATTTTTGGGTAAAAAAGAGAGAAATTCCCTTTGTTTTGGGGGAAAAAGACAGAAATTCCACTTATTTAGAGGCAAAAATGCAGAAATTCCCCTTATTACGAGGTAAAAAGGCTGAAATTCCCCTTATTTGGGGGCAAAATGCAGAAATTTCCCTTATTTTTGGGCAAAATTGCAGAAATTTTACTTATTTTAGGGTAATAAGTCAAAAATTCCCCTTATTTAGGGGCAAAAAAGACAGAAATTTCCTTTTTTGGGGGGGAAAAAGACAGAAATTTCACTTATTTAGAGGCAAAAAGGCAGAAATTCCTTTTATTTTGGAGCAAAAATGAAGAAATTTCCCTTTTATATGGCAAAAAGGTATGCATTCCCCTTATTTTCAGGCAAAAAGGCAGAAATTCCCCGTATTTTGGAGCAAAATTGCAGAAATTCCCCTAATTGTGGGGCAAAAAGGCAGAAATTCCCTATAAGTTGGGGCAAAAAGACAGAAATTCTCTTTATTTTCGGGCAAAACTCAGAAATTCCACTTATTTTGGGGTAAAATTGCAGAAATATCTCTTATTTCAGGAAAAAAAGGCAAAAAATTTCCTTATATTGGGGCAAAAAGGCAGAAATTCCTAATATTTTGTGGCAAAAATGCAGAAATTCCCCTTATTTTTAGGTTAAAAGGCTGAAATTCCCCTTATTTGGAAGCAAAAATGCAGAAATTTCCCTTATTTTGGGGCAAAATTGCAGAAATTTCACTTATTTCAGGGTAATAAGTCAGAAATTCCCCTTATTTTGAGGCAAAAAAGACAGTAATTCCCTTTGTTTTCTGGGAAAAAGACAGAAATTCCACTTATTTAGAGACAAAAAGGCAGAAATTTCCCTTATTTTGGAGCAAAAATGAAGAAATTTCCCTTTTATATGGCAAAAAGGTATGCATTCCCCTTATTTTCGGGCAAAAGGCAGAAATTCCTTGTATTTTGGAGCAAAATTGCAGAAATTCCCCTAATTGTGGAGGAAAAAGGCAGATATTCCCCATATGTTGGGGCAAAAAACAAAATTCTCCTTATTTTGGGGCAAAACTCAGAAATTCCACTTATTTTGGGGCAAAATTGCAGAAATATCTCTTATTTCAGGGAAAAAAGGCAGAAATTTTCCTTATATTTGGGCAAAATAAACAGAAATTCCCTTTGTTTTGGGGGAAAAAGATTGAAATTCCACTTATTTAGAGGCAAAAAGGCAGAAATTCCCCTTATTTTGGGGTAAAATTTCAGAAATTTCAAATATTTATGGGCAAAATGGCAGAAATTCCCCTCATTTTGGGGCAAAAAGATGAAATCCCTAATTTTTGGCAAAAATTGAAGAAATTTCACTTATTTTGGGACAAAAAGGCAGAAATTCCACTTAATTTCGGGCAAAAAGGCAGAAATGACCCGTATTTTGGAGCAAAATTGCAGAAATTCCCCTAATATTGGTGCAAAAATGCAGAAATTCCCTTTATTTTGGGGCAAAAAGGAAGAAATTCTCCATATTTAGGTGCAAAAATCAGAAATTTCCCTTATTTTGATGTAAAATGCTGAAATTCCCCACATTTTGGGGCAAAAGGCAGAAATTTCCCTTATTTTGGGGCAAATTTGCAGAACTTTCACTTATTTCAGGGTAATAAGTCAGAAATATTTCTTATTTTGGGGCAAAAAAGACAGAAATTTCCTTTGTTTTGGGGGAAAAAGAAAGAAATTCAACATATTTGGAGGCAAAAATGCAAAAGTTCCCCTTATTTTGTAGCAAAAATGAAGAAATTTCCCTTTTTTATGGCAAAAAGCTATGCATTCTTCTTATTTTTGGAAAAAAAGGCAGAAATTCCCCATATTTTGGGGCAAAAGGCAGAAATTCCCCTTACTTTGGGGCAAAATTGCAGAAATTTAACTAATTGTGGGGCAAAAATCAGAAATTCTGCTTATTTTGGGGCAATATTACAGAAATTTCCCTTATTATGGGGAAAAATTGCAAAATTTACTTTTATTTTAGGGCAAAATTGCAGAAATTTCACTAATTGTGGAGCAAAAAGGCAGAAATTCTCCTTATTTTTAAGCAAAACTCAGAAATTTCACTTATTTTGGGGCAAAATATCAGAAATTTCCCTTATTTTGGGGCAAAATTGCAAAAATATCAATTATTTTGTTGCAAAACTGCAAAAATTTTACTTATTTCCGAGAAAAAAGCAGAAATTTTCCTTATTTTGGGGCAAAAAGGCAGAAATTCCTAATATTTTGTGCCAATATTCAGAAATTCCTCTTATTTTGAGGTAAAATGGCTGAAATTCCTCTTATTTGAGGGGCAAAAAGGCAGAAATTTCCCTTATATTGGGGCAAAATTGCAGAAATTTAACTTATTTTAGGGTAATAACTCAGAAATTTTCCTTATTTTGGGGCAAAAAAGACAGAAATTCCCTTTGTTTTGGGGAAAAAAGACAGAAATTCCACTTATTTAGAGGCAAAAATGCAGAAATTCCCCTTATTACGAGGTAAAAAGGCTGATATTCCCCTTATTTGGGGGCAAAATGCAGAAATTTCCCTTATTTTTGGGCAAAATTGCAGAAATTTTACTTATTTTAGGGTAATAAGTCAGAAATTCCCCTTATTTAGGGGCAAAAAAGACAGAAATTTCCTTTTTTGGGGGGTAAAAAGACAGAAATTCCACTTATTTAGAGGCAAAAAGGCAGAAATTCCTTTTATTTTGGAGCAAAAATGAAGAAATTTCCCTTTTATATGGCAAAAAGGTATGCATTCCCCTTATTTTCGGGCAAAAAGGCAGAAATTCCTCGTATTTTGGAGCAAAATTGCAGAAATTCCCCTAATTGTGGGGGAAAAAGGCAGATATTCCCTATATGTTGGGGCAAAAAAACAAAATTCTCCTTATTTTGGGGCAAAACTAAGAAATTCCACTTATTTTGGGGCAAAATTGCAGAAATATCTCTTATTTCAGGGAAAAAAGGCAGAAATTTTCCTTATATTTGGGCAAAATAAACAGAAATTCCCTATGTTTTGGAGGAAAAAGACTGAAATTCCACTTATTTAGAGGCAAAATGGCAGAAATTCCCCTTATTTTGGGGCAAAATTGCAGAAATTTCTCTAATTGTGCGGCAAAAATCAGAAATTCCCCTTATTTTGGGGCAAAAATGCAGAAATTTCCCTTATTATGGTAAAAAATTGCAAAAATTTCTTTTATTTTAGGGCAAAATTGCAGAAATTTCACTAATTGTGGGGCAAAAAGGCAGAAATTCTTTTTATTTTGGGGCAAAACTCAGAAATTCCACTTATTTTGGGGCAAAATTCCAGAAATTTCCATTATTTTGGGGCAAAATTGCAGAAATTTCACTTATTTTGGTGCAAAATTGCAGAAATTTCACTTATTTCAGAGAAAAAAGGCAGAAATTTTCCTTATTTTGGGGCAAAAAGGCAGAAATTCCTAATATTTTGTGCCAAAATTCAGAAATTCCCCTTATTTTGAGGTAAAAAGGCTGAAATTTCCATTATTTGGGGGCAAAAAGGCAGAAATTTCCCTTATATTGGGGCAAAATTGCAGAAATTTCACTTATTTTAGGGTAATAAGGCAGAAATTTTCCTAATTTTGGGACAAAAAAGACAGAAATTCCCTTTGTTTTGGAAGAAAAAGACAAAAATTCCACTTATTTAGAGGCAAAAATGCAGAAATTCCCCTTATTATAAAGTAAAAAGGCTGAAATTCCCCTTATTTGGGGGGAAAAAGGCAGAAATTTCCCTTATTTTGGGGCAAAATTGCAGAAATTTTACTTATTTCCGGGTAATAAGTCAAAAATTCCTTTTATTTTGGTGCAAAAAAGACAGAAATTCCCTTTGTTTTGGGGGAAAAAGACAGAAAGTCCACTTATTTAGAGGCAAAAGGGCAGAAATTTTCCTTATTTTGGAGAAAAAATGAAGAAATTTCCCTTTTATATGGCAAAAAGTTATGCATTCCCCTTATTTTCGGGCAAAAAGGCAGAAATTCCCCGTATTTTGGAGCAAGATTGCAGAAATTCCCCTAATTGTGGGGCAAAAAGGAAGAAATTCCCTATATGTTGGGGCAAAAAGACAGAAATTCTCCTTATTTTGGGGCAAAACTCAGAAATTCCACTTATTTTGGAGCAAAATTGCAGAAATATCTTTATTTCAGGGAAAAAAAGGCAGAAATTTTCCTTATATTGGGGCAAAAATGCAGAAATTCCTAATATATTGTGGCAAAAATGCAGAAATTCCCCTTATTTTTAGGTTAAAAGGCTGAAATTCCCCTTATTTGGAAGCAAAAATGCAGAAATTTCCCTTATTTTGGGGCAAAATTGCAGAAATTTCACTTATTTCAGGGTAATAAATCAGAAATTCCCCTTATTTTGGGGCAAAAAAGACAAAAATTCCCTTTGTTTTGGGGGACAAAGACAAAAATTCCACTTATTTAGAGGCAAAAAGGCAGAAATTCCCCTTATTTTAGAGCAAAAATGAAGAAATTTCACTTTTTTATGGCAAAAAGTTATGCATTCTTATTTTCGGGCAAAAAGGCAGAAATTCCCCATATTTTGGAGCAAAATTGCAGAAATTCCCCAAAGTTTGGGGCAAAAGGCAGAAATTCTCTTTATTTTGGGGCAAAAATCAGAAATTCCCCTTATCTTGGGGCAAAATTCCAGAAATTTTCTTTATTTTGGGGCAAAATTGCAGGAATTTACCTTATTTTGTGGCAAAATTGCAGAATTTTCCCTTATTTGGGGCAAAATTGCAAAAATTTCACTTATTTTCAGGTAAAAAGTCTGAAATTTCCTTTATTTTGGGGCAAAAAATGAGAAATTCCCCTTATTTTGGGGAAAAATTATAGAAATTTTCCTAATTTTGGGGCAAAAATGGAGAAATTCCGTATATTTTGTGGCAAAAAGGCAGATATTTCCCTTATTTTGAGGTAATAATGTTGAAATTCCCCTTATTTTGGGGCAAAAAGGCAGAAATTCACCTTTTTTGGGGTAAAATTTCAGAAATTTCAAATATTTATGGGCAAAATGGCAGAAATTCCCCTTATTTTGGGGCAAAAAATGAAATCCCTAATTTTGGGCTAAAATTGAAGAAATTTCACTTATTTCGGGACAAAAAGGCAGAAATTCTACTTAATTTCGGGCAAAAAGGCAGAAATGACCCATATTTTGGAGCAAAATTGCAGAAATTCCCCTAATATTGGTGCAAAAATGCAGAAATTCCCTTTATTTTGGGGCAAAAAGGCAGAAATTCCTAATATTTTGGTGCAAAAATCAGAAATTTCCCTTATTTTGATGTAAATTGCTGAAATTCCCCACATTTTGGGGCAAAAGGCTGAAATATCCCTTATTTTGGGGCAAATTTGCAGAACTTTCACTTATTTCAGGGTAATAAGTCAGAAATTTTTCTTATTTTGGGGCAAAAAAGACAGAAATTTCCTTTGTTTTGGGGGAAAAAGACAGAAATTCCACATATTTGGAGGCAAAAATGCAAAAGTTCCCCTTATTTTGTAGCAAAAATGAAGAAATTTCCCTTTTTTATGGCAAAAAGGAATGCATTCTTCTTATTTTTCGAAAAAAAGGCAGAAATTCCCCATATTTTAGGGCAAAAGGCAGAAATTCCTTTTATTTTTGGGCAAAATTGCAGAAATTTAACTAATTGTGGGGCAAAAATCAGAAATTCTGCTTATTTTGGGGCAAAATTGCAGAAATTTCCCTTATTATGGGGAAAAATTGCAAAATTTACTTTTATTTTAGGGCAAAATTGCAGAAATTTCACTAATTGTGGAGCAAAAAGGCAGAAATTCTCCTTATTTTAAGCAAAACTCAGAAATTTCACTTATTTTGGGGCAAAATATCACAAATTTCCCTTATTTTGGGGCAAAATTGCAGAAATATCAATTATTTTGTTGCAAAACTGCAGAAATTTTACTTATTTCAGAGAAAAAATGCAGAAATTTTCCTTATTTTGGGGCAAAAAGTCAGAAATTCCTAATATTTTGTGCCAATATTCAGAAATTCCCCTTATTTTGAGGTAAAATGGCTGAAATTCCTCTTATTTGGGGGCAAAAAGGCAGAAATTCCCCTTATATTGGGGCAAAATTGCAGAAATTTAACTTATTTTAGGGTAATAAGTCAGAAATTTTCCTTATTTTGGGGCAAAAAAGACAGAAATTCCCTTTGTTTTGGGGAAAAAAGACAGAAATTCCACTTATTTAGAGGCAAAAATGCAGAAATTCCCCTTATTACGAGGTAAAAAGGCTGAAATTCCCCTTATTTGAGGGCTAAATGCAGAAATTTCCCTTATTTTTGCTCAAAATTGCAGAAATTTTACTTATTTTAGGGTAATAAGTCAGAAATTCCCCTTATTTAGGGGCAAAAAAGACAGAAATTTCCTTTTTTTGGGGGTAAAAAGACAGAAATTCCACTTATTTAGAGGCAAAAAGGCAGAAATTTTTTTTATTTTGGAGCAAAAATGAAGAAATTTCCCTTTTATATGGCAAAAAGGTATGCATTCCCCTTATTTTCGGGCAAAAAGGCAGAAATTCCTCGTATTTTGGAGCAAAATTGCAGAAATTCCCCTAATTGTGGGGGAAAAAGGCAGATATTCCCTATATGTTAGGGCAAAAATACAAAATTCTCCTTATTTTGGGGCAAAACTCAGAAATTCCACTTATTTTGGGGCAAAATTGCAGAAATATCTCTTATTTCAGGGAAAAAAGGCAGAAATTTTCCTTATATTTGGGCAAAATAAACAGATATTCCCTATGTTTTGGGGGAAAAAGACTGAAATTCCACTTATTTAGAGGCAAAAAGGCAGAAATTCCCCTTATTTTGGGGCAAAATTGCAGAAAATTCTCTAATTGTGCAGCAAAAATCAGAAATTCCCCATATTTTGGGGCAAAAATGCAGAAATTTCCATTATTATGGTAAAAAATTGCAAAAATTTTTTTTATTTTAGGGCAAAATTGCAGAAATTTCACTAATTGTGGGGCAAAAAGGCAGAAATTCTTTTTATTTTGGGGCAAAACTCAGAAATTCCACTTATTCTGGGGCAAA
This sequence comes from Micromys minutus, assembly GCF_963924665.1. Classification (NCBI taxonomy): domain Eukaryota; kingdom Metazoa; phylum Chordata; class Mammalia; order Rodentia; family Muridae; genus Micromys; species Micromys minutus. Next base: position 141,794 of record NW_027667232.1, on the reverse strand, counting down.
ATTCCAGAAATTTCCATTATTTTGGGGCAAAATTGCAGAAATTTCACTTATTTTGGTGCAAAATTGCAGAAATTTCACTTATTTCAGAGAAAAAAGGCAGAAATTTTCCTTATTTTGGGGCAAAAAGGCAGAAATTCCTAATATTTTGTCTCAAAATTCAGAAATTCCCCTTATTTTGACGTAAAAAGGCTGAAATTTCCCTTATTTGGGGGCAAAAAGGCAGAAATTTCCCTTATATTGGGGCAAAATTGAAGAAATTTCACTTATTTTAGGGTAATAAGGCAGATATTTTCCTAATTTTGGGGCAAAAAAGACAGAAATTCACTTTGTTTTGGGGGAAAAAGACAGAAATTCCACTTATTTAGAGGCAAAAATGCAGAAATTCCCATTATTATAAGGTAAAAAGGCTGAAATTCCCCTTATTTGGGGGGAAAAAGGCAGAAATTTCCCTTATTTTGGGGCAAAATTGCAGAAATTTTACTTATTTCCGGGTAATAAGTCAAAAATTCCTTTTATTTTGGTGCAAAAAAGACAGAAATTCCCTTTGTTTTGGGGGAAAAAGACAGAAAGTCCACTTATTTAGAGGCAAAAGGGCAGAAATTTTCCTTATTTTGGAGCAAAAATGAAGAAATTTCCCTTTTATATGGCAAAAAGTTATGCATTCCCCTTATTTTCGGGCAAAAAGGCAGAAATTCCCCGTATTTTGGAGCAAGATTGCAGAAATTCCACTAATTGTGGGGCAAAAAGGAAGAAATTCCCTATATGTTGGGGCAAAAAGTCAGAAATTCTCCTTATTTTGTGGCAAAACTCAGAAATTCCACTTATTTTGGAGCAAAATTTCAGAAATATCTTTATTTCAGGGAAAAAAAGGCAGAAATTCTCCTTATATTGGGGCAAAAATGCAGAAATTCCTAATATTTTGTGGCAAAAATGCAGAAATTCCCTTTATTTTTAGGTTAAAAGGCTGAAATTCCCCTTATTTGGAAGCAAAAATGCAGAAATTTCCCTAATTTTGGGGCAAAATTGCAGAAATTTCACTTATTTCAGGGTAATAAATCAGAAATTCCCCTTATTTTGGGGCAAAAAAGACAGAAATTCCCTTTGTTTTGGGGGACAAAGACAAAAATTCCACTTATTTAGAGGCAAAAAGGCAGAAATTCCCCTTATTTTGGAGCAAAAATGAAGAAATTTCACTTTTTTATGGCAAAAAGGTATGCATTCTTATTTTCGGGCAAAAAGGCAGAAATTCTTCATATTTTGGAGCAAAATTGCAGAAATTCCCCAAATTTTGGGGCAAAAGGCAGAAATTCCCTTTAGTTTGGGGCAAAAATCAGAAATTCCCCTTATCTTGGGGCAAAATTCCAGAAATTTTCTTTATTTTGGGGCAAAATTGCAGGAATTTACCTTATTTTGTGGCAAAATTGCAGAATTTTCCCTTATTTGGGGCAAAATTGCAGAAATTTCACTTATTTTCAGGTAAAAAGTCTGAAATTTCCTTTATTTGGGGCAAAAAATGAGAAATTCCCCTTATTTTGGGGAAAAATTATAGAAATTTTCCTAATTTGGGGGCAAAAGGCAGAAATTGCGTATATTTTGTGGCAAAAAGGCAGATATTTCCCTTATTTTGAGGTAATAATGTTGAAATTCCCCTTATTTTGGGGCAAAAAGGCAGAAATTCCCCTTATTTTGGGGTAAAATTTCAGAAATTTCAAATATTTATGGGCAAAATGGCAGAAATTCCCCTTATTTTGGGGCAAAAAATGAAATCCCTAATTTTGGGCTAAAATTGAAGAAATTTCACTTATTTCGGGACAAAAAGGCAGAAATTCTACTTAATTTCCGGCAAAAAGGCAGAAATGACCCATATTTTGGAGCAAAATTGCAGAAATTCCCCTAATATTGGTGCAAAAATGAAGAAATTCCCTTTATTTTGGGGCAAAATGGCAGAAATTCCTAATATTTTGGTGCAAAAATCAGAAATTTCCCTTATTTTGATGTAAAATGCTGAAATTCCCCACATTTTGGGGCAAAAGGCAGAAATTTCCCTTATTTTGGGGCAAATTTGCAGAACTTTCACTTATTTCAGGGTAATAAGTCAGAAATTTTTCTTATTTTGGGGCAAAAAGACAGAAATTTCCTTTGTTTTGGGGGAAAAAGACAGAAATTCCACATATTTGGAGGCAAAAATGCAAAAGTTCCCCTTATTTTGTAGCAAAAATGAAGAAATTTCCCTTTTTTATGGCAAAAAGGAATGCATTCTTCTTATTTTTCGAAAAAAAGGCAGAAATTCCCCATATTTTGGGGCAAAAGGCAGAAATTCCCCTTATTTTGGGGCAAAATTGCAGAAATTTCACTAATTGTGGAGCAAAAAGGCAGAAATTCTCCTTATTTTTAAGCAAAACTCAGAAATTTCACTTATTTTGGGGCAAAATATCACAAATTTCCCTTATTTTGGGGCAAAATTGCAGAAATATCAATTATTTTGTTGCAAAACTGCAGAAATTTTACTTATTTCAGAGAAAAAATGCAGAAATTTTCCTTATTTTGGGGCAAAAATGCAGAAATTCCTAATATTTTGTGCCAATATTCAGAAATTCCCCTTATTTTGAGGTAAAATGGCTGAAATTTTTCTTATTTGAGGGGCAAAAAGGCAGAAATTTCCCTTATATTGGGGCAAAATTGCAGAAATTTCACTTATTTTAGGGTAATAAGTCAGAAATTTTCCTTATTTTGGGGCAAAAAAGACAGAAATTCCCTTTGTTTTGGGGGAAAAAGACAGAAATTCCACTTATTTAGAGGCAAAAATGCAGAAATTCCCCTTATTACGAGGTAAAAAGGCTGAAATTCCCCTTATTTTGGGGCTAAATGCAGAAATTTCCCTTACTTTTGGGCAAAATTGCAGAAATTTTACTTATTTTAGGGTAATAAGTCAGAAATTCCCCTTATTTAGGGACAAAAAAGACAGAAATTTCCTTTTTTTGGGGGGAAAAAGACAGAAATTCCACTTATTTAGAGGCAAAAATGCAGAAATTCCTTTTATTTTGGAGCAAAAATGAAGAAATTTCCCTTTTATATGGCAAAAAGGTATGCATTCCCTTATTTTCGGGCAAAAAGGCAGAAATTCCTCGTATTTTGGAGCAAAATTGCAGAAATTCCCCTAATTGTGGAGGAAAAAGGCAGATATTCCCTATATGTTGGGGCAAAAAAACAAAATTCTCCTTATTTTGGGGCAAAACTCAGAAATTCCACTTATTTTGGGGCAAAATTGAAGAAATATCTCTTATTTCTGGGAAAAAAGGCAGAAATTTTCCTTATATTTGGGCAAAATAAACAGAAATTCCCTATGTTTTGGGGGAAAAAGACTGAAATTCCACTTATTTAGAGGCAAAAAGGCAGAAATTCCCCTTATTTTGGGGCAAAATTGCAGAAATTTCTCTAATTGTGTGGCAAAAATCAGAAATTCCCCATATTTTGGGGCAAAAATGCAGAAATTTCCCTTATTATGGTAAAAAATTGCAAAAATTTCTTTTATTTTAGGGCAAAATTGCAGGAATTTCACTAATTGTGGGGCAAAAAGGCAGAAATTCTTTTTATTTTGGGGCAAAACTCAGAAATTCCACTTATTTTGGGGCAAAGTTTTAGAAATTTCCATTATTTTGGGGCAAAATTGCAGAAATTTCACTTATTTTGGTGCAAAATTGCAGAAATTTCACTTATTTCAGAGAAAAAAGGCAGAAATTTTCCTTATTTTGGGACAAAAAGGCAGAAATTCCTAATATTTTGTGCCAAAATTCAGAAATTCCCCTTATTTTGACGTAAAAAGGCTGAAATTTCCCTTATTTGGGGGCAAAAAGACAGAAAGTTCCCTTATATTGGGGCAAAATTGCAGAAATTTCACTTATTTTAGGGTAATAAGGCAGAAATTTTTCTAATTTTGGGGCAAAAAACAGAAATTCCCTTTGTTTGGGGGGAAAAAGACAGAAATTCCACTTATTTAGAGGCAAAAATGCAGAAATTCCCCTTATTATAAGGTAAAAAGGCTGAAATTCCCCTTATTTGGGGGGAAAAAAGCAGAAATTTCCCTTATTTTGGGGCAAAATTGCAGAAATTTTACTTATTTCCGGGTAATAAGTCAAAAATTCCTTTTATTTTGGTGCAAAAAAGACAGAAATTCCCCTTGTTTTGGGGGAAAAAGACAGAAAGTCCACTTATTTAGAGGCAAAAAGGCAGAAATTTTCCTTATTTTGGAGCAAAAATGAAGAAATTTCCCTTTTATATGGCAAAAAGGTATGCATTCCCCTTATTTTCGGGCAAAAAGGCAGAAATTCCCCGTATTTTGGAGCAAGATTGCAGAAATTCCCCTAATTGTGGGGCAAAAAGGAAGAAATTCCCTATATGTTGGGGCAAAAAGACAGAAATTCTCCTCATTTTGGGGCAAAACTCAGAAATTCCACTTATTTTGGAGCAAAATTGCAGAAATATCTTTATTTCAGGGAAAAAAGGCAGAAATTTTCCTTATATTGGGGCAAAAATGCAGAAATTCCTAATATTTTGTGGCAAAAATGCAGAAATTCCCCTTATTTTTAGGTTAAAAGGCTGAAATTCCCCTTATTTGGAAGCAAAAATGCAGAAATTTCCCTTATTTTGGGGCAAAATTGCAGAAATTTCACTTATTTCAGGGTAATAAGTCAGAAATTCCCCTTATTTTGGGGCAAAAAAGACAGAAATTCCCTTTGTTTTGGGGGACAAAGACAAAAATTCCACTTATTTAGAGGCAAAAAGGCAGAAATTCCCCTTATTTTGGAGCAAAAATGAAGAAATTTCACTTTTTTATGGCAAAAAGGTATGCATTCTTATTTTCGGGCAAAAAGGCAGAAATTCCCCATATTTTGGAACAAAATTGCAGAAATTCCCCTAATTTTGAGGCAAAAGGCAGAAATTCCCTTTATTTTGGGGCAAAAATCAGAAATTCCCCTTATTTTGGGGCAAAATTCCAGAAATTTTCTTTATTTTGGGGCAAAATTTCAGGAATTTACCTTATTTTGTGGCAAAATTGCAGAATTTTCCCTTATTTGGGGCAAAATTGCAGAAATTTCACTTATTTTCAGGTAAAAAGTCTGAAATTTCCTTTATTTTGGGGCAAAATATGAGGAATTCCCCTTCTTTTGGGGAAAAATTATAGAAATTTTCCTTATTTTGGGGCAAAAAGGCAGAAATTCAGTATATTTTGTGGCAAAAAGGCAGAAATTTCCCTTATTTTGAGGTAATAATGTTGAAATTCCCCTTATTTTGGGACAAAAAGGCAGAAATTCCCCTTATTTTGGGGTAAAATTTCAGAAATTTCAAATATTTATGGGCAAAATGGCAGAAATTCCCCTCATTTTGGGGCAAAAAGATGAAATCCCTAATTTTTGGCAAAAATTGAAGAAATTTCACTTATTCCGGGACATAAAGGCAGAAATTCCACTTAATTTCGGGCATGAAGGCAGAAATGACCCGTATTTTGGAGCAAAATTGCAGAAATTCCCCTAATATTGGTGCAAAAATGAAGAAATTCCCTTTATTTTGGGGCAAAAAGGCAGAAATTCCTAATATTTTGGTGCAAAAATCAGAAATTTCCCTTATTTTGATGTAAAATGCTGAAATTCCCCACATTTTGGGGCAAAAGGCAGAAATTTCCCTTATTTTGGGGCAAATTTGCAGAACTTTCACTTATTTCAGGGTAATAAGTCAGAAATTTTTCTTATTTTGGGGCAAAAAAGACAGAAATTTCCTTTGTTTTGCGGGAAAAAGACAGAAATTCCACATATTTGGAGGCAAAAATGCAAAAGTTCCCCTTATTTTGTAGCAAAAATGAAGAAATTTCCCTTTTTTATGGCAAAAAGGTATGCATTCTTCTTATTTTTGGAAAAAAAGGCAGAAATTCCCCATATTTTGGGGCAAAAGGCAGAAATTCCCCTTATTTTGGGGCAAAATTGCAGAAATTTAACTAATTGTGGGGCAAAAATCAGAAATTCCGCTTATTTTGGGGGAAAATTGCAGAAATTTCCCTTATTATGGGGAAAAATTGCAAAATTTACTTTTATTTTAGGGCAAAATTGCAGAAATTTCACTAATTGTGGAGCAAAAAGGCAGAAATTCTCCTTATTTTTAAGCAAAACTCAGAAATTTCACTTATTTTGGGGCAAAATATCAGAAATTTCCCTTATTTTGGGGCAAAATTGCAGAAATATCAATTATTTTGTTGCAAAATTGCAGAAATTTTACTTATTTAAGAGAAAAAATGCAAAAATTTTCCTTATTTTGAGGCAAAAAGGCAGAAATTCCTAATATTTTGTGCCAAAATTCAGAAATTTCCCTTATTTTGAGGTAAAAAGGCTGAAATTTCCCTTATTTGGGGGCAAAAAGGCAGAAATTTCCCTTATATTGGGGCAAAATTGCAGAAATTTCACTTATTTTAGGGTAATAAGGCAGAAATTTTCCTAATTTTGGGGCAAAAAAGAAAGAAATTCACATTGTTTTGGGGGAAAAAGAGAGAAATTCCACTTATTTAGAGGCAAAAATGCAGAAATTCCCCTTATTATAAGGTAAAAAGGCTGAAATTCCCCTTATTTGGGGGGAAAAAAGCAGAAATTTCCCTTATTTTGGGGCAAAATTGCAGAAATTTTACTTACTTCCGGGTAATAAGTCAAAAATTCCTTTTGTTTTGGTGCAAAAAAGACAGAAATTCCCTTTGTCTTGGGGGAAAAAGACAGAAAGTCCACTTATTTAGAGGCAAAAAGGCAGAAATTTTCCTTATTTTGGAGCAAAAATTAAGAAATTTCCCTTTTATATGGCAAAAAGGTATGCATTCCCCTTATTTTCGGGCAAAAAGGCAGAAATTCCCCGTATTTTGGAGCAAGATTGCAGAAATTCCCCTAATTGTGGGGCAAAAGGAAAGAAATTCCCTATATGTTGGGGCAAAAAGACAGAAATTCTCCTTATTTTGGGGCAAAACTCAGAAATTCCACTTAGTTTGGAGCAAAATTTCAGAAATATCTTTATTTCAGGGAAAAAAGGCAGAAATTTTCCTTATATTGGGGCAAAAATGCAGAAATTCCTAATATTTTGTGGCAAAAATGCAGAAATTCCCATTATTTTTAGGTTAAAAGACTGAAATTCCACTTATTTGGAAGCAAAAATGCAGAAATTTCACTTATTTCAGGGTAATAAGTCAGAAATTCTCCTTATTTTGGGGCAAAAAAGACAGAAATTCCCTTTGTTTTGGGGGACAAAGACAAAAATTCCACTTATTTAGAGGCAAAAAGGCAGAAATTCCCCTTATTTTGCAGCAAAAATGAAGAAATTTCACTTTTTTATGGCAAAAAGGTATCCATTCTCATTTTCGGGCAAAAAGGCAGAAATTTCCCATATTTTGGAGCAAAATTGCAGAAATTCCCCTAATTTTGGGGCAAGAGGCAGAAATTCCCTTTATTTTGGGGCAAAAATCAGAAATTCCCCTTATCTTGGGGCAAAATTCCAGACATTTTCTTTATTTTGGGGCAAAATTGCAGGAATTTACCTTATTTTGTGGCAAAATTGCAGAATTTTCCCTTATTTGGGGCAAAATTGCAGAAATTTCACTTATTTTCAGGTAAAAAGTCTGAAATTTCCATTATTTTGGGGCAAAAAATGAGAAATTCCCCTTATTTTGGGGAAAAATTATAGAAATTTTCCATATTTTGGGGCAAAAAGGCAGAAATTCCGTATATTTTGTGGCAAAAAGGCAGATATTTCCCTTATTTTGAGGTAATAATGTTGAAATTCCCCTTATTTTGGGGCAAAAAGGCAGAAATTCCCCTTATTTTGGGGTAAAATTTCAGAAATTTCAAATATTTATGGGCAAAATGGCAGAAATTCCCCTTATTTTGGGGCAAAAAGATGAAATCCCTAATTTTGGGCTAAAATTGAAGAAATTTCACTAATTTCGGGACAAAAAGGCAGAAATTCTACTTAATTTCGGGCAAAAAGGCAGAAATGACCCATATTTTGGAGCAAAATTGCAGAAATTCCCCTAATATTGGTGCAAAAATGAAGAAATTCCCTTTATTTTGGGGCAAAAAGGCAGAAATTCCTAATATTTTGGTGCAAAAATCAGAAATTTCCCTTATTTTGATGTAAAATGCTGAAATTCCCCACATTTTGGGGCAAAAGGCAGAAATTTCCCTTATTTTGGGGCAAATTTGCAGAACTTTCACTTATTTCAGGGTAATAAGTCAGAAATTTTTCTTATTTTGGGGCAAAAAAGACAGAAATTTCCTTTGTTTTGGGGGAAAAAGACAGAAATTCCACATATTTGGAGGCAAAAATGCAAAAGTTCCCCTTATTTTGTAGCAAAAATGAAGAAATTTCCCTTTTTTATGGCAAAAAGTTATGCATTCTTCTTATTTTTGTAAAAAAAGGCAGAAATTCCCCATATTTTGTGGCAAAAGGCAGAAATTCCCCTTATTTTGGGGCAAAATTGCAGAAATTTAACTAATTGTGGGGCAAAAATCAGAAATTCCGCTTATTTTGGGGCAAAATTGCAGAAATTTCCCTTATTATGGGGAAAAATTGCAAAATTTACTTTTATTTTAGGGCAAAATTGCAGAAATTTCACTAATTGTGGAGCAAAAAGGCAGAAATTCTCCTTATTTTTAAGCAAAACTCAGAAATTTCACTTATTTTGGGGCAAAATATCACAAATTTCCCTTATTTTGGGGCAAAATTGCAGAAATTTAACTTATTTTAGGGTAATAAGTCAGAAATTTTCCTCCTTTTGGGGCAAAAAAGACAGAAATTCCCTTTGTTTTGGGGAAAAAAGACAGAAATTCCACTTATTTAGCGGCAAAAATGCAGAAATTCCCCTTATTACGAGGTAAAAAGGCTGAAATTCCCCTTATTTGGGGGCAAAATGCAGAAATTTCCCTTATTTTTGGGCAAAATTGCAGAAATTTTACTTATTTTAGGGTAATATGTCAGAAATTCCCCTTATTTAGGGGCAAAAAAGACAGAAATTTCCTTTTTTGGGGGGGAAAAAGACAGAAATTCCACTTATTTAGAGGCAAAAAGGCAGAAATTCCTTTTATTTTGGAGCAAAAATGAAGAAATGTCCTTTTATATGGCAAAAAGTAATGCATTCCCCTTATTTTCGGGCAAAAAGGCAGAAAATCCTCGTATTTTGGAGCAAAATTGCAGAAATTCCCCTAATTGTGGGGGAAAAAGGCAGATATTCCCTATATGTTGGGGCAAAAAAACAAAATTCTCCTTATATTGGGGCAAAACTCAGAAATTCCACTTATTTTGGGGCAAAATTGCAGAAATATCTCTTATTTCAGGGAAAAAAGGCAGAAATTTTCCTTATATTTGGGCAAAATAAACAGAAATTCCCTATGTTTTGGGGGAAAAAGACTAAAATTCCACTTATTTAGAGGCAAAAAGGCAGAAATTCCCCTTATTTTGGGGCAAAATTGCAGAAATTTCTCTAATTGTGCGGCAAAAATCAGAAATTCCCCTTATTTTGGGGCAAAAATGCAGAAATTTCCCTTATTATGGTAAAAAATTGCAAAAATTTCTCTTATTTTAGGGCAAAATTGCAGAAATTTCAATAATTGTGGGGCAAAAAGGCAGAAATTCTTTTTATTTTGAGGCAAAACTCAGAAATTCCACTTATTTTGCGGCAAAATTCCAGAAATTTCCATTATTTTGGGGCAAAATTGCAGAAATTTCACTTATTTTGGTGCAAAATTGCAGAAATTTCACTTATTTCAGAGAAAAAAGGCAGAAATTTTCCTTATTTTGGGGCAAAAAGGCAGAAATTCCTAATATTTTGTGCCAAAATTCAGAAATTCCCCTTATTTTGACGTAAAAAGGCTGAAATTTCCCTTATTTGGGGGCAAAAAGGCAGAAATTTCCCTTATATTGGGGCAAAATTGCAGAAATTTCACTTATTTTAGGGTAATAAGGCAGAAATTTTCCTAATTTTGGGGCAAAAAATACAGAAATTCACTTTGTTTTGGGGGGAAAAGACAGAAATTCCACTTATTTAGAGGCAAAAATGCAGAAATTCTCCTTATTATAAGGTAAAAAGGCTGAAATTCCCCTTATTTGGGGGGAAAAGGCAGAAATTTCCCTTATTTTGGGGCAAAATTGCAGAAATTTTACTTACTTCCGGGTAATAAGTCAAAAATTCCTTTTGTTTTGGTGCAAAAAAGACAGAAATTCCCTTTGTTTTGGGGGGAAAAGACAGAAAGTCCACTTATTTAGAGGCAAAAAGGCAGAAATTTTCCTTATTTTGGAGCAAAAATTAAGAAATTTCCCTTTTATATGGCAAAAAGTTATGCATTCCCCTTATTTTCGGGCAAAAAGGCAGAAATTTACCGTATTTTGGAGCAAGATTGCAGAAATTCCCCTAATTGTGGGGCAAAAGGGAAGAAATTCCCTATATGTTGGGGCAAAAAGACAGAAATTCTCCTTATTTTGGGGCAAAACTCAGAAATTCCACTTAGTTTGGAGCAAAATTGCAGAAATATCTTTATTTCTGGGAAAAAAGGCAGAAATTTTCCTTATATTGGGGCAAAAATGCAGAAATTCCTAATATTTTGTGGCAAAAATGCAGAAATTCCCCTTATTTTTAGGTTAAAAGGCTGAAATTCCACTTATTTGGAAGCAAAAATGCAGAAATTTCACTTATTTCAGGGTAATAAGTCAGAAATTCTCCTTATTTTGGGGCAAAAAAGACAGAAATTCCCTTTGTTTTGGGGGACAAAGACAAAAATTCCACTTATTTAGAGGCAAAAAGGCAGAAATTCCCCTTATTTTGCAGCAAAAATGAAGAAATTTCACTTTTTTATGGCAAAAAGGTATGCATTCTTATTTTCGGGCAAAAAGTCAGAAATTTCCCATATTTTGGAGCAAAATTGCAGAAATTCCCCTAATTTTGGGGCAAGAGGCAGAAATTCCCTTTATTTTGGGGCAAAAATCAGAAATTCCCCTTATCTTGGGGCAAAATTCCAGAAATTTTCTTTATTTTGGGGCAAAATTGCAGGAATTTACCTTATTTTGTGGCAAAATTGCAGAATTTTCCCTTATTTGGGGCAAAATTGCAGAAATTTCACTTATTTTCAGGTAAAAAGTCTGAAATTTCCATTATTTTGGGGCAAAAAATGAGAAATTCCCCTTATTTTGGGGAAAAATTATAGAAATTTTCCATATTTTGGGGCAAAAAGGCAGAAATTCCGTATATTTTGTGGCAAAAAGGCAGATATTTCCCTTATTTTGAGGTAATAATGTTGAAATTCCCCTTATTTTGGGGCAAAAAGGCAGAAATTCCCCTTATTTTGGGGTAAAATTTCAGAAATTTCAAATATTTATGGGCAAAATGGCAGAAATTCCCCTTATTTTGGGGCAAAAAGATGAAATCCCTAATTTTGGGCTAAAATTGAAGAAATTTCACTAATTTCGGGACAAAAAGGCAGAAATTCTACTTAATTTCGGGCAAAAAGGCAGAAATGACCCATATTTTGGAGCAAAATTGCAGAAATTCCCCTAATATTGGTGCAAAAATGAAGAAATTCCCTTTATTTTGGAGCAAAAAGGCAGAAATTCCTAATATTTTGGTGCAAAAATCAGAAATTTCCCTTATTTTGATGTAAAATGCTGAAATTCCCCACATTTTGGGGCAAAAGGCAGAAATTTCCCTTATTTTGGGGCAAATTTGCAGAACTTTCACTTATTTCAGGGTAAAAAGTCAGAAATTTTTATTATTTTGGGGCAAAAAAGACAGAAATTTCCTTTGTTTTGGGGGAAAAAGACAGAAATTCCACATATTTGGAGGCAAAAATGCAAAAGTTCCCCTTATTTTGTAGCAAAAATGAAGAAATTTCCCTTTTTTATGGCAAAAAGTTATGCATTCTTCTTATTTTTGGAAAAAAAGGCAGAAATTCCCCATATTTTGTGGCAAAAGGCAGAAATTCCCCTTATTTTGGGGCAAAATTGCAGAAATTTAACTAATTGTGGGGCAAAAATCAGAAATTCCGCTTATTTTGGGGCAAAATTGCAGAAATTTCCCTTATTATGGGGAAAAATTGCAAAATTTACTTTTATTTTAGGGCAAAATTGCAGAAATTTCACTAATTGTGGAGCAAAAAGGCAGAAATTCTCCTTATTTTTAAGCAAAACTCAGAAATTTCACTTATTTTGGGGCAAAATATCACAAATTTCCCTTATTTTGGGGCAAAATTGCAGAAATTTAACTTATTTTAGGGTAATAAGTCAGAAATTTTCCTTCTTTTGGGGCAAAAAAGACAGAAATTCCCTTTGTTTTGGGGAAAAAAGACAGAAATTCCACTTATTTAGCGGCAAAAATGCAGAAATTCCCCTTATTACGAGGTAAAAAGGCTGAAATTCCCCTTATTTGGGGGCAAAATGCAGAAATTTCCCTTATTTTTGGGCAAAATTGCAGAAATTTTACTTATTTTAGGGTAATATGTCAGAAATTCCCCTTATTTAGGGGCAAAAAAGACAGAAATTTCCTTTTTTTGGGGGGAAAAAGACAGAAATTCCACTTATTTAGAGGCAAAAAGGCAGAAATTCCTTTTATTTTGGAGCAAAAATGAAGAAATTTCCTTTTATATGGCAAAAAGGAATGCATTCCCCTTATTTTCGGGCAAAAAGGCAGAAAATCCTCGTATTTTGGAGCAAAATTGCAGAAATTCCCCTAATTGTGGGGGAAAAAGGCAGATATTCCCTATATGTTGGGGCAAAAAAACAAAATTCTCCTTATTTTGGGGCAAAACTCAGAAATTCCACTTATTTTGGGGCAAAATTGCAGAAATATTTCTTATTTCAGGGAAAAAAGGCAGAAATTTTCCTTATATTTGGGCAAAATAAACAGAAATTCCCTATGTTTTGGGGGAAAAAGACTGAAATTCCACTTATTTAGAGGCAAAAAGGCAGAAATTCCCCTTATTTTGGGGCAAAATTGCAGAAATTTCTCTAATTGTGCGGCAAAAATCAGAAATTCCCCTTATTTTGGGGCAAAAATGCAGAAATTTCCCTTATTATGGTAAAAAATTGCAAAAATTTCTCTTATTTTAGGGCAAAATTGCAGAAATTTCAATAATTGTGGGGCAAAAAGGCAGAAATTCTTTTTATTTTGGGGCAAAACTCAGAAATTCCACTTATTTTGGGGCAAAATTCCAGAAATTTCCATTATTTTGGGGCAAAATTGCAGAAATTTCACTTATTTTGGTGCAAAATTGCAGAAATTTCACTTATTTCAGAGAAAAAAGGCAGAAATTTTCCTTATTTTGGGGCAAAAAGGCAGAAATTCCTAATATTTTGTGCCAAAATTCAGAAATTCCCCTTATTTTGGTGTAAAAAGGCTGAAATTTCCCTTATTTGGGGGCAAAAAGGCAGAAATTTCCCTTATATTGGGGCAAAATTGCAGAAATTTCACTTATTTTAGGGTAATAAGGCAGAAATTTTCCTAATTTTGGGGCAAAAAAGACAGAAATTCACTTTGTTTTGGGGGAAAAAGACAGAAATTCCACTTATTTAGAGGCAAAAATGCAGAAATTCCCCTTATTATAAGGTAAAAAGGCTGAAATTCCCCTTATTTGGGGGGAAAAGGCAGAAATTTCCCTTATTTTGGGGCAAAATTGCAGAAATTTTACTTACTTCCGGGTAATAAGTCAAAAATTCCTTTTGTTTTGGTGCAAAAAAGACAGAAATTCCCTTTGTTTTGGGGGAAAAAGACAGAAAGTCCACTTATTTAGAGGCAAAAAGGCAGAAATTTTCCTTATTTTGGAGCAAAAATTAAGAAATTTCCCTTTTATATGGCAAAAAGGTATGCATTCCCCTTATTTTCGGGCAAAAAGGCAGAAATTCCCCGTATTTTGGAGCAAGATTGCAGAAATTCCCCTAATTGTGGGGCAAAAGGGAAGAAATTCCCTATATGTTGGGGCAAAAAGACAGAAATTCTCCTTATTTTGGGGCAAAACTCAGAAATTCCACTTAGTTTGGAGCAAAATTGCAGAAATATCTTTATTTCTGGGAAAAAAGGCAGAAATTTTCCTTATATTGGGGCAAAAATGCAGAAATTCCTAATATTTTGTGGCAAAAATGCAGAAATTCCACTTATTTTTAGGTTAAAAGGCTGAAATTCCACTTATTTGGAAGCAAAAATGCAGAAATTTCACTTATTTCAGGGTAATAAGTCAGAAATTCTCCTTATTTTGGGGCAAAAAAGACAGAAATTCCCTTTGTTTTGGGGGACAAAGACAAAAATTCCACTTATTTAGAGGCAAAAAGGCAGAAATTCCCCTTATTTTGCAGCAAAAATGAAGAAATTTCACTTTTTTATGGCAAAAAGGTATGCATTCTTATTTTCGGGCAAAAAGTCAGAAATTTCCCATATTTTGGAGCAAAACTGCAGAAATTCCCCTAATTTTGGGGCAAGAGGCAGAAATTCCCTTTATTTTGGGGCAAAAATCAGAAATTCCCCTTATCTTGGGGCAAAATTCCAGAAATTTTCTTTATTTTGGGGCAAAATTGCAGGAATTTACCTTATTTTGTGGCAAAATTGCAGAATTTTCCCTTATTTGGGGCAAAATTGCAGAAATTTCACTTATTTTCAGGTAAAAAGTCTGAAATTTCCATTATTTTGGGGCAAAAAATGAGAAATTCCCCTTATTTTGGGGAAAAATTATAGAAATTTTCCATATTTTGGGGCAAAAAGGCAGAAATTCCGTATATTTTGTGGCAAAAAGGCAGATATTTCCCTTATTTTGAGGTAATAATGTTGAAATTCCCCTTATTTTGGGGCAAAAAGGCAGAAATTCCCCTTATTTTGGGGTAAAATTTCAGAAATTTCAAATATTTATGGGCAAAATGGCAGAAATTCCCCTTATTTTGGGGCAAAAAGATGAAATCCCTAATTTTGGGCTAAAATTGAAGAAATTTCACTAATTTCGGGACAAAAAGGCAGAAATTCTACTTAATTTCGGGCAAAAAGGCAGAAATGACCCATATTTTGGAGCAAAATTGCAGAAATTCCCCTAATATTGGTGCAAAAATGAAGAAATTCCCTTTATTTTGGAGCAAAAAGGCAGAAATTCCTAATATTTTGGTGCAAAAATCAGAAATTTCCCTTATTTTGATGTAAAATGCTGAAATTCCCCACATTTTGGGGCAAAAGGCAGAAATTTCCCTTATTTTGGGGCAAATTTGCAGAACTTTCACTTATTTCAGGGTAATAAGTCAGAAATTTTTCTTATTTTGGGGCAAAAAGACAGAAATTTCCTTTGTTTTGGGGGAAAAAGACAGAAATTCCACATATTTGGAGGCAAAAATGCAAAAGTTCCCCTTATTTTGTAGCAAAAATGAAGAAATTTCCCTTTTTTATGGCAAAAAGTTATGCATTCTTCTTATTTTTGGAAAAAAAGGCAGAAATTCCCCATATTTTGTGGCAAAAGGCAGAAATTCCCCTTATTTTGGGGCAAAATTGCAGAAATTTAACTAATTGTGGGGCAAAAATCAGAAATTCCGCTTATTTTGGGGCAAAATTGCAGAAATTTCCCTTATTATGGGGAAAAATTGCAAAATTTACTTTTATTTTAGGGCAAAATTGCAGAAATTTCACTAATTGTGGAGCAAAAAGGCAGAAATTCTCCTTATTTTTAAGCAAAACTCAGAAATTTCACTTATTTTGGGGCAAAATATCACAAATTTCCCTTATTTTGGGGCAAAATTGCAGAAATTTAACTTATTTTAGGGTAATAAGTCAGAAATTTTCCTTCTTTTGGGGCAAAAAAGACAGAAATTCCCTTTGTTTTGGGGAAAAAAGACAGAAATTCCACTTATTTAGCGGCAAAAATGCAGAAATTCCCCTTATTACGAGGTAAAAAGGCTGAAATTCCCCTTATTTGGGGGCAAAATGCAGAAATTTCCCTTATTTTTGGGCAAAATTGCAGAAATTTTACTTATTTTAGGGTAATATGTCAGAAATTCCCCTTATTTAGGGGCAAAAAAGACAGAAATTTCCTTTTTTTGGGGGGAAAAAGACAGAAATTCCACTTATTTAGAGGCAAAAAGGCAGAAATTCCTTTTATTTTGGAGCAAAAATGAAGAAATTTCCTTTTATATGGCAAAAAGGAATGCATTCCCCTTATTTTCGGGCAAAAAGGCAGAAAATCCTCGTATTTTGGAGCAAAATTGCAGAAATTCCCCTAATTGTGGGGGAAAAAGGCAGATATTCCCTATATGTTGGGGCAAAAAAACAAAATTCTCCTTATTTTGGGGCAAAACTCAGAAATTCCACTTATTTTGGGGCAAAATTGCAGAAATATTTCTTATTTCAGGGAAAAAAGGCAGAAATTTTCCTTATATTTGGGCAAAATAAACAGAAATTCCCTATGTTTTGGGGGAAAAAGACTGAAATTCCACTTATTTAGAGGCAAAAAGGCAGAAATTCCCCTTATTTTGGGGCAAAATTGCAGAAATTTCTCTAATTGTGCGGCAAAAATCAGAAATTCCCCTTATTTTGGGGCAAAAATGCAGAAATTTCCCTTATTATGGTAAAAAATTGCAAAAATTTCTCTTATTTTAGGGCAAAATTGCAGAAATTTCAATAATTGTGGGGCAAAAAGGCAGAAATTCTTTTTATTTTGGGGCAAAACTCAGAAATTCCACTTATTTTGGGGCAAAATTCCAGAAATTTCCATTATTTTGGGGCAAAATTGCAGAAATTTCACTTATTTTGGTGCAAAATTGCAGAAATTTCACTTATTTCAGAGAAAAAAGGCAGAAATTTTCCTTATTTTGGGGCAAAAAGGCAGAAATTCCTAATATTTTGTGCCAAAATTCAGAAATTCCCCTTATTTTGATGTAAAAAGGCTGAAATTTCCCTTATTTGGGGGCAAAAAGGCAGAAATTTCCCTTATATTGGGGCAAAATTGCAGAAATTTCACTTATTTTAGGGTAATAAGGCAGAAATTTTCCTAATTTTGGGGCAAAAAAGACAGAAATTCACTTTGTTTTGGGGGAAAAAGACAGAAATTCCACTTATTTAGAGGCAAAAATGCAGAAATTCCCCTTATTATAAGGTAAAAAGGCTGAAATTCCCCTTATTTGGGGGGAAAAGGCAGAAATTTCCCTTATTTTGGGGCAAAATTGCAGAAATTTTACTTACTTCCGGGTAATAAGTCAAAAATTCCTTTTGTTTTGGTGCAAAAAAGACAGAAATTCCCTTTGTTTTGGGGGAAAAAGACAGAAAGTCCACTTATTTAGAGGCAAAAAGGCAGAAATTTTCCTTATTTTGGAGCAAAAATTAAGAAATTTCCCTTTTATATGGCAAAAAGGTATGCATTCCCCTTATTTTCGGGCAAAAAGGCAGAAATTCCCCGTATTTTGGAGCAAGATTGCAGAAATTCCCCTAATTGTGGGGCAAAAGGGAAGAAATTCCCTATATGTTGGGGCAAAAAGACAGAAATTCTCCTTATTTTGGGGCAAAACTCAGAAATTCCACTTAGTTTGGAGCAAAATTGCAGAAATATCTTTATTTCTGGGAAAAAAGGCAGAAATTTTCCTTATATTGGGGCAAAAATGCAGAAATTCCTAATATTTTGTGGCAAAAATGCAGAAATTCCACTTATTTTTAGGTTAAAAGGCTGAAATTCCACTTATTTGGAAGCAAAAATGCAGAAATTTCACTTATTTCAGGGTAATAAGTCAGAAATTCTCCTTATTTTGGGGCAAAAAAGACAGAAATTCCCTTTGTTTTGGGGGACAAAGACAAAAATTCCACTTATTTAGAGGCAAAAAGGCAGAAATTCCCCTTATTTTGCAGCAAAAATGAAGAAATTTCACTTTTTTATGGCAAAAAGGTATGCATTCTTATTTTCGGGCAAAAAGTCAGAAATTTCCCATATTTTGGAGCAAAACTGCAGAAATTCCCCTAATTTTGGGGCAAGAGGCAGAAATTCCCTTTATTTTGGGGCAAAAATCAGAAATTCCCCTTATCTTGGGGCAAAATTCCAGAAATTTTCTTTATTTTGGGGCAAAATTGCAGGAATTTACCTTATTTTGTGGCAAAATTGCAGAATTTTCCCTTATTTGGGGCAAAATTGCAGAAATTTCACTTATTTTCAGGTAAAAAGTCTGAAATTTCCATTATTTTGGGGCAAAAAATGAGAAATTCCCCTTATTTTGGGGAAAAATTATAGAAATTTTCCATATTTTGGGGCAAAAAGGCAGAAATTCCGTATATTTTGTGGCAAAAAGGCAGATATTTCCCTTATTTTGAGGTAATAATGTTGAAATTCCCCTTATTTTGGGGCAAAAAGGCAGAAATTCCCCTTATTTTGGGGTAAAATTTCAGAAATTTCAAATATTTATGGGCAAAATGGCAGAAATTCCCCTTATTTTGGGGCAAAAAGATGAAATCCCTAATTTTGGGCTAAAATTGAAGAAATTTCACTAATTTCGGGACAAAAAGGCAGAAATTCTACTTAATTTCGGGCAAAAAGGCAGAAATGACCCATATTTTGGAGCAAAATTGCAGAAATTCCCCTAATATTGGTGCAAAAATGAAGAAATTCCCTTTATTTTGGGGCAAAAAGGCAGAAATTCCTAATATTTTGGTGCAAAAATCAGAAATTTCCCTTATTTTGATGTAAAATGCTGAAATTCCCCACATTTTGGGGCAAAAGGCAGAAATTTCCCTTATTTTGGGGCAAATTTGCAGAACTTTCACTTATTTCAGGGTAATAAGTCAGAAATTTTTCTTATTTTGGGGCAAAAAAGACAGAAATTTCCTTTGTTTTGGGGGAAAAAGACAGAAATTCCACATATTTGGAGGCAAAAATGCAAAAGTTCCCCTTATTTTGTAGCAAAAATGAAGAAATTTCCCTTTTTTATGGCAAAAAGTTATGCATTCTTCTTATTTTTGGAAAAAAAGGCAGAAATTCCCCATATTTTGTGGCAAAAGGCAGAAATTCCCCTTATTTTGGGGCAAAATTGCAGAAATTTAACTAATTGTGGGGCAAAAATCAGAAATTCCGCTTATTTTGGGGCAAAATTGCAGAAATTTCCCTTATTATGAAGAAAAATTGCAAAATTTACTTTTATTTTAGGGCAAAATTGCAGAAATTTCACTAATTGTGGAGCAAAAATGCAGAAATTCTCCTTATTTTTAAGCAAAACTCAGAAATTTCACTTATTTTGGGGCAAAATATCACAAATTTCCCTTATTTTGGGGCAAAATTGCAGAAATTTAACTTATTTTAGGGTAATAAGTCAGAAATTTTCCTTCTTTTGGGGCAAAAAAGACAGAAATTCCCTTTGTTTTGGGGAAAAAAGACAGAAATTCCCCTTATTTAGCGGCAAAAATGCAGAAATTCCCCTTATTACGAGGTAAAAAGGCTAAAATTCCCCTTATTTGGGGGCAAAATGCAGAAATTTCCCTTATTTTTGGGCAAAATTGCAGAAATTTTACTTATTTTAGGGTAATATGTCAGAAATTCCCCTTATTTAGGGGCAAAAAAGACAGAAATTTCCTTTTTTTGGGGGGAAAAAGACAGAAATTCCACTTATTTAGAGGCAAAAAGGCAGAAATTCCTTTTATTTTGGAGCAAAAATGAAGAAATTTCCTTTTACATGGCAAAAAGGAATGCATTCCCCTTATTTTCGGGCAAAAAGGCAGAAAATCCTCGTATTTTGGAGCAAAATTGCAGAAATTCCCCTAATTGTGGGGGAAAAAGGCAGATATTCCCTATATGTTGGGGCAAAAAAACAAAATTCTCCTTATTTTGGGGCAAAACTCAGAAATTCCACTTATTTTGGGGCAAAATTGCAGAAATATCTCTTATTTCAGGGAAAAAAGGCAGAAATTTTCCTTATATTTGGGCAAAATAAACAGAAATTCCCTATGTTTTGGGGGAAAAAGACTGAAATTCCACTTATTTAGAGGCAAAAAGGCAGAAATTCCCCTTATTTTGGGGCAAAATTGCAGAAATTTCTCTAATTGTGCGGCAAAAATCAGAAATTCCCCTTATTTTGGGGCAAAAATGCAGAAATTTCCCTTATTATGGTAAAAAATTGCAAAAATTTCTCTTATTTTAGGGCAAAATTGCAGAAATTTCAATAATTGTGGGGCAAAAAGGCAGAAATTCTTTTTATTTTGGGGCAAAACTCAGAAATTCCACTTATTTTGGGGCAAAATTCCAGAAATTTCCATTATTTTGGGGCAAAATTGCAGAAATTTCACTTATTTTGGTGCAAAATTGCAGAAATTTCATTTATTTCAGAGAAAAAAGGCAGAAATTTTCCTTATTTTGAGGCAAAAAGGCAGAAATTCCTAATATTTTGTGCCAAAATTCAGAAATTTCCCTTATTTTGAGGTAAAAAGGCTGAAATTTCCCTTATTTGGGGGCAAAAAGGCAGAAATTTCCCTTATATTGGGGCAAAATTGCAGAAATTTCACTTATTTTAGGGTAATAAGGCAGAAATTTTCCTAATTTTGGGGCAAAAAAGACAGAAATTCACTTTGTTTTGGGGGAAAAAGACAGAAATTCCACTTATTTAGAGGCAAAAATGCAGAAATTCCCCTTATTATAAGGTAAAAAGGCTGAAATTCCCCTTATTTGGGGGGAAAAGGCAGAAATTTCCCTTATTTTGGGGCAAAATTGCAGAAATTTTACTTACTTCCGGGTAATAAGTCAAAAATTCCTTTTGTTTTGGTGCAAAAAAGACAGAAATTCCCTTTGTTTTGGGGGAAAAAGACAGAAAGTCCACTTATTTAGAGGCAAAAAGGCAGAAATTTTCCTTATTTTGGAGCAAAAATTAAGAAATTTCCCTTTTATATGGCAAAAAGGTATGCATTCCCCTTATTTTCGGGCAAAAAGGCAGAAATTCCCCGTATTTTGGAGCAAGATTGCAGAAATTCCCCTAATTGTGGGGCAAAAGGGAAGAAATTCCCTATATGTTGGGGCAAAAAGACAGAAATTCTCCTTATTTTGGGGCAAAACTCAGAAATTCCACTTAGTTTGGAGCAAAATTGCAGAAATATCTTTATTTCTGGGAAAAAAGGCAGAAATTTTCCTTATATTGGGGCAAAAATGCAGAAATTCCTAATATTTTGTGGCAAAAATGCAGAAATTCCCCTTATTTTTAGGTTAAAAGGCTGAAATTCCACTTATTTGGAAGCAAAAATGCAGAAATTTCACTTATTTCAGGGTAATAAGTCAGAAATTCTCCTTATTTTGGGGCAAAAAAGACAGAAATTCCCTTTGTTTTGGGGGACAAAGACAAAAATTCCACTTATTTAGAGGCAAAAAGGCAGAAATTCCCCTTATTTTGCAGCAAAAATGAAGAAATTTCACTTTTTTATGGCAAAAAGGTATGCATTCTTATTTTCGGGCAAAAAGTCAGAAATTTCCCATATTTTGGAGCAAAATTGCAGAAATTCCCCTAATTTTGGGGCAAGAGGCAGAAATTCCCTTTATTTTGGGGCAAAAATCAGAAATTCCCCTTATCTTGGGGCAAAATTCCAGAAATTTTCTTTATTTTGGGGCAAAATTGCAGGAATTTACCTTATTTTGTGGCAAAATTGCAGAATTTTCCCTTATTTGGGGCAAAATTGCAGAAATTTCACTTATTTTCAGGTAAAAAGTCTGAAATTTCCATTATTTTGGGGCAAAAAATGAGAAATTCTTCTTATTTTGGGGAAAAATTATAGAAATTTTCCATATTTTGGGGCAAAAAGGCAGAAATTCCGTATATTTTGTGGCAAAAAGGCAGATATTTCCCTTATTTTGAGGTAATAATGTTGAAATTCCCCTTATTTTGGGGCAAAAAGGCAGAAATTCCCCTTATTTTGGGGTAAAATTTCAGAAATTTCAAATATTTATGGGCAAAATGGCAGAAATTCCCCTTATTTTGGGGCAAAAAGATGAAATCCCTAATTTTGGGCTAAAATTGAAGAAATTTCACTAATTTCGGGACAAAAAGGCAGAAATTCTACTTAATTTCGGGCAAAAAGGCAGAAATGACCCATATTTTGGAGCAAAATTGCAGAAATTCCCCTAATATTGGTGCAAAAATGAAGAAATTCCCTTTATTTTGGGGCAAAAAGGCAGAAATTCCTAATATTTTGGTGCAAAAATCAGAAATTTCCCTTATTTTGATGTAAAATGCTGAAATTCCCCACATTTTGGGGCAAAAGGCAGAAATTTCCCTTATTTTGGGGCAAATTTGCAGAACTTTCACTTATTTCAGGGTAATAAGTCAGAAATTTTTATTATTTTGGGGCAAAAAAGACAGAAATTTCCTTTGTTTTGGGGGAAAAAGACAGAAATTCCACATATTTGGAGGCAAAAATGCAAAAGTTCCCCTTATTTTGTAGCAAAAATGAAGAAATTTCCCTTTTTTATGGCAAAAAGTTATGCATTCTTCTTATTTTTGTAAAAAAAGGCAGAAATTCCCCATATTTTGTGGCAAAAGGCAGAAATTCCCCTTATTTTGGGGCAAAATTGCAGAAATTTAACTAATTGTGGGGCAAAAATCAGAAATTCCGCTTATTTTGGGGCAAAATTGCAGAAATTTCCCTTATTATGGGGAAAAATTGCAAAATTTACTTTTATTTTAGGGCAAAATTGCAGAAATTTCACTAATTGTGGAGCAAAAAGGCAGAAATTCTCCTTATTTTTAAGCAAAACTCAGAAATTTCACTTATTTTGGGGCAAAATATCACAAATTTCCCTTATTTTGGGGCAAAATTGCAGAAATTTAACTTATTTTAGGGTAATAAGTCAGAAATTTTCCTTCTTTTGGGGCAAAAAAGACAGAAATTCCCTTTGTTTTGGGGAAAAAAGACAGAAATTCCACTTATTTAGCGGCAAAAATGCAGAAATTCCCCTTATTACGAGGTAAAAAGGCTAAAATTCCCCTTATTTGGGGGCAAAATGCAGAAATTTCCCTTATTTTTGGGCAAAATTGCAGAAATTTTACTTATTTTAGGGTAATATGTCAGAAATTCCCCTTATTTAGGGGCAAAAAAGACAGAAATTTCCTTTTTTTGGGGGGAAAAAGACAGAAATTCCACTTATTTAGAGGCAAAAAGGCAGAAATTCCTTTTATTTTGGAGCAAAAATGAAGAAATTTCCTTTTATATGGCAAAAAGGAATGCATTCCCCTTATTTTCGGGCAAAAAGGCAGAAAATCCTCGTATTTTGGAGCAAAATTGCAGAAATTCCCCTAATTGTGGGGGAAAAAGGCAGATATTCCCTATATGTTGGGGCAAAAAAACAAAATTCTCCTTATTTTGGGGCAAAACTCAGAAATTCCACTTATTTTGGGGCAAAATTGCAGAAATATCTCTTATTTCAGGGAAAAAAGGCAGAAATTTTCCTTATATTTGGGCAAAATAAACAGAAATTCCCTATGTTTTGGGGGAAAAAGACTGAAATTCCACTTATTTAGAGGCAAAAAGGCAGAAATTCCCCTTATTTTGGGGCAAAATTGCAGAAATTTCTCTAATTGTGCGGCAAAAATCAGAAATTCCCCTTATTTTGGGGCAAAAATGCAGAAATTTCCCTTATTATGGTAAAAAATTGCAAAAATTTCTCTTATTTTAGGGCAAAATTGCAGAAATTTCAATAATTGTGGGGCAAAAAGGCAGAAATTCTTTTTATTTTGGGGCAAAACTCAGAAATTCCACTTATTTTGGGGCAAAATTCCAGAAATTTCCATTATTTTGGGGCAAAATTGCAGAAATTTCACTTATTTTGGTGCAAAATTGCAGAAATTTCACTTATTTCAGAGAAAAAAGGCAGAAATTTTCCTTATTTTGAGGCAAAAAGGCAGAAATTCCTAATATTTTGTGCCAAAATTCAGAAATTTCCCTTATTTTGAGGTAAAAAGGCTGAAATTTCCCTTATTTGGGGGCAAAAAGGCAGAAATTTCCCTTATATTGGGGCAAAATTGCAGAAATTTCACTTATTTTAGGGTAATAAGGCAGAAATTTTCCTAATTTTGGGGCAAAAAAGACAGAAATTCACTTTGTTTTGGGGGAAAAAGACAGAAATTCCACTTATTTAGAGGCAAAAATGCAGAAATTCCCCTTATTATAAGGTAAAAAGGCTGAAATTCCCCTTATTTGGGGGGAAAAGGCAGAAATTTCCCTTATTTTGGGGCAAAATTGCAGAAATTTTACTTACTTCCGGGTAATAAGTCAAAAATTCCTTTTGTTTTGGTGCAAAAAAGACAGAAATTCCCTTTGTTTTGGGGGAAAAAGACAGAAAGTCCACTTATTTAGAGGCAAAAAGGCAGAAATTTTCCTTATTTTGGAGCAAAAATTAAGAAATTTCCCTTTTATATGGCAAAAAGGTATGCATTCCCCTTATTTTCGGGCAAAAAGGCAGAAATTCCCCGTATTTTGGAGCAAGATTGCAGAAATTCCCCTAATTGTGGGGCAAAAGGGAAGAAATTCCCTATATGTTGGGGCAAAAAGACAGAAATTCTCCTTATTTTGGGGCAAAACTCAGAAATTCCACTTAGTTTGGAGCAAAATTGCAGAAATATCTTTATTTCTGGGAAAAAAGGCAGAAATTTTCCTTATATTGGGGCAAAAATGCAGAAATTCCTAATATTTTGTGGCAAAAATGCAGAAATTCCCCTTATTTTTAGGTTAAAAGGCTGAAATTCCACTTATTTGGAAGCAAAAATGCAGAAATTTCACTTATTTCAGGGTAATAAGTCAGAAATTCTCCTTATTTTGGGGCAAAAAAGACAGAAATTCCCTTTGTTTTGGGGGACAAAGACAAAAATTCCACTTATTTAGAGGCAAAAAGGCAGAAATTCCCCTTATTTTGCAGCAAAAATGAAGAAATTTCACTTTTTTATGGCAAAAAGGTATGCATTCTTATTTTCGGGCAAAAAGGCAGAAATTTCTCATATTTTGGAGCAAAATTGCAGAAATTCCCCTAATTTTGGGGCAAGAGGCAGAAATTCCCTTTATTTTGGGGCAAAAATCAGAAATTCCCCTTATCTTGGGGCAAAATTCCAGAAATTTTCTTTATTTTGGGCAAAATTGCAGGAATTTACCTTATTTTGTGGCAAAATTGCAGAATTTTCCCTTATTTGGGGCAAAATTGCAGAAATTTCACTTATTTTCAGGTAAAAAGTCTGAAATTTCCATTATTTTGGGGCAAAAAATGAGAAATTCCCCTTATTTTGGGGAAAAATTATAGAAATTTTCCATATTTTGGGGCAAAAAGGCAGAAATTCCGTATATTTTGTGGCAAAAAGGCAGATATTTCCCTTATTTTGAGGTAATAATGTTGAAATTCCCCTTATTTTGGGGCAAAAAGGCAGAAATTCCCCTTATTTTGGGGTAAAATTTCAGAAATTTCAAATACTTATGGGCAAAATGGCAGAAATTCCCCTTATTTTGGGGCAAAAAGATGAAATCCCTAATTTTGGGCTAAAATTGAAGAAATTTTACTTATTTCGGGACAAAAAGGCAGAAATTCTACTTAATTTCGGGCAAAAAGGCAGAAATGACCCATATTTTGGAGCAAAATTGCAGAAACTCCCCTAATATTGGTGCAAAAATGAAGAAATTCCCTTTATTTTGGGGCAAAAAGGCAGAAATTCCTAATATTTTGGTGCAAAAATCAGAAATTTCCCTTATTTTGATGTAAAATGCTGAAATTCCCCACATTTTGGGGCAAAAGGCAGAAATTTCCCTTATTTTGGGGCAAATTTGCAGAACTTTCACTTATTTCAGGGTAATAAGTCAGAAATTTTTCTTATTTTGGGGCAAAAAAGACAGAAATTTCCTTTGTTTTGGGGGAAAAAGACAGAAATTCCACATATTTGGAGGCAAAAATGCAAAAGTTCCCCTTATTTTGTAGCAAAAATGAAGAAATTTCCCTTTTTTATGGCAAAAAGTTATGCATTCTTCTTATTTTTGGAAAAAAAGGCAGAAATTCCCCATATTTTGTGGCAAAAGGCAGAAATTCCCCTTATTTTGGGGCAAAATTGCAGAAATTTAACTAATTGTGGGGCAAAAATCAGAAATTCCGCTTATTTTGGGGCAAAATTGCAGAAATTTCCCTTATTATGAAGAAAAATTGCAAAATTTACTTTTATTTTAGGGCAAAATTGCAGAAATTTCACTAATTGTGGAGCAAAAATGCAGAAATTCTCCTTATTTTTAAGCAAAACTCAGAAATTTCACTTATTTTGGGGCAAAATATCACAAATTTCCCTTATTTTGGGGCAAAATTGCAGAAATTTAACTTATTTTAGGGTAATAAGTCAGAAATTTTCCTTCTTTTGGGGCAAAAAAGACAGAAATTCCCTTTGTTTTGGGGAAAAAAGACAGAAATTCCCCTTATTTAGCGGCAAAAATGCAGAAATTCCCCTTATTACGAGGTAAAAAGGCTAAAATTCCCCTTATTTGGGGGCAAAATGCAGAAATTTCCCTTATTTTTGGGCAAAATTGCAGAAATTTTACTTATTTTAGGGTAATATGTCAGAAATTCCCCTTATTTAGGGGCAAAAAAGACAGAAATTTCCTTTTTTTGGGGGGAAAAAGACAGAAATTCCACTTATTTAGAGGCAAAAAGGCAGAAATTCCTTTTATTTTGGAGCAAAAATGAAGAAATTTCCTTTTACATGGCAAAAAGGAATGCATTCCCCTTATTTTCGGGCAAAAAGGCAGAAAATCCTCGTATTTTGGAGCAAAATTGCAGAAATTCCCCTAATTGTGGGGGAAAAAGGCAGATATTCCCTATATGTTGGGGCAAAAAAACAAAATTCTCCTTATTTTGGGGCAAAACTCAGAAATTCCACTTATTTTGGGGCAAAATTGCAGAAATATCTCTTATTTCAGGGAAAAAAGGCAGAAATTTTCCTTATATTTGGGCAAAATAAACAGAAATTCCCTATGTTTTGGGGGAAAAAGACTGAAATTCCACTTATTTAGAGGCAAAAAGGCAGAAATTCCCCTTATTTTGGGGCAAAATTGCAGAAATTTCTCTAATTGTGCGGCAAAAATCAGAAATTCCCCTTATTTTGGGGCAAAAATGCAGAAATTTCCCTTATTATGGTAAAAAATTGCAAAAATTTCTCTTATTTTAGGGCAAAATTGCAGAAATTTCAATAATTGTGGGGCAAAAAGGCAGAAATTCTTTTTATTTTGGGGCAAAACTCAGAAATTCCACTTATTTTGGGGCAAAATTCCAGAAATTTCCATTATTTTGGGGCAAAATTGCAGAAATTTCACTTATTTTGGTGCAAAATTGCAGAAATTTCATTTATTTCAGAGAAAAAAGGCAGAAATTTTCCTTATTTTGAGGCAAAAAGGCAGAAATTCCTAATATTTTGTGCCAAAATTCAGAAATTTCCCTTATTTTGAGGTAAAAAGGCTGAAATTTCCCTTATTTGGGGGCAAAAAGGCAGAAATTTCCCTTATATTGGGGCAAAATTGCAGAAATTTCACTTATTTTAGGGTAATAAGGCAGAAATTTTCCTAATTTTGGGGCAAAAAAGACAGAAATTCACTTTGTTTTGGGGGAAAAAGACAGAAATTCCACTTATTTAGAGGCAAAAATGCAGAAATTCCCCTTATTATAAGGTAAAAAGGCTGAAATTCCCCTTATTTGGGGGGAAAAGGCAGAAATTTCCCTTATTTTGGGGCAAAATTGCAGAAATTTTACTTACTTCCGGGTAATAAGTCAAAAATTCCTTTTGTTTTGGTGCAAAAAAGACAGAAATTCCCTTTGTTTTGGGGGAAAAAGACAGAAAGTCCACTTATTTAGAGGCAAAAAGGCAGAAATTTTCCTTATTTTGGAGCAAAAATTAAGAAATTTCCCTTTTATATGGCAAAAAGGTATGCATTCCCCTTATTTTCGGGCAAAAAGGCAGAAATTCCCCGTATTTTGGAGCAAGATTGCAGAAATTCCCCTAATTGTGGGGCAAAAGGGAAGAAATTCCCTATATGTTGGGGCAAAAAGACAGAAATTCTCCTTATTTTGGGGCAAAACTCAGAAATTCCACTTAGTTTGGAGCAAAATTGCAGAAATATCTTTATTTCTGGGAAAAAAGGCAGAAATTTTCCTTATATTGGGGCAAAAATGCAGAAATTCCTAATATTTTGTGGCAAAAATGCAGAAATTCCCCTTATTTTTAGGTTAAAAGGCTGAAATTCCACTTATTTGGAAGCAAAAATGCAGAAATTTCACTTATTTCAGGGTAATAAGTCAGAAATTCTCCTTATTTTGGGGCAAAAAAGACAGAAATTCCCTTTGTTTTGGGGGACAAAGACAAAAATTCCACTTATTTAGAGGCAAAAAGGCAGAAATTCCCCTTATTTTGCAGCAAAAATGAAGAAATTTCACTTTTTTATGGCAAAAAGGTATGCATTCTTATTTTCGGGCAAAAAGTCAGAAATTTCCCATATTTTGGAGCAAAATTGCAGAAATTCCCCTAATTTTGGGGCAAGAGGCAGAAATTCCCTTTATTTTGGGGCAAAAATCAGAAATTCCCCTTATCTTGGGGCAAAATTCCAGAAATTTTCTTTATTTTGGGGCAAAATTGCAGGAATTTACCTTATTTTGTGGCAAAATTGCAGAATTTTCCCTTATTTGGGGCAAAATTGCAGAAATTTCACTTATTTTCAGGTAAAAAGTCTGAAATTTCCATTATTTTGGGGCAAAAAATGAGAAATTCTTCTTATTTTGGGGAAAAATTATAGAAATTTTCCATATTTTGGGGCAAAAAGGCAGAAATTCCGTATATTTTGTGGCAAAAAGGCAGATATTTCCCTTATTTTGAGGTAATAATGTTGAAATTCCCCTTATTTTGGGGCAAAAAGGCAGAAATTCCCCTTATTTTGGGGTAAAATTTCAGAAATTTCAAATATTTATGGGCAAAATGGCAGAAATTCCCCTTATTTTGGGGCAAAAAGATGAAATCCCTAATTTTGGGCTAAAATTGAAGAAATTTCACTAATTTCGGGACAAAAAGGCAGAAATTCTACTTAATTTCGGGCAAAAAGGCAGAAATGACCCATATTTTGGAGCAAAATTGCAGAAATTCCCCTAATATTGGTGCAAAAATGAAGAAATTCCCTTTATTTTGGGGCAAAAAGGCAGAAATTCCTAATATTTTGGTGCAAAAATCAGAAATTTCCCTTATTTTGATGTAAAATGCTGAAATTCCCCACATTTTGGGGCAAAAGGCAGAAATTTCCCTTATTTTGGGGCAAATTTGCAGAACTTTCACTTATTTCAGGGTAATAAGTCAGAAATTTTTATTATTTTGGGGCAAAAAAGACAGAAATTTCCTTTGTTTTGGGGGAAAAAGACAGAAATTCCACATATTTGGAGGCAAAAATGCAAAAGTTCCCCTTATTTTGTAGCAAAAATGAAGAAATTTCCCTTTTTTATGGCAAAAAGTTATGCATTCTTCTTATTTTTGTAAAAAAAGGCAGAAATTCCCCATATTTTGTGGCAAAAGGCAGAAATTCCCCTTATTTTGGGGCAAAATTGCAGAAATTTAACTAATTGTGGGGCAAAAATCAGAAATTCCGCTTATTTTGGGGCAAAATTGCAGAAATTTCCCTTATTATGGGGAAAAATTGCAAAATTTACTTTTATTTTAGGGCAAAATTGCAGAAATTTCACTAATTGTGGAGCAAAAAGGCAGAAATTCTCCTTATTTTTAAGCAAAACTCAGAAATTTCACTTATTTTGGGGCAAAATATCACAAATTTCCCTTATTTTGGGGCAAAATTGCAGAAATTTAACTTATTTTAGGGTAATAAGTCAGAAATTTTCCTTCTTTTGGGGCAAAAAAGACAGAAATTCCCTTTGTTTTGGGGAAAAAAGACAGAAATTCCACTTATTTAGCGGCAAAAATGCAGAAATTCCCCTTATTACGAGGTAAAAAGGCTAAAATTCCCCTTATTTGGGGGCAAAATGCAGAAATTTCCCTTATTTTTGGGCAAAATTGCAGAAATTTTACTTATTTTAGGGTAATATGTCAGAAATTCCCCTTATTTAGGGGCAAAAAAGACAGAAATTTCCTTTTTTTGGGGGGAAAAAGACAGAAATTCCACTTATTTAGAGGCAAAAAGGCAGAAATTCCTTTTATTTTGGAGCAAAAATGAAGAAATTTCCTTTTATATGGCAAAAAGGAATGCATTCCCCTTATTTTCGGGCAAAAAGGCAGAAAATCCTCGTATTTTGGAGCAAAATTGCAGAAATTCCCCTAATTGTGGGGGAAAAAGGCAGATATTCCCTATATGTTGGGGCAAAAAAACAAAATTCTCCTTATTTTGGGGCAAAACTCAGAAATTCCACTTATTTTGGGGCAAAATTGCAGAATTATCTCTTATTTCAGGGAAAAAAGGCAGAAATTTTCCTTATATTTGGGCAAAATAAACAGAAATTCCCTATGTTTTGGGGGAAAAAGACTGAAATTCCACTTATTTAGAGGCAAAAAGGCAGAAATTCCCCTTATTTTGGGGCAAAATTGCAGAAATTTCTCTAATTGTGCGGCAAAAATCAGAAATTCCCCTTATTTTGGGGCAAAAATGCAGAAATTTCCCTTATTATGGTAAAAAATTGCAAAAATTTCTCTTATTTTAGGGCAAAATTGCAGAAATTTCAATAATTGTGGGGCAAAAAGGCAGAAATTCTTTTTATTTTGGGGCAAAACTCAGAAATTCCACTTATTTTGGGGCAAAATTCCAGAAATTTCCATTATTTTGGGGCAAAATTGCAGAAATTTCACTTATTTTGGTGCAAAATTGCAGAAATTTCACTTATTTCAGAGAAAAAAGGCAGAAATTTTCCTTATTTTGAGGCAAAAAGGCAGAAATTCCTAATATTTTGTGCCAAAATTCAGAAATTTCCCTTATTTTGAGGTAAAAAGGCTGAAATTTCCCTTATTTGGGGGCAAAAAGGCAGAAATTTCCCTTATATTGGGGCAAAATTGCAGAAATTTCACTTATTTTAGGGTAATAAGGCAGAAATTTTCCTAATTTTGGGGCAAAAAAGACAGAAATTCACTTTGTTTTGGGGGAAAAAGACAGAAATTCCACTTATTTAGAGGCAAAAATGCAGAAATTCCCCTTATTATAAGGTAAAAAGGCTGAAATTCCCCTTATTTGGGGGGAAAAGGCAGAAATTTCCCTTATTTTGGGGCAAAATTGCAGAAATTTTACTTACTTCCGGGTAATAAGTCAAAAATTCCTTTTGTTTTGGTGCAAAAAAGACAGAAATTCCCTTTGTTTTGGGGGAAAAAGACAGAAAGTCCACTTATTTAGAGGCAAAAAGGCAGAAATTTTCCTTATTTTGGAGCAAAAATTAAGAAATTTCCCTTTTATATGGCAAAAAGGTATGCATTCCCCTTATTTTCGGGCAAAAAGGCAGAAATTCCCCGTATTTTGGAGCAAGATTGCAGAAATTCCCCTAATTGTGGGGCAAAAGGGAAGAAATTCCCTATATGTTGGGGCAAAAAGACAGAAATTCTCCTTATTTTGGGGCAAAACTCAGAAATTCCACTTAGTTTGGAGCAAAATTGCAGAAATATCTTTATTTCTGGGAAAAAAGGCAGAAATTTTCCTTATATTGGGGCAAAAATGCAGAAATTCCTAATATTTTGTGGCAAAAATGCAGAAATTCCCCTTATTTTTAGGTTAAAAGGCTGAAATTCCACTTATTTGGAAGCAAAAATGCAGAAATTTCACTTATTTCAGGGTAATAAGTCAGAAATTCTCCTTATTTTGGGGCAAAAAAGACAGAAATTCCCTTTGTTTTGGGGGACAAAGACAAAAATTCCACTTATTTAGAGGCAAAAAGGCAGAAATTCCCCTTATTTTGCAGCAAAAATGAAGAAATTTCACTTTTTTATGGCAAAAAGGTATGCATTCTTATTTTCGGGCAAAAAGGCAGAAATTTCTCATATTTTGGAGCAAAATTGCAGAAATTCCCCTAATTTTGGGGCAAGAGGCAGAAATTCCCTTTATTTTGGGGCAAAAATCAGAAATTCCCCTTATCTTGGGGCAAAATTCCAGAAATTTTCTTTATTTTGGGCAAAATTGCAGGAATTTACCTTATTTTGTGGCAAAATTGCAGAATTTTCCCTTATTTGGGGCAAAATTGCAGAAATTTCACTTATTTTCAGGTAAAAAGTCTGAAATTTCCATTATTTTGGGGCAAAAAATGAGAAATTCCCCTTATTTTGGGGAAAAATTATAGAAATTTTCCATATTTTGGGGCAAAAAGGCAGAAATTCCGTATATTTTGTGGCAAAAAGGCAGATATTTCCCTTATTTTGAGGTAATAATGTTGAAATTCCCCTTATTTTGGGGCAAAAAGGCAGAAATTCCCCTTATTTTGGGGTAAAATTTCAGAAATTTCAAATACTTATGGGCAAAATGGCAGAAATTCCCCTTATTTTGGGGCAAAAAGATGAAATCCCTAATTTTGGGCTAAAATTGAAGAAATTTTACTTATTTCGGGACAAAAAGGCAGAAATTCTACTTAATTTCGGGCAAAAAGGCAGAAATGACCCATATTTTGGAGCAAAATTGCAGAAATTCCCCTAATATTGGTGCAAAAATGAAGAAATTCCCTTTATTTTGGGGCAAAAAGGCAGAAATTCCTAATATTTTGGTGCAAAAATCAGAAATTTCCCTTATTTTGATGTAAAATGCTGAAATTCCCCACATTTTGGGGCAAAAGGCAGAAATTTCCCTTATTTTGGGGCAAATTTGCAGAACTTTCACTTATTTCAGGGTAATAAGTCAGAAATTTTTCTTATTTTGGGGCAAAAAAGACAGAAATTTCCTTTGTTTTGGGGGAAAAAGACAGAAATTCCACATATTTGGAGGCAAAAATGCAAAAGTTCCCCTTATTTTGTAGCAAAAATTAAGAAATTTCCCTTTTTTATGGCAAAAAGTTATGCATTCTTCTTATTTTTGGAAAAAAAGGCAGAAATTCCCCATATTTTGTGGCAAAAGGCAGAAATTCCCCTTATTTTGGGGCAAAATTGCAGAAATTTAACTAATTGTGGGGCAAAAATCAGAAATTCCGCTTATTTTGGGGCAAAATTGCAGAAATTTCCCTTATTATGGGGAAAAATTGCAAAATTTACTTTTATTTTAGGGCAAAATTGCAGAAATTTCACTAATTGTGGAGCAAAAAGGCAGAAATTCTCCTTATTTTTAAGCAAAACTCAGAAATTTCACTTATTTTGGGGCAAAATATCACAAATTTCCCTTATTTTGGGGCAAAATTGCAGAAATTTAACTTATTTTAGGGTAATAAGTCAGAAATTTTCCTTCTTTTGGGGCAAAAAAGACAGAAATTCCCTTTGTTTTGGGGAAAAAAGACAGAAATTCCACTTATTTAGCGGCAAAAATGCAGAAATTCCCCTTATTACGAGGTAAAAAGGCTAAAATTCCCCTTATTTGGGGGCAAAATGCAGAAATTTCCCTTATTTTTGGGCAAAATTGCAGAAATTTTACTTATTTTAGGGTAATATGTCAGAAATTCCCCTTATTTAGGGGCAAAAAAGACAGAAATTTCCTTTTTTTGGGGGGAAAAAGACAGAAATTCCACTTATTTAGAGGCAAAAAGGCAGAAATTCCTTTTATTTTGGAGCAAAAATGAAGAAATTTCCTTTTATATGGCAAAAAGGAATGCATTCCCCTTATTTTCGGGCAAAAAGGCAGAAAATCCTCGTATTTTGGAGCAAAATTGCAGAAATTCCCCTAATTGTGGGGGAAAAAGGCAGATATTCCCTATATGTTGGGGCAAAAAAACAAAATTCTCCTTATTTTGGGGCAAAACTCAGAAATTCCACTTATTTTGGGGCAAAATTGCAGAATTATCTCTTATTTCAGGGAAAAAAGGCAGAAATTTTCCTTATATTTGGGCAAAATAAACAGAAATTCCCTATGTTTTGGGGGAAAAAGACTGAAATTCCACTTATTTAGAGGCAAAAAGGCAGAAATTCCCCTTATTTTGGGGCAAAATTGCAGAAATTTCTCTAATTGTGCGGCAAAAATCAGAAATTCCCCTTATTTTGGGGCAAAAATGCAGAAATTTCCCTTATTATGGTAAAAAATTGCAAAAATTTCTCTTATTTTAGGGCAAAATTGCAGAAATTTCAATAATTGTGGGGCAAAAAGGCAGAAATTCTTTTTATTTTGGGGCAAAACTCAGAAATTCCACTTATTTTGGGGCAAAATTCCAGAAATTTCCATTATTTTGGGGCAAAATTGCAGAAATTTCACTTATTTTGGTGCAAAATTGCAGAAATTTCACTTATTTCAGAGAAAAAAGGCAGAAATTTTCCTTATTTTGAGGCAAAAAGGCAGAAATTCCTAATATTTTGTGCCAAAATTCAGAAATTTCCCTTATTTTGAGGTAAAAAGGCTGAAATTTCCCTTATTTGGGGGCAAAAAGGCAGAAATTTCCCTTATATTGGGGCAAAATTGCAGAAATTTCACTTATTTTAGGGTAATAAGGCAGAAATTTTCCTAATTTTGGGGCAAAAAAGACAGAAATTCACTTTGTTTTGGGGGAAAAAGACAGAAATTCCACTTATTTAGAGGCAAAAATGCAGAAATTCCCCTTATTATAAGGTAAAAAGGCTGAAATTCCCCTTATTTGGGGGGAAAAGGCAGAAATTTCCCTTATTTTGGGGCAAAATTGCAGAAATTTTACTTACTTCCGGGTAATAAGTCAAAAATTCCTTTTGTTTTGGTGCAAAAAAGACAGAAATTCCCTTTGTTTTGGGGGAAAAAGACAGAAAGTCCACTTATTTAGAGGCAAAAAGGCAGAAATTTTCCTTATTTTGGAGCAAAAATTAAGAAATTTCCCTTTTATATGGCAAAAAGGTATGCATTCCCCTTATTTTCGGGCAAAAAGGCAGAAATTCCCCGTATTTTGGAGCAAGATTGCAGAAATTCCCCTAATTGTGGGGCAAAAGGGAAGAAATTCCCTATATGTTGGGGCAAAAAGACAGAAATTCTCCTTATTTTGGGGCAAAACTCAGAAATTCCACTTAGTTTGGAGCAAAATTGCAGAAATATCTTTATTTCTGGGAAAAAAGGCAGAAATTTTCCTTATATTGGGGCAAAAATGCAGAAATTCCTAATATTTTGTGGCAAAAATGCAGAAATTCCCCTTATTTTTAGGTTAAAAGGCTGAAATTCCACTTATTTGGAAGCAAAAATGCAGAAATTTCACTTATTTCAGGGTAATAAGTCAGAAATTCTCCTTATTTTGGGGCAAAAAAGACAGAAATTCCCTTTGTTTTGGGGGACAAAGACAAAAATTCCACTTATTTAGAGGCAAAAAGGCAGAAATTCCCCTTATTTTGCAGCAAAAATGAAGAAATTTCACTTTTTTATGGCAAAAAGGTATGCATTCTTATTTTCGGGCAAAAAGGCAGAAATTTCTCATATTTTGGAGCAAAATTGCAGAAATTCCCCTAATTTTGGGGCAAGAGGCAGAAATTCCCTTTATTTTGGGGCAAAAATCAGAAATTCCCCTTATCTTGGGGCAAAATTCCAGAAATTTTCTTTATTTTGGGCAAAATTGCAGGAATTTACCTTATTTTGTGGCAAAATTGCAGAATTTTCCCTTATTTGGGGCAAAATTGCAGAAATTTCACTTATTTTCAGGTAAAAAGTCTGAAATTTCCATTATTTTGGGGCAAAAAATGAGAAATTCCCCTTATTTTGGGGAAAAATTATAGAAATTTTCCATATTTTGGGGCAAAAAGGCAGAAATTCCGTATATTTTGTGGCAAAAAGGCAGATATTTCCCTTATTTTGAGGTAATAATGTTGAAATTCCCCTTATTTTGGGGCAAAAAGGCAGAAATTCCCCTTATTTTGGGGTAAAATTTCAGAAATTTCAAATACTTATGGGCAAAATGGCAGAAATTCCCCTTATTTTGGGGCAAAAAGATGAAATCCCTAATTTTGGGCTAAAATTGAAGAAATTTTACTTATTTCGGGACAAAAAGGCAGAAATTCTACTTAATTTCGGGCAAAAAGGCAGAAATGACCCATATTTTGGAGCAAAATTGCAGAAATTCCCCTAATATTGGTGCAAAAATGAAGAAATTCCCTTTATTTTGGGGCAAAAAGGCAGAAATTCCTAATATTTTGGTGCAAAAATCAGAAATTTCCCTTATTTTGATGTAAAATGCTGAAATTCCCCACATTTTGGGGCAAAAGGCAGAAATTTCCCTTATTTTGGGGCAAATTTGCAGAACTTTCACTTATTTCAGGGTAATAAGTCAGAAATTTTTCTTATTTTGGGGCAAAAAAGACAGAAATTTCCTTTGTTTTGGGGGAAAAAGACAGAAATTCCACATATTTGGAGGCAAAAATGCAAAAGTTCCCCTTATTTTGTAGCAAAAATTAAGAAATTTCCCTTTTTTATGGCAAAAAGTTATGCATTCTTCTTATTTTTGGAAAAAAAGGCAGAAATTCCCCATATTTTGTGGCAAAAGGCAGAAATTCCCCTTATTTTGGGGCAAAATTGCAGAAATTTAACTAATTGTGGGGCAAAAATCAGAAATTCCGCTTATTTTGGGGCAAAATTGCAGAAATTTCCCTTATTATGGGGAAAAATTGCAAAATTTACTTTTATTTTAGGGCAAAATTGCAGAAATTTCACTAATTGTGGAGCAAAAATGCAGAAATTCTCCTTATTTTTAAGCAAAACTCAGAAATTTCACTTATTTTGGGGCAAAATATCACAAATTTCCCTTATTTTGGGGCAAAATTGCAGAAATATCAATTATTTTGTTGCAAAACTGCAGAAATTTTACTTATTTCAGAGAAAAAAGGCAGAAATTTTCCTTATTTTGGGGCAAAAAGGCAGAAATTCCTAATATTTTGTGCCAAAATTCAGAAATTCCCCTTATTTTGAGGTAAAAAGGCTGAAATTTCCCTTATTTGGGGGCAAAAAGGCAGAAATTTCCCTTATATTGGGGCAAAATTGCAGAAATTTAACTTATTTCAGGGTAATAAGTCAGAAATTTTCCTTATTTTGGGGCAAAAAAGACAGAAATTCCCTTTGTTTTAGGGGAAAAAGACAGAAATTCCACTTATTTAGAGGCAAAAAGGCAGATATTCCCCTTATTATGAGTTAAAAAGGCTGAAATTCCCCTTATTTGGGGGCAAAATGCAGAAATTTCCCTTATTTTTGGGCAAAATTGCAGAAATTTTACTTATTTTAGGGTAATAAGTCAGAAATTCCCCTTATTTAGGGGCAAAAAGACAGAAATTTCCTTTTTTTCGGGGGAAAAAGACAGAAATTCCACTTATTTAGAGGCAAAAATGCAGAAATTCCCCTTATTACGAGGTTAAAAGGCTGAAATTCCCCTTATTTGGAAGCCAAAATGCAGAAATTTCCCTTATTTTCGGGCAAAATTGCAGAAATTTCACTTCTTTCAGGGTAATAAGTCAGAAATTCCCCTTATTTTGAGGCAAAAAAGACAGTAATTCCCTTTGTTTTCTGGGAAAAAACAGAAATTCCACTTATTTAGAGACAAAAAGGCAGAAATTTCCCTTATTTTGGAGCAAAAATGAAGAAATTTCCCTTTTATATGGCAAAAGGTATGCATTCCCCTTATTTTCGGGCAAAAAGGCAAAAATTCCTCGTATTTTGGAGCAAAATTGCAGAAATTCCCCTAATTGTGGAGGAAAAAGGCAGATATTCCCTATATGTTGGGGCAAAAAAACAAAATTCTCCTTATTTTGTGGCAAAACTCAGAAATTCCACTTATTTTGGGGCAAAATTGCAGAAATATCTCTTATTTCAGGGAAAAAAGGCAGAAATTTTCCTTATATTTGGGCAAAATAAACAGAAATTCCCTAGGTTTTGGGGGAAAAAGATTGAAATTCCACTTATTTAGAGGCAAAAAGGCAGAAATTCCCCTTATTTTGGGGTAAAATTTTAGAAATTTCAAATATTTCAGGGCAAAATGGCAGAAATTCCCCTCATTTTGTGGCAAAAAGATGAAATCCCTAATTTTGGCAAAAATTGAAGAAATTTCACTTATTTCGGGACAAAAAGGCAGAAATTCCACTTAATTTCGGGCAAAAAGGCAGAAATGACCCGTATTTTGGAGCAAAATTGCAGAAATTCCCCTAATATTGGTGCAAAAATGCAGAAATTCCCTTTATTTTGGGGCAAAAAGGCAGAAATTCTCCATATTTTGGTGCAAAAATCAGAAATTTCCCTTATTTTGATGTAAAATGCTGAAATTCCCCATATTTTGGGGCAAAAGGCAGAAATTTCTCTTATTTTGGGGCAAATTTGCAGAAATTTCACTTATTTCAGGGTAATAAGTCAAAATTTTTTCTTACTTTGGGGCAAAAAAAACAGAAAATTCATTTGTTTTGGAGGAAAAAGAAAGAAATTCCACTTATTTAGAGGCAAAAAGGCAAAAGTTTCCCTTATTTTGGAGCAAAAATGAAGAAATTTCTTTTTTTTATGGCAAAAAAGTATGCATTCTTCTTATTTTCGGACAAAAAGGCAGAAATTCCCCATATTTTGGGGTAAAAGGCAGAAATTCCCCTTACTTTGGGGCAAAATTAAAGAAATTTCCCTAATTGTGGGGCAAAATTGCAGAAATTTCCCTAATTGTGGGGCAAAAAACAGAAATTCCCCTTATTTTGGGGCAAAATTGCAGAAATTTCCCTTATTATGAAGAAAAATTGCAGAAATTTCTTTTATTTTAGGGCAAAATTGCAGAAATTTCACTAATTGTGGGGCAAAAAGGCAGAAATTCTTTTTATTTTGGGGCAAAACTCAGAAATTCCACTTATTTTGGGGCAGAATTGCAGAAATATCTCTAATTTCAGGGAAAAAAGGCAGAAATTTTCCTTATATTGGGGCAAAATATACAGAAATTCCCTCTGTTTTGTGGGAAAAAGACAGAAATTCCCTTTATTTAGAGGCAAAAAGGCAGAAATTCCCTTTATTTTGGGGTAAAATTTCAGAAATTTCAAATATTTCAGGGCAAAATGGCAGAAATTCCCCTCATTTAGGGACAAAAAGATGAAATCCTTAAGTTTTGGCTAAAATTAAAGAAATTTCACTTATTTCGGGACATAAAGGCAGAAATTCCACTTAATGTCGGGCAAAAAGGCAGAAATGACCCGTATTTTGGAGCAAAATTGCAGAAATTCCCCTAATATTGTTGAAAAATGCAGAAATTTCCTTTATTTTGGGGCAAAAAAGCAGAAATTCTCCATATTTTGGTTCAAAAATCAGAAATTTTCCTTATTTTGATGTAAAATGCTGAAATTCCTTATATTTTGGGGCAAAAGGCAGAAATTTCCCTTATTTTGGGGCAAATTTGCAGAAATTTCACTTATTTCAGGGTAATAAGCCAGAAATTTTGATTATTTTGGGGCAAAAAACAGAAATTTCATTTGTTTTGGGGGAAAAAGACAGAAATTCCAC
The DNA here is from genome assembly GCF_963924665.1 of Micromys minutus. Taxonomy (NCBI): domain Eukaryota; kingdom Metazoa; phylum Chordata; class Mammalia; order Rodentia; family Muridae; genus Micromys; species Micromys minutus. Next base: position 102,265 of record NW_027667232.1, on the reverse strand, counting down.
TTATTTATAGGCAAAAAGGCAAAAGTTCCCTTTATTTTGGAGTAAAAATGAAGAAATTTCCCTTTTTTATGGCAAAAGGTATGCATTCTTCTTATTTTCAGACAAAAAGGCAGAAATTCTCCATATTTTGGGGCAAAAGGCAGAAATTCCCCTTATTTTGGGGCAAAATTGCAGAAATTTCTCTCATTATGGGGAAAAATTGCAGAAATTTCTCTTATTTTAGGGCAAAATTGCAGAAATTTCGCTAATTGTGGGGCAAAAAGCAGAAATTCTCCTTATTTTGGGGCAAAACTCAGAAATTCCACTTATTTTGGGCAAAATTCCAGAAATTTCCCTTATTTTGGGGCAAAATTGCAGAAATTTCACTTATTTTGGTGCGAAATTGCAGAAATTTCACTTATTTCAGAGAAAAAAGGCAGAAATTTTCCTTATTTTGGGGCAAAAAGGCAGAAATTTCCCTTATATTGGGACAAAATTGCAGAAATTTCACTTATTTCAGGGTAATAAGTCAGAAATTTTCCTTATTTTGGGGCAAAAAAGACAGAAATTCCCTTTGTTTTGTGGGAAAAAGACAGAAATTCCACTTATTTAGAGGCAAAAATGCAGAAATTCCCCTTATTATGAGGTAAAAAGGCTGAAATTCCCCTTATTTGGGGGAAAAAAGGCAGAAATTTCTATTATTTTGGGGCAAAATTGCAGAAATTTTACTTATTTCAGGGTAATAAGTCAGAAATTCCCCTTATTTAGAAGCAAAAAAGACAGAAATTTCCTTTGTTTTGGGGGAAAAAGACAGAAATTCCACTTATTTAGAGGCAAATATGCAGAAATTCCATTTATTTTGGAACAAAAATGAAGAAATTTTTCTTTTATATGGTAAAAAGTTATGCATTCCCCTTATTTTCGGACAAAAAGGCAGAAATTCCCCGTATTTTGGAGCAAAATTGCAGAAATTCCCCTAATTGTGGGGCAAAAAGGCAGATATTCCCTATATGTTGGGGCAAAAAAACAAAATTCTCCTTATTTCGGGGCAAAACTCAGAAATTCCACTTATTTTGGGTCAAAATTGCAGAAATATCTCTTATTTCAGGGAAAAAAGGCAGAAATTTTCCTTATATTTGTGCAAAATAAACAGAAATTCCCTTTGTTTTGAGGGAAAAAGACTGAAATTCCACTTCTTTAGAGGCAAAAAAGAAGAAATTCCCCTTATTTTGGGGTAAAATTTCAGAAATTTCTAATATTTCAGGGCAAAATGGCAGAAATTCCCTTCATTTTGGGGCAAAAAGATGAAATCCCTAATTTTTGGCTAAAATTGAAGAAATTTCACTTATTTCAGGACAAAAAGGCAGAAATTCCACTTAATTTCGGGCAAAAAGGCAGAAATGACCCGTATTTTGGAGCAAAATTGCAGAAATTTCCCTAATATTGGTGCAAAAATGCAGAAATTCCCTTTATTTTGGGGCAAAAAGGAAGAAATTCTCCATATTTAGGTGCAAAAATCAGAAATTTCCATTATTTTGATGTAAAATACTGAAATTCCCCACATTTTTGGGAAAAAGGCAGAAATTTTCCTTATTTTGGGGCAAATTTGCAGAACTTTCACTTATTTCAGGGTAATAAGTCAGAAATTTTTCTTATTTTGGGGCAAAAAAGACAGAAATTTCCTTTGTTTTGGGGGAAAAAGACAGAAATTCCACATATTTGGAGGCAAAAATGCAAAAGTTCCCCTTATTTTGTAGCAAAAATGAAGAAATTTCCCTTTTTTATGGCAAAAAGGTATGCATTCTTCTTATTTTTGGAAAAAAAGGCAGAAATTCCCCATATTTTGGGGCAAAAGGCAGAAATTCCCCTTACTTTGGGGCAAAATTGCAGAAATTTAACTAATTGTGGGGCAAAAATCAGAAATTCTGCTTATTTTGGGGCAATATTGCAGAAATTTCCCTTATTATGGGGAAAAATTGCAAAATTTACTTTTATTTTAGGGCAAAATTGCAGAAATTTCACTAATTGTGGGGCAAAAAACAGAAATTACCCTTATTTTCTGGCAAAATTGCAGAAATTTCCCTTATATTGGGGCAAAATTGCATAAATTTCTTTTATTTTAGGGCAAAATTGCAGAAATTTCATTAATTGTGGGGCAAAAAGGCAGAAATTCTTTTTATTTTGGGGCAAAACTCAGAAATTTCACTTATTTTGGGGAAAAATTGTAGAAATATCTCTTATTTCAGGGAAAAAAGGCAGAAATTTTCCTTATATTGGGGCAAAAAGGCAGAAATTTCACTTATTTCAGGCTAATAAGTCAGAAATTTTCCTTATTTTGGGGCAAAAAAGAGAGAAATTCCTTTTGTTTTGGGGGAAAAAGACAGAAATTCCCCTTATTTAGAGGCAAAAAGGCAGAAATTCCCCTTATTTTGGGGTAAAATTTCAGAAATTTCAAATATTTCAGGGCAAAATGGCAGAAATTCCCCTCATTTTGGGACAAAAAGATGAAATCCTTAATTTTTGGCTAAAATTGAAGAAATTTCAATTATTTCGGGTCATAAAGGCAGAAATTCCACTTAATTTCGGGCAAAAAGGTAGAAATGACCCGTATTTTGGAGCAAAATTGCAGAAATTCCCCTAATATTGGTAAAAAATGCAGAAATTCCCTTTATTTTGGGGCAAAAAGGCAGAAATTCTCCATATTTTGGTGCAAAAATCAGAAATTTCCCTTATTTTTATGTAAAATGCTGAAATTCCTCATATTTTGGGGCAAAAGGCAGAAATTTCCCTTATTTAGGGGAAAATTGGCAGAAATTTCACTTAATTCAGGGTAATATGTCAGAAATTTTTCTTATTTTGGGGCAAAAAGACAGAAATTTCATTTGTTTTGGGGGAAAAAGACAGAAATTCCCCTTATTTAGAGGCAAAAAGGCAGAAATTCCCCTTATTTTGGGGTAAAATTTCAGAAATTTCAAATATTTCAGGGCAAAATGGCAGAAATTCCCCTCATTTTGGGACAAAAAGATGAAATCCTTAATTTTTGGCTAAAATTGAAGAAATTTCAATTATTTCGGGTCATAAAGGCAGAAATTCCACTTAATTTCGGGCAAAATGGTAGAAATGACCCGTATTTTGGAGCAAAATTGCAGAAATTCCCCTAATATTGGTAAAAAATGCAGAAATTCCCTTTATTTTGGGGCAAAAAGGCAGAAATTCTCCATATTTTGGTGCAAAAATCAGAAATTTCCCTTATTTTTATGTAAAATGCTGAAATTCCTCATATTTTGGGGCAAAAGGCAGAAATTTCCCTTATTTAGGGGAAAATTGGCAGAAATTTCACTTAATTCAGGGTAATATGTCAGAAATTTTTCTTATTTTGGGGCAAAAAGACCGAAATTTCATTTGTTTTGGGGGAAAAAGGCAGAAATTCCACTTATTTAGAGGCAAAAAGGCAAAAGTTCCCCTTATTTTGGAGAGAAAATGAAGAAATTTCCCTTTTTTATGGCAAAAAGGTATGCATTCTTCTTATTTTCAGACAAAAAGGCAGAAATTCCCTATATTTTGGGGCAAAAGGCAGAAATTCCCCTTATTTTGGGGCAAAATTGCAGAAATTTCCCTAATTGTGAGGCAAAAAACAGAAATTCCCCTTATTTTGGGGCAAAATTGCAGAAATTTCTTTTATTTCAGGGCAAAATTGCAGAAATTTCACTAATTGTGGGGCAAAAGGCAGAAATTCTCCTTATTTTGGGGCAAAACTCAGAAATTCCACTTATTTTGGGGCAAAATTCCAAAAATTTCCCTTATTTTGGGGCAAAATTGCAGAAATTTCACTTATTTTGGTGCAAAATTGCAGAAATTTCACTTATTTCAGAGAAAAAAGGCAGAAATTTTCCTTATTTTGGGGAAAAAGGCAGAAATTCCTAATATTTTATGCCAAAATTCAGAAATTCCCCTTATTTTGAGGTAAAAAGGCTAAAATTCCCCTTATTTGGGGGCAAAAAAGCAGAAATTTCCCTTATATTGGGGCAAGATTGCAGAAATTTAACTTATTTTAGGGTAATAAGGCAGAAATTTTCCTAATTTTGGGGCAAAAAAGAGAGAAATTCCCTTTGTTTTGGGGGAAAAAGACAGAAATTCCACTTATTTAGAGGCAAAATGCAGAAATTCTTCTTATTATTAGGTAAAAAGGCTGAAATTCCCCTTCTTTGGGGTAAAAAGGCAGAAATTTCCCTTATTTTGGGGCAAAATTGCAGAAATTATACTTATTTCCGGGTAATAAGTCAGAAATTCCTTTTATTTTGGGGCAAAAAAAGACAGAAATTCCCTTTGTTTTGGGGGAAAAAGACAGAAATTCCACTTATTTAGAGGCAAAAAGGCAGAAATTTTCCTTATTTTGGAGCAAAAATTAAGAAATTTCCCTTTTATATGGCAAAAAGGTATGCATTCCCCTTATTTTTGGGCAAAAAGGCAGAAATTCCCCATATTTTGGAGCAAGATTGCAGAAATTCCCCAAATTGTTGGGCAAAAAAGCAGAAATTCCCTATATGTTGGGGCAGAAAGACACAAATTCTCCTTATTTTGGGGAAAAACTCAGAAATTCCACTTATTTTGGAGCAAAATAGTAGAAATATCTCTTATTTCAGGGAAAAAAGGCAGAAATTTTCCTTATATTAGGGCAAAAATGCAGAAATTCCTAATATTAGTGGAAAAAATGCAGAAATTCCCCTTATTTTTAGGTTAAAAGGCTGAAATTCCCCTTATTTGCAAGCAAAAATGCTGAAATTTCCCTTATTTTGGGGCAAAATTCCAGAAATTTTCTTTATTTTGGGGCAAAATTGCAGGAATTTACCTTTTTTGTGGCAAAATTGCAGAAATTTCCCTTATTTGGGGCAAAATTGCAGAAATTTCACTTATTTTCAGGTAAAAAGTCTGAAATTTCCTTTATTTTGGGGCAAAAAAAAAGAAATTCCTCTTATTTTGGGGAAAAATTATAGAAATTTTCCTTATTTTGGGGCAAAAAGCAGAAATTCCGTATATTTTGTGGCCAAAAGGCAGAAATTTCCCTTATTTTGAGGTAATAATGTTGAAATTCCCCTTATTTTGGGGCAAAATGGCAGAAATTCCCCTTATTTTGGGGCAAAAAGATGAAATCCCTAATTTTTGGCTAAAATTGAAGAAATTTCACTTATTTCAGGACAAAAAGGCAGAAATTCAACTTAATTTCGGGCAAAAAGGCAGAAATGACCCGTATTTTGGAGCAAAATTGCAGAAATTCCCCTAATATTGGTGCAAAAATGAAGAAATTCCCTTTATTTTGGGGCAAAAATGCAGAAATTCCTAATATTTTTGTGCAAAAATCAGAAATTTCTCTTATTTTGATGTAAAATGCCGAAATTCCTCATATTTTAGGGCAAAAGACAGAAATTTCCCTTATTTTGGGGAAAATTGGCAAAAATTTTCCTTATTTATGGGTAATAAGTCTGAATTTTTTTTTATTTTGGGGAAAAATGACAGAAATTTCCTTTGTTTTGGGGGAAAAAGACAGAAATTCCACTTATTTGGAGGCAAAAATGCAAAAGTTTCCCTTATTTTGGAGCAAAAATGAAGAAATTTCCCTTTTTTATGGCAAAAAGGTATGCATTCTTCTTAATTTCGGACAAAAAGCAGAAATTCCCCATATTTTGGGGCAAAAGGCGGAAATTCCCCTTATTTTGGTGCAAAATTGCAGAAATTTCCCTAATTGTAGGGCAAAAATCAGAAATTCTCCTTATTTTGGGGCAAAACACAGAAATTCCACTTATTTTGGGGCAAAATTCCAGAAATTTCTATTGTTTTGGGGCAAAATTGCAGAAATTTCACTTATTTTGGTGCAAAATTGCAGAAATTTTACTTATTTCAGAGAAAAAAGGCAGAAATTTTCATTATTTTGGGGCAAAAAGGCAGAAATTCCTAATATTTTGTGCCAAAATTCAGAAATTCCCTTTATTTTGAGGTAAAAAGGCTGAAATTCCCCTTATTTGGGGGCAAAAAGGCAGAAATTTTCCTTATATTGGGGCAAAATTGCAGAAATTCCACTTATTTTAGGGTAATAAGGCAGAAATTTTCCTAATTTTGGGGCAAAAAAGACAGAAATTCCCTTTGTTTTGTGGGAAAAATACAGAAATTTCACTTATTTAGAGGCAAGAATGCAGAAATTCCCCTTATTATGAGGTAAAAAGGCTGAAATTCCCCTTATTTGGGGGGAAAAAGGCAGAAATTTCCCTTATTTTGGGGCAAAATTGGAGAAATTTTACTTATTTCCGGGTAATAAGTCAGAAATTTCTTTTATTTTGGGGCAAAAAAGACAGAAATTCCCTTTGTTTTGGGGGAAAAAGACAGAAATTCCACTTATTTAGAGGCAAAAAGGCAGAAACTTTCCTTAATTTGGAGCAAAAATGAAGAAATTTTCCTTTTATATGGCAAAAAGGTATGCATTCCCCTTATTTTCGGGGAAAAAGGCAGAAATTCCCCGTATTTTGGAGCAAGATTGCAGAAATTCCCATAATTGTTGGACAAAAAAGCAGAAATTCTTTATATGGTGGGGCAAAAAGACAGAAATTCTCCTTATTTTGGGGCAAAACTCAGAAATTCCACTTATTTTGGAGCAAAATAGCAGAAATATCTCTTATTTCAGGGAAAAGAGGCAGAAATTTTCCTTATATTGGGGCAAAAAGGCAGAAATTCCTAATATTTTGTGGCAAAAATGCAGAAATTCCTTTTATTTTTAGGTTAAAAGGCTGAAATTCCCATTATTTGGAAGCAATAATGCAGAAATTTCTCTTATTTCGGGGCAAAATTGCAGAAATTTCACTATTTCAGGGTAATAAGTCAGAAATTCCCCTCATTTTGGGGCAAAAAAGTCAGAAATTCCCTTTGTTTTGGGGGAAAAAGTCAGAAATTCCACTTATTTAGAGGCAAAAATGCAGAAATTCCCCTTATTTTGGAGCAAAAATGAAGAAATTTCACTTTTTTTATGGCAAAAAGGTATGCATTCTTCTTATTTTCAGGCAAAAAAGCAGAAATTCCCCATATTTTGGAGCAAAATTGCTGAAATTCCCCTAATTTTGGGGCAAAAGGCAGAAATTCCCTTTATTTTGGGGCAAAAATCAGAAATTCCCCTTATTTTGGGCAAAATTTCAGAAATTTTCATTATTTTGGGGCAAAATTGCAGGAATTTACCTTATTTTGTGGCAAAATTGCAGAAATTTCTCTTATTTAGGGCAAAATTGCAGAAATTTCACTTATTTTCAGGTAAAAAGGCTGAAATTTCCTTTATTTTTGGGCAAAAAAAGAGAAATTCCCCTTATTTTGGGGAAAAATTATAGAAATTTTCCTTATTTTGGGGCAAAAAGGCAGAAATTCCATATATTTTGTGGCAAAAAGGCAGAAATTAGCCTTATTTTGAGGTAATAATGTTGGATTTCTTCTTATTTTGGGGCAAAAAGGCAGAAATTCCCCTCATTTTGGAGTAAAATTTCAGAAATTTCAAATATTTCTGGGCAAAATGGCAGAAATTCCCCTTATTTTGGGGCAAAAAGATGAAATCCCTAATTTTTGGCTAAAATTAAAGAAATTTCACATATTTCGGTACAAAAAGGCAGAAATTCCACTTAATTTCGGGCAAAAAGGCAGAAATGAGCCATATTTTGGAGCAAAATTGCAGAAATTCCCCTAATATTGGTGCAAAAATGACGAAATTCCCTTTATTTTGGGGCAAAAATGCAGAAATTCCTAATATTTTGTGGCAAAAATGCAGAAATTCCCCTTATTTTTAGGTTAAAAGGCTGAAATTCCCATTATTTGGAAGCAAAAATGCAGAAATTTCCCTTATTTTGGGGCAAAATTGCAGAAATTTCACTTATTTCAGGGTAATAAGTCAGAAATTCCCCTCATTTTGGGGCAAAAAAGACAGAAATTCCCTTTGTTTTGGGGGAAAAAGACAGAAATTCCACTTATTTAGAGGCAAAAACGCAGAAATTCCCCTTCTTTTGGAGCAAAAATGAAGAAATTTCACTTTTTTTATGGCAAAAAGGTATGCATTTTTCTTATTTTCAGGCAAAAAAGCAGAAATTCCCCATATTTTGGAGCAAAATTGCAGAAATTCCCCTAATTTTGGGGCAAAAGGCAGAAATTCCCTTTATTTTGGGGTAAAAATCAGAAATTCCCCTTATTTTGGGCAAAATTTCAGAAATTTTCTTTATTTTGGGGCAAAATTGCAGGAATTTACCTTATTTTGTGGCAAAATTGCAGAAATTTCCCTTATTTAGGGCAAAATTGCAGAAATTTCACTTATTTTCAGGTAAAAAGGCTGAAATTTCCTTTATTTTGGGGCAAAATAAGAGAAATTCCCCTTATTTTGGGGAAAAATTATAGAAATTTTCCTTATTTTGGGGCAAAAAGTCAGAAATTCCGTATATTTTGTGGCAAAAATGCAGAAATTTCCCTTATTTTGAGGTAATAATGTTGGATTTCCCCTTATTTTGGGGCAAAAAGGCAGAAATTCCCCTCATTTTGGGGTAAAATTTCAGAAATTTCAAATATTTCTGGGCAAAATGGCAGAAATTCCCCTTATTTTGGGGCAAAAAGATGAAATCCCTAATTTTTGGCTAAAATTGAAGAAATTTCACATATTTCGGGACAAAAAGGCAGAAATTCCACTTAATTTCGGGCAAAAAGGCAGAAATGACCCATATTTTGGAGCAAAATTGCAGAAATTCCCCTAATATTGGTGCAAAAATGAAGAACTTCCCTTTATTTTGGGGCAAAAAGGCAGAAATTCTCCATATTTAGGTGCAAAAATCAGAAATTTCCCTTATTTTGATGTAAAATGCTGAAATTCCCCACATTTTGGGGCAAAAGGCAGAAATTTACCTTATTTTGGGGCAAATTTGCAGAACTTTCACTTATTTCAGGGTAATAAGTCAGAAATTTTTCTTATTTTGGGGCAAAAAAGACAGAAATTTCCTTTGTTTTGGGGGAAAAAGACAGAAATTCCACATATTTGGAAGCAAAAATGCAAAAGTTCCCCTTATTTTGTAGCAAAAATGAAGAATTTTCTCTTTTTTATGGCAAAAAGGTATGCATTCTTTTTATTTTCGGGCAAAAAGGCAGAAATTCCCCATATTTTGGGGCAATAGGAAGGAATTCCCCTTATTTTGGGGCAAAAAGGCACAAATTTCCCATATTTTTGGGCAAAATTACAGAAATTTCATTTACTTCAAGGCAAAAAGTCAGAAATTCCTCTTATTTTGGGGCAAAAAGGAGAAATTTCTTTTATTATGGCACAAAATTGAAGAATTTTTTTTTATTTTGGAACAAAAATGCAGAAATTCCCCATATTTTGGGGCAAAAGGCAGAAATTCTTCTTATTTTGAGGTAAAATGCAGAAATTCCCCTTATTTAGAGGTAAAATGCAGAAATTCCCAAATATTGGGGGAAAATGCAGAAATTACCTTTATTTTGGGGCTAAATGGCAGAAATTAACCGTATTTTGAAGCAAAATTGCAGAAATTCTCATAATTTTCGGGCAAAAATGCAGAAATTCTCTTAATTTGGGGCAAAAAGACAGAAAATCTCCTTTTTTCGGGAGCATAAAGTCAGAAATTCCCCTTATTTTGGGGCAAAATTGCAGAAATTTCCTTCACATTGGGGCAAAATTGCAGAAATTTACCTTTATTTGGGGCAAAATTGCAGAAATTTCACTTATTTCAGAAAAAAAGCAGAATTTTTCTTATTTTGGGGCAAAAAGGCAGAAATATCTTTTATTTTGGTACAAAATTGCAGAAATTTTTCTTATTTTGGGGCAAAAATGCAGAAATTCCCCATATTTTGGGGCAAAAAGGCAGAAATTCCTTTTATTTTGAGGTAAAAAGGCTTAATTTCCCTTATTTTCTGGCAAAAAGTCAGAAATTTTTCTTATTTTGGTGCAAAAAGACAGAAATTTCATTTATTTTTGGGGAAAAGGGAGAAATTGCACTTATTTTGAGTCAAAAAGGCAGAAAATCCCCTTATTTTGGGGCAAAAATGAAGAAATTTCATTTTTTTTTACTACAAAAAGGTAAACATTCCCTTTATTTTCGGGCAAAAAGGCAGAAATTCCCCATATTTTGTAGCAAAATTGCAAAAATTCCCCTAATTTGGGGGCAAAAGCAGAAATTCCCCTTATTTTGGGTTAAAACTGCAGAAATTTCACTTATTTCGCAGCAAAATGGCAGAAATTCCCTTTATTTTCGACGAAAAAAGCAGAAAATCCCTGTATTTTGGAGCAAAATTGCAGAAATTCACCTAATGTTGGGGTAAAAAATACAGTAATTTTCTTTATTTTGGGACAAAAAGGCAGAAATTCTCCTTATTTTGGGGCAAAAGGCAGAAATTCCCCTTATTTTAGGGCAAAATTGCAGAAATTTCCCTTATTTGGGGGCAAAAAAACAGAAATTCCCTTTATTTTGGGGTAAAATTGCAGAAATTTCCCTAATTGTGGGGCAAAAAAAGAAATTCCCCTTATTTTGGGGCAAAATTGCAGAAATTTCCCTTATTATGGGGAAAAATTGCAGAAATTTTTTTTATTTTAGGGCAAAATTGCAGAAATTTCACTAATTGTGGGCAAAAAGGCAGAAATTCTCCTTATTTTGGGGCAAAACTCAGAAATTCCACTTATTTGGGGGCAAAATTCCAGAAATTTCCCTTATTTTGGGGAAAATTGCAGAAATTTCACTTATTTTGGGGCAAAATTGCAGAAATTTCATTTATATCAGCGAAAAAAGGCAGAAATTTTCTTTATTTTGGGGCAAAAAACAGAAATTCCTAATATTTTGTGCCAAAATAGAGAAATTCCCATTATTTTGAGGTAAAAAGGCTGAAATTCCCCTTATTTGGGGGCAAAAAAGCAGAAATTTTCCTTATATTGGGGCAAAATTGCAGAAATTTCTCTGATTTCAGGGTAATAACTCAGAAATTTTCATTATTTTGGGGCAAAAAAGACAGAAATTCCACTTATTTAGAGGCAAAAAAGCAGAAATTCCCCTTATTTTGGAGCAAAAATGAAGAAATTTCCCTTTTTTATGGTAAAAAGTTATGTATTCTTCTTATTTTCGGGCAAAAAGGCAGAAATCCCCCATATTTTGGTGCAAAAAGATGAAATCCTTAATTTTTGGCTAAAATTAAAGAAATTTCACTTATTTTGGGACAAAAAGGCAGAAATTCCACTAATTTCGGGCAAAAAGGCAGAAATGACCCGTATTTTGGAGCAAAATTGCAGAAATTCCTTTAATATTGGTGCAAAAATGAAGAAATTCCCTTTATTTTGGGGCAAAAAGGCAGAAATTCCTAATATTTTGGTGCAAAAATCAGAAATTTTCCTTATTTTGATGTAAAATGCTGAAATTCCCCATATTTTGGGGCAAAAGGCAAAAATTTCCCTTATTTTGGGGCAAATTTGCAGAAATTTCACTTATTTCAGGGTAATAAGCCAGAATTTTTTTTGTGTTTTGGGGCAAAAAAGACAGAAATTTCCTTTGTTTTGGGGGAAAAAGACAGAAATTCCACTTATTTGGAGGCAAAAACGCAAAAGTTCCCCTTATTTTGGAGCAAAAATGAAAAAATTTCCCTTTTTTATGGCAAAAAGGTATGCATTCTTCTTATTTTCGGACAAAAAAGCAGAAATTCCCCATATTTTGGGGCAAAAGGCAGAAATTCCCCTTATTTTGGGGCAAAATTGCAGAAATTTCCCTAATTGTGGGGCAAAAATCAGAAATTCCCCTTATTTTGGGCAAAAATTGCAGAAATTTCCCTTATTATGGGGAAAAATCGCAAAAATTTCTTTTATTTTAGGGCAAAATTGCAGAAATTTCACTAATTGTGGGGCAAAAAGCAGAAATTCTCCTTTTTTGGGGGCAAAACTCAGAAATTCCTCTTATTTTGAGGCAAAATTCCAGAAATTTCCCTTATTTTGGAGCAAAATTACAAAAATTTCACTTATGTTGGTGAAAAATTGCAGAAATTTCACTTATTTCAGAGAAAAAAGGCAGAAATTTTCCTTATTTTGGGGCAAAAATGCAGAAATTCCTAATATTTTGTGCCAAAATTCAGAAATTCCCCGAATTTTGAGGTAAAAATGCTGAAATTCCCCTTATTTGTGGGCAAAAAGGCAGAAATTTCCCTTATATTGGGGCAAAATTGCAGAAATTTCACTTATTTCAGGGTAATAAGTCAGAAATTTTTTTTATTTTGGGGCAAAAAGACAGAAATTCCACTTATTTAGAGGCAAAAATGCAGAAATTCCCCTTATTATGAGGTAAAAAGGCTGAAATTCCCCTTATTTGGGGGAAAAAAGGCAGAAATTTCCCTTATTTTGGGGCAAAATTGCAGAAATTTTACTTATTTCAGGGTAATAAGTCAGAAATTCCTTTTATTTTGGGGCAAAAAAGACAGTAATTCCTTTGTTTTGAGGGAAAAATACAGAAAATCCAATTATTTAGAGGCAAAAAGGCAGAAATTCCTTTTATTTTGGAGCAAAAATGAAGAAATTTCCCTTTTATATGTCAAAAAGGTATGCATTCTCCTTATTTTCGGGCAAAAAGGCAGAAATTCCTCGTATTTTGGATCAAAATTGCAGAAATTCCCCTAAATATGGGGCAAAAATGCAGAAATTCCCTATATGTTGGGGCAAAAAGACAGAAATTCTCCATATTTTGGGGCAAAACTCAAAAATTCCACTTATTTTGGAGCAAAATTGCAGAAATATCTCTTATTTCAGGGAAAAAAGGCAGAAATTTTTCTTATATTGGGGCCAAAAGGCAAAAATTCCTAATATTTTGTGGCAAAAATGCAGAAATTCCCTTTATTTTTAGGTTAAAAGGCTGAAATTCCCCTTATTTGGAAGCAAAAATGCAGAAATTTTCTTATTTTTGGGCAAAATTGCAGAAATTTCACTTATTTTGGGGCAAAATTGCAGAAATTTCCCTTATTTCAAGAAAAAAAGGCAGAATTTTTTTTTATTTTGGGGCAAAAAGGCAGAAATTCCTAATATTTTGTGGCAAAAATGCAGAAATTCTTCTTATTTTGAGGTAAAAAGGCTGAAATCCCCTCATTTGGGGGCAAAAAGTCAGAAATTTCCTATATATTGGGGCAAAATTGCAGAAATTTCACTTATTTCAGGGTAATAAGTCAGAATTTCCTCTTATTTTGGGGCAAAAAAGAAGGAAATTCCCTTTGTTTGGGGGAAAAAGACAGAAATTCCACTTATTTAGAGGCAAAAAGCAGAAATTCCCCTTATTTTGGAGCAAAAATGAAGAAATTTCACTTTTTTATGGCAAAAAAAAATGCATTCTTCTTATTTTCGGGCAAAAAGGCAGAAATTCCCCGTATTTTGAAGCAAAATTTCAGAAATTCTCCTAATTTTGGGGCAAAAGGCAGAAATTCTCTTTATTTTGGGGAAAAAATCAGAAATTTTCTTTATTTTGTGGCAAAATTCCAGAAATTTTTTTTATTTTGGGGCAAAATTTCAGGAATTTACCTTATTTTGGGGCAAAATTGCAGAAATTTCCTTTATTTGGGGCAAAATTGCAGAAATTTCACTTATTTTCAGGTAAAAAGACTGAAATTTCCTTTATTTTGGGGCAAAAAGGCAGAAATTCCTAATATTTTGTGCCAAAATTCAGAAATTCCCATTATTTTGATGTAAAAATGCTGAAATTCCCCTTATTTTGGGGCAAAAAGGCAGAAATTTCCTTTATATTGGGGAAAATTGCAGAAATTTCACTTATTTCAGGGTAATAAGTCAGAAATTTTTTTTATTTTGGGGCAAAAAGACAGAAATTCCACTTATTTCGAGGCAAAAAGCAGAAATTCCCCTTATTATGAGGTAAAAAGGCTGAAATTCCCCTTATTTGGGGGGAAAAAGGCAGAAATTTCCCTTATTTTGGGGCAAAATTGCAGAAATTTTACTTATTTCAGGGTAATAAGTCAGAAATTCCTTTTATTTTGGGGTAAAAAAGACAGAAATTCCCTTTGTTTTGGGGGAAAAAGACAGAAATTCCACTTATTTAGATGCAAAAAGGCAGAAATTTTCCTAATTTTGGAGCAAAAATGAAGAAATTTCCCTTTTATATGGCAAAAAGGTATGCATTCCCCTTATTTTCTGGCAAAAAGGCAGAAATTCCCCGTATTTTGGAGCAAAATTGCAGAAATTCCCCTAATTGTGGGGCAAAAAGGCAGAAAATCCCTATATGTTGGGGAAAAAGGCAGAAATTCTCCATATTTTGGGGCAAAACTCAGAAATTCCGCTTATTTTGGAGCAAAATTGCAGAAATATCTCTTATTTCAACGAAAAAAATCAGAAATTTTTTTTATTTTGGGGCAAAAAGGCAGAAATTCCTAATATTTTGTGGCAAAAATGCAGTAATTCTTCTTATTTTGAGGTAAAAAGGCTGAAATCCCCTTATTTGGGGGCAAAAAGGCAGAAATTTCCTATATGTTGAGGCAAAATTGCAGAAATTTCACTTATTTCAGGGTAATAAGTCAGAAATTCCCCTTATTTTGGGGCAAAAAAGACAGAAATTCCCTTAGTTTTGGGGGAAAAAGACAGAAATTCCACTTATTTAGAGGCAAAAAGCAGAAATTCCCCTTATTTTGGAGCAAAAATGAAGAAATTTCACTTTTTTATGGCAAAAAGGAATGCATTCCCCTTATTTTCAGGCAAAAAAGCAGAAATTCCCTGTATTTTGGAGCAAAATTGCAGAAATTCTCCTAATTTTGGGGCAAAAGGCAGAAATTCTCTTTATTTTGGGGATAAAATCAGAAATTATCCTTATTTTGCGGCAAAATTACAGAATTTTTTTTTTACTTTGGGGCAAAATTGCAGGAATTTACCTTATTTTGGGGCAAAATTGAAGAAATTTCCCTTATTTGGGGCAAAATTGCAGAAATTTCACTTATTTCAGGGTAATAAGTCAGAATTTTTTTTTATTTTGGGGCAAAAAGACAGAAATTCCACTTATTTAGAGGCAAAACTCAGAAATTCCCCTTATTATGAGGTAAAAAGGCTGAAATTCCCCTTATTTGTGGGAAAAAAGGCAGAAATTTCCCTTATTTTGGGGCAAAATTGCAGAAATTTTACTTATTTCAGGGTAATAAGTCAGAAATTCCTTTTATTTTGGGGCAAAAAAGACAGAAATTCCTTTGTTTTGAGGGAAAAAAACAGAAATTCCACTTATTTAGAGGCAAAAAGGCAGAAATTCCTTTTATTTTGGAGCAAAAATGAAGAAATTTCCCTTTTATATGGCAAAAAGGTATGCATTCTTCTTATTTTCGGGCAAAAGTTAGAAATTCCTCGTGTTTTGGATCAAAATTGCAGAAATTCCCCTAAATATGGGGCAAAAATGCAGAAATTACCTATATGTTGGGGCAAAAAGACAGAAATTCTCCATATTTTGGGGCAAAACTCAAAAATTCCACTTATTTTGGAGCAAAATTGCAGAAATATCTCTTATTTCAGGGAAAAAAGGCAGAAATTTTCCTTACATTGGGGCAAAAAGGCAAAAATTCCTAATATTTTGTGGCAAAAATGCAGAAATTCCATTTATTTTTAGGTTAAAAGGCTGAAATTCCCCTTATTTGGAAGCAAAAATGCAGAAATTTCCTTATTTTGGGGCAAAATTGCAAAAATTTCACTTATTTTGGGGCAAAATTGCAGAAATTTCCCTTATTTCAGGGAAAAAAGGCAGAAATTTTTTTTATTTTGGGGCAAAAAGGCAGAAATTCCTAATATTTTGTGGCAAAAATGCAGAAATTCTTCTTATTTTGAGGTAAAAAGGCTGAAATCCCCTCATTTGGGGGCAAAAAGTCAGAAATTTCCTATATATTGGGGCAAAATTGCAGAAATTTCACTTATTTCAGGGTAATAAGTCAGAAATTCCCCTTATTTTGGGGCAAAAAAGACAGAAATTCCCTTTGTTTGGGGGAAAAAGACAGAAATTCCACTTATTTAGAGGCAAAAAGCAGAAATTCCCCTTATTTTGGAGCAAAAATGAAGAAATTTCACTTTTTTATGGCAAAAAGGTATGCATTCCCCTTATTTTCTGGCAAAAAGGCAGAAATTCCCCGTATTTTGGAGCAAAACTCAGAAATTCCGCTTATTTTGGAACAAAATTGCAGAAATATCTCTTATTTCAACGAAAAAAGGCAGAAATTTTTTTTATTTTGGGGCAAAAAGGCAGAAATTCCTAATATTTTGTGGCAAAAATGCAGAAATTCTTCTTATTTTGAGGTAAAAAGGCTGAAATCCCCTTATTTGGGGGCAAAAAGGCAGAAATTTATATATTTTGAGGCAAAATTGCAGAAATTTCATTTATTTCAGGGTAATAAGTCAGAAATTCCCCTTATTTTGGGGCAAAAAAGACAGAAATTCCCTTTGCTTTGGGGGAAAAAGACAGAAATTCCACTTATTTAGAGGCAAAAAGCAGAAATTCCCCTTATTTAGGAGCAAAAATGAAGAAATTTCACTTTTTTATGGCAAAAAGGAATGCATTCCCCTTATTTTCAGGCAAAAAAGCAGAAATTCCCTGTATTTTGGAGCAAAATTGCAGAAATTCTCCTAATTTTGGGGCAAAAGGCAGAAATTCTCTTTATTTTGGGGATAAAATCAGAAATTATCCTTATATTGGGGCAAAATTACAGAATTTTTTTTACTTTGGGGCAAAATTGCAGGAATTTACCTTATTTTGGGGCAAAATTGCAGAAATTTCCCTTATTTGGGGCAAAATTGCAGAAATTTCACTTATTTTCAGGTAATAAGTCAGAATTTTTTTTTATTTTGGGGCAAAAAGACAGAAATTCCACTTATTTAGAGGCAAAAATGCAGAAATTTCCCTTATTTAGAGGTAATAAGGTTTAAATTCCCCTTATTTTGGGGCAAAAAGGCAGAAATACCCCTTATTTTGGGGTAAAATTTCAGAAATTTCAAATATTTCTGGGCAAAATGGCAGAAATTCCCCTTATTTTGGGGCAAAAAGATGAAATCCCTAATTTTTGGCTAAAATTGAAGAAATTTCACTTATTTCGGGACAAAAAGGCAGAAATTCCACTTAATTTCGGGCAAAAAGGCAGAAATGACCCGTATTTTGGAGCAAAATTGCCGAAATTCCCCTAATATTGGTGCAAAAATGAAGAAATTCCCTTTATTTTGGGGCAAAAAGGCAAAAATTCCAAATATTTTGGTGCAAAAATCAGAAATTTCCCTTATTTTGATGTAAAATGCTGAAATTCCCCATATTTTGGGGCAAAAGGCAGAAATTTACCTTATGTTGGGGCAAATTTGCAGAAATTTCACTTATTTCAGGGTAATAAGTCAGAAATTTTTCTTATTTTGGGGCAAAAAAGACAGAAATTTCCTTTGTTTTGGGGAAAAAGACAGAAATTCCACTTATTTGGAGGCAAAAACGCAAATGTTCCATTTATTTTGGAGCAAAAATGAAGAAATTTCCCTTTTTTATGGCAAAAAGGTATGCATTCTTCTTATTTTCGGACAAAAAGGCAGAAATTCCCCATATTTTGGAGCAAAAGGCAGAAATTCTCCTTATTTTGAGGCAAAATTGCAGAAATTATCCTAATTGTGAGGAAAAAATCAGAAATTCCACATATTTTGGGGCAAAATTGCAAAAATTTCCCTTATTATGAGGAAAAATTTAAAATTTCTTTTATTTTAGGGCAAAATATCAGAAATTTCACGAATTGTGGGGCAAAAAGGCAGAAATTCTCCTTATTTTAGGGCAAAACTCAGAAATTTCACTTATTTTGGGGCAAAATTCCAGAAATTTCCCTTATTTTGGGCCAAAATTGAAGAAATTTCACTTATTTTGGTGCAAAATTGCAGAAATTTTACTTATTTCAAAGAACAAAGGAAGAAATTTTCATTATTTTGGGGCAAAAAAGCAGAAATTCCTAATATTTTGTTCCAAAATTCAGAAATTCCTTTTATTTTGAGGTAAAAAGGCTGAAATTCCCCTTATTTGGGGGCAAAAAGGCAGAAATTTCCCTTATATTGGGGCAAAATTGCAGAAAGTTCATTTATTTCAGGGTAATAAGTCAGAAATTTTCCTAATTTGGGGGCAAAAAAGACATAAATTCCCTTTGTTTTGGGGGAAAAGACAGAAATTCCACTTATTTAGAGGCAAAAATGCAGAAATTCCCCTTATTATGAGGTAAAAAGGCTGAAATTCCCCTTATTTGGGAGGAAATAGTCAGAAATTTCCTTTATTTTGGGGCAAAATTGCAGAAATTTTAATTATTTCAGGGTAATAAGTCAGAAATTCCCCTTATTTTGGGGCAATAAATACAGTAATTCCCTTTGTTTTGAGGGAAAAAAACAGAAATTCCACTTATTTAGAGGCAAAAAGGAAGAAATTTTTTATATTTTGGAGCAAAAATGAAGAAATTTCCCTTTTATATGGCAAAAAGTTATGCATTCCCATTATTTTCGGGGCAAAAGGCAGAAATTTCCCGTATTTTAGAGCGAAATTGCAGAAATTCTCCTAATTGTGGGGCAAAAAGGCAGAAATTCCCTATTTGTTGGGGCAAAACGAGAGAAATTCTCCTTATTTTGGGGCAAAACTCAGAAATTCCACTTATTTTGGAGCAAAATTACAGAAATATCTCTTATTTCAGGAAAAAAGGCAGAAATTTTCCTTATATTGGGGCAAAAATGCAGAAATTCCTAATATTTTGTGGCAAAAATGCAGAAATTCCCCTTATTTTTAGGTTAAAAGTCTGAAATTCCTCTCATTTGGAAGCAAAAATGCAGAAATTTCCCTTATTTTTGGGCAAAATTGCAGAAAATTCACTTATTGTGGGGCAAAATTGCAGAAATTCCTCTTATTTCAGGGAACAAAGGCAGAAATTTTTTATTATTTTGGGGCAAAAAGGCAGAAATTCCTAATAATTTGTGGCAAAAATGCAGAAATTCTTCTTATTTTGAGGTAAAAAGGCTGAAATCCCCTTATTTGGGGGCAAAAAGGCAGAAATTTCCTATATGTTGGGGCAAAATTGCAGAAATTTCACTTATTTCAGGGTAATAAGTCAGAAATTACCCTTATTTTGGGGCAAAAATGACAGAAATTCCCTTAGTTTTGGGGGAAAAAGACAGAAATTCCACTTATTTAGAGGCAAAAAGCAGAAATTCCCCTTATTTTGGAGCAAAAATGAAGAAATTTCACTTTTTAATGGCAAAAAGGTATGCATTCCCCTTATTTTCGGGCTAAAAAGCAGAAATTCCCCGTATTTTGGAGCAAAATTGCAGAAATTCTCCTAATTTTGGGGCAAAAGGCAGAAATTCCCTTTATTTTGGGGCAAAAATCAGAAATTTTCCTTATTTTGAGGCAAAATTTCAGAAATTTTTTTTATTTTGGGGTAAAATTGCGGGAATTTACCTTATTTTGGGGCAAAATTGCAGAAATTTCCCTTATTTGGGGCAAAATTGCAGAAATTTCACTTATTTTCAGGTAAAAAGGCTGAAGTTTCCTTTATTTTGGGGCAAAAAGGGAGAAATTCCCTTTATTTTGGGAAAAATTGCAGAAATTTTCCTTATTTTGGGGCAAAAAGGCAGAAATTTTGAATATTTTGTGGCAAAAAGGCAGAAATTTCCCTATTTTAAGGTAATAAGGTTGAAATTCCCCTTATTTTGGGGCAAAAGACAGAAATACCCCTTATTTTGGGGTAAAATTTCAGAAATTTCAAATATTTCTGGGTAAAAATGGCAGAAATTCCCCTTATTTTGGGGCCAAAAGAATAAATCCCGAATTTTTGGCTAAAATTGAAGAAATTTCACTTATTTCGGGACAAAAAGGCAGAAATTCCACTTAATTTCAGGCAAAAAGGCAGAAATGACCCGTATTTTGGAGCAAAATTGCAGAAATTCCCCTAATATTGGTGCAAAAATGAAGAAATTCCCTTTATTTTGGGGCAAAAAGGCAAAAATTCCAAATATTATGGTGCAAAAATCAGAAATTTCCCTTATTTTGATGTAAAATGCTGAAATTCCCCATATTTTGGGGCAAAAGGCAGAAATTTCCCTTATTTTGGGGCAAAATTGCAGAAATTTCACTTATTTTAGGGTAATAAGTCAGAAATTTTTCTTATTTTGGGGCAAAAAACAGAAATTTCCTTTGTTTTCGGGAAAAAGACAGAAATTCCACTTATTTGGAGGCAAAAATGCAAAATTTCCCCTTATTTTGGAGCAAAAATGAAGAAATTTCCCTTTTTTATGGCAAAAAGGTATGCAAACTTCTAATTTTCGGACAAAAAGGCAGAAATTCCCCATATTTTGGGGCAAAAGGCAGAAATTCCCCATATTATGGGGCAAAATTGCAGAAATTTCCTTTATTATGGGGAAAAATTGCAAAAATTTCTTTTATTTTAGGGCAAAATAGCAGAAATTTCACTAATTGTGGGGCAAAAAGGCAGAAATTCTCTTTATTTTGGGGCAAAACTCAGAAATTTCACTTATTTTGGGGCAAAATTCCAGAAATTTCCCTTATTTTGGGGCAAAATTGCAGAAATTTCACTTATTTTGGTGCAAAATTGCAGAAATTTTACTTATTTCAAAGAAAAAAGGCAGAAATTTTCCTTATTTTGGGGCAAAAAAGACAGAAATTCCCTTTATATTGGGGGAAAAAGACAGAAATTCCCCTTATTTTGAGGTAAAAAGGCTGAAATTCCCCTAATTTGGGGGCAAAAATGCAGAAATTCCCTTTATTTTGGGGTAAAATTTCAGAAATTTCAAATATTTCTGGGCAAAATGGCAGAAATTCCCCTTATTTTGATGCAAAAAATGAAATCCCTAATTTTTCGCTAAAATTGAAGAAATTTCATTTATTTCGGGACAAAAAGGCAGAAATTCCACTTAATTTCGGGCAAAAAGGCAGAAATGACCCATATTTTAGAGCAAAATTGCAGAAATTCCCCTAATATTGGTGCAAAAATGAAGAAATTCCCTTTATTTTAAGGCAAAAAGGCAAAAATTCCAAATATTTTGGTGCAAAAATCAGAAATTTCCCTTATATTGATGTAAAATGCTGAAATTCCCCATAATTTGGGGCAAAAGGCAGAAATTTTCCTTATTTTGGGGCAAATTTGCAGAAATTTCATTTATTTCATGGTAATAAGTCAGAAATTTTCCTTATTTTGGGGCAAAAAAGACAGAAATTCCCTTTATATTGGGGGAAAAAGACAGAAATTCCATTTATTTAGAGGCAAAAATGCCGAAATTCCCCTTATTATGAGGTAAAAAGGCTGAAATTCTTCTTATTTGGGAGGAAAAAGGCAGAAATTTCCCTTATTTTGGGGCAAATTTGCAGAAATTTTACTTATTTCAGGGTAATAAGTCAGAATTTCCCCTCATTTTGGGGCAAAAAAGACAGAAATTTCCTTTGTTTTGGGGGAAAAAGACAGAAATTCCACTTATTTAGAGGCAAAAAGGCAGAAATTTTCCTTATTTTGGAGCAAAAATGAAGAAATTTCCCTTTTATATGGCAAAAAGGTATGCATTCCCATTATTTTCGGGCAAAAATGAAGAAATTCCCCGTATTTTCGAGGAAAATTGCAGAAATTCCCCTAATTGTGGGGCAAAAAGGCAGAAATTCCCAATTTGTTGGGGCAAAAAGACAGAAATTCTCCTTATTTTGGGGCAAAACTCAGAAATTCCACTTATTTTGGAGCAAAATTACAGAAATATCTCTTATTTCAGGAAAAAAAGGCAGAAATTTTTATTATATTGGGACAAAAAGGCAGAAATTCCTAATATTTTGTGGGAGGAACTGCAGAAATTCCCCTTATTTTAGGTTAAAAGGCTGAAATTCCCTTTATTTGGAAGCAAAAATGCAGAAATTTCCCTTATTTTGGGGCAAAATTGCAGAAATTTCACTTATTGTGGGGCAAAATTGCAGAAATTTCACTTATGTCAGGGAATAAAGGCAGAAATTTTCCTTATTTTGGGGCAAAAAGGCAGAAATTCCTAATAATTTGTGGCAAAAATGCATAAATTCTTCTTATTTTGAGGTAAAAAGGCTGAAATCCCCTTATTTGGGGGCAAAAAGGCAGAAATTTCCTATATGTTGGGGCAAAATTGCAGAAATTTCACTTATTTCAGGGTAATAAGTAAGAAATTCCCCTTATTTTGGGGCAAAAAAGACAGAAATTCCCTTTGTTTGGGGGAAAAAGACAGAAATTCCACTTATTTAGAGGCAAAAAGCAGAAATTCCCCTTATTTTGGAGCAAAAATGAAGAAATTTCACTTTTTTATGGCAAAAAAAATGCATTCCCCTTATTTTCGGGCAAAAAGGCAGAAATTCCCCGTATTTTGAAGAAAAATTGCAGAAATTGTCCTAATTTTGGGGCAAAAGGCAGAAATTCTCTTTATTTTGGGGAAAAAATCAGAAATTTTCTTTATTTTGGGGCAAAATTCCAGAAATTTTTTTTATTTTGGGGCAAAATTTCAGGAATTTACCTTATTTTGGGGCAAAATTGCAGAAATTTCCTTTATTTGTGGTAAAATTGCAGAAATTTCACTTATATTCAGGTAAAAAGGCTGAAATTTCCTTTATTTTGGGGCAAAAAGGCAGAAATTCCTAATATTTTGTGCCAAAATTCAGAAATTCCCATTATTTTGAGGTAAAAATGCTGAAATTCCCTTTATTTTGGGGCAAAAAGGCAGAAATTTCCCTTATATTGGGGCAAAATTGCAGAAATTTCACTTATTTCAGGGTAATAAGTCAGAAATTTTTTTTATTTTGGGGCAAAAAGACAGAAATTCCACTTATTTCGAGGCAAAAAGCAGAAATTCCCCTTATTATGAGGTAAAAAGGCTGAAATTCCCCTTATTTGGGGGGAAAAAGGCAGAAATTTCCCTTATTTTGGGGCAAAATTGCAGAAATTTTACTTATTTCAGTGTAATAAGTCAGAAATTCCTTTTATTTTGGGGCAAAAAAGACAGAAATTCCCTTTGTTTTGGGGGAAAAAGACAGAAATTCCACTTATTTAGATGCAAAAAGGCAGAAATTTTCCTAAATTTGGAGCAAAAATGAAGAAATTTCCCTTTTATATGGCAAAAAGGTATGCATTCCCCTTATTTTCTGGCAAAAAGGCAGAAATTCCCCGTATTTTAGAGCAAAATTGCAGAAATTCCCCTAATTGTGGGGCAAAAAGGCAGAAAATCCCTATATGTTGGGGAAAAGGCAGAAATTCTCCATATTTTGGGGCAAAACTCAGAAATTCCGCTTATTTTGGAGCAAAATTGCAGAAATAACTCTTATTTCAATGAAAAAAGGCAGAAATTTTTTTTATTTTGGGGCAAAAAGGCAGAAATTCCTAATATTTTGTGGCAAAAATGCAGAAATTCTTCTTATTTTGAGGTAAAAAGGCTGAAATCCCCTTATTTGGGGGCAAAAAGGCAGAAATTTCCTATATGTTGAGGCAAAATTGCAGAAATTTCACTTATTTCAGGGTAATAAGTCAGAAATTCCCCTTATTTTGGGGCAAAAAAGACAGAAATTCCCTTTGTTTTGGGGGAAAAAGACAGAAATTCCACATATTTAGAGGCAAAAATCAGAAATTCCCCTTATTTAGGAGCAAAAATGAAGAAATTTCACTTTTTTATGGCATAAAGGAATGCATTCCCCTTATTTTCAGGCAAAAAAGCAGAAATTCCCTGTATTTTGGAGCAAAATTGCAGAAATTCTCCTAATTTTGGGGCAAAAGGCAGAAATTCTCTTTATTTTGGGGATAAAATCAGAAATTATCCTTATTTTGGGGCAAAATTACAGAATTTTTTTTTATTTTGTGGCAAAATTGCAGGAATTTACCTTATTTTGGGGCAAAATTGCAGAAATTTCCCTTATTTGGGGCAAAATTGCGGAAATTTCACTTATTTTCAGGTAAAAAGGCTGAAATTTCCTTTATTTTGGGGCAAATAGGCAGAAATTCTGTATATTTTGTGGCAAAAAGGCAGAAATTTCCCTTATTTAGAGGTAATAAGGTTTAAATTCCCCTTATTTTGGGGCAAAAAGGCAGAAATACCCCTTATTTTGGGGTAAAATTTCAGAAATTTCAAATATTTCTGGGCAAAATGGCAGAAATTCCCCTTATTTTGGGGCAAAAGGATGAAATCCCTAATTTTTGGCTAAAATTGAAGAAATTTCACTTATTTCGGGACAAAAAGGCAGAAATTCCACTTAATTTCGGGCAAAAAGACAGAAATGACCCGTATTTTGGAGCAAAATTGAAGAAATTCCCCTAATATTGGTGCAAAAATGAAGAAATTCCCTTTATTTTGGGGCAAAAAGGCAAAAATTCCAAATATTTTGGTGCAAAAATCAGAAATTTCCCTTATTTTGATGTAAAATGCTGAAATTCCCCATATTTTGGGGCAAAAGGCAGAAATTTACCTTATGTTGGGGCAAATTTGCAGAAATTTCACTTATTTCAGGGTAATAAGTCAGAAATTTTTCTTATTTTGGGGCAAAAAAGACAGAAATTTCCTTTGTTTTGGGGAAAAAGACAGAAATTCCACTTATTTAGAGGCAAAAAGACAGAAATTTTTGATATTTTGGAGCAAAAATGAAGAAATTTCTCTTTTATATGGCAAAAACGTATGCATTCCCATTATTTTTGGGGAAAAAGGCAGAAATTCCCCGTATTTTGGAGCAAAATTGCAGAAATTCCCCTAATTGTGGGGCAAAAAGGCAGAAATTCCCTATTTGTTGGGGCAAAACGACAGAAATTCTCCTTATTTTGGGGCAAAACTCAGAAATTCCACTTATTTTGGAGCAAAATTAAAGAAATATCTCTTATTTCAGGAAAAAAAGGCAAAAATTTTCCTTATATTGGGGCAAAAATGCAGAAATTCCTAATATTTTGTGGCAAAAATGCAGAAATTCCCCTTATTTTTAGGTTAAAAGTCTGAAATTCCTCTCAATTGGAAGTAAAAATGCAGAAATTTCCCTTATTTTTGGGCAAAATTGCAGAAAATTCACTTATTGTGGGGCAAAATTGCTGAAATTTCCCTTATTTTAGGGAACAAAGGCAGAAATTTTTTTTATTTTGGGGCAAAAAGGCAGAAATTCCTAATAATTTGTGGCAAAAATGCAGAAATTCTTGTTATTTTGAGGTAAAAAGGCTGAAATCTCCTTATTTGGGGGCAAAAAGGAAGAAATTTCCTATATGTTGGGGCAAAATTGCAGAAATTTCACTTATTTCAGGGTAATAATTCAGAAATTCCCCTTATTTTGGGGCAAAAAAGACAGAAATTCCCTTTGTTTGGGGGAAAAAGACAGAAATTCCACTTTTTTAGAGGCAAAAAGCAGAAATTCCCCTTATTTTGGAGCAAAAATGAAGAAATTTCACTTTTTTATGGCAAAAAAAATGCATTCCCCTTATTTTCGGGCAAAAAGGCAGAAATTCCCCGTATTTTGAAACAAAATTGCAGAAATTCTCCTAATTTTGGGGCAAAAGGCAGAAATTCTCTTTATTTTGGGGATGAAATCAGAAATTATCCTTATTTTGGGGCAAAATTACAGAAATTTTTTTTATTTTGGGGCAAAATTGCAGGAATTTACCTTATTTTGGGGCAAAATTGCAGAAATTTCGCTTATTTGGGGCAAAATTGCAGAAATTTCACTTATTTTCAGGTAAAAAGGCTGAAATTTCCTTTATTTTGGGGCAAATAGGCAAAAATTCTGTATATTTTGTGGCAAAAAGGCAGAAATTTCCCTTATTTAGAGGTAATAAGGTTTAAATTCCCCTTATTTTGGGGCAAAAAGGCAGAAATACCCCTTATTTTGGGGTAAAATTTCAGAAATTTCAAATATTTCTGGGCAAAATGGCAGAAATTCCCCTTATTTTGGGGCAAAAAGATGAAATCCCTAATTTTTGGCTAAAATTGAAGAAATTTCACTTATTTCGGGATAAAAAGGCAGAAATTCCACTTAATTTCGGGCAAAAAGGCAGAAATGACCCGTATTTTGGAGCAAAATAGCAGAAATTCCCCTAATATTGGTGCAAAAATGAAGAAATTCCCTTTATTTTGGGGCAAAAAGGCAAAAATTCCAAATATTTTGGTGCAAAAATCAGAAATTTCTCTTATTTCGATGTAAAATGCTGAAATTCCCCATATTTTGGGGCAAAAGGCAGAAATTTACCTTATGTTGGGGCAAATTTGCAGAAATTTCACTTATTTCAGGGTAATAAGTCAGAAATTTTTCTTATTTTGGGGCAAAAAAGACAGAAATTTCCTTTGTTTTGGGGAAAAAGACAGAAATTCCACTTATTTGGAGGCAAAAATGCAAATGTTCCCCTTATTTTGGAGCAAAAATGAAGAAATTTCCCTTTTTTATGGCAGAAAGGTATGCATTCTTCTAATTTTCGGACAAAAAGGCAGAAATTCCCCATATTTTGGGGCAAAAGGCAGAAATTCTCCTTATTTTGAGGCAAAATTGCAGAAATTATCCTAATTGTGAGGAAAAAATCAGAAATTCCACATATTTTGGGGCAAAATTGCAAAAATTTCCCTTATTATGAGGAAAAATTGCAAAAATTTCTTTTATTTTAGGGCAAAATTGCAGAAATTTCACGAATTGTGGAGCAAAATGGCAGAAATTCTCTTTATTTTAGGGCAAAACTCAGAAATTTCACTTATTTTGGGGCAAAATTCCAGAAATTTCCCTTATTTTGGGCCAAAATTGAAGAAATTTCACTTATTTTGGTGCAAAATTGCAGAAATTTTACTTATTTCAAAGAACAAAGGCAGAAATTTTCCTTATTTTGGGGCATAAAAGCAGAAATTCCTAATATTTTGTTCCAAAATTCAGAAATTCCCCTTATTTTGAGGTAAAAAGGCTGAAATTTCCCTTATTTGGGGGCAAAAAGGCAGAAATTTTCCTTATATTGGGGCAAAATTGCAGAAATTTCATTTATTTCAGGGTAATAAGTCAGAAATTTTCCTTATTTTGGGGCAAAAAAGACATAAATTCCCTTTATTTTGGGGGAAAAAGACAGAAATTCCACTTATTTAGAGGCAAAAATGCAGAAATTTTCCTTATTATGAGGTAAAAAGGCTGAAATTCCCCTTATTTGGGAGGAAAAAGTCAGAAATTTCTTTTATTTTGGGGCAAAATTGCAGAAATTTTACTTATTTCAGGGTAATAAGTCAGAAATTCCCCTTATTTTGGGGCAATAAAGGCAGAAATTCCCTTTGTTTTGAGGGAAAAAGACAGAAATTCCACTTATTTAGAGGCAAAAAGGCAGAAATTTCTCCTATTTTGGAGCAAAAAGGAAGAAATTTCCCTTTTATATGGCAAAAAGTTATGCATTCCCATTATTTTCGGGGAAAAAGGCAGAAATTCCCCGTATTTTGGAGCAAAATTGCAGAAATTCCCCTAATTGTGGGGCAAAAAGGCAGAAATTCCCTATTTGTTTGGGCAAAACGACAGAAATTCTCCTTATTTTGGGGCAAAACTCAGAAATTCCACTTATTTTGGAGCAAAATTACAGAAATATCTCTTATTTCAGGAAAAAAAGGCAGAAATTTTCCTTATATTGGGGCAAAAATGCAGAAGTTCCTAATATTTTGTGGCAAAAATGCAGAAATTCCCCTTATTTTTAGGTAAAAAGTCTGAAATTCCTCTCATTTGGAAGCAAAAATGCAGAAATTTCCCTTATTTTGGGGCAAAATTGCAGAAAATTCTCTTATTGTGGGGCAAAATTGCAGAAATTTCCCTTATTTCAGGGAACAAAGGCAGAAATATTTTTTATTTTGGGGCAAAAAGGCAGAAATTCCTAATAATTTGTGGCAAAAATGCAGAAATTCTTCTTATTTTGAGGTAAAAAGGCTGAAATCCCCTTATTTGGGGGCAAAAAGGCAGAAATTTCCTATATGTTGGGGCAAAATTGCAGAAATTTCACTTATTTCAGGGTAATAAGTCAGAAATTACCCTTATTTTGGGGCAAAAATGACAGAAATTCCCTTAGTTTTGGGGGAAAAAGACAGAAATTCCACTTATTTAGAGGCAAAAAGCAGAAATTCCCCTTATTTTGGAGCAAAAATGAAGAAATTTCACATTTTTATGGCAAAAAGGTATGCATTCCCCTTATTTTCGGGCTAAAAAGCAGAAATTCCCCGTATTTTGGAGCAAAATTGCAGAAATTCTCCTAATTTTGGGGCAAAAGGAAGAAATTCCCTTTATTTTGGGGCAAAAATCAGAAATTTTCCTTATTTTGAGGCAAAATTTCAGAAATTTTTTTTATTTTGGGGTAAAATTGCGGGAATTTACCTTATTTTGGGGCAAAATTGCAGAAATTTCCCTTATTTGGGGCAAAATTGCAGAAATTTAACTTATTTTCATGTAAAAAGGCTGAAATTTCCTTTATTTTGGGGCAAAAAGGGAGAAATTTCTTTTATTTTGGGAAAAATTGCAGAAATTTTCCTTATTTTGGGGCAAAAAGGCAGAAATTTTGTATATTTTGTGGCAAAAAGGCAGAAATTTCCCTTATTTTAAGGTAATAAGGTTGAAATTCCCCTTATTTTGGGGCAAAAAGGCAGAAATACCCCTTAATTTGGGGTAAAATTTCAGAAATTTCAAATATTTCCGGGCAAAATGACAGAAATTTCCCTTATTTTGGGGCCAAAAGAATAAATCCCTAATTTTTGGCTAAAATTGAAGAAATTTCACTTATTTCGAGACAAAAAGGCAGAAATTCCACTGAATTTCAGGCAAAAAGGCAGAAATGACCCGTATTTTGGAGCAAAATTGCAGAAATTCCCCTAATATTGGTGCAAAAATGAAGAAATTCCCTTTATTTTGGGGCAAAAAGGCAAAAACTCCAAATATTTTGGTGCAAAAATCAGAAATTTCCCTTATTTTGATGTAAAATGCTGAAATTCCCCATATTTTGGGGCAAAAGGCAGAAATTTCCCTTATTTTGGGGCAAATTTGCAGAAATTTCACTTATTTCAGGGTAATAAGTCAGAAATTTTTCTTATTTTGGGGCAAAAAAGACAGAAATTTCCTTTGTTTTGGGGAAAAAGACAGAAATTCCACTTATTTGGAGGAAAAAACGCAAAAGTTCCCCTTATTTTGGAGCAAAAATGAAGAAATGTCCCTTTTTTATTGCAAAAAGGTATGCATTCTTCTTATTTTCAGATAAAAAGGCAGAAATACTCCATATTTTGGGGCAAAAGGCAGAAATTCTCCTTATTTTGAGGCAAAATTGCAGAAATTATCCTAATTGTGGGCAAAAAATCAGAAATTCCACATATTTTGGGGCAAAATTGCAGAAATTTCCCATATTATGGAGAAAAATTGCAAAAATTTCTTTTATTTTAGGGCAAAATTGCAGAAATTTCACTAATTGTAAGGCAAAAAGGCAGAAATTCTCCTTATTTTGGGGCAAAACCCAGAAATTCCACACATTTTGGAGCAAAATTCCAGAAATTTCCCTTATTTTGGGGCAAAATTGCAGAAATTTCACTTATTTTGGTGCAAAATTGCAGAAATTTCAATTATTTCAGAGAAAAAAGGCAGAAATTTTCCTTATTTTGGGGCAAAAAGGCAGAAATTCCTAATATTTTGTGCCAAAATTCAGAAATTCCCCTTATTTTTAGGTAAAAGGTTGAAATTCTTCTTATTTGGGGGCAAAAAGGCAGAAATTTCCCTTATATTGGGGCAAAATTGCAGAAATTTCACTTATTTCAGGGTAATAAGTCAGAAATTTTCCTAATTTTGGGGCAAAAAAGACAGAAATTCCCTTTGTTTTGGGGAAAAAGACAGAAATTCCACATATTTAGAGGCAGAAATGCAGAAATTCCCCTTACTATGAGGTATAAAGGCTGAAATTCCCCTTATTAGGGGGAAAAATGCAGAAATTTCTCTTATTTTGGGGCAAAATTGCAGAAATTTTACTTATTTCAGGGTAATAAGTCAGAAATTCCTTTTATTTTGGGGCAAAAAAAAGAGAAATTCTTTTTGTTTTGGGGGAAAAAGACAGAAATTCCACTTATTTAGAGGCAAAAAGGCAGAAATTTTCCTAATTTTGGAGCAAAAATGAAGAAATTTCCCTTTTATATGGCAAAAAGGTATGCATTCCCCTTATTTTCTGGCAAAAAGGCAGAAATTCCCCTTATTTTGGAGCAAAATTGCAGAAATTCCCCTAATTGTGGGGCAAAAAGTCAGAAAATCCCTATATGTAGGGAAAAAGGCAGAAATTCTCCATATTTTGGAACAAAACTCAGAAATTCCGCTTATTTTGGAGCAAAATTGCAGAAATATCTCTTATTTCAACGAAAAAGGCAGAAATTTTCCTTATATTTGGGCAAAAAGGCAGAAATTCCTAATATTTTGTGGCAAAAAATGTAGAAATTCTTCTTATTTTGAGGTAAAAAGGCTGAAATTCCCTTATTTGGAAGCAAAAATGCAGAAATTTCCCTTATTTTGGGGCAAAATTGCAGAAATTTCACTCATTTCATGGTAATAAGTCAGAAATTCCCCTTATTTTGGGGCAAAAAAGACAGAAATTCCCTTTGTTTTTGGGGAAAAAGACAGAAATTCCACTAATTTTGAGGCAAAAAGGCAGAAATTTTCTTTATTTTAATGCAAAATGAAGAAATTTCTCTTTTATATGGCAAAAAGTTATGCATTCCCCTTATTTTCGGGCAAAAAGGCAGAAATTCCCCGTATTTTGGAGCAAAATTGCAGAAATTTCCCTAATTGTGGGGCAAAAAGGCAGAAATTCCCTACATGTTGGGGCAAAAAGACAGAAATTCTCCTTATTTTGGGGCAAAACTCAGAAATTCGGCTTATTTTGGGGCAAAATTGGAGAAATATCTCTTATTTCAGGGAAAAAAAGGCAGAAATTTTCCTTATATTTGGGCAAAAAGGCAGAAATTCCTTATATTTTGTGACAAAAATGCAGAAATTCCCCTTATTTTTAGGTTAAAAGGCTGAAATTCCCCTTATTTGGAAGCAAAAATGCAGAAATTTCCCTGATTTTGGGGCAAAATTGCAGAAATTTCACTTATTTCAGGGTAATAAGTCAGAAATTCCCCTTATTTTGGGGCAAAAAAGACAGAAATTCCCTTTGTTTTGGGGGAAAAAGACAGAAATTCCACTTATTTAGAGGCAAAAAGGCAGATTCCCCTTATTTTAGAGCAAAAATGAAGAAATTTCACTTTTTTATGGCAAAAAGGTATGCATTCCTTTTATTTTCGGGCAAAAAGGCAGAAATTCCCCATATTTTGGAGCAAAATTGCAGAAATTCCGCTAATTTTGGGGCAAAAGGCAGAAATTCACTTTATTTTGGGGCAAAAATCAGAAATTCCTTTTATTTTGGGGGAAAATTCCAGAAATTTTCTTTATTTTGGGGTAAAATTGCAGGAAATTACCTTATTTTGGGGCAAAATTGCAGAAATTTCTCTTATTTAGGGTAAAATTGCAGAAATTTCACTTATTTTCAGGTAAAAAGGCTGAAATTTCCTTTATTTTGGGGCAAAAAGGGAGAAATTCCCCTTATTTTGGGGGAAAATTGCAGAAATTTTCCTTATTTTGGGGCAAAAAGGCAGAAATTCCGTATATTTTGTGACAAAAAGGTAGAAATTTCCCTTATTTTGAGGTAATAAGGTTGAAATTCCCCTTATTTTGGGGCAAAAAAGCAGAAATTCTCCTTATTTTGGAATAAAATTTCAGAAATTTCAAATATTTCAGGGCAAAATGGCAGAAATTCCCCTTATTTTGGGGCAAAAAATGAAATCCCCAATTTTTGGCTAAAATTGAAGAAATTTCACTTATTTCGGGACAAAAAGGCAGAAATTCCACTTAATTTCGGGCAAAAAGGCAGAAATGACCCGTATTTTAGAGCAAAATTGCAGAAATTCCCCTAATATTGGTGCAAAAATGAAGAAATTCCCTTTATTTTGGGGCAAAAATGCAGAAATTCCTAATATTTTGATGCAAAAATCAGAAATTTCCCTTATTTTGATGTAAAATGCTGAAATTCCCCATATTTTGGGGCAAAAGGCAGAAATTTCCCTTATTTTGGGGCAAATTTGCAGAAATTTCACTTATTTCAGGGTAATAAGTCAGAAATTTTTCTTATTTTGGGGCAAAAAAGACAGAAATTTCTTTGTTTTGGGGGAAAAAGACAGAAATTCCACTTATTTGGAGGCAAAAACGCAAAAGTTCCCCTTATTTTGGAGTAAAAATGAAGAAATTTCTCTTTTTTATGGCAAAAAGGTATGCATTCTTCTTATTTTCGGAAAAAAAGGCAGAAATTCCCCATATATTGGGGGCAAAAGGCAGAAATTCCCCTTTTTTGGGGGCAAAATTGCAGAAATTTCCCTAATTGTGGGGCAAAAATCAGAAATTCCCCTTATTTTGGGGCAAAATTGCAGAAATTTCCCTTATTATGGAGAAAAATTGCAAAAATTTCTTTTATTTTAGGGCAAAATTGCAGAAATTTCACTAATTGTGGGGCAAAAAGGCAGAAATTCTCCTTATTTTGGGGCAAAACTCAGAAATTCCACTTATTTTTGGGCAAAATTCCAGAAATTTCCCTTATTTTGGGGCAAAATTGCAGAAATTTCACTTATTTTGGTGCAAAATTACAGAAATTTCACTTATTTCAGAGAAAAAAGGCAGAAATTTTCCTTATTTTGGGGAAAAAAGGCAGAAATTCCTAATATTTTGTGGCAAAAATGCAGAAATTCCTTTTATTTTGAGGTGAAAAGGCTGAAATTCCCCTTATATGGGGGCAAAAAGGCAGAAATTTCCCTTATATTGGGGCAAATTGCAGAAATTTCCCTTATTTCAGGGTAATAAGTCAGAAATTTTTCTAATTTTGGGGCAAAATAAGACAGAAATTCCCTTTGTTATGGCGGAAAAAGACAGAAATTCCACTTATTTAGAGGCAAAAAGGCAGAAATTCCCCTTATTTTGGAGCAAAAATGAAGAAATTTCACTTTTTTATGGCAAAAAGTTATGCATTCCCCTTATTTTCGGGCAAAAAGGAAGAAATTCCCCGTATTTTTGAGCAAAATTGCAGAAATTCCCCTAATTTTGGGGCAAAAGGCTGAAATTCCCTTTATTTTGAAGCAAAAATCAGAAATTCCCCTTATTATGGGGCAAAATTCCAGAAATTTTTTTTTATTTTGGGGCAAAATTGCAGGAAATTACCTTATTTTGGGGCAAAATTTCAGAAATTTCTCTTATTTGGGGCAAAATTGCAGAAATTTCACTTATTTTCAGGTAAAAAGGCTGAAATTTCCTTTATTTTGGGGCAAAAAGGGAGAAATTCCCCTTATTTTGGGGAAAAAATTCAGAAATTTTCTTTATTTTTGGGCAAAAAGGCAGAAATTCCGCATATTTTGTGGCAAAAAGGCAGAAATTTCCCTTATTTTGACGTAATAAGGTTAAAATTCCCCTTATTTTTGGGCACAAAGGCAGAAATTCCCCTTATTTTGGGGTAAAATTTCAGAAATTTCAAATATTTCTGGGCAAAATGGCAGAAATTCCCCTTATTTGGGGGCAAAAACATGAAATCCCTAATTTTTGGCTAAAATTGAAGAAATTTCACATATTTCGGGACAAAAAGGCAGAAATTCCACTTAATTTCGGGCAAAAAGGAAGAAATGACCCGTATTTTGTAGCAAAATTGCAGAAATTACCCTAATATTGATGCAAAAATGAAGAAATTCCCTTTATTTTGGGGCAAAAAGGCAGAAATTCCTAATATTTTGGTGCAAAAATCAGAAATTTCCCTTATTTTGATGTAAAATGCTGAAATTCCCCATATTTTGGGGCAAAAGGCAGAAATTTCCCTTATTTTGGGGCAAATTTGCAGAAATTTTACTTATTTCAGGGTAATAAGTCAGAAATTTTTCTTATTTTGGGGCAAAAAAGACAGAAATTTCCTTTGTTTTGGGGGAAAAAGAGAGAAATTCCACTTATTTGGGGGCAAAAACGCAAAAGTGCCCCTTATTTTGGAGCAAAAATGAAGAAATTTCCCTTTTTTATGGCAAAAAGGTATGCATTCTTCTTATTTTCGAACAAAAAGGCAGAAATTCCCCATATTTTGGGGCAAAAGGCAGAAATTCCCCTTATTTTAGGGCAAAATTGCAGAAATTTCCCTAATTGTGGGGCAAAAATCAGACATTCCCCTTATTTTGGGGCAAAATTGCAGAAATTTCCTTTATTATGGGGAAAAATTGCAAAAATTTCTTTTATTTTAGGGCAAAATTGCAGAAATTTCACTAATTGTGGGGCAAAAAGGCAGAAATTCTCCTTATTTTGGGGAAAAACTCAGAAATTCCACTTATTTTGGGGCAAAATTCCAGAAATTTCCCTTATTTTGGGGCAAAATTGTAGAAATTTCACTTATTTTGGTGCAAAATTCAGAAATTTCACTTATTTCAGAGAAAAAAGGCAAAATTTTCCTTATTTTGGGGCAAAAATTCAGAAATTCCTAATATTTTGTGCCAAAATTAAGAAATTTCTCTTATTTTTAGGTAAAAAGCTGATATTCCCCTTATTTGGGGGCAAAAAGGCAGAAATTTCCCTTATAATGGGCAAAATTGCAGAAATTTCACTTATTTCAGGGTAATAAGTAAGAAATTTTCTTAATTTTGGGGCAAAAAAGACAGAAATTCCCTTTGTTTTGCGGGAAAAAGACAGAAATTCCACTTAATAAGAGGCAAAAATGCAGAAATTCCCTTTATTATGAGGTAAAAAGGCTGAAATTCTCCTTATTTGGGGAGAAAAAGACAGAAATTTTCCTTATTTTGGGGCAAAATTGCAGAAATTTTACTTATTTCAGGGTAATAAGTAGGAAATTCCCCTTATTTTGGGGCAAAAAAGACAGAAATTCCCTTTGTTTTGGGGGAAAAAGACAGAAATTCCAATTATTTAGATGCAAAAAGGCAGAAATTCCCCTTATTTGGAGCAAAAATTCAGAAATTTCACTTTTTTATGGCAAAAAGGTATACATTCCTTTTATTTTCAGGCAAAAAGTCAGAAATTCCCCATATTTTGGAGTAAAATTGCAGAAATTCCCCTAATTTTGGGGCAAAAGGCAGAAATTCCCTATATTTTGGGGCAAAAATCAGAAATTCCCCTTATTTTGGGGAAAAATTCCAGAAATTTTCTTTATTTTGGGGCAAAATTGCAGGAAATTACCTTATTTTGAGGCAAAATTGCAGAAATTTCTATTATTTGGGGCAAAATTGCAGAAATTTCACTTATTTTCAGGTAAAAAGGCTGAAATTTCCTTTATTTTGGGGCAAAAAGGAAGAAATTCCCAATATTTTGGGGAAAAATTGCAGAAATTTCCCTTATTTTGGGGCAAAAAGGCACAAATTCCGTATATTTTGTGACAAAAAGGCAGAAATTTCCTTTATTTTGAGGTAATAAGGTTGAAATTCCCCTTATTTTGGGGCAAAAAGGCAGAAATTCCCCTTATTTTAGAATAAAATTTCAGAAATTTCTAATATTTCAGGGCAAAATGGTAGAAATTCCCCTTATTTTGGGGCAAAAAGATGAAATCCCTAATTTTAGGCTAAAATTTAAAAAATTTCACTTATTTCGGGACAAAAAGGCAGAAATTCCACTTAATTTCGGGCAAAAAGTCAGAAATGACTTGTATTTTAGAGCAAAATTGAGGAAATTACCCTAATATTGGTGCAAAAATGAAGAAATTCCCTTTATTTTGGGGCAAAAATCTAGAAATTCCTAATATTTTGGTGCAAAAATCAGAAATTTCCCTTATTTGGATGTAAAATGCTGAAATTCCCCATATTTTGGGGCAAAAGGCAGAAATTTTCCTTATTTTGGGGCA
This sequence comes from Micromys minutus, assembly GCF_963924665.1. Classification (NCBI taxonomy): domain Eukaryota; kingdom Metazoa; phylum Chordata; class Mammalia; order Rodentia; family Muridae; genus Micromys; species Micromys minutus. Next base: position 66,385 of record NW_027667232.1, on the reverse strand, counting down.
AATTTGCAGAAATTTCACTTATTTCAGGGTAATAAGTCAGAAATTTTTCTTATTTTGGGGTAAAAAGACAGAAATTTCTTTTGTTTTGGGGGAAAAAGACAGAAATTCCACTTATTTGGAGGCAAAATGCAAAAGTTCCCCTTATTTTGGAGCAAAAATTTAGAAATTTCCCTTTTTTATGGCAAAAAGTTATGCATTCTTCTTATTTTCGGACATAAAGGCAGAAATTCCCCAAATTTTGGGGCAAAAGGAAGAAATTCCCTTGTTTTGGGGCAAAATTGCAGAAATTTCCCTAATTGTGGGGCAAAAAACAGAAATTCCCCTTATTTTGGGGCAAAATTGCAGAAATTTCCCTTATCATCGTGAAAAATTGCAGAAATTTCCCTTATTTTAGGGCAAAATTGCAGAAATTTCACTAATTGTGGTGCAAAAGGGCAGATATTCTCCTTATTTTGGGGCAAAATTCAGAAATTCCACTTATTTTGGGGCAAAATTCCAGAAATTTCCCTTATTTTGGGGCAAAATTGCAGAAATTTTACTTATTTTGAGGAAAAATTGCAGAAATTTCACTTACTTCAGGGAAAAAAGGCAGAAATTTTCCTTAATTTGGGGCAAAAAGGAAGAAATTCCTAATATGTGTTGCCAAAATTAAAAAATTCCTTTTATTTTGAGGTAAAAAGGCTGAAATTCCCCTTATTTGGTGGCTAAAAGGCAGAAATTTCTTTATATTAGGGCAAAATTGCAGAAATTTACTTATTTTAGGGTAATAATTCAGAAATTTTCCTTATTTTGGGCAAAAAGGGAAGAAATTCCCTTTGTTTTGAAGGAAAAAGACAGAAATTCCACTCATTTAAAGGCAAAAAAGTAGAAATTCCCCTTATTTTAGGGCAAAATTGCAGAAATTTCTCTTATTTGGGGGCAAAAAAACAGAAATTCCCCTTATTTTGGGGTAAAATTCCAGAAATTTCCTTAATTATGTTGAAAAATTTCAGAAATTTCTTTTATTTTAGGGCAAAATTTCAGAAATTTCACTTATTTCAGAGAAAAAAAGCAAAAATTTTTCTTAATTTGGGGAAAAAAGGCAGAAATTCCCATTATTTTGGGGCAAAAAGGCAGAAATTCACCTTATTTTGGGGTAAAATTGCAGAAATTTCACATATTTCAGGGCAAAAAGGCAGAAATTCCCCTTATTTTGAGGTAAAATGTTGAAATTTCCCATATTTATGGCAAAAGGCAGAAATTCCCCTTATTTTGGGGCAGGAAGCCAAAAATTTCCCTTATTTTTGGGCAAAATTGCAAAAATTTCACTTATTTCAGGGAAAAAAGGCAGAAATTTTCCTTATTTTGAGGCAAAAAGGCAGAAATTCTCCATATTTTGGTGCAAAAATCAGAAATTTCCATTAATTTGAGGTAAAATGCTGAAATTCCCCGTATTTTGGGGCAAAAGGCAGAAATTTCCTTTTTTTTGGGTAATATTTGCAGAAATTTCACTTATTTCAGGGAAAAAAGGCAGGAATTTTCATTATTTTGGGGCAAAAAGGCAGAAATTCCTAATATTTTGTGGCAAAAATGTAGAAATTCTTCTTATTTTGAGGTAAAGAGGCTGAAATTCCCTTTATTTGGAAGCAAAAATGCAGAAATTTCACTTATTTTGGGGCAAAATTGCAGAAATTTCATTGATTTCAGGGTAATAAGTCAGAAATTCTTCTTATTTTGGGGCAAAAAAGACAGAAATTCCCTTAGTTTTTGGGGAAAAAGACAGAAATTCCACTTATTTAGAGGCAAAAATGCAGAAATTTTCCTTATTTTGGAGCAAAAATGAAGAAATTTCCCTTTTATATACAAAAAGGTATGCATTCTCCTTATTTTCGGGCAAAAAGGCAGAAATTCCCCGTATTTCTGAGCAAAATTGCAGAAATTCCCCTAATTGTGGGGCAAAAATGCAGAAAATCCCTATATGTTTGGGCAAAAAGACAGAAATTCTCCTTATTTTCGGGCAAAACTCAGAAATTCCACTTATTTTGGAGCAAAATTGCAGAAATATCTCTTATTTCAGGGAAAAAAGGCAGAAATTTTCCTTATATTGGGGCAAAAAGTCAGAAATTCTTAATATTTTGTGGCAAAAATGTAGAACTTCTTATTATTTTGAGGTAAAAAGGCTGAAATTCCCCTTATTTGGAAGCAAAAATGCAGAAATTTCACTTATTTTGGGGCAAAATTGCAGAAATTTCACTTATTTCAGGGTAATAAGTCAGAAATTCCCTTTATTTTGGGGCAAAAAAGACAGAAATTCCCTTTGTTTTGGGGGAAAAAGACAGAAATTCCATTTATTTAGAGGCAAAAATGCAGAAATTCCCCTTATTATGAGGTAAAATCTGAAATTCCCATTATTTGTGGGGAAAAAGGCAGAAATTTCCCTAATTTTGGGGCAAAATTGCAGAAATTTTACTTATTTCCGGGTAATAAGTCAGAAATTCCTTTTATTTTTGGGCAAAATTGCAGAAATTTCCCTTATTTGGGGGCAAAAAAACAGAAATTCTTTTTATTTTCGGGCAATATTCCAGAAATTTCTTTTATTATGGGGAAAAATTGCAGAAATTTTCTTTATTTTAGGGCAAATTTGCAGAATTTTCACTTATTTCAGAAAAAAAAGGCAAATTTTTTTCTTATTTTGGGGCAAAAAGGCAGAAATTCCCATTATTTTGTGGCAAAAAGGCAGAAATTCACCTTATTTTGGGCTAAAACTGCAGAAATTTCACATATTTCAGGGCAAAAAGGCAGAAATTTCCCTTAATTTGGGGCAAAAATGAAGAAATTTCCATTTTTTATGTCAAAAAGGTCTGCATTCCCTTTATTTTCGGAAAAAAAGGCAGAAATTCCCCGTATTTTGGAGCAAAATTGCAGAAATTCCCCTAATTGTGGGGCAAAAAGGCAGAAATTCTCCTTATTTTTGGGTAAAACTCAGAAATTCCACTTATTTTGGCGCAAAATTGCAGAAATTTCCCTTATTTTGGGGCAAAATTGCAGAATTTTCACTTATTTCACGGAAAAAACGGCAGAAATTTTCCTTATTTTGGGGCAAAAAAAACAGAAATTCCCTTTGTTTTGGGGGAAAAAGACAGAAATTCCACTTACTTAGAGTCAAAAAGGAAAAAGTTCCCTTTATTTTGGAGCAAAAATGAAGAAATTTCCCTTTTTTATGGCAAAAAGCTATTCATTCTTCTTATTTTTGGACAAAAACGCAGAAATTTTCCATATGTTGGGGCAAAAGGAAGAAATTCCCCATATTTTGGGGCAAAATTGCAGAAATTTCCCTAATTGTGGGGCAAAAAACAGAAATTCCCCTTATTTTGAAGCAAAATTGCAAAAATTTCCCTTATTATAAGGAAAAATTGCAGAAATTTCCCTTATTTTAGGGCAAAATTGCAGAAATTTCACTAATTGTGGGGCAAAAAGGCAGAAATTCTCCATATTTTGGGGCAAAACTCAGAAATTCCACTTATTTTGGGGCAAAATCCAGAAATTTTTCTTATTTTTAGGCAAAATTGCAGAAATTTTGCTTATTTTGGGGCAAAATTGCAGAAATTTCACTTATTTCAGGGAAAAAAGGCAGAAATTTTGCTTATATTGGGGCAAAAGGCAGAAATTCCTAATAGTTTGTGCCAAAATTTAGAAATTCCCCTTATTTTGAGGTAAATAGGCTGAAATTCCCATTATTTGTGGGAAAAAAGGCAGAAATTTCCCTTATATTGGGGCAAAATTGCAGAAATTTCACTTATTTCAGGGGAATAAGTAAGAAATTTTCCTTATTTTGGGGCAAAAATGACAGAAATTTTTTTTTGGGTAAAAAAGACAGAAATTCCACTTATTTAGAGGCAAAAAAGCAGAAATTCCCCTTATTTTAGGGCAAAATTGCAGTAATTTCCCTTATTTGGGGGCAAAAAAACAGAAATTCTTCTTATTTTTGGGCAAAATTCCAGAAATTTCTTTTATTATGGGGAAAAATTGCAGAAATTTTCTTTATTTTAGGGCAAATTTGCAGAATTTTCACTTATTTCAGAGAAAAAAGGCAAAAATTTTTCTTATTTTGGGGCAAAAAGGCAGAAATTACCATTATTTTGTGGCAAAAAGGCAGAAATTCACCTTATTTTGGGCTAAAACTGCAGAAATTTCACATATTTCAGGGCAAAAAGGCAGAAATTTCCTTTAATTTGAGGCAAAAATGAAGAAATTTCCATTTTTTATGTCAAAAAAATATGCATTCCCTTTATTTTCGGAAAAAAAGGCAGAAATTCCCCGTATTTTGGAGCAAAATTGCAGAAATTCCCATAATTGTGGGGCAAAAAGGCAGAAATTCTCCTTATTTTTGGGTAAAACTCAGAAATTCCACTTATTTTGGGGCAAAATTGCAAAAACTTCCCTTATTTTGGGGCAAAATTGCAGAAATTTCACTTATTTCACGGAAAAAACGGCAGAAATTTTCCTTATTTTGGGGCAAAAAAGACAGAAATTCCCTTTGTTTTGGGGGGAAAAGACAGAAATTCCACTTATTTAGAGTCAAAAAAACAAAAGTTCCCCTTATTTTGGAGCAAAAATTAGGAAATTTCCCTTTTTTATGGCAAAAAGGTATGCATTCTTCTGATTTTTAGACAAAAACGCAGAAATTTTCCATATTTTGGGGCAAATGGCAGAAATTCCTCATATTTTGGGGCAAAAATTGCAGAAATTTCCCAAATTGTGGGGCAAAAAACAGAAATTCCCCTTATTTTTAAGCAAAATTGCAGAAATATCCCTTATTATTAGGAAAAATTGCAGAAATTTCCCTTCTTTTAGAGCAAAATTCTAGAAATTTCACTAATTGTGGGGCAAAAAGGCAGAAATTCTCCATATTTTGGGGCAAAACTCAGAAATTCCACTTATTTTGGGGCAAAATTCCAGAAATTTTTCTTATTTTGGGGCAAAATTGCAGAAATTTTGCTTATTTTGGGGCAAAATTGCAGAAATTTCACTTATTTCAGGGAAAAAAGGCAGAAATTTTGCTTATATTGGGGCAAAATGAAGAAATTCCTAATAGTTTGTGCCAAAATTCAGAAATTCCCCTTATTTTGAGGTAAAAAGGCTGAAATTCCCCTTATTTGTGGGAAAAAAGGCAGAAATTTCCCTTATATTGGTGCAAAATTGCAGAAATTTCACTTATTTCAGGGTAATAAGTAAGAAATTTTCCTTATTTTGGGGCAAAAATGACAGAAATTTTTTTTGGGAAAAAAAGACAGAAATTCCACTTATTTAGAGGCAAAAAAGCAGAAATTCCCCTTATTTTAGGGCAAAATTGCAGAAATTTCCCTTATTTGGGGGCAAAAAAACAGAAATTCTTCTTATTTTCGGGCAAAATTCCAGAAATTTCTTTTATTATGGGGAAAAATTGCAGAAATTTTCTTTATTTTAGGGCAAATTTGCAGAATTTTCACTTATTTCAGAAAAAAAGGCAAAATTTTTTCTTATTTTGGGGCAAAAAGGCAGAAATTCCCATTATTTTGTGGCAAAAAGGAAGAAATTCACCTTATTTTGGGCTAAAACTGCAGAAATTTCACATATTTCAGGGCAAAAAGGCAGAAATTTCCCTTAATTTGGGGCAAAAATGAAGAAATTTCCATTTTTTATGTCAAAAAGGTATGCATTCCCTTTATTTTCGGGAAAAAAGGCAGAAATTCCCCGTATTTTGGAGCAAAATTGCAGAAATTCCCCTAATTGTGGGGCAAAAAGGCAGAAATTCTCCTTATTTTTGGGTAAAACTCAGAAATTCCACTTATTTTGGCGCAAAATTGCAGAAATTTCTCTTATTTTGGGGCAAAATTGCAGAATTTTCACTTATTTCACGGAAAAAACGGCATAAATTTTCCTTATTTTGGGGCAAAAAAGACAGAATTTCCCTTTGTTTTGGGGGAAAAAGACAGAAATTCCACTTATTTAGAGTCAAAAAGGCAAAAGTTCCCCTTATTTTGGAGCAAAAATGAAGAAATTTCCCTTTTTTATGGCAAAAAGGTATGCATTCTTCTGATTTTTGGACAAAAACGCAGAAATTTTCAATATTTTGGGGCAAAAGGCAGAAATTTCCCATATTTTGGGGCAAAAATTGCAGAAATTTCCCAAATTGTGGGGCAAAAAACAGAAATTCCCCTTATTTTGAAGCAAAATTGCAGAAATTTCCTTTATTATAAGGAAAAATTGCAGAAATTTCCCTTCTTTTAGGGCAAAATTGCAGAAATTTCACTAATTGTGGGGCAAAAAGGCAGAGATTCTTCATATTTTGGGGCAAAACTCAGAAATTCCACTTATTTTGGGGCAAAATTCCAGAAATTTTTCATATTTTGCGGCAAAATTGCAGAAATTTTGCTTATTTTGGGGCAAAATTGCAGAAATTTCACTTATTTCAGGGAAAAAAGACAGAAATTTTGCTTATATTGGGGCAAAAGGCAGAAATTCCTAATAGTTTGTGCCAAAATTCAGAAATTCCCCTTATTTTGAGGTAAAAAGGCTGAAATTCCCCTTATTTGTGGGCAAAAAGGCAGAAATTTCCCTTATATTGGGGCAATATTGCAGAAATTTCACTTATTTCAGGGTAATAAGTAAGAAATTTTCCTTATTTTGGGGCAAAAATGACAGAAATTTTTTTTTTGGGAAAAAAAGACAGAAATTCCACTTATTTAGAGGCAAAAAAGCAGAAATTCCCCTTATTTTAGGGCAAAATTGCAGAAATTTCTTTTATTTGGGGGCAAAAAAAAAGAAATTCCCCTTATTTTGGGGCAAAATTCCTGAAATTTCATTTATTATGGGGAAAAATTTCAGAAATTACTTTTATTTTAGGGCAAAATTGCAGAAATTTCACTTATTTCAGAGAAGAAAAGCAAAAATTTTTCTTATTTTGGGGCAGAAAGTCAGAAATTCCCATTATTTTGGGGCAAAAAGTCAGAAATTCACCTTATTTTGGGCTAAAATTGCAGAAATTTCACATATTTCAGGGCAAAAAGGCAGAAATTTCCCTTAATTTGTGGCAAAAATGAAGAAATTTCCCTTTTTTTTATGCAAAAAGGTATGCATTGCCCTTATTTTCGTGCAAAAAGGCAGAAATTCCCCGTATTTTGGAGCAAAATTGCAGAAATTCCCCAAATTGTGGGGCAAAAAGGCAGAAATTCTCCTTATTTTGGGGCAAAATTGCAGAAATTTCATGTATTTCAAGGAAAAAAGGCAGAAATGTTCCTTATTTTGGTTCAAAAAGGCAGAAATTCTCCATATTTTGGTGCAAAAATCAGAAATTTCCCTTATTTTGAGGTAAAATGCTGAAATTCCCTTTATTTTTAGGAAAAAGGCAGGAATTTCCCTATTTTTGGGGCAAATTTGCAGAAATTTCACTTATTTCAGGGTAATAAGTCAGAAATTTTCCTTATTTTGGGGCAAAAATGACAGAAATTCCCTTGGTTTTGGGAGAAAAAGACAGAAATTCCACTTATTTAGAGGCAAAAAAGCAGAAATTCCCCTTATTTTAGGGCAAAATTGCAGAAATTTCCCTTATATAAGGGCAAAAAAACAGAAATTCCCCTTATTTTGGGGCAAAATTCCAGTAATTTCTTTTATTATGGGGAAAAATTGCAGAAATTTCTTTTATTTTTGCAAAATTGCAGAAATTTCACTTATTTCAGAGAAAAAAAGCAAAAATTTTTCTTATTTTGGGGCAAAAAGGCAGAAATTCCCATTATTTTGGGGCAAAAAGGCAGAAATTCACTTATTTTGGGCTAAAATTGCAGAAATTTCACATATTTCAGGGCAAAAAGGCAGAAATTTTCCTTAATTTGGGGCAAAAATGAAGAAATTTCTTTTTTTTATGCAAAAAGGTATGCATTGCCCTTATTTACGGGCAAAAAGGCAGAAATTCCCCGTATTTTGGAGCAAAATTGCAGAAATTTTCCAAATTGTGGTGCAAAAAGGCAGAAATTCTCTTTATTTTGGGGCAAAACTCAGAAATTCCACTTATTTTGGGGCAAAATTGCAGAAATTTCACTTATTTCAGGGAAAAAACCAGAAATTTTTCTTTATTTTGGGGCAAAAAGGCAGAAATTCCTAATATTTTGTGCCAAAATTCAGAAATTCCCCTTATTTTGAGGTAAAAAGGCTGAAATTCCCCTTATTAGGGGGCAAAAAGGCAGAAATTTTCCTTATATTGGGGCAAAATTGCAGAAATTTCACTTATTTCAGGGTAATAAGTCAGAAATTCTCCTTATTTTGGGGCAAAAATGGGAGAAATTCCCTTTGTTTTGGGGGAAAAAGACAGAAATTCCACTTATTTAGAGGCAATAAAGCAGAAATTCCCCTTATTTTAGGGCAAAATTGCAGAAATTTCCCTTATTTGGGGAAAAAAAAAACACAAATTCCCCTTATTTTGGGGCAAAATTCCAGAAATTTCCCTTATTATGGGGAAAAATTGCAGAAATTTCCTTTATTTTAGGGCAAATTTGCAGAATTTTCACTTATTTCAGAGAAAAAAGGCAAAAATTTTTCTTATTTTGGGGCAAAAAGGCAGAAATTCCCATTATTTTGGGGCAAAAAGGCAGAAATTCACCTTATTTTGGGCTAAAACTGCAGAAATTTCACATATTTCACGGCAAAAAGGCAGAAATTTCCCTTAATTTGGGGCAAAAATGAAGAAATTTCCATTTTATATGGCAAAAAGGTATGCATTCCCTTTATTTTCGGGAAAAAAGGGAGAAATTCCCCGTATTTTGGAGCAAAATTGCAGAAATTCCCCTAATTGTGGGGCAAAAAGGCAGAAATTCTCCTTATTTTGGGGCAAAACTCAGAAATTCCACTTATTTTGGGGCAAAATTGCAGAAATATCCCCTATTTTGGGGCAAAATTGCAGAAATTTCACTTATTTTTGGGCAAAATTGCTAAAATTTCACTTATTTCAGGGAAAAAAGGCAGAAATTTTCCTTATTTTGGGGCAAAAAGGCAGAAATTCTCCATATTTTGGTGCAAAAATCAGAAATTTCACTTATTTTGAGGTAATATGCTGAAATTCCCCTTATTTTGGGGCAAAAGGCAGAAATTTCCCTTTTTTGGGGCATATTTGCAGAAATTTCACTTATTTCAGGGAAAAAAGGCAGGAATTTTCCTTATTTTGGGGCAAAAAGGCAGAAATTCCTAATATTTTGTGGCAAAAATGCAGAAATTCCTAATATTTTGTTGCAAAAATGCAGAAATTTCCCTTATTTTGAGGTAAAAAGGCTGAAATTCCCCTTATTTGGGGGCAAAAAGGCAGAAATTTTTCTTATTTAGGGGCAAATTTTCAGAAATTTCACTTATTTCAGGGTTATAAGTCAGAAATTTTTCTTATTTTGGGGCAAAAAAAGACAGAAATTCCCTTTGTTTTGGGGGAAAAAGACAGAAATTCCACTTATTTAGAGGCAAAAAGGCAAAAGTTCCCTTTATTTTAGAGCAAAAATGAAGAAATTTCCCTTTTTTATGACAAAAAGGTATGCATTCTTCTTATTTTCAGACAAAAAGGCAGAAATTCCCCATATTTTGGGGCAAAAATCAGAAATTCCCCTTATTTTGAGGCAAAATTGCAGAAATTTCCTTTATTTTGGGGAAAAATTGCAGAAATTTCTCTTATTTTAGGGCAAAATTGCAGAAATTTCACTAATTGTGGTGCAAAAAGGCAGAAATTCTCTGTATTTTGGGGCAAAACTCAGAAATTCCACTTATTTTGAGGCAAAATTGCAGAAATTTCACTTATTTCAGGTAAAAAAGCAGAAATTTTTCTTTATTTTGGGGAAAAAAGGCAGAAATTCCTAATATTTTGTGCCAAAATTCAGAAATTCCCCTTATTTTGAGGTAAAAAGGCTGAAATTCCCCTTATTAGGGGGCAAAAAGGCAGAAATTTCCTTTAATTTGGGGCAAAATTTAAGAAATTTCCATTTTTTATGTCAAAAAGTTATGCATTCCCTTTATTCTCGGGAAAAAAGGCAGAAATTCCCCGTATTTTGGAGCAAAATTGCAGAAATTCCCCTAATTGTAGGGCAAAAAGGCAGAAATTCTCCTTATTTTGGGGCAAAACTCAGAAATTCCACTTATTTTGGGGCAAAATTGCAGAAATTTCCCTTATTTTGGGGCAGAATTGCAGAAATTTCACTTATTTAAGAGAAAAAAACGGCAGAAATTTTCCTTATTTTGGGGCAAAAAAGACAGAAATTCCCTTTGTTTTGGGGGAAAAAGACAGAAATTCCACTTATTTAGAGTCAAAAAGGCAAAAGTTCCCCTTATTTTGGAGCAAAAATGAAGAAATTTCCCTTTTTTATGGCAAAAAGGTATGCATTCTTCTTATTTTTGGACAAAAACGCAGAAATTTTCCATATTTTGGGGCAAAAGGCAGAAATTCCCCATATTTTGGGGCAAAATTGCAGAAATTTCCCTAATTGTGGGGCAAAAAACAGAAATTTCCCCTTATTTTGAAGCAAAATTGCAGAAATTTCCCTTATTATAAGGAAAAATTGCAGAAATTTCCCTTATTTTAGGGCAAAATTGCAGAAATTTCACTAATTGTGGGGCAAAAAGGCAGAAATTCTTCATATTTTGGGGCAAAACTCAGAAATTCCACTTATTTTGGGGCAAAATTCCTGAAATTTTTCTTATTTTGGGGCAAAATTGCAGAAATTTTGCTTATTTTGGGGCAAAATTGCAGAAATTTCACTTATTTCAGGAAAAAAAGACAGAAATTTTGCTTATATTGGGGCAAAAGGCAGAAATTCCTAATAGTTTGTGCCAAAATTCAGAAATTCCCCTTATTTTGAGGTAAAAAGGCTGAAATTCCCCTTATTTGTGGGCAAAAAAGCAGAAATTTCCCTTATATTGGGGCAATATTGCAGAAATTTCACTTATTTCAGGGTAATAAGTAAGAAATTTTCCTTATTTTGGGGCAAAAATGACAGAAAATGTTTTTTTTTTTGGGAAAAAAAGACAGAAATTCCACTTATTTAGAGGCAAAAAAGCAGAAATTCCCCTTATTTTGGGGCAAAATTCCTGAAATTTCATTTATTATGGGGAAAAATTTCAGAAATTACTTTTATTTTAGGGCAAAATTGCAGAAATTTCACTTATTTCAGAGAAGAAAAGCAAAAATTTTTCTTATTTTGGGGCAGAAAGGCAGAAATTCCCATTATTTTGGGGCAAAAAGGCAGAAATTCACCTTATTTTGGGCTAAAATTGCAGAAATTTCACATATTTCAGGGCAAAAAGGCAGAAATTTCCCTTAATTTGTGGCAAAAATGAAGAAATTTCCCTTTTTTTTATGCAAAAAGGTATGCATTGCCTTTATTTTCGGGCAAAAAGGCAGAAATTCCCCGTATTTTGGAGCAAAATTGCAGAAATTCCCCAAATTGTGGGGCAAAAAGGCAGAAATTCTCCTTATTTTGGGGCAAAATTGCAGAAATTTCATGTATTTCAGGGAAAAAAGGCAGAAATGTTCCTTATTTTGGTTTAAAAAGGCAGAAATTCTCCATATTTTGGTGCAAAAATCAAAAATTTCCCTTATTTTGAGGTAAAATGCTGAAATATCCTTTATTTTTAGGAAAAAGGCAGGAATTTCCCTATTTTTGGGGCAAATTTGCAGAAATTTCACTTATTTCAGGGTAATAAGTCAGAAATTTTCCTTATTTTGGGGCAATAATGACAGAAATTTCCTTGGTTTTGGGAGAAAAAGACAGAAATTCCACTTATTTAGAGGCAAAAAAGCAGAAATTCCCCTTATTTTAGGGCAAAATTGAAGAAATTTCCCTTATATAAGGGCAAAAAAACAGAAATTCCCCTTATTTTGGGGCAAAATTCCAGTAATTTCTTTTATTATGGGGAAAAATTGCAGAAATTTCTTTTATTTTTGCAAAATTGCAGAAATTTCACTTATTGCAGAGAAAAAAAGCAAAAATTTTTCTTATTTTGGGGCAAAAAGGCAGAAATTCCCATTATTTTGGGGCAAAAAGGCAGAAATTCACTTATTTTGGGCTAAAATTGCAGAAATTTCACATATTTCAGGGCAAAAAGGCAGAAATTTCCCTTAATTTGGGGCAAAAATGAAGAAATTTCTTTTTTTATGCAAAAAGGTATGCATTGCCCTTATTTACGGGCAAAAAGGCAGAAATTCCCCGTATTTTGGAGCAAAATTGCAGAAATTTTACAAATTGTGGTGCAAAAAGGCAGAAATTCTCTTTATTTTGGGGCAAAACTCAGAAATTCCACTTATTTTGGGGCAAAATTGCAGAAATTTCACTTATTTCAGGGAAAAAAGCAGAAATTTTTCTTTATTTTGGGGCAAAAAGGCAGAAATTCCTAATATTTTGTGCCAAAATTCAGAAATTCCCCTTATTTTGAGGTAAAAAGGCTGAAATTCCCCTTATTAGGGGGCAAAAAGGCAGAAATTTTCCTTATATTGGGGCAAAATTGCAGAAATTTCACTTATTTCAGGGTAATAAGTCAGAAATTTTCCTTATTTTGGGGCAAAAATGGGAGAAATTCCCTTTGTTTTGGGGGAAAAAGACAGAAATTCCACTTATTTAGAGGCAATAAAGCAGAAATTCCCCTTATTTTAGGGCAAAATTGCAGAAATTTCCCTTATTTGGGGGCAAAAAACCAGAAATTCCCCTTATTTTGGGGCAAAATTCCAGAAATTTCCCTTATTATGGGGAAAAATTGCAGAAATTTCCTTTATTTTAGGGCAAATTTGCAGAATTTTTACTTATTTCAGAGAAAAAAGGCAAAAATTTTTCTTATTTTGGGGCAAAAAGGCAGAAATTCCCATTATTTTGGGGCAAAAAGGCAGAAATTCACCTTATTTTGGGCTAAAACTGCAGAAATTTCACATATTTCATGGCAAAAAGGCAGAAATTTCCCTTAATTTGGGGCAAAAATGAAGAAATTTCCATTTTTTATGGCAAAAAGGTATGCATTCCCTTTATTTTCGGGAAAAAAGGGAGAAATTCCCCGTATTTTGGAGCAAAATTGCAGAAATTCCCCTAATTGTGGGGCAAAAAGGCAGAAATTCTCCTTATTTTGGGGCAAAACTCAGAAATTCCACTTATTTTGGGGCAAAATTGCAGAAATTTCCCTTATTTTGGGGCAAAATTGCAGAAATTTCACTTATTTTTGGGCAAAATTGCAAAAATTTCACTTATTTCAGGGAAAAAAGGCAGAAATTTTCCTTATTTTGGGGCAAAAAGGCAGAAATTCTCCATATTTTGGTGCAAAAATCAGAAATTTCCCTTATTTTGAGGTATTATGCTGAAATTCCCCTTATTTTGGGGCAAAAGGCAGAAATTTCCCTTTTTTGGGGCATATTTGCAGAAATTTCACTTATTTCAGGGAAAAAAGGCAGGAATTTTCCTTATTTTGGGGCAAAAAGGCAGAAATTCCTAATATTTTGTGGCAGAAATGCAGAAATTCCTAATATTTTGTTGCAAAAATGCAGAAATTTCCCTTATTTTGAGGTAAAAAGGCTGAAATTCCCCTTATTTGGGGGCAAAAAGGCAGAAATTTTTCTTATTTAGGGGCAAATTTTCAGAAATTTCACTTATTTCAGGGTTATAAGTCAGAAATTTTTCTTATTTTGGGGCAAAAAAAGACAGAAATTCCCTTTGTTTTGGGGGAAAAAGACAGAAATTCCACTTATTTAGAGGCAAAAAGGCAAAAGTTCCCTTTATTTTAGAGCAAAAATGAAATTTCCCTTTTTTATGGCAAAAAGGTATGCATTCTTCTTATTTTCAGACAAAAAGGCAGAAATTCCCCATATTTTGGGGCAAAAATCAGAAATTCCCCTTATTTTGAGGCAAAATTGCAGAAATTTCCCTTATTTTGGGGCAAAATTGCAGAAATTTCACTTATTTCATGGAAAAAACGGCAGAAATTTTCCTTATTTTGGGGCAAAAAATACAGAAATTCCCTTTGTTTTGGGGGAAAAAGACAGAAATTCCACTTACTTAGAGTCAAAAAGGAAAAAGTTCCCCTTATTTTGGAGCAAAAATGAAGAAATTTCCCTTTTTTATGGCAAAAAGCTATGCATTCTTCTTATTTTTGGACAAAAACGCAGAAATTTTCCATATGTTGGGGCAAAAGGAAGAAATTCCCCATATTTTGGGGCAAAATTGCAGAAATTTCCCTAATTGTGGGGCAAAAAACAGAAATTCCCCTTATTTTGAAGCAAAATTGCAAAAATTTCCCTTATTATAAGGAAAAATTGCAGAAATTTCCCTTATTTTAGGGCAAAATTGCAGAAATTTCACTAATTGTGGGGCAAAAAGGCAGAAATTCTCCATATTTTGGGGCAAAACTCAGAAATTCCACTTATTTTGGGGCAAAATCCAGAAATTTTTCTTATTTTGAGGCAAAATTGCAGAAATTTTGCTTATTTTGGGGCAAAATTGCAGAAATTTCACTTATTTCAGGGAAAAAAGGCAGAAATTTTGCTTATATTGGGGCAAAAGGCAGAAATTCCTAATAGTTTGTGCCAAAATTCAGAAATTCCCCTTATTTTGAGGTAAAAAGGCTGAAATTCCCCTTATTTGTGGGAAAAAAGGCAGAAATTTCCCTTATATTGGGGCAAAATTGCAGAAATTTCACTTATTTCATGGTAATAAGTAAGAAATTTTCTTTATTTTGGGGCAAAAATGACAAATTTTTTTTTGGGAAAAAAAGACAGAAATTCCACTTATTTAGAGGCAAAAAAGCAGAAATTCCCCTTATTTTAGGGCAAAATTGCAGAAATTTCCCTTATTTGGGGGCAAAAAAACTGAAATTCTTCTTATTTTCGGGCAAAATTCCAGAAATTTCTTTTATTATGGGGAAAAATTGCAGAAATTTTCATTATTTTAGGGCAAATTTGCAGAATTTTCACTTATTTCAGAGAAAAAAGGCAAAAATTTTTCTTATTTTGTGGCAAAAATGCAGAAATTCACCTTATTTTGGGCTAAAACTGCAGAAATTTCACATATTTCAAGGCAAAAAGGCAGAAATTTCCCTTAATTTGGGGCAAAAATGAAGAAATTTCCATTTTTTATGTCAAAAAGGTATGCATTCCCTTTATTTTCGGGAAAAAAAGGCAGAAATTCCTCGTATTTTGGAGCAAAATTGCAGAAATTCCCCTAATTGTGGGGCAAAAAGGCAGAAATTCTCCTTATTTTTGGGTAAAACTCAGAAATTCCACTTATTTTGGGGCAAAATTGCAGAAATTTCCCTTATTTTGGGGCAAAATTGCAGAAATTTCACTTATTTCACGGAAAAAACGGCAGAAATTTTCCTTATTTTGGGGCAAAAAAGACAGAAATTCCCTTTGTTTTGGGGGAAAAAGACAGAAATTCCACTTACTTAGAGTCAAAAAGGAAAAAGTTCCCCTTATTTTGGAGCAAAAATGAAGAAATTTCCCTTTTTTATGGCAAAAAGCTATGCATTCTTCTTATTTTTGGACAAAAACGCAGAAATTTTCCATATGTTGGGGCAAAAGGAAGAAATTCCCCATATTTTGGGGCAAAATTGCAGAAATTTCCCTAATTGTGGGGCAAAAAACAGAAATTCCCCTTATTTTGAAGCAAAATTGCAAAAATTTTCCTTATTATAAGGAAAAATTGCAGAAATTTCCCTTATTTTAGGGCAAAATTGCAGAAATTTCACTAATTGTGGGGCAAAAAGGCAGAAATTCTCCATATTTTGGGGCAAAACTCAGAAATTCCACTTATTTTGGGGCAAAATCCAGAAATTTTTCTTATTTTGAGGCAAAATTGCAGAAATTTTGCTTATTTTGGGGCAAAATTGCAGAAATTTCACTTATTTCAGGGAAAAAAGGCAGAAATTTTGCTTATATTGGGGCAAAAGGCAGAAATTCCTAATAGTTTGGCCAAAATTCAGAAATTCCCCTTATTTTGAGGTAAAAAGGCTGAAATTCCCCTTATTTGTGGGAAAAAAGGCAGAAATTTCCCTTATATTGGGGCAAAATTGCAGAAATTTCACTTATTTCAGGGTAATAAGTAAGAAATTTTCCTTATTTTGGGGCAAAAATGACAGAAATTTTTTTTGGGAAAAAAAGACAGAAATTCCACTTATTTAGAGGCAAAAAAGCAGAAATTCCCCTTATTTTAGGGCAAAATTGCAGAAATTTCCCTTATTTGGGGGCAAAAAAACAGAAATTCTTCTTATTTTCGGGCAAAATTCCAGAAATTTCTTTTATTATGGGGAAAAATTGCAGAAATTTTCTTTATTTTAGGGCAAATTTGCAGAATTTTCACTTATTTCAGAAAAAAAAAGGCAAAATTTTTTCTTATTTTGGGGCAAAAAGGCAGAAATTCCCATTATTTTGTGGCAAAAAGGGAGAAATTCACCTTATTTTTGGCTAAAACTGCAGAAATTTCACATATTTCAGGGCAAAAAGGCAGAAATTTCCCTTAATTTGGGGCAAAAATGAAGAAATTTCCATTTTTTATGTCAAAAAGGTATGCATTCCCTTTATTTTCGGAAAAAAAGGCAGAAATTCCCCGTATTTTGGAGCAAAATTGCAGAAATTCCCCTAATTGTGGGGCAAAAAGGCAGAAATTCTCTTATTTTTGGGTAAAACTCAGAAATTCCACTTATTTTGGCGCAAAATTGCAGAAATTTCCCTTATTTTGGGGCAAAATTGCAGAAATTTCACTTATTTCACGGAAAAAACGGCAGAAATTTTCCTTATTTTGGGGCAAAAAATACAGAAATTCCCTTTGTTTTGGGGGAAAAAGACAGAAATTCCACTTACTTAGAGTCAAAAAGGAAAAAGTTCCCCTTATTTTGGAGCAAAAATGAAGAAATTTCCCTTTTTTATGGCAAAAAGCTATGCATTCTTCTTATTTTTGGACAAAAACGCAGAAATTTTCCATATGTTGGGGCAAAAGGAAGAAATTCCCCATATTTTGGGGCAAAATTGCAGAAATTTCCCTAATTGTGGGGCAAAAAACAGAAATTCCCCTTATTTTGAAGCAAAATTGCAAAAATTTCCCTTATTATAAGGAAAAATTGCAGAAATTTCCCTTATTTTAGGGCAAAATTGCAGAAATTTCACTAATTGTGGGGCAAAAAGGCAGAAATTCTCCATATTCTGGGGCAAAACTCAGAAATTCCACTTATTTTGGGGCAAAATCCAGAAATTTTTCTTATTTTTAGGCAAAATTGCAGAAATTTTGCTTATTTTGGGGCAAAATTGCAGAAATTTCACTTATTTCAGGGAAAAAAGGCAGAAATTTTGCTTATATTGGGGCAAAAGGCAGAAATTCCTAATAGTTTGTGCCAAAATTTAGAAATTCCCCTTATTTTGAGGTAAATAGGCTGAAATTCCCATTATTTGTGGGAAAAAAGGCAGAAATTTCCCTTATATTGGGGCAAAATTGCAGAAATTTCACTTATTACAGGGGAATAAGTAAGAAATTTTCCTTATTTTGGGGCAAAAATGACAGAAATTTTTTTTTGGGTAAAAAAGACAGAAATTCCACTTATTTAGAGGCAAAAAAGCAGAAATTCCCCTTATTTTAGGGCAAAATTGCAGTAATTTCCCTTATTTGGGGGCAAAAAAACAGAAATTCTTCTTATTTTTGGGCAAAATTCCAGAAATTTCTTTTATTATGGGGAAAAATTGCAGAAATTTTCTTTATTTTAGGGCAAATTTGCAGAATTGTCACTTATTTCAGAGAAAAAAGGCAAAAATTTTTCTTATTTTGGGGCAAAAAGGCAGAAATTACCATTATTTTGTGGCAAAAAGGCAGAAATTCACCTTATTTTGGGCTAAAACTGCAGAAATTTCACATATTTCAGGGCAAAAAGGCAGAAATTTCCCTTAATTTGGGGCAAAAATGAAGAAATTTCCATTTTTTATGTCAAAAAGGTATGCATTCCCTTTATTTGAGGAAAAAAAGGCAGAAATTCCCCGTATTTTGGAGCAAAATTGCAGAAATTCCCCTAATTGTGGGGCAAAAAGGCAGAAATTCTCCTTATTTTTGGGTAAAACTCAGAAATTCCACTTATTTTGGGGCAAAATTGCAAAAACTTCCCTTATTTTGGGGCAAAATTGCAGAAATTTCACTTATTTCACGGAAAAAACGGCAGAAATTTTCCTTATTTTGGGGCAAAAAAGACAGAAATTCCCTTTGTTTTAGGGGGAAAAGACAGAAATTCCACTTATTTAGAGTCAAAAAAACAAAAGTTCCCCTTATTTTGGAGCAAAAATTAGGAAATTTCCCTTTTTTATGGCAAAAAGGTATGCATTCTTCTGATTTTTAGACAAAAACGCAGAAATTTTCCATATTTTGGGGCAAATGGCAGAAATTCCTCATATTTTGGGGCAAAAATTGCAGAAATTTCCCAAATTGTGGGGCAAAAAACAGAAATTCCCCTTATTTTTAAGCAAAATTGCAGAAATATCCCTTATTATTAGGAAAAATTGCAGAAATTTCCCTTCTTTTAGGGCAAAATTGCAGAAATTTCACTAATTGTGGGGCAAAAAGGCAGAAATTCTCCATATTTTGGGGCAAAACTCAGAAATTCCACTTATTTTGGGGCAAAATTCCAGAAATTTTTCTTATTTTGGGGCAAAATTGCAGAAATTTTGCTTATTTTGGGGCAAAATTGCAGAAATTTCACTTATTTCAGGGAAAAAAGGCAGAAATTTTGCTTATATTGGGGCAAAATGAAGAAATTCCTAATAGTTTGTGCCAAAATTCAGAAATTCCCCTTATTTTGAGGTAAAAAGGCTGAAATTCCCCTTATTTGTGGGAAAAAAGGCAGAAATTTCCCTTATATTGGGGCAAAATTGCAGAAATTTCACTTATTTCAGGGTAATAAGTAAGAAATTTTCCTTATTTTGGGGCAAAAATGACAGAAATTTTTTTTGGGAAAAAAAGACAGAAATTCCACTTATTTAGAGGCAAAAAAGCAGAAATTCCCCTTATTTTAGGGCAAAATTGCAGAAATTTCCCTTATTTGGGGGCAAAAAAACAGAAATTCTTCTTATTTTCGGGCAAAATTCCAGAAATTTCTTTTATTATGGGGAAAAATTGCAGAAATTTTCTTTATTTTAGGGCAAATTTGCAGAATTTTCACTTATTTCAGAAAAAAAAGGCAAAATTTTTTCTTATTTTGGGGCAAAAAGGCAGAAATTCCCATTATTTTGTGGCAAAAAGGCAGAAATTCACCTTATTTTGGGCTAAAACTGCAGAAATTTCACATATTTCAGGGCAAAAAGGCAGAAATTTCCCTTAATTTGGGGCAAAATTGAAGAAATTTCTTTTTTTTATGCAAAAAGGTATGCATTGCCCTTATTTACGGGCAAAAAGGCAGAAATTCCCCGTATTTTGGAGCAAAATTGCAGAAATTTTCCAAATTGTGGTGCAAAAAGGCAGAAATTCTCTTTATTTTGGGGCAAAACTCAGAAATTCCACTTATTTTGGGGCAAAATTGCAGAAATTTCACTTATTTCAGGGAAAAAACCAGAAATTTTTCTTTATTTTGGGGCAAAAAGGCAGAAATTCCTAATATTTTGTGCCAAAATTCAGAAATTCCCCTTATTTTGAGGTAAAAAGGCTGAAATTCCCCTTATTAGGGGGCAAAAAGGCAGAAATTTTCCTTATATTGGGGCAAAATTGCAGAAATTTCACTTATTTCAGGGTAATAAGTCAGAAATTTTCCTTATTTTGGGGCAAAAATGGGAGAAATTCCCTTTGTTTTGGGGGAAAAAGACAGAAATTCCACTTATTTAGAGGCAATAAAGCAGAAATTCCCCTTATTTTAGGGCAAAATTGCAGAAATTTCCCTTATTTGGGGAAAAAAAAACAGAAATTCCCCTTATTTTGGGGCAAAATTCCAGAAATTTCCCTTATTATGGGGAAAAATTGCAGAAATTTCCTTTATTTTAGGGCAAATTTGCAGAATTTTTACTTATTTCAGAGAAAAAAGGCAAAAATTTTTCTTATTTTGGGGCAAAAAGGCAGAAATTCCCATTATTTTGGGGCAAAAAGGCAGAAATTCCTAATATTTTGTGGCAAAAATGCAGAAATTCCTAATATTTTGTTGCAAAAATGCAGAAATTTCCCTTATTTTGAGGTAAAAAGGCTGAAATTCCCCTTATTTGGGGGCAAAAAGGCAGAAATTTTTCTTATTTAGGGGCAAATTTTCAGAAATTTCACTTATTTCAGGGTTATAAGTCAGAAATTTTTCTTATTTTGGGGCAAAAAAAGACAGAAATTCCCTTTGTTTTGGGGGAAAAAGACAGAAATTCCACTTATTTAGAGGCAAAAAGGCAAAAGTTCCCTTTATTTTAGAGCAAAAATGAAGAAATTTCCCTTTTTTATGGCAAAAAGGTATGCATTCTTCTTATTTTCAGACAAAAAAACAGAAATTCCCCATATTTTGGGGCAAAAATCATAAATTCCCCTTATTATGGGGAAAAATTGCAGAAATTTCTCTTATTTTAGGGCAAAATTGCTGAAATTTCACTAATTGTGGTGCAAAAAGGCAGAAATTCTCTGTATTTTGGGGCAAAACTCAGAAATTCCACTTATTTTGAGGAAAAATTGCAGAAATTTCACTTATTTCAGGGAAAAAAGCAGAAATTTTTCTTTATTTTGGGGAAAAAAGGCAGAAATTCCTAATATTTTGTGCCAAAATTCAGAAATTCCCCTTATTTTGAGGTAAAAAGGCTGAAATTCCCCTTATTAGGGGGCAAAAAGGCAGAAATTTCCTTTAATTTGGGGCAAAAATTAAGAAATTTCCATTTTTTATGTCAAAAAGGTATGCATTCCCTTTATTCTCGGGAAAAAAGGCAGAAATTCCCCGTATTTTGGAGCAAAATTGCAGAAATTCCCCTAATTGTAGGGCAAAAAGGCAGAAATTCTCCTTATTTTGGGGCAAAACTCAGAAATTCCACTTATTTTGGGGCAAAATTGCAGAAATTTCCCTTATTTTGGGGCAGAATTGCAGAAATTTCACTTATTTAAGAGAAAAAACGGCAGAAATTTTCCTTATTTTGGGGCAAAAAAGACAGAAATTCCCTTTGTTTTGGGGGAAAAAGACAGAAATTCCACTTATTTAGAGTCAAAAAGGCAAAAGTTCCCCTTATTTTGGAGCAAAAATGAAGAAATTTCCCTTTTTTATGGCAAAAAGGTATGCATTCTTCTTATTTTTGGACAAAAACGCAGAAATTTTCCATATTTTGGGGCAAAAGGCAGAAATTCCCCATATTTTGGGGCAAAATTGCAGAAATTTCCCTAATTGTGGGGCAAAAAACAGAAATTTCCCCTTATTTTGAAGCAAAATTGCAGAAATTTCCCTTATTATAAGGAAAAATTGCAGAAATTTCCCTTATTTTAGGGCAAAATTGCAGAAATTTCACTAATTGTGGGGCAAAAAGGCAGAAATTCTTCATATTTTGGGGCAAAACTCAGAAATTCCACTTATTTTGGGGCAAAATTCCTGAAATTTTTCTTATTTTGGGGCAAAATTGCAGAAATTTTGCTTATTTTGGGGCAAAATTGCAGAAATTTCACTTATTTCAGGGAAAAAAGACAGAAATTTTGCTTATATTGGGGCAAAAGGCAGAAATTCCTAATAGTTTGTGCCAAAATTCAGAAATTCCCCTTATTTTGAGGTAAAAAGGCTGAAATTCCCCTTATTTGTGGGCAAAAAAGCAGAAATTTCCCTTATATTGGGGCAATATTGCAGAAATTTCACTTATTTCAGGGTAATAAGTCAGAAATTTTCCTTATTTTGGGGCAAAAATGGGAGAAATTCTCTTTGTTTTGGGGGAAAAAGACAGAAATTCCACTTATTTAGAGGCAATAAAGCAGAAATTCCCCTTATTTTAGGGCAAAATTGCAGAAATTTCCCTTATTTGGGGGCAAAAAACCAGAAATTCCCCTTATTTTGGGGCAAAATTCCAGAAATTTCCCTTATTATGGGGAAAAATTGCAGAAATTTCCTTTATTTTAGGGCAAATTTGCAGAATTTTTACTTATTTCAGAGAAAAAAGGCAAAAATTTTTCTTATTTTGGGGCAAAAAGGCAGAAATTCCCATTATTTTGGGGCAAAAAGGCAGAAATTCACCTTATTTTGGGCTAAAACTGCAGAAATTTCACATATTTCATGGCAAAAAGGCAGAAATTTCCCTTAATTTAGGGCAAAAATGAAGAAATTTCCATTTTTTATGTCAAAAAGGTATGCATTCCCTTTATTTTCGGGAAAAAAGGGAGAAATTCCCCGTATTTTGGAGCAAAATTGCAGAAATTCCCCTAATTGTGGGGCAAAAAGGCAGAAATTCTCCTTATTTTGGGGCAAAACTCAGAAATTCCACTTATTTTGGGGCAAAATTGCAGAAATTTCCCTTATTTTGGGGCAAAATTGCAGAAATTTCACTTATTTTTGGGCAAAATTGCAAAAATTTCACTTATTTCAGGGAAAAAAGGCAGAAATTTTCCTTATTTTGGGGCAAAAAGGCAGAAATTCTCCATATTTTGGTGCAAAAATCAGAAATTTCCCTTATTTTGAGGTATTATGCTGAAATTCCCCTTATTTTGGGGCAAAAGGCAGAAATTTCCCTTTTTTGGGGCATATTTGCAGAAATTTCACTTATTTCAGGGAAAAAAGGCAGGAATTTTCCTTATTTTGGGGCAAAAAGGCAGAAATTCCTAATATTTTGTGGCAGAAATGCAGAAATTCCTAATATTTTGTTGCAAAAATGCAGAAATTTCCCTTATTTTGAGGTAAAAAGGCTGAAATTCCCCTTATTTGGGGGCAAAAAGGCAGAAATTTTTCTTATTTAGGGGCAAATTTTCAGAAATTTCACTTATTTCAGGGTTATAAGTCAGAAATTTTTCTTATTTTGGGGCAAAAAAAGACAGAAATTCCCTTTGTTTTGGGGGAAAAAGACAGAAATTCCACTTATTTAGAGGCAAAAAGGCAAAAGTTCCCTTTATTTTAGAGCAAAAATGAAATTTCCCTTTTTTATGGCAAAAAGGTATGCATTCTTCTTATTTTCAGACAAAAAGGCAGAAATTCCCCATATTTTGGGGCAAAAATCAGAAATTCCCCTTATTTTGAGGCAAAATTGCAGAAATTTCCCTTATTTTGGGGCAAAATTGCAGAAATTTCACTTATTTCATGGAAAAAACGGCAGAAATTTTCCTTATTTTGGGGCAAAAAATACAGAAATTCCCTTTGTTTTGGGGGAAAAAGACAGAAATTCCACTTACTTAGAGTCAAAAAGGAAAAAGTTCCCCTTATTTTGGAGCAAAAATGAAGAAATTTCCCTTTTTTATGGCAAAAAGCTATGCATTCTTCTTATTTTTGGACAAAAACGCAGAAATTTTCCATATGTTGGGGCAAAAGGAAGAAATTCCCCATATTTTGGGGCAAAATTGCAGAAATTTCCCTAATTGTGGGGCAAAGAACAGAAATTCCCCTTATTTTGAAGCAAAATTGCAAAAATTTTCCTTATTATAAGGAAAAATTGCAGAAATTTCCCTTATTTTAGGGCAAAATTGCAGAAATTTCACTAATTGTGGGGCAAAAAGGCAGAAATTCTCCATATTTTGTGGCAAAACTCAGAAATTCCACTTATTTTGGGGCAAAATCCAGAAATTTTTCTTATTTTGAGGCAAAATTGCAGAAATTTTGCTTATTTTGGGGCAAAATTGCAGAAATTTCACTTATTTCAGGGAAAAAAGGCAGAAATTTTGCTTATATTGGGGCAAAAGGCAGAAATTCCTAATAGTTTGTGCCAAAATTCAGAAATTCCCCTTATTTTGAGGTAAAAAGGCTGAAATTCCCCTTATTTGTGGGAAAAAAGGCAGAAATTTCCCTTATATTGGGGCAAAATTGCAGAAATTTCACTTATTTCAGGGTAATAAGTAAGAAATTTTCCTTATTTTGGGGCAAAAATGACAGAAATTTTTTTTGGGAAAAAAAGACAGAAATTCCACTTATTTAGAGGCAAAAAAGCAGAAATTCCCCTTATTTTAGGGCAAAATTGCAGAAATTTCCCTTATTTGGGGGCAAAAAAACAGAAATTCTTCTTATTTTCGGGCAAAATTCCAGAAATTTCTTTTATTATGGGGAAAAATTGCAGAAATTTTCTTTATTTTAGGGCAAATTTGCAGAATTTTCACTTATTTCAGAGAAAAAAGGCAAAAATTTTTCTTATTTTGGGGCAAAAAGGCAGAAATTACCATTATTTTGTGGCAAAAAGGCAGAAATTCACCTTATTTTGGGCTAAAACTGCAGAAATTTCACATATTTCAGGGCAAAAAGGCAGAAATTTCCCTTAATTTGGGGCAAAAATGAAGAAATTTCCATTTTTTATGTCAAAAAGGTATGCATTCCCTTTATTTGAGGAAAAAAAGGCAGATATTCCCCGTATTTTGGAGCAAAATTGCAGAAATTCCCCTAATTGTGGGGCAAAAAGGCAGAAATTCTCCTTATTTTTGGGTAAAACTCAGAAATTCCACTTATTTTGGGGCAAAATTGCAAAAACTTCCCTTATTTTGGGGCAAAATTGCAGAAATTTCACTTATTTCACGGAAAAAACGGCAGAAATTTTCCTTATTTTGGGGCAAAAAAGACAGAAATTCCCTTTGTTTTAGGGGGAAAAGACAGAAATTCCACTTATTTAGAGTCAAAAAAACAAAAGTTCCCCTTATTTTGGAGCAAAAATTAGGAAATTTCCCTTTTTTATGGCAAAAAGTTATGCATTCTTCTGATTTTTAGACAAAAACGCAGAAATTTTCCATATTTTGGGGCAAATGGCAGAAATTCCTCATATTTTGGGGCAAAAATTGCAGAAATTTCCCAAATTGTGGGGCAAAAAACAGAAATTCCCCTTATTTTTAAGCAAAATTGCAGAAATATCCCTTATTATTAGGAAAAATTGCAGAAATTTCCCTTCTTTTAGGGCAAAATTGCAGAAATTTCACTAATTGTGGGGCAAAAAGGCAGAAATTCTCCATATTTTGGGGCAAAACTCAGAAATTCCACTTATTTTGGGGCAAAATTCCAGAAATTTTTCTTATTTTGGGGCAAAATTGCAGAAATTTTGCTTATTTTGGGGCAAAATTGCAGAAATTTCACTTATTTCAGGGAAAAAAGGCAGAAATTTTGCTTATATTGGGGCAAAATGAAGAAATTCCTAATAGTTTGTGCCAAAATTCAGAAATTCCCCTTATTTTGAGGTAAAAAGGCTGAAATTCCCCTTATTTGTGGGAAAAAAGGCAGAAATTTCCCTTATATTGGTGCAAAATTGCAGAAATTTCACTTATTTCAGGGTAATAAGTAAGAAATTTTCCTTATTTTGGGGCAAAAATGACAGAAATTTTTTTTTGGGAAAAAAAGACAGAAATTCCACTTATTTAGAGGCAAAAAAGCAGAAATTCCCCTTATTTTAGGGCAAAATTGCAGAAATTTCCCTTATTTGGGGGCAAAAAAACAGAAATTCTTCTTATTTTCGGGCAAAATTCCAGAAATTTCTTTTATTATGGGGAAAAATTGCAGAAATTTTCTTTATTTTAGGGCAAATTTGCAGAATTTTCACTTATTTCAGAAAAAAAAGGCAAAATTTTTTCTTATTTTGGGGCAAAAAGGCAGAAATTCCCATTATTTTGTGGCAAAAAGGCAGAAATTCACCTTATTTTGGGCTAAAACTGCAGAAATTTCACATATTTCAGGGCAAAAAGGCAGAAATTTCCCTTAATTTGGGGCAAAAATGAAGAAATTTCCATTTTTTATGTCAAAAAGGTATGCATTCCCTTTATTTTCGGAAAAAAAGGCAGAAATTCCCCGTATTTTGGAGCAAAATTGCAGAAATTCCCCTAATTGTGGGGCAAAAAGGCAGAAATTCTCCTTATTTTTGGGTAAAACTCAGAAATTCCACTTATTTTGGCGCAAAATTGCAGAAATTTCCCTTATTTTGGGGCAAAATTGCAGAAATTTCACTTATTTCATGGAAAAAACGGCAGAAATTTTCCTTATTTTGGGGCAAAAAAGACAGAAACTCTCTTTGTTTTGGGGGAAAAAGACAGAAATTCCACTTATTTAGAGTCAAAAAGGCAAAAGTTCCCCTTATTTTGGAGCAAAAATGAAGAAATTTCCCTTTTTTATGGCAAAAAGGTATGCATTCTTCTGATTTTTGGACAAAAACGCAGAAATTTTCAATATTTTGGGGCAAAAGGCAGAAATTTCCCATATTTTGGGGCAAAAATTGCAGAAATTTCCCAAATTGTGGGGCAAAAAACAGAAATTCCCCTTATTTTGAAGCAAAATTGCAGAAATTTCCCTTATTATAAGGAAAAATTGCAGAAATTTCCCTTCTTTTAGGGCAAAATTGCAGAAATTTCACTAATTGTGGGGCAAAAAGGCAGAAATTCTCCATATTTTGGGGCAAAACTCAGAAATTCCACTTATTTTGGGGCAAAATTCCAGAAATTTTTCTTATTTTGGGGCAAAATTGCAGAAATTTTGCTTATTTTGGGGCAAAATTGCAGAAATTTCACTTATTTCAGGGAAAAAAGGCAGAAATTTTGCTTATATTGGGGCAAAATGAAGAAATTCCTAATAGTTTGTGCCAAAATTCAGAAATTCCCCTTATTTTGAGGTAAAAAGGCTGAAATTCCCCTTATTTGTGGGAAAAAAGGCAGAAATTTCCCTTATATTGGGGCAAAATTGCAGAAATTTCACTTATTTCAGGGTAATAAGTAAGAAATTTTCCTTATTTTGGGGCAAAAATGACAGAAATTTTTTTTGGGAAAAAAAGACAGAAATTCCACTTATTTAGAGGCAAAAAAGCAGAAATTCCCCTTATTTTAGGGCAAAATTGCAGAAATTTCCCTTATTTGGGGGCAAAAAAACAGAAATTCTTCTTATTTTCGGGCAAAATTCCAGAAATTTCTTTTATTATGGGGAAAAATTGCAGAAATTTTCTTTATTTTAGGGCAAATTTGCAGAATTTTCACTTATTTCAGAAAAAAAAGGCAAAATTTTTTCTTATTTTGGGGAAAAAGGCAGAAATTCCCATTATTTTGTGGCAAAAAGGCAGAAATTCACCTTATTTTGGGCTAAAACTGCAGAAATTTCACATATTTCAGGGCAAAAAGGCAGAAATTTCCCTTAATTTGGGGCAAAAATGAAGAAATTTCCATTTTTTATGTCAAAAAGGTATGCATTCCCTTTATTTTCGGAAAAAAAGGCAGAAATTCCCCGTATTTTGGAGCAAAATTGCAGAAATTCCCCTAATTGTGGGGCAAAAAGGCAGAAATTCTCCTTATTTTTGGGTAAAACTCAGAAATTCCACTTATTTTGGCGCAAAATTGCAGAAATTTCCCTTATTTTGGGGCAAAATTGCAGAAATTTCACTTATTTCATGGAAAAAACGGCAGAAATTTTCCTTATTTTGGGGCAAAAAAGACAGAAACTCTCTTTGTTTTGGGGGAAAAAGACAGAAATTCCACTTATTTAGAGTCAAAAACGCAAAAGTTCCCCTTATTTTGGAGCAAAAATTAGGAAATTTCCCTTTTTTATGGCAAAAAGGTATGCATTCTTCTGATTTTTGGACAAAAACGCAGAAATTTTCCATATTTTGGGGCAAAAGGCAGAAATTTCCCATATTTTGGGGCAAAAATTGCAGAAATTTCCCAAATTGTGGGGCAAAAAACAGAAATTCCCCTTATTTTGAAGCAAAATTGCAGAAATTTCCCTTATTATAAGGAAAAATTGCAGAAATTTCCCTTCTTTTAGGGCAAAATTGCAGAAATTTCACTAATTGTGGGGCAAAAAGGCAGAAATTCTTCATATTTTGGGGCAAAACTCAGAAATTCCACTTATTTTGGGGCAAAATTCCAGAAATTTTTCTTATTTTACGGCAAAATTGCAGAAATTTTGCTTATTTTGGGGCAAAATTGCAGAAATTTCACTTATTTCAGGGAAAAAAGACAGAAATTTTGCTTATATTGGGGCAAAAGGCAGAAATTCCTAATAGTTTGTGCCAAAATTCAGAAATTCCCCTTATTTTGAGGTAAAAAGGCTGAAATTCCCCTTATTTGTGGGCAAAAAGGCAGAAATTTCCCTTATATTGGGGCAATATTGCAGAAATTTCACTTATTTCAGGGTAATAAGTAAGAAATTTTCCTTATTTTGGGGCAAAAATGACAGAAATTTTTTTTTTGGGAAAAAAAGACAGAAATTCCACTTATTTAGAGGCAAAAAAGCAGAAATTCCCCTTATTTTAGGGCAAAATTGCAGAAATTTCTTTTATTTGGGGGCAAAAAAAAAAGAAATTGCCCTTATTTTGGGGCAAAATTCCTGAAATTTCATTTATTATGGGGAGAAATTTCAGAAATTACTTTTATTTTAGGGCAAAATTGCAGAAATTTCACTTATTTCAGAGAAGAAAAGCAAAAATTTTTCTTATTTTGGGGCAGAAAGTCAGAAATTCCCATTATTTTGGGGCAAAAAGTCAGAAATTCACCTTATTTTGGGCTAAAATTGCAGAAATTTCACATATTTCAGGGCAAAAAGGCAGAAATTTCCCTTAATTTGTGGCAAAAATGAAGAAATTTCCCTTTTTTTTATGCAAAAAGGTATGCATTGCCCTTATTTTCGGGCAAAAAGGCAGAAATTCCCCGTATTTTGGAGCAAAATTGCAGAAATTCCCCAAATTGTGGGGCGAAAAGGCAGAAATTCTCCTTATTTTGGGGCAAAATTGCAGAAATTTCATGTATTTCAGGGAAAAAAGGCCGAAATGTTCCTTATTTTGGTTCAAAAAGGCAGAAATTCTCCATATTTTGGTGCAAAAATCAGAAATTTCCCTTATTTTGAGGTAAAATGCTGAAATTCCCTTAATTTTTAGGAAAAAGGCAGGAATTTCCCTATTTTTGGGGCAAATTTGCAGAAATTTCACTTATTTCAGGGTAATAAGTCAGAAATTTTCCTTATTTTGGGGCAAAAATGACAGAAATTCCCTTGGTTTTGGGAGAAAAAGACAGAAATTCCACTTATTTAGAGGCAAAAAAGCAGAAATTCCCCTTATTTTAGGGCAAAATTGCAGAAATTTCCCTTATATAAGGGCAAAAAAACAGAAATTCCCCTTAATTTCTGGCAAAATTCCAGTAATTTCTTTTATTATGGGGAAAAATTGCAGAAATTTCTTTTATTTTTGCAAAATTGCAGATTTCACTTATTTCAGAGAAAAAAAGCAAAAATTTTTCTTATTTTGGGGCAAAAAGGCAGAAATTCCCATTATTTTGGGGCAAAAAGGCAGAAATTCACTTATTTTGGGCTAAAATTGCAGAAATTTCACATATTTTAGGGCAAAAAGGCAGAAATTTCCCTTAATTTGGGGCAAAAATGAAGAAATTTCTTTTTTTTATGCAAAAAGGTATGTATTGCCCTTATTTACGGGCAAAAAGGCAGAAATTCCCCGTATTTTGGAGCAAAATTGCAGAAATTTTCCAAATTGTGGTGCAAAAAGGCAGAAATTCTCTTTATTTTGGGGCAAAACTCAGAAATTCCACTTATTTTGGGGCAAAATTGCAGAAATTTCACTTATTTCAGGGAAAAAACCAGAAATTTTTCTTTATTTTGGGGCAAAAAGGCAGAAATTCCTAATATTTTGTGCCAAAATTCAGAAATTCCCCTTATTTTGAGGTAAAAAGGCTGAAATTCCCCTTATTAGGGGGCAAAAAGGCAGAAATTTTCCTTATATTGGGGCAAAATTGCAGAAATTTCACTTATTTCAGGGTAATAAGTCAGAAATTTTCCTTATTTTGGGGCAAAAATGGGAGAAATTCCCTTTGTTTTGGGGGAAAAAGACAGAAATTCCACTTATTTAGAGGCAATAAAGCAGAAATTCCCCTTATTTTAGGGCAAAATTGCAGAAATTTCCCTTATTTGGGGAAAAAAAAACAGAAATTCCCCTTATTTTGGGGCAAAATTCCAGAAATTTCCCTTATTATGGGGAAAAATTGCAGAAATTTCCTTTATTTTAGGGCAAATTTGCAGAATTTTTACTTATTTCAGAGAAAAAAGGCAAAAATTTTTCTTATTTTGGGGCAAAAAGGCAGAAATTCCCATTATTTTGGGGCAAAAAGGCAGAAATTCCTAATATTTTGTGGCAAAAATGCAGAAATTCCTAATATTTTGTTGCAAAAATGCAGAAATTTCCCTTATTTTGAGGTAAAAAGGCTGAAATTCCCCTTATTTGGGGGCAAAAAGGCAGAAATTTTTCTTATTTAGGGGCAAATTTTCAGAAATTTCACTTATTTCAGGGTTATAAGTCAGAAATTTTTCTTATTTTGGGGCAAAAAAAGACAGAAATTCCCTTTGTTTTGGGGGAAAAAGACAGAAATTCCACTTATTTAGAGGCAAAAAGGCAAAAGTTCCCTTTATTTTAGAGCAAAAATGAAGAAATTTCCCTTTTTTATGGCAAAAAGGTATGCATTCTTCTTATTTTCAGACAAAAAAACAGAAATTCCCCATATTTTGGGGCAAAAATCATAAATTCCCCTTATTATGGGGAAAAATTGCAGAAATTTCTCTTATTTTAGGGCAAAATTGCTGAAATTTCACTAATTGTGGTGCAAAAAGGCAGAAATTCTCTGTATTTTGGGGCAAAACTCAGAAATTCCACTTATTTTGTGGAAAAATTGCAGAAATTTCACTTATTTCAGGGAAAAAAGCAGAAATTTTTCTTTATTTTGGGGAAAAAAGGCAGAAATTCCTAATATTTTGTGCCAAAATTCAGAAATTCCCCTTATTTTGAGGTAAAAAGGCTGAAATTCCCCTTATTAGGGGGCAAAAAGGCAGAAATTTCCTTTAATTTGGGGCAAAAATTAAGAAATTTCCATTTTTTATGTCAAAAAGGTATGCATTCCCTTTATTCTCGGGAAAAAAGGCAGAAATTCCCCGTATTTTGGAGCAAAATTGCAGAAATTCCCCTAATTGTAGGGCAAAAAGGCAGAAATTCTCCTTATTTTGGGGCAAAACTCAGAAATTCCACTTATTTTGGGGCAAAATTGCAGAAATTTCCCTTATTTTGGGGCAGAATTGCAGAAATTTCACTTATTTAAGAGAAAAAACGGCAGAAATTTTCCTTATTTTGGGGCAAAAAAGACAGAAATTCCCTTTGTTTTGGGGGAAAAAGACAGAAATTCCACTTATTTAGAGTCAAAAAGGCAAAAGTTCCCCTTATTTTGGAGCAAAAATGAAGAAATTTCCCTTTTTTATGGCAAAAAGGTATGCATTCTTCTTATTTTTGGACAAAAACGCAGAAATTTTCCATATTTTGGGGCAAAAGGCAGAAATTTCCCATATTTTGGGGCAAAATTGCAGAAATTTCCCTAATTGTGGGGCAAAAAACAGAAATTTCCCCTTATTTTGAAGCAAAATTGCAGAAATTTCCCTTATTATAAGGAAAAATTGCAGAAATTTCCCTTATTTTAGGGCAAAATTGCAGAAATTTCACTAATTGTGGGGCAAAAAGGCAGAAATTCTTCATATTTTGGGGCAAAACTCAGAAATTCCACTTATTTTGGGGCAAAATTCCTGAAATTTTTCTTATTTTGGGGCAAAATTGCAGAAATTTTGCTTATTTTGGGGCAAAATTGCAGAAATTTCACTTATTTCAGGGAAAAAAGACAGAAATTTTGCTTATATTGGGGCAAAAGGCAGAAATTCCTAATAGTTTGTGCCAAAATTCAGAAATTCCCCTTATTTTGAGGTAAAAAGGCTGAAATTCCCCTTATTTGTGGGCAAAAAAGCAGAAATTTCCCTTATATTGGGGCAATATTGCAGAAATTTCACTTATTTCAGGGTAATAAGTAAGAAATTTTCCTTATTTTGGGGCAAAAATGACAGAAAATGTTTTTTTTTTTGGGAAAAAAAGACAGAAATTCCACTTATTTAGAGGCAAAAAAGCAGAAATTCCCCTTATTTTGGGGCAAAATTCCTGAAATTTCATTTATTATGGGGAAAAATTTCAGAAATTACTTTTATTTTAGGGCAAAATTGCAGAAATTTCACTTATTTCAGAGAAGAAAAGCAAAAATTTTTCTTATTTTGGGGCAGAAAGGCAGAAATTCCCATTATTTTGGGGCAAAAAGGCAGAAATTCACCTTATTTTGGGCTAAAATTGCAGAAATTTCACATATTTCAGGGCAAAAAGGCAGAAATTTCCCTTAATTTGTGGCAAAAATGAAGAAATTTCCCTTTTTTTTTATGCAAAAAGGTATGCATTGCCCTTATTTTCGGGCAAAAAGGCAGAAATTCCCCGTATTTTGGAGCAAAATTGCAGAAATTCCCCAAATTGTGGGGCGAAAAGGCAGAAATTCTCCTTATTTTGGGGCAAAATTGCAGAAATTTCATGTATTTCAGGGAAAAAAGGCCGAAATGTTCCTTATTTTGGTTCAAAAAGGCAGAAATTCTCCATATTTTGGTGCAAAAATCAGAAATTTCCCTTATTTTGAGGTAAAATGCTGAAATTCCCTTTATTTTTAGGAAAAAGGCAGGAATTTCCCTATTTTTGGGGCAAATTTGCAGAAATTTCACTTATTTCAGGGTAATAAGTCAGAAATTTTCCTTATTTTGGGGCAATAATGACAGAAATTCCCTTGGTTTTGGGAGAAAAAGACAGAAATTCCACTTATTTAGAGGCAAAAAAGCAGAAATTCCCCTTATTTTAGGGCAAAATTGAAGAAATTTCCCTTATATAAGGGCAAAAAAACAGAAATTTCCCTTATTTTGGGGCAAAATTCCAGTAATTTCTTTTATTATGGGGAAAAATTGCAGAAATTTCTTTTATTTTTGCAAAATTGCAGAAATTTCACTTATTTCAGAGAAAAAAAGCAAAAATTTTTCTTATTTTGGGGCAAAAAGGCAGAAATTCCCATTAATTTGGGGCAAAAAGGCAGAAATTCACTTATTTTGGGCTAAAATTGCAGAAATTTCACATATTTCAGGGCAAAAAGGCAGAAATTTCCCTTAATTTGTGGCAAAAATGAAGAAATTTCCATTTTTTATGTCAAAAAGGTATGCATTCCCTTTATTTTCGGAAAAAAAGGCAGAAATTCCCCGTATTTTGGAGCAAAATTGCAGAAATTCCCCTAATTGTGGGGCAAAAAGGCAGAAATTCTCTTATTTTTGGGTAAAACTCAGAAATTCCACTTATTTTGGCGCAAAATTGCAGAAATTTCCCTTATTTTGGGGCAAAATTGCAGAAATTTCACTTATTTCACGGAAAAAACGGCAGAAATTTTCCTTATTTTGGGGCAAAAAATACAGAAATTCCCTTTGTTTTGGGGGAAAAAGACAGAAATTCCACTTACTTAGAGTCAAAAAGGAAAAAGTTCCCCTTATTTTGGAGCAAAAATGAAGAAATTTCCCTTTTTTATGGCAAAAAGCTATGCATTCTTCTTATTTTTGGACAAAAACGCAGAAATTTTCCATATGTTGGGGCAAAAGGAAGAAATTCCCCATATTTTGGGGCAAAATTGCAGAAATTTCCCTAATTGTGGGGCAAAAAACAGAAATTCCCCTTCTTTTGAAGCAAAATTGCAAAAATTTCCCTTATTATAAGGAAAAATTGCAGAAATTTCCCTTATTTTAGGGCAAAATTGCAGAAATTTCACTAATTGTGGGGAAAAAGGCAGAAATTCTCCATATTTTGGGGCAAAACTCAGAAATTCCACTTATTTTGGGGCAAAATCCAGAAATTTTTCTTATTTTTAGGCAAAATTGCAGAAATTTTGCTTATTTTGGGGCAAAATTGCAGAAATTTCACTTATTTCAGGGAAAAAAGGCAGAAATTTTGCTTATATTGGGGCAAAAGGCAGAAATTCCTAATAGTTTGTGCCAAAATTTAGAAATTCCCCTTATTTTGAGGTAAATAGGCTGAAATTCCCATTATTTGTGGGAAAAAAGGCAGAAATTTCCCTTATATTGGGGCAAAATTGCAGAAATTTCACTTATTTCAGGGGAATAAGTAAGAAATTTTCCTTATTTTGGGGCAAAAATGACAGAAATTTTTTTTTGGGTAAAAAAGACAGAAATTCCACTTATTTAGAGGCAAAAAAGCAGAAATTCCCCTTATTTTAGGGCAAAATTGCAGTAATTTCCCTTATTTGGGGGCAAAAAAACAGAAATTCTTCTTATTTTTGGGCAAAATTCCAGAAATTTCTTTTATTATGGGGAAAAATTGCAGAAATTTTCTTTATTTTAGGGCAAATTTGCAGAATTTTCACTTATTTCAGAGAAAAAAGGCAAAAATTTTTCTTATTTTGGGGCAAAAAGTCAGAAATTACCATTATTTTGTGGCAAAAAGGCAGAAATTCACCTTATTTTGGGCTAAAACTGCAGAAATTTCACATATTTCAGGGCAAAAAGGCAGAAATTTCCCTTAATTTGCGGCAAAAATAAAGAAATTTCCATTTTTTATGTCAAAAAGGTATGCATTCCCTTTATTTGAGGAAAAAAAGGCAGAAATTCCCCGTATTTTGGAGCAAAATTGCAGAAATTCCCCTAATTGTGGGGCAAAAAGGCAGAAATTCTCCTTATTTTTGGGTAAAACTCAGAAATTCCACTTATTTTGGGGCAAAATTGCAAAAACTTCCCTTATTTTGGGGCAAAATTGCAGAAATTTCACTTATTTCACGGAAAAAACGGCAGAAATTTTCCTTATTTTGGGGCAAAAAAGACAAAAATTCCCTTTGTTTTAGGGGGAAAAGACAGAAATTCCACTTATTTAGAGTCAAAAAAACAAAAGTTCCCCTTATTTTGGAGCAAAAATTAGGAAATTTCCCTTTTTTATGGCAAAAAGGTATGCATTCTTCTGATTTTTAGACAAAAACGCAGAAATTTTCCATATTTTGGGGCAAATGGCAGAAATTCCTCATATTTTGGGGCAAAAATTGCAGAAATTTCCCAAATTGTGGGGCAAAAAACAGAAATTCCCCTTATTTTTAAGCAAAATTGCAGAAATATCCCTTATTATTAGGAAAAATTGCAGAAATTTCCCTTCTTTTAGGGCAAAATTGCAGAAATTTCACTAATTGTGGGGCAAAAAGGCAGAAATTCTCCATATTTTGGGGCAAAACTCAGAAATTCCACTTATTTTGGGGCAAAATTCCAGAAATTTTTCTTATTTTGGGGCAAAATTGCAGAAATTTTGCTTATTTTGGGGCAAAATTGCAGAAATTTCACTTATTTCAGGGAAAAAAGGCAGAAATTTTGCTTATATTGGGGCAAAATGAAGAAATTCCTAATAGTTTGTGCCAAAATTCAGAAATTCCCCTTATTTTGAGGTAAAAAGGCTGAAATTCCCCTTATTTGTGGGAAAAAAGGCAGAAATTTCCCTTATATTGGGGCAAAATTGCAGAAATTTCACTTATTTCAGGGTAATAAGTAAGAAATTTTCCTTATTTTGGGGCAAAAATGACAGAAATTTTTTTTGGGAAAAAAAGACAGAAATTCCACTTATTTAGAGGCAAAAAAGCAGAAATTCCCCTTATTTTAGGGCAAAATTGCAGAAATTTCCCTTATTTGGGGGCAAAAAAACAGAAATTCTTCTTATTTTCGGGCAAAATTCCAGAAATTTCTTTTATTATGGGGAAAAATTGCAGAAATTTTCTTTATTTTAGGGCAAATTTGCAGAATTTTCACTTATTTCAGAAAAAAAAGGCAAAATTTTTTCTTATTTTGGGGCAAAAAGGCAGAAATTCCCATTATTTTGTGGCAAAAAGGCAGAAATTCACCTTATTTTGGGCTAAAACTGCAGAAATTTCACATATTTCAGGGCAAAAAGGCAGAAATTTCCCTTAATTTGGGGCAAAAATGAAGAAATTTCCATTTTTTATGTCAAAAAGGTATGCATTCCCTTTATTTTCGGAAAAAAAGGCAGAAATTCCCCGTATTTTGGAGCAAAATTGCAGAAATTCCCCTAATTGTGGGGCAAAAAGGCAGAAATTCTCCTTATTTTTGGGTAAAACTCAGAAATTCCACTTATTTTGGCGCAAAATTGCAGAAATTTCCCTTATTTTGGGGCAAAATTGCAGAAATTTCACTTATTTCATGGAAAAAACGGCAGAAATTTTCCTTATTTTGGGGCAAAAAAGACAGAAACTCTCTTTGTTTTGGGGGAAAAAGACAGAAATTCCACTTATTTAGAGTCAAAAAGGCAAAAGTTCCCCTTATTTTGGAGCAAAAATGAAGAAATTTCCCTTTTTTATGGCAAAAAGGTATGCATTCTTCTGATTTTTGGACAAAAACGCAGAAATTTTCAATATTTTGGGGCAAAAGGCAGAAATTTCCCATATTTTGGGGCAAAAATTGCAGAAATTTCCCAAATTGTGGGGCAAAAAACAGAAATTCCCCTTATTTTGAAGCAAAATTGCAGAAATTTCCCTTATTATAAGGAAAAATTGCAGAAATTTCCCTTCTTTTAGGGCAAAATTGCAGA
The DNA here is from genome assembly GCF_963924665.1 of Micromys minutus. NCBI lineage: Eukaryota > Metazoa > Chordata > Mammalia > Rodentia > Muridae > Micromys > Micromys minutus. The sequence goes on along the minus strand of NW_027667232.1, from coordinate 29,853 downwards.
AATTTCACTAATTGTGGGGCAAAAAGGCAGAAATTCTTCATATTTTGGGGCAAAACTCAGAAATTCCACTTATTTTGGGGCAAAATTCCAGAAATTTTTCTTATTTTGTGGCAAAATTGCAGAAATTTTGCTTATTTTGGGGCAAAATTGCAGAAATTTCACTTATTTCAGGGAAAAAAGACAGAAATTTTGCTTATATTGGGGCAAAAGGCAGAAATTCCTAATAGTTTGTGCCAAAATTCAGAAATTCCCCTTATTTTGAGGTAAAAAGGCTGAAATTCCCCTTATTTGTGGGCAAAAAGGCAGAAATTTCCCTTATATTGGGGCAATATTGCAGAAATTTCACTTATTTCAGGGTAATAAGTAAGAAATTTTCCTTATTTTGGGGCAAAAATGACAGAAATTTTTTTTTTGGGAAAAAAAGACAGAAATTCCACTTATTTAGAGGCAAAAAAGCAGAAATTCCCCTTATTTTAGGACAAAATTGCAGAAATTTCTTTTATTTGGGGGCAAAAAAAAAGAAATTCCCCTTATTTTGGGGCAAAATTCCTGAAATTTCATTTATTATGGGGAGAAATTTCAGAAATTACTTTTATTTTAGGGCAAAATTGCAGAAATTTCACTTATTTCAGAGAAGAAAAGCAAAAATTTTTCTTATTTTGGGGCAGAAAGTCAGAAATTCCCATTATTTTGGGGCAAAAAGTCAGAAATTCACCTTATTTTGGGCTAAAATTGCAGAAATTTAACATATTTCAGGGCAAAAAGGCAGAAATTTCCCTTAATTTGTGGCAAAAATGAAGAAATTTCCCTTTTTTTTAATGCAAAAAGGTATGCATTGCCCTTATTTTCGGGCAAAAAGGCAGAAATTCCCCGTATTTTGGAGCAAAATTGCAGAAATTCCCCAAATTGTGGGGCGAAAAGGCAGAAATTCTCCTTATTTTGGGGCAAAATTGCAGAAATTTCATGTATTTCAGGGAAAAAAGGCCGAAATGTTCCTTATTTTGGTTCAAAAAGGCAGAAATTCTCCATATTTTGGTGCAAAAATCAGAAATTTCCCTTATTTTGAGGTAAAATGCTGAAATTCCCTTTATTTTTAGGAAAAAGGCAGGAATTTCCCTATTTTTGGGGCAAATTTGCAGAAATTTCACTTATTTCAGGGTAATAAGTCAGAAATTTTCCTTATTTTGGGGCAAAAATGACAGAAATTCCCTTGGTTTTGGGAGAAAAAGACAGAAATTCCACTTATTTAGAGGCAAAAAAGCAGAAATTCCCCTTATTTTAGGGCAAAATTGCAGAAATTTCCCTTATATAAGGGCAAAAAAACAGAAATTCCCCTTATTTTGGGGCAAAATTCCAGTAATTTCTTTTATTATGGGGAAAAATTGCAGAAATTTCTTTTATTTTTGCAAAATTGCAGATTTCACTTATTTCAGAGAAAAAAAGCAAAAATTTTTCTTATTTTGGGGCAAAAAGGCAGAAATTCCCATTATTTTGGGGCAAAAAGGCAGAAATTCACTTATTTTGGGCTAAAATTGCAGAAATTTCACATATTTTAGGGCAAAAAGGCAGAAATTTCCCTTAATTTGGGGCAAAAATGAAGAAATTTCTTTTTTTTATGCAAAAAGGTATGCATTGCCCTTATTTACGGGCAAAAAGGCAGAAATTCCCCGTATTTTGGAGCAAAATTGCAGAAATTTTCCAAATTGTGGTGCAAAAAGGCAGAAATTCTCTTTATTTTGGGGCAAAACTCAGAAATTCCACTTATTTTGGGGCAAAATTGCAGAAATTTCACTTATTTCAGGGAAAAAACCAGAAATTTTTCTTTATTTTGGGGCAAAAAGGCAGAAATTCCTAATATTTTGTGCCAAAATTCAGAAATTCCCCTTATTTTGAGGTAAAAAGGCTGAAATTCCCCTTATTAGGGGGCAAAAAGGCAGAAATTTTCCTTATATTGGGGCAAAATTGCAGAAATTTCACTTATTTCAGGGTAATAAGTCAGAAATTTTCCTTATTTTGGGGCAAAAATGGGAGAAATTCCCTTTGTTTTGGGGGAAAAAGACAGAAATTCCACTTATTTAGAGGCAATAAAGCAGAAATTCCCCTTATTTTAGGGCAAAATTGCAGAAATTTCCCTTATTTGGGGAAAAAAAAACAGAAATTCCCCTTATTTTGGGGCAAAATTCCAGAAATTTCCCTTATTATGGGGAAAAATTGCAGAAATTTCCTTTATTTTAGGGCAAATTTGCAGAATTTTTACTTATTTCAGAGAAAAAAGGCAAAAATTTTTCTTATTTTGGGGCAAAAAGGCAGAAATTCCCATTATTTTGGGGCAAAAAGGCAGAAATTCCTAATATTTTGTGGCAAAAATGCAGAAATTCCTAATATTTTGTTGCAAAAATGCAGAAATTTCCCTTATTTTGAGGTAAAAAGGCTGAAATTCCCTTTATTTGGGGGCAAAAAGGCAGAAATTTTTCTTATTTAGGGGCAAATTTTCAGAAATTTCACTTATTTCAGGGTTATAAGTCAGAAATTTTTCTTATTTTGGGGCAAAAAAAGACAGAAATTCCCTTTGTTTTGGGGGAAAAAGACAGAAATTCCACTTATTTAGAGGCAAAAAGGCAAAAGTTCCCTTTATTTTAGAGCAAAAATGAAGAAATTTCCCTTTTTTATGGCAAAAAGGTATGCATTCTTCTTATTTTCAGACAAAAAAACAGAAATTCCCCATATTTTGGGGCAAAAATCATAAATTCCCCTTATTATGGGGAAAAATTGCAGAAATTTCTCTTATTTTAGGGCAAAATTGCTGAAATTTCACTAATTGTGGTGCAAAAAGGCAGAAATTCTCTGTATTTTGGGGCAAAACTCAGAAATTCCACTTATTTTGAGGAAAAATTGCAGAAATTTCACTTATTTCAGGGAAAAAAGCAGAAATTTTTCTTTATTTTGGGGAAAAAAGGCAGAAATTCCTAATATTTTGTGCCAAAATTCAGAAATTCCCCTTATTTTGAGGTAAAAAGGCTGAAATTCCCCTTATTAGGGGGCAAAAAGGCAGAAATTTCCTTTAATTTGGGCAAAAATTAAGAAATTTCCATTTTTTATGTCAAAAAGGTATGCATTCCCTTTATTCTCGGGAAAAAAGGCAGAAATTCCCCGTATTTTGGAGCAAAATTGCAGAAATTCCCCTAATTGTAGGGCAAAAAGGCAGAAATTCTCCTTATTTTGGGGCAAAACTCAGAAATTCCACTTATTTTGGGGCAAAATTGCAGAAATTTCCCTTATTTTGGGGCAGAATTGCAGAAATTTCACTTATTTAAGAGAAAAAACGGCAGAAATTTTCCTTATTTTGGGGCAAAAAAGACAGAAATTCCCTTTGTTTTGGGGGAAAAAGACAGAAATTCCACTTATTTAGAGTCAAAAAGGCAAAAGTTCCCCTTATTTTGGAGCAAAAATGAAGAAATTTCCCTTTTTTATGGCAAAAAGGTATGCATTCTTCTTATTTTTGGACAAAAACGCAGAAATTTTCCATATTTTGGGGCAAAAGGCAGAAATTCCCCATATTTTGGGGCAAAATTGCAGAAATTTCCCTAATTGTGGGGCAAAAAACAGAAATTTCCCCTTATTTTGAAGCAAAATTGCAGAAATTTCCCTTATTATAAGGAAAAATTGCAGAAATTTCCCTTATTTTAGGGCAAAATTGCAGAAATTTCACTAATTGTGGGGCAAAAAGGCAGAAATTCTTCATATTTTGGGGCAAAACTCAGAAATTCCACTTATTTTGGGGCAAAATTCCTGAAATTTTTCTTATTTTGGGGCAAAATTGCAGAAATTTTGCTTATTTTGGGGCAAAATTGCAGAAATTTCACTTATTTCAGGGAAAAAAGACAGAAATTTTGCTTATATTGGGGCAAAAGGCAGAAATTCCTAATAGTTTGTGCCAAAATTCAGAAATTCCCCTTATTTTGAGGTAAAAAGGCTGAAATTCCCCTTATTTGTGGGCAAAAAAGCAGAAATTTCCCTTATATTGGGGCAATATTGCAGAAATTTCACTTATTTCAGGGTAATAAGTAAGAAATTTTCCTTATTTTGGGGCAAAAATGACAGAAAATGTTTTTTTTTTGGGAAAAAAAGACAGAAATTCCACTTATTTAGAGGCAAAAAAGCAGAAATTCCCCTTATTTTGGGGCAAAATTCCTGAAATTTCATTTATTATGGGGAAAAATTTCAGAAATTACTTTTATTTTAGGGCAAAATTGCAGAAATTTCACTTATTTCAGAGAAGAAAAGCAAAAATTTTTCTTATTTTGGGGCAGAAAGGCAGAAATTCCCATTATTTTGGGGCAAAAAGGCAGAAATTCACCTTATTTTGGGCTAAAATTGCAGAAATTTCACATATTTCAGGGCAAAAAGGCAGAAATTTCCCTTAATTTGTGGCAAAAATGAAGAAATTTCCCTTTTTTTTAATGCAAAAAGGTATGCATTGCCCTTATTTTCGGGCAAAAAGGCAGAAATTCCCCGTATTTTGGAGCAAAATTGCAGAAATTCCCCAAATTGTGGGGCAAAAAGGCAGAAATTCTCCTTATTTTGGGGCAAAATTGCAGAAATTTCATGTATTTCAGGGAAAAAAGGCAGAAATGTTCCTTATTTTGGTTTAAAAAGGCAGAAATTCTCCATATTTTGGTGCAAAAATCAGAAATTTCCCTTATTTTGAGGTAAAATGCTGAAATTCCCTTTATTTTTAGGAAAAAGGCAGGAATTTCCCTATTTTTGGGGCAAATTTGCAGAAATTTCACTTATTTCAGGGTAATAAGTCAGAAATTTTCCTTATTTTGGGGCAATAATGACAGAAATTCCCTTGGTTTTGGGAGAAAAAGACAGAAATTCCTCTTATTTAGAGGCAAAAAAGCAGAAATTCCCCTTATTTTAGGGCAAAATTGAAGAAATTTCCCTTATATAAGGGCAAAAAAACAGAAATTTCCCTTATTTTGGGGCAAAATTCCAGTAATTTCTTTTATTATGGGGAAAAATTGCAGAAATTTCTTTTATTTTTGCAAAATTGCAGAAATTTCACTTATTTCAGAGAAAAAAAGCAAAAATTTTTCTTATTTTGGGGCAAAAAGGCAGAAATTCCCATTATTTTGGGGCAAAAAGGCAGAAATTCACTTATTTTGGGCTAAAATTGCAGAAATTTCACATATTTCAGGGCAAAAAGGCAGAAATTTCCCTTAATTTGGGGCAAAAATGAAGAAATTTCTTTTTTTATGCAAAAAGGTATGCATTCCCTTTATTTTCGGAAAAAAAGGCAGAAATTCCCCGTATTTTGGAGCAAAATTGCAGAAATTCCCCTAATTGTGGGGCAAAAAGGCAGAAATTCTCCTTATTTTTGGGTAAAACTCAGAAATTCCACTTATTTTGGCGCAAAATTGCAGAAATTTCCCTTATTTTGGGGCAAAATTGCAGAAATTTCACTTATTTCACAGAAAAAACGGCAGAAATTTTCCTTATTTTGGGGCAAAAAATACAGAAATTCTCTTTGTTTTGGGGGAAAAAGACAGAAATTCCACTTACTTAGAGTCAAAAAGGAAAAAGTTCCCCTTATTTTGGAGCAAAAATGAAGAAATTTCCCTTTTTTATGGCAAAAAGCTATGCATTCTTCTTATTTTTGGACAAAAACGCAGAAATTTTCCATATGTTGGGGCAAAAGGAAGAAATTCCCCATATTTTGGGGCAAAATTGCAGAAATTTCCCTAATTGTGGGGCAAAAAACAGAAATTCCCCTTATTTTGAAGCAAAATTGCAAAAATTTCCCTTATTATAAGGAAAAATTGCAGAAATTTCCCTTATTTTAGGGCAAAATTGCAGAAATTTCACTAATTGTGGGGAAAAAGGCAGAAATTCTCCATATTTTGGGGCAAAACTCAGAAATTCCACTTATTTTGGGGCAAAATCCAGAAATTTTTCTTATTTTTAGGCAAAATTGCAGAAATTTTGCTTATTTTGGGGCAAAATTGCAGAAATTTCACTTATTTCAGGGAAAAAAGGCAGAAATTTTGCTTATATTGGGGCAAAAGGCAGAAATTCCTAATAGTTTGTGCCAAAATTTAGAAATTCCCCTTATTTTGAGGTAAATAGGCTGAAATTCCCATTATTTGTGGGAAAAAAGGCAGAAATTTCCCTTATATTGGGGCAAAATTGCAGAAATTTCACTTATTTCAGGGGAATAAGTAAGAAATTTTCCTTATTTTGGGGCAAAAATGACAGAAATTTTTTTTTGGGTAAAAAAGACAGAAATTCCACTTATTTAGAGGCAAAAAAGCAGAAATTCCCTTTATTTTAGGGCAAAATTGCAGTAATTTCCCTTATTTGGGGGCAAAAAAACAGAAATTCTTCTTATTTTTGGGCAAAATTCCAGAAATTTCTTTTATTATGGGGAAAAATTGCAGAAATTTTCTTTATTTTAGGGCAAATTTGCAGAATTTTCACTTATTTCAGAGAAAAAAGGCAAAAATTTTTCTTATTTTGGGGCAAAAAGGCAGAAATTACCATTATTTTGTGGCAAAAAGGCAGAAATTCACCTTATTTTGGGCTAAAACTGCAGAAATTTCACATATTTCAGGGCAAAAAGGCAGAAATTTCCCTTAATTTGGATCAAAAATGAAGAAATTTCCATTTTTTATGTCAAAAAGGTATGCATTCCCTTTATTTGAGGAAAAAAAGGCAGAAATTCCCCGTATTTTGGAGCAAAATTGCAGAAATTCCCCTAATTGTGGGGCAAAAAGGCAGAAATTCTCCTTATTTTTGGGTAAAACTCAGAAATTCCACTTATTTTGGGGCAAAATTGCAAAAACTTCCCTTATTTTGGGGCAAAATTGCAGAAATTTCACTTATTTCACGGAAAAAACGGCAGAAATTTTCCTTATTTTGGGGCAAAAAAGACAGAAATTCCCTTTGTTTTAGGGGGAAAAGACAGAAATTCCACTTATTTAGAGTCAAAAAGGCAAAAGTTCCCCTTATTTTGGAGCAAAAATTAGGAAATTTCCCTTTTTTATGGCAAAAAGGTATGCATTCTTCTGATTTTTAGACAAAAACGCAGAAATTTTCCATATTTTGGGGCAAATGGCAGAAATTCCTCATATTTTGGGGCAAAAATTGCAGAAATTTCCCAAATTGTGGGGCAAAAAACAGAAATTCCCCTTATTTTTAAGCAAAATTGCAGAAATATCCCTTATTATTAGGAAAAATTGCAGAAATTTCCCTTCTTTTAGGGCAAAATTGCAGAAATTTCACTAATTGTGGGGCAAAAAGGCAGAAATTCTCCATATTTTGGGGCAAAACTCAGAAATTCCACTTATTTTGGGGCAAAATTCCAGAAATTTTTCTTATTTTGGGGCAAAATTGCAGAAATTTTGCTTATTTTGGGGCAAAATTGCAGAAATTTCACTTATTTCAGGGAAAAAAAGGCAGAAATTTTGCTTATATTGGGGCAAAATGAAGAAATTCCTAATAGTTTGTGCCAAAATTCAGAAATTCCCCTTATTTTGAGGTAAAAAGGCTGAATTTCCCCTTATTTGTGGGAAAAAAGGCAGAAATTTCCCTTATATTGGGGCAAAATTGCAGAAATTTCACTTATTTCAGGGTAATAAGTAAGAAATTTTCCTTATTTTGGGGCAAAAATGACAGAAATTTTTTTTGGGAAAAAAAGACAGAAATTCCACTTATTTAGAGGCAAAAAAGCAGAAATTCCCCTTATTTTAGGGCAAAATTGCAGAAATTTCCCTTATTTGGGGGCAAAAAAACAGAAATTCTTCTTATTTTCGGGCAAAATTCCAGAAATTTCTTTTATTATGGGGAAAAATTGCAGAAATTTTCTTTATTTTAGGGCAAATTTGCAGAATTTTCACTTATTTCAGAAAAAAAAGGCAAAATTTTTTCTTATTTTGGGGCAAAAAGGCAGAAATTCCCATTATTTTGTGGCAAAAAGGCAGAAATTCACCTTATTTTGGGCTAAAACTGCAGAAATTTCACATATTTCAGGGCAAAAAGGCAGAAATTTCCCTTAATTTGGGGCAAAAATGAAGAAATTTCCATTTTTTATGTCAAAAAGCTATGCATTCCCTTTATTTTCGGAAAAAAAGGCAGAAATTCCCCGTATTTTGGAGCAAAATTGCAGAAATTCCTCTAATTGTGGGGCAAAAAGGCAGAAATTCTCCTTATTTTTGGGTAAAACTCAGAAATTCCACTTATTTTGGCGCAAAATTGCAGAAATTTCCCTTATTTTGGGGCAAAATTGCAGAAATTTCACTTATTTCATGGAAAAAACGGCAGAAATTTTCCTTATTTTGGGGCAAAAAAGACAGAAACTCTCTTTGTTTTGGGGGAAAAAGACAGAAATTCCACTTATTTAGAGTCAAAAAGGCAAAAGTTCCCCTTATTTTGGAGCAAAAATGAAGAAATTTCCTTTTTTTATGGCAAAAAGGTATGCATTCTTCTGATTTTTGGACAAAAACGCAGAAATTTTCAATATTTTGGGGCAAAAGGCAGAAATTTCCCATATTTTGGGGCAAAAATTGCAGAAATTTCCCAAATTGTGGGGCAAAAAACAGAAATTCCCCTTATTTTGAAGCAAAATTGCAGAAATTTCCCTTATTATAAGGAAAAATTGCAGAAATTTCCCTTCTTTTAGGGCAAAATTGCAGAAATTTCACTAATTGTGGGGCAAAAAGGCAGAAATTCTTCATATTTTGGGGCAAAACTCAGAAATTCCACTTATTTTGGGGCAAAATTCCAGAAATTTTTCTTATTTTGCGGCAAAATTGCAGAAATTTTGCTTATTTTGGGGCAAAATTGCAGAAATTTCACTTATTTCAGGGAAAAAAGACAGAAATTTTGCTTATATTGGGGCAAAAGGCAGAAATTCCTAATAGTTTGTGCCAAAATTCAGAAATTCCCCTTATTTTGAGGTAAAAAGGCTGAAATTCCCCTTATTTGTGGGCAAAAAGGCAGAAATTTCCCTTATATTGGGGCAATATTGCAGAAATTTCACTTATTTCAGGGTAATAAGTAAGAAATTTTCCTTATTTTGGGGCAAAAATGACAGAAATTTTTTTTTTGGGAAAAAAAGACAGAAATTCCACTTATTTAGAGGCAAAAAAGCAGAAATTCCCCTTATTTTAGGGCAAAATTGCAGAAATTTCTTTTATTTGGGGGCAAAAAAAAAGAAATTCCCCTTATTTTGGGGCAAAATTCCTGAAATTTCATTTATTATGGGGAGAAATTTCAGAAATTACTTTTATTTTAGGGCAAAATTGCAGAAATTTCACTTATTTCAGAGAAGAAAAGCAAAAATTTTTCTTATTTTGGGGCAGAAAGTCAGAAATTCCCATTATTTTGGGGCAAAAAGTCAGAAATTCACCTTATTTTGGGCTAAAATTGCAGAAATTTCACATATTTCAGGGTAAAAAGGCAGAAATTTCCCTTAATTTGTGGCAAAAATGAAGAAATTTCCCTTTTTTTAATGCAAAAAGGTATGCATTGCCCTTATTTTCGGGCAAAAAGGCAGAAATTCCCCGTATTTTGGAGCAAAATTGCAGAAATTCCCCAAATTGTGGGGCAAAAAGGCAGAAATTCTCCTTATTTTGGGGCAAAATTGCAGAAATTTCATGTATTTCAGGGAAAAAAGGCAGAAATGTTCCTTATTTTGGTTCAAAAAGGCAGAAATTCTCCATATTTTGGTGCAAAAATCAGAAATTTCCCTTATTTTGAGGTAAAATGCTGAAATTCCCTTTATTTTTAGGAAAAAGGCAGGAATTTCCCTATTTTTGGGGCAAATTTGCAGAAATTTCACTTATTTCAGGGTAATAAGTCAGAAATTTTCCTTATTTTGGGGCAAAAATGACAGAAATTCCCTTGGTTTTGGGAGAAAAAGACAGAAATTCCACTTATTTAGAGGCAAAAAAGCAGAAATTCCCCTTATTTTAGGGCAAAATTGCAGAAATTTCCCTTATATAAGGGCAAAAAAACAGAAATTCCCCTTATTTTGGGGCAAAATTCCAGTAATTTCTTTTATTATGGGGAAAAATTGCAGAAATTTCTTTTATTTTTGCAAAATTGCAGATTTCACTTATTTCAGAGAAAAAAGCAAAAATTTTTCTTATTTTGGGGCAAAAAGGCAGAAATTCCCATTATTTTGGGGCAAAAAGGCAGAAATTCACTTATTTTGGGCTAAAATTGCAGAAATTTCACATATTTTAGGGCAAAAAGGCAGAAATTTCCCTTAATTTGGGGCAAAAATGAAGAAATTTCCTTTTTATGCAAAAAGGTATGCATTGCCCTTATTTACGGGCAAAAAGGCAGAAATTCCCCGTATTTTGGAGCAAAATTGCAGAAATTTTCCAAATTGTGGTGCAAAAAGGCAGAAATTCTCTTTATTTTGGGGCAAAACTCAGAAATTCCACTTATTTTGGGGCAAAATTGCAGAAATTTCACTTATTTCAGGGAAAAAACCAGAAATTTTTCTTTATTTTGGGGCAAAAAGGCAGAAATTCCTAATATTTTGTGCCAAAATTCAGAAATTCCCCTTATTTTGAGGTAAAAAGGCTGAAATTCCCCTTATTAGGGGGCAAAAAGGCAGAAATTTTCCTTATATTGGGGCAAAATTGCAGAAATTTCACTTATTTCAGGGTAATAAGTCAGAAATTTTCCTTATTTTGGGGCAAAAATGGGAGAAATTCCCTTTGTTTTGGGGGAAAAAGACAGAAATTCCACTTATTTAGATGCAATAAAGCAGAAATTCCCCTTATTTTAGGGCAAAATTGCAGAAATTTCCCTTATTTGGGGAAAAAAAAAACAGAAATTCCCCTTATTTTGGGGCAAAATTCCAGAAATTTCCCGTATTATGGGGAAAAATTGCAGAAATTTCCTTTATTTTAGGGCAAATTTGCAGAATTTTTACTTATTTCAGAGAAAAAAGGCAAAAATTTTTCTTATTTTGGGGCAAAAAGGCAGAAATTCCCATTATTTTGGGGCAAAAAGGCAGAAATTCCTAATATTTTGTGGCAAAAATGCAGAAATTCCTAATATTTTGTTGCAAAAATGCAGAAATTTCCCTTATTTTGAGGTAAAAAGGCTGAAATTCCCCTTATTTGGGGGCAAAAAGGCAGAAATTTTTCTTATTTAGGGGCAAATTTTCAGAAATTTCACTTATTTCAGTGTTATAAGTCAGAAATTTTTCTTATTTTGGGGCAAAAAAAGACAGAAATTCCCTTTGTTTTGGGGGAAAAAGACAGAAATTCCACTTATTTAGAGGCAAAAAGGCAAAAGTTCCCTTTATTTTAGAGCAAAAATGAAGAAATTTCCCTTTTTTATGGCAAAAAGGTATGCATTCTTCTTATTTTCAGACAAAAAAACAGAAATTCCCCATATTTTGGGGCAAAAATCATAAATTCCCCTTATTATGGGGAAAAATTGCAGAAATTTCTCTTATTTTAGGGCAAAATTGCTGAAATTTCACTAATTGTGGTGCAAAAAGGCAGAAATTCTCTGTATTTTGGGGCAAAACTCAGAAATTCCACTTATTTTGAGGAAAAATTGCAGAAATTTCACTTATTTCAGGGAAAAAAGCAGAAATTTTTCTTTATTTTGGGGAAAAAAGGCAGAAATTCCTAATATTTTGTGCCAAAATTCAGAAATTCCCCTTATTTTGAGGTAAAAAGGCTGAAATTCCCCTTATTAGGGGGCAAAAAGGCAGAAATTTCCTTTAATTTGGGGCAAAAATTAAGAAATTTCCATTTTTTATGTCAAAAAGGTATGCATTCCCTTTATTCTCGGGAAAAAAGGCAGAAATTCCCCGTATTTTGGAGCAAAATTGCAGAAATTCCCCTAATTGTAGGGCAAAAAGGCAGAAATTCTCCTTATTTTGGGGCAAAACTCAGAAATTCCACTTATTTTGGGGAAAAATTGCAGAAATTTCCCTTATTTTGGGGCAGAATTGCAGAAATTTCACTTATTTAAGAGAAAAAACGGCAGAAATTTTCCTTATTTTGGGGCAAAAAAGACAGAAATTCCCTTTGTTTTGAAGGAAAAAGACAGAAATTCCACTTATTTAGAGTCAAAAAGGCAAAAGTTCCCCTTATTTTGGAGCAAAAATGAAGAAATTTCCCTTTTTTATGGCAAAAAGGTATGCATTCTTCTTATTTTTGGACAAAAACGCAGAAATTTTCCATATTTTGGGGCAAAAGGCAGAAATTCCCCATATTTTGGGGCAAAATTGCAGAAATTTCCCTAATTGTGGGGCAAAAAACAGAAATTTCCCCTTATTTTGAAGCAAAATTGCAGAAATTTCCCTTATTATAAGGAAAAATTGCAGAAATTTCCCTTATTTTAGGGCAAAATTGCAGAAATTTCACTAATTGTGGGGCAAAAAGGCAGAAATTCTTCATATTTTGGGGCAAAACTCAGAAATTCCACTTATTTTGGGGCAAAATTCCTGAAATTTTTCTTATTTTGGGGCAAAATTGCAGAAATTTTGCTTATTTTGGGGCAAAATTGCAGAAATTTCACTTATTTCAGGAAAAAAAGACAGAAATTTTGCTTATATTGGGGCAAAAGGCAGAAATTCCTAATAGTTTGTGCCAAAATTCAGAAATTCCCCTTATTTTGAGGTAAAAAGGCTGAAATTCCCCTTATTTGTGGGCAAAAAAGCAGAAATTTCCCTTATATTGGGGCAATATTGCAGAAATTTCACTTATTTCAGGGTAATAAGTAAGAAATTTTCCTTATTTTGGGGCAAAAATGACAGAAAATGTTTTTTTTTTTGGGAAAAAAAGACAGAAATTCCACTTATTTAGAGGCAAAAAAGCAGAAATTCCCCTTATTTTGGGGCAAAATTCCTGAAATTTCATTTATTATGGGGAAAAATTTCAGAAATTACTTTTATTTTAGGGCAAAATTGCAGAAATTTCACTTATTTCAGAGAAGAAAATTAAAAATTTTTCTTATTTTGGGGCAGAAAGGCAGAAATTCCCATTATTTTGGGGCAAAAAGGCAGAAATTCACCTTATTTTGGGCTAAAATTGCAGAAATTTCACATATTTCAGGGCAAAAAGGCAGAAATTTCCCTTAATTTGTGGCAAAAATGAAGAAATTTCCCTTTTTTTTATGCAAAAAGGTATGCATTGCCCTTATTTTCGGTCAAAAAGGCAGAAATTCCCCGTATTTTGGAGCAAAATTGCAGAAATTCCCCAAATTGTGGGGCAAAAAGGCAGAAATTCTCCTTATTTTCGGGCAAAATTGCAGAAATTTCATGTATTTCAGGGAAAAAAGGCAGAAATGTTCCTTATTTTGGTTTAAAAAGGCAGAAATTCTCCATATTTTGGTGCAAAAATCAGAAATTTCCCTTATTTTGAGGTAAAATGCTGAAATTCCCTTTATTTTTAGGAAAAAGGCAGGAATTTCCCTATTTTTGGGGCAAATTTGCAGAAATTTCACTTATTTCAGGGTAATAAGTCAGAAATTTTCCTTATTTTGGGGCAATAATGACAGAAATTCCCTTGGTTTTGGGAGAAAAAGACAGAAATTCCACTTATTTAGAGGCAAAAAAGCAGAAATTCCCCTTATTTTAGGGCAAAATTGAAGAAATTTCCCTTATATAAGGGCAAAAAAACAGAAATTCCCCTTATTTTGGGGCAAAATTCCAGTAATTTCTTTTATTATGGGGAAAAATTGCAGAAATTTCTTTTATTTTTGCAAAATTGCAGAAATTTCACTTATTTCAGAGAAAAAAAGCAAAAATTTTTCTTATTTTGGGGCAAAAAGGTAGAAATTCCCATTATTTTGGGGCAAAAAGGCAGAAATTCACTTATTTTGGGCTAAAATTGCAGAAATTTCACATATTTCAGGGCAAAAAGGCAGAAATTTCCCTTAATTTGGGGCAAAAATGAAGAAATTTCTTTTTTTATTCAAAAAGGTATGCATTGCCCTTATTTACGGGCAAAAAGGCAGAAATTCCCCGTATTTTGGAGCAAAATTGCAGAAATTTTTCAAATTGTGGTGCAAAAAGGCAGAAATTCTCTTTATTTTGGGGCAAAACTCAGAAATTCCACTTATTTTGGGGCAAAATTGCAGAAATTTCACTTATTTCAGGGAAAAAAGCAGAAATTTTTCTTTATTTTGGGGCAAAAAGGCAGAAATTCCTAATATTTTGTGCCAAAATTCAGAAATTCCCCTTATTTTGAGGTAAAAAGGCTGAAATTCCCCTTATTAGTGGGCAAAAAGGCAGAAATTTTCCTTATATTGGGGCAAAATTGCAGAAATTTCACTTATTTCAGGGTAATAAGTCAGAAATTTTCCTTATTTTGGGGCAAAAATGGGAGAAATTCCCTTTGTTTTGGGGGAAAAAGACTGAAATTCCACTTATTTAGAGGCAATAAAGCAGAAATTCCCCTTATTTTAGGGCAAAATTGCAGAAATTTCCCTTATTTGGGGGCAAAAAAAAAGAAATTCCCCTTATTTTGGGGCAAAATTCCAGAAATTTCCCTTATTATGGGGAAAAATTTCAGAAATTTCCTTTATTTTAGGGCAAATTTGCAGAATTTTCACTTATTTCAGAGAAAAAAGGCAAAAATTTTTCTTATTTTGGGGCAAAAAGGCAGAAATTCCCATTATTTTCGGGCAAAAAGGCAGAAATTCACATTATTTTGGGCTAAAACTTCAGAAATTTCACATATTTCACGGCAAAAAGGCAGAAATTTCCCTTAATTTGGGGCAAAAATGAAGAAATTTCCATTTTTTATGGCAAAAAGGTATGCATTCCCTTTATTTTCGGGAAAAAAGGGAGAAATTCCCCGTATTTTGGAGCAAAATTGCAGAAATTCCCCTAATTGTGGGGCAAAAAGGCAGAAATTCTCCTTATTTTGGGGCAAAACTCAGAAATTCCACTTATTTTGGGGCAAAATTGCAGAAATTTCCCTTATTTTGGGGCAAAATTGCAGAAATTTCACTTATTTTTGGGCAAAATTGCAAAAATTTCACTTATTTCAGGGAAAAAAGGCAGAAATTTTCCTTATTTTGGGGCAAAAAGGCAGAAATTCTCCATATTTTGGTGCAAAAATCAGAAATTTCCCTTATTTTGAGGTAATATGCTGAAATTCCCCTTATTTTGGGGCAAAAGGCAGAAATTTCCCTTTTTTCGGGCATATTTTCAGAAATTTCACTTATTTCAGGGAAAAAAGGCAGGAATTTTTTTTATTTTGGGGCAAAAAGGCAGAAATTCCTAATATTTTGTGGCAAAAATGCAGAAATTCCTAATATTTTGTTGCAAAAATGCAGAAATTTCCCTTATTTTGAGGTAAAAAGGCTGAAATTCCCCTTATTTGGAGGCAAATAGGCAGAAATTTTTCTTATTTAGGGGCAAATTTGCAGAAATTTCACTTATTTCAGGGTTATAAGTCAGAAATTTTTCTTATTTTGGGGCAAAAAAAGACAGAAATTCCCTTTGTTTTGGGGGAAAAAGACAGAAATTCCAATTATTTAGAGGCAAAAAGGCAAAAGTTCCCTTTATTTTAGAGCAAAAATGAAGAAATTTCCCTTTTTTATGGCAAAAAGGTATGCATTCTTCTTATTTTCAGACAAAAAGGCAGAAATTCCCAATATTTTGGGGCAAAAATCAGAAATTCCCATTATTTTGAGGCAAAATTGCAGAAATTTCCTTTAATTTGGGGAAAAATTGCAGAAATTTCTCTTATTTTAGGGCAAAATTGCAGAAATTTCACTAATTGTGGTGCAAAAAGGCAGAAATTCTCTGTATTTTGGGGCAAAACTCAGAAATTCCACTTATTTTGAGGCAAAATTGCAGAAATTTCACTTATTTCAGGGAAAAAAGCAGAAATTTTTCTTTTTTGGGGGGCAAAAGGCAGAAATTCCTAATATTTTGTGCCAAAATTCAGAAATTCACCTTATTTTGGGCTAAAACTGCAGAAATTTCACATATTTCAGGACAAAAAGGCAGAAATTTCCCTTAATTTGGGGCAAAAATGAAGAAATATCCATTTTTTATGTCAAAAAGGTATGCATTCCCTTTATTTTTGGAAAAAAAGGCAGAAATTCCCCGTATTTTGGAGCAAAATTGCAGAAATTCCCCTAATTGTGGGGCAAAATGGCAGAAATTCTCCTTATTTTTGGGTAAAACTCAGAAATTCCACTTATTTTGGGGCAAAATTGCAGAAATTTCCCTTATTTTGGGGCAAAATTGCAGAAATTTCACTTATTTCACGGAAAAAACGGCAGAAATTTTTTTTATTTTGGGGCAAAAAAACAGAAATTCCCTTTGTTTTGGGGGAAAAAGACAGAAATTCCACTTATTTAGAGTCAAAAAGGCAAAAGTTCCCCTTATTTTGGAGCAAAAATTAAGAAATTTCCCTTTTTTATGGCAAAAAGGTATGCATTCTTCTTATTTTTGGACATAAACGCAGAAATTTTCCATATTTTGGGGCAAAAGTCAGAAATTCCCCATATTTTGGGGCAAAAATTGCAAAAATTTTCCAAATTGTGGGGCAAAAAACAGAAATTCCCCTTATGTTGAAGCAAAATTGCAGAAATTTCCCTTATTATAAGGAAAAATTGCAGAAATTTCCCTTATTTTAGGGCAAAATTGCAGAAATTTCACTAATTGTGGGGCAAAAAGGCAGAAATTCTCCATATTTTGGGGCAAAACTAAGAAATTCCACTTATTTTGGGGCAAAATTGCAGAAATTTTTCTTATTTTGGGGCAAAATTGCAGAAATTTTGCTTATTTTGGGGCAAAATTGCAGAAATTTCACTTATTTCAGGGAAAAAAGGCAGAAATTTTGCTTATATTGGGGCAAAAGGCAGAAATTCCTAATAGTTTGTGCCAAAATTCAGAAATTCCCCTTATTTTGAGGTAAAAAGGCTGAAATTCCCCTTATTTGTGGGAAAAAAGGCAGAAATTTCCCTTATATTGGGGCAAAATTGCAGAAATTTCACTTATTTCAGGGTAATAAGTAAGAAATTTTCCATATTTTGGGGCAAAAATGACAGAAATTTTTTTTTTGGTAAAAAAAGACAGAAATTCCACTTATTTAGAGGCAAAAAAGCAGAAATTCCCCTTATTTTAGGGCAAAATTGCAGAAATTTCCCTTATTTGGGGGCAAAAAACAGAAATTCCTCTTATTTTCGGGCAAAATTCCAGAAATTTCTTTTATTATGGGGAAAAATTTCAGAAATTACTTTTATTTTAGGGCAAAATTGCAGAAATTTCACTTATTTCAGAGAAGAAAAGCAAAAATTTTTCTTATTTTGGGGCAAAAAGGCAGAAATTCCCATTATTTTGGGGAAAAAAGGCAGAAATTCACCTTATTTTGGGCTAAAATTGCAGAAATTTCACATATTTCAGGGCAAAAAGGCAGAAATTTCCCTTAATTTGGGGCAAAAATGAAGAAATTTCTCTTTTTTTATGCAAAAAGGTATGCATTGCCCTTATTTTCGGGCAAAAAGGCAGAAATTCCCCGTATTTTGGAGCAAAATTGCAGAAATTCCCCAAATTGTGGGGCAAAAAGGCAGAAATTCTCCTTATTTTGGGGTAAAATTGCAGAAATTTCATGTATTTCAGGGAAAAAAGGCAGAAATGTTCCTTATTTTGGTTCAAAAAGGCAGAAATTCTCCATATTTTGGTGCAAAAATCAGAAATTTCCCTTATTTTGAGGTAAAATGCTGAAATTCCCTTTATTTTTAGGAAAAAGGCAGGAATTTCCCTATTTTGGGGGCAAATTTGCAGAAATTTCACTTATTTCAGGGTAATAAGTCAGAAATTTTCCTTATTTTGGGCAAAAATGACAGAAATTCTCTTGGTTTTGGGAGAAAAAGACAGAAATTCCACTTATTTAGAGGCAAAAAAGCAGAAATTCCACTTATTTTAGGGCAAAATTGCAGAAATTTCCCTTATATAAGGGCAAAAAAACAGAAATTCCCCTTATTTTGGGGCAAACTTCCAGTAATTTCTTTTATTATGGGGAAAAATTGCAGAAATTTCTTTTATTTTTGCAAAATTGCAGAAATTTCACTTATTTCAGAGAAAAAAAGCAAAAATTTTTCTTATTTTGGGGCAAAAAGGCAGGAATTCCCATTATTTTGGGGCAAAAAAGGCAGAAATTCACCTTATTTTGGGCTAAAATTGCAGAAATTTCACATATTTCAGAGCAAAAAGGCAGAAATTTCCCTTAATTTGGGGCAAAAATGAAGAAATTTCTTTTTTTTAATGCAAAAAGGTATGCATTGCCCTGATTTACGGGCAAAAAGGCAGAAATTCCCCGTATTTTGGAGCAAAATTTCAAAAATTTTCCAAATTGTGGTGCAAAAAGGCAGAAATTCTCTTTATTTTGGGGCAAAACTCAGAAATTCCACTTATTTTGGGGCAAAATTGCAGAAATTTCACTTATTTCAGGGAAAAAAGCAGAAATTTTTCTTTATTTTGGGGCAAAAAGGCAGAAATTCCTAATATTTTGTGCCAAAATTCAGAAATTCCCCTTATTTTGAGGTAAAAAGGCTGAAATTCCCCTTATTAGGGGGCAAAAAGGCAGAAATTTTCCTTATATTGAGGCAAAATTGCAGAAATTTCACTTATTTCAGGGTAATAAGTCAGAAATTTTCCTTATTTTGGGGCAAAAATGGGAGAAATTCCCTTTGTTTTGGGGGAAAAAGACAGAAATTCCACTTATTTAGAGGCAATAAAGCAGAAATTCCCCTTATTTTAGGGCAAAATTGCAGAAATTTTCCTTATTTGGGGGCAAAAAAACAGAAAATCCCCTTATTTTGGGGCAAAATTCCAGAAATTTCCCTTATTATGGGGAAAAATTGCAGAAATTTCCTTTATTTTAGGGCAAATTTGCAGAATTTTCACTTATTTCAGAGAAAAAAGGCAAAAATTTTTCTTATTTTGGGGCAAAAAGGCAGAAATTCCCATTATTTTGGGGCAAAAAGGCAGAGATTCACCTTATTTTGGGCTAAAACTGCAGAAATTTCACATATTTCAGGGCAAAAAGGCAGAAATTTCCCTTAATTTGGGGCAAAAATGAAGAAATTTCCATTTTTTATGGCAAAAAGGTATGCATTCCCTTTATTTTCGGGAAAAAAGGCAGAAATTCCCCGTATTTTGGAGCAAAATTGCAGAAATTCCCCTAATTGTGGGGCAAAATGGCAGAAATCCTCCTTATTTTTGGGTAAAACTCAGAAATTCCACTTATTTTGGGGCAAAATTGCAGAAATTTCCCTTATTTTGGGGCAAAATTGCAGAAATTTCACTTATTTCACGGAAAAAACGGCAGAAATTTCCCTTATTTTGGGGCAAAAAAGACAGAAATTCCCTTTGTTTTGGGGGAAAAAGACAGAAATTCCACTTATTTAGAGTCAAAAAGGCAAAAGTTCCCCTTATTTTGGAGCAAAAATGAAGAAATTTCCCTTTTTTATGGCAAAAAGGTATGCATTCTTCTGATTTTTGGACAAAAACGCAGAAATTTTCAATATTTTGGGGCAAAAGGCAGAAATTTCCCATATTTTGGGGCAAAAATTGCAGAAATTTCCCAAATTGTGGGGCAAAAAACAGAAATTCCCCTTATTTTGAAGCAAAATTGCAGAAATTTCCCTTATTATAAGGAAAAATTGCAGAAATTTCCCTTCTTTTAGGGCAAAATTGCAGAAATTTCACTAATTGTGGGGCAAAAAGGCAGAAATTCTTCATATTTTGGGGCAAAACTCAGAAATTCCACTTATTTTGGGGCAAAATTGCAGAAATTTTTCTTATTTTGGGGCAAAATTGCAGAAATTTTGCTTATTTTGGGGCAAAATTGCAGAAATTTCACTTATTTCAGGGAAAAAAGGCAGAAATTTTGCTTATATTGGGGCAAAAGGCAGAAATTCCTAATAGTTTGTGCCAAAATGTAGAAATTCCCCTTATTTTGAGGTAAAAAGGCTGAAATTCCCCTTCTTTGTGGGCAAAAAGGCAGAAATTTCCCTTATATTGGGGCAATATTGCAGAAATTTCACTTATTTCAGGGTAATAAGTAAGAAATTTTCCTTATTTTGGGGCAAAAATGACAGAATTTTTTTTTTTTGGGAAAAAAAGACAGAAATTCCACTTATTTAGAGGCAAAAAAGCAGAAATTCCCCTTATTTTAGGGCAAAATTGCAGAAATTTCTTTTATTTGGGGGCAAAAAAAAAGAAATTCCCCTTATTTTGGGGCAAAATTCCTGAAATTTCTTTTATTATGGGGAAAAATTTCAGAAATTACTTTTATTTTAGGGCAAAATTGCAGAAATTTCACATATTTCAGAGAAGAAAAGCAAAAATTTTTCTTATTTTGGGGCAAAAAGGCAGAAATTCCCATTATTTTGGGGAAAAAAGGCAGAAATTCACCTTATTTTGGGCTAAAATTGCAGAAATTTCACATATTTCAGGGCAAAAAGGCAGAAATTTCCCTTAATTTGTGGCAAAATGAAGAAATTTCCCCTTTTTTATGCAAAAAGGTATGCATTGCCCTTATTTTCGGGCAAAAAGGCAGAAATTCCCCGTATTTTGGAGCAAAATTGCAGAAATTCCCCAAATTGTGGGGCAAAAAGGCAGATCTTCTCCTTATTTTGGGGCAAAATTGCAGAAATTTCATGTATTTCAGGGAAAAAAGGCAGAAATGTTTTTTATTTTGGTTCAAAAAGGCAGAAATTCTCCATATTTTGGTGCAAAAATCAGAAATTTCACTTATTTTGAGGTAAAATGCTGAAATTCCATTTATTTTTAGGAAAAAGGCAGGAATTTCCCTATTTTGGGGGTAAATTTGCAGAAATTTCACTTATTTCAGGGTAATAAGTCAAAAATTTTCCTTATTTTGGGGCAAAAATGACAGAAATTCCCTTGGTTTTTGGAGAAAAAGACAGAAATTCCACTTATTTAGAGGCAAAAAAGCAGATATTCCCCTTATTTTAGGGCAAAATTGCAGAAATTTCCCTTATATAAGGGCAAAAAAAAACAGAAATTCCCCTTATTTTAGGGAAAAATTCCAGTAATTTCTTTTATTATGGGGAAAAATTGCAGAAATTTCTTTTATTTTTGCAAAATTGCAGAAATTTCACTTATTTCAGAGAAAAAAAGCAAAAATTTTTCTTATTTTGGGGCAAAAAGGCAGAAATTCCCATTATTTTGGGGCAAAAAGGCAGAAATTTCCCTTAATTTGGGGCAAAAATGAAGAAATTTCTTTTTTTTATGCAAAAAGGTATGCATTGCCCTTATTTACGGGAAAAAAGGCAGAAATTCCCCGTATTTTAGAGCAAAATTGCAGAAATTTTCCAAATTGTGGTGCAAAAAGGCAGAAATTCTCTTTATTTTGTGGCCAAACTCAGAAATTCCACTTATTTTGGGGCAAAATTGCAGAAATTTCACTTATTTCAGGGAAAAAAGCAGAAATTTTTCTTTATTTTGGGGCAAAAAGGCAGAAATGCCTAATATTTTGTGCCAAAATTCAGAAATTCCCCTTATTTTGAGGTAAAAAGGCTGAAATTCCCCTTATTAGGGGGCAAAAAGGCAGAAATTTTCCTTATATTGGGGCAAAATTGCAGAAATTTCACTTATTTCAGGGTAATAAGTCAGAAATTTTCCTTATTTTGGGGCAAAAATGGGAGAAATTCCCTTTGTTTTGGGGGAAAAACACAGAAATTCCACTTATTTAGAGGCAATAAAGCAGAAATTCCCCTTATTTTAGGGCAAAATTGCAGAAATTTCCCTTATTTGGGGGCAAAAAAACAGAAATTCCCCTTATTTTGGGGCAAAATTCCAGAAATTTCCCTTATTATGGGGAAAAATTGCAGAAATTTCCTTTATTTTAGGGCAAATTTGCAGAAATTTCACTTATTTCAGAGAAAAAAGGCAAAAATTTTTCTTAATTTGGGGCAAAAAGGCAGAAATTCCCATTATTTTGAGGCAAAAAGGCAGAAATTCACCTTATTTTGGGCTGAAACTGCAGAAATTTCACATATTTCACGGCAAAAAGGCAGAAATTTCCCTTAATTTGGGGCAAAAATGAAGAAATTTCCATTTTTTATGGAAAAAGGTATGCATTCCCTTTATTTTCGGGAAAAAAGGGAGAAATTCCCCGTATTTTGGAGCAAAATTGCAGAAATTCCCCTAATTGTGGGGCAAAAAGGCAGAAATTCTCCTTATTTTGGGGCAAAACTCAGAAATTCCACTTATTTTGGGGCAAAATTGCAGAAATTTCCCTTATTTTGGGGCAAAATTGCAGAAATTTCACTTATTTTGGGGAAAATTGCAAAAATTTCACTTATTTCAGGGAAAAAAGGCAGAAATTTTCCTTATTTTGGGGCAAAAAGGCAGAAATTCTCCATATTTTGGTGCAAAAATCAGAAATTTCCCTTATTTTGAGGTAATATGCTGAAATTCCCCTTATTTTGGGGCAAAAGGCAGAAATTTCCCTTTTTTGGGGCATATTTGCAGAAATTTCACTTATTTCAGGGAAAAAAGGCAGGAATTTTCCTTATTTTGGGGCAAAAAGGCAGAAATTCCTAATATTTTGTGGCAAAAATGCAGAAATTCCTAATATTTTGTTGCAAAAATGCAGAAATTTCCCTTATTTTGAGGTAAAAAGGCTGAAATTCCCCTTATTTGGAGGCAAAAAGGCAGAAATTTTTCTTATTTAGGGGCAAATTTGCAGAAATTTCACTTATTTCAGGGTTATAAGTCAGAAATTTTTCTTATTTTGGGGCAAAAAAAGACAGAAATTCCCTTTGTTTTGGGGGAAAAAGACAGAAATTCCACTTATTTAGAGGCAAAAAGGCAAAAGTTCCCTTTATTTTAGAGCAAAAATGAAAAAATTTCCCTTTTTTATGGCAAAAAGGTATGCGTTCTTCTTATTTTCAGACAAAAAGGCAGAAATTCCCAATATTTTGGGGCAAAAATCAGAAATTCCCGTTATTTTGAGGCAAAATTGCAGAAATTTCCCTTATTTTGGGGAAAAATTGCAGAAATTTCTCTTATTTTAGGGCAAAATTGCAGAAATTTCACTAATTGTGGTGCAAAAAGGCAGAAATTCTCTGTATTTTGGGGCAAAACTCAGAAATTCCACTTATTTTGGGGCAAAATTGAAGAAATTTCACTTATTTCATGGAAAAAAGCAGAAATTTTTCTTTATTTTGGGGCAAAAAGGCAGAAATTCCTAATATTTTGTGCCAAAATTCAGAAATTCCCCTTATTTTGAGGTAAAAAGGCTGAAATTCCCCTTATTAGGGGGCAAAAAGGCAGAAATTTCCTTTAATTTGGGGCAAAAATGAAGAAATTTACATTTTTTATGTCAAAAATGTATGCATTCCCTTTATTCTCGGGAAAAAAGGCAGAAATTCCCCGTATTTTGGAGCAAAATTGCAGAAATTCCCCTAATTGTGGGGCAAAAAGGCAGAAATTCTCCTTATTTTGGGGCAAAACTCAGAAATTCCACTTATTTTGGGGCAAAATTGCAGAAATTTCCCTTATTTTGGGGCAGAATTGCAGAAATTTCACTTATTTAAGAGAAAAAATGGCAGAAATTTTCCTTATTTTGGGGCAAAAAAGACAGAAATTCCCTTTGTTTTGGGGGAAAAAGACAGAAATTCCACTTATTTAGAGTCAAAAAGGCAAAAGTTCCCCTTATTTTGGAGCAAAAATTAAGAAATTTCCCTTTTTTATGGCAAAAAGGTATGCATTCTTCTTATTTTTGGACAAAAACGCAGAAATTTTCCATATTTTGGGGCAAAAGGCAGAAATTCCCCATATTTTGGGGCAAAATTGCAGAAATTTCCCTATTTGTGGGGAAAAAAACAGAAATTCCC
This sequence comes from Micromys minutus, assembly GCF_963924665.1. Taxonomy (NCBI): domain Eukaryota; kingdom Metazoa; phylum Chordata; class Mammalia; order Rodentia; family Muridae; genus Micromys; species Micromys minutus. The sequence goes on along the minus strand of NW_027667232.1, from coordinate 5,982 downwards.
CTTATTTTGAAGCAAAATTGCAGAAATTTCCCTTATTATAGGGAAAAATTGCAGAAATTTCCCTTATTTTAGGGCAAAATTGCAGAAATTTCACTAATTGTGGGGCAAAAAGGCAGAAATTCTCCATATTTTGGGGCAAAACTCAGAAATTCCACTTATTTTGGGGCAAAATTCCAGAAATTTTTCTTATTTTGGGGCAAAATTGCAGAAATTTCACTTATTTCAGGGTAATAAGTAAGAAATTTTTCTTATTTTGGGGCAAAAATGACAGAAATTTTTTTTTTGGGAAAAAAAGACAGAAATTCCACTTATTTAGAGGCAAAAAAGCAGAAATTCCCCTTATTTTAGGGCAAAATTGCAGAAATTTCCCTTATTTGGGGGCAAAACACAGAAATTCCCCTTATTTTTGGGCAAAATTCCAGAAATTTCTTTTATTATGGGGAAAAATTGCAGAAATTTTCTTTATTTTAGGGCAAATTTGCAGAATTTTCACTTATTTCAGAAAAAAAAGGCAAAAATTTTTCTTATTTTGGGGCAAAAAGGCAGAAATTCCCATTATTTTGTGGCAAAAAGGCAGAAATTCACCTTATTTTGGGCTAAAACTGCAGAAATTTCACATATTTCAGGGCAAAAAGGCAGAAATTTCCCTTAATTTGGGGCAAAAATGAAGAAATTTCCATTTTTTATGTCAAAAAGGTATGCATTCCCTTTATTTTTGGAAAAAAAGGCAGAAATTCCCCGTATTTTGGAGCAAAATTGCAGAAATTCCCCTAATTGTGGGGCAAAATGGCAGAAATTCTCCTTATTTTTGGGTAAAACTCAGAAATTCCACTTATTTTGGGGCAAAATTGCAGAAATTTCCCTTATTTTGGGGCAAAATTGCAGAAATTTCACTTATTTCACGGAAAAAACGGCAGAAATTTCCCTTATTTTGGGGCAAAAAAGACAGAAATTCCCTTTGTTTTGGGGGAAAAAGACAGAAATTCCACTTATTTAGAGTCAAAAAGGCAAAAGTTCCCCTTATTTTGGAGCAAAAATTAAGAAATTTCCCTTTTTTATGGCAAAAAGGTATGCATTCTTCTTATTTTTGGACAAAAACGCAGATTTTCCATATTTTGGGGCAAAAGGCAGAAATTCCCATTATTTTGGGGAAAAAAGGCAGAAATTCACCTTATTTTGGGCTAAAATCGCAGAAATTTCACATATTTCAGGGCAAAAAGGCAGAAATTTCCCTTAATTTGGGGCAAAAATGAAGAAATTTCTCTTTTTTTATGCAAAAAGGTATGCATTGCCCTTATTTTCGGGCAAAAAGTCAGAAATTCCCCGTATTTTGGAGCAAAATTGCAGAAATTCCCCAAATTGTGGGGCAAAAAGGCAGAACTTCTCCTTATTTTGGGGCAAAATTGCAGAAATTTCATGTATTTCAGGGAAAAAAGCAGAAATGTTCCTTATTTTGGTTCAAAAAGGCAGAAATTCTCCATATTTTGGTGCAAAAATCAGAAATTTCCCTTATTTTGAGGTAAAATGCTGAAATTCCCTTTATTTTTAGGAAAAAGGCAGGAATTTCCCTATTTTGGGGGCAAATTTGCAGAAATTTCACTTATTTCAGGGTAATAAGTCAGAAATTTTCTTTATTTTGGGGCAAAAATGACAGAAATTCCCTTGGTTTTGGGAGAAAAAGACAGAAATTCCACTTATTTAGAGGCAAAAAAGCAGAAATTCCCCTAATTTTAGGGCAAAATTGCAGAAATTTCTCTTATATAAGGGCAAAAAAACAGAAATTCCCCTTATTTTGGGGCAAAATTCCAGTAATTTCTTATATTATGGGGAAAAATTGCAGAAATTTCTTTTATTTTTGCAAAATTGCAGAAATTTCACTTATTTCAGAGAAAAAAAGCAAAAATTTTTCTTATTTTGGGGCAAAAAGGCAGAAATTCCCATTATTTTGGGGCAAAAAGGCAGAAATTCACCTTATTTTGGGCTAAAATTGCAGAAATTTCACATATTTCAGGGCAAAAAGGCAGAAATTTCCCTTAATTTGGGGCAAAAATGAAGAAATTTCTTTTTTTATGCAAAAAGGTATGCATTGCCCTTATTTACGGGCAAAAAGGCAGAAATTCCCTGTATTTTGGAGCAAAATTGCAGAAATTTTCCAAATTGTGGTGCAAAAAGGCAGAAATTCTCTTTTTTTTGGGGCAAAACTCAGAAATTCCAATTATTTTGGGGCAAAATTGCAGAAATTTCACTTATTTCAGGGAAAAAAGCAGAAATTTTTCTTTATTTTGGGGCAAAAAGGCAGAAATTCCTAATATTTTATGCCAAAATTCAGAAATTCCCCTTATTTTGAGGTAAAAAGGCTGAAATTCCCCTTATTTGTGGGAAAAAAGGCAGAAATTTTCCTTATATTGGGGCAAAATTGCAGAAATTTCACTTATTTCAGGGTAATAATTCAAAAATTTTCCTTATTTTGGGGCAAAAATGACAGAAATTCCCTTTGTTTTGGGGGAAAAAGACAGAAATTCCACTTATTTAGAGGCAATAAAGCAGAAATTCCCCTTATTTTAGGGCAAAATTGCAGAAATTTCCCTTATTTGGGGGCAAAAAAACAGAAATTCCCCTTATTTTGGGGCAAAATTCCAGAAATTTCCCTTATTATGGGGAAAAATTGCAGAAATTTCCTTTATTTTAGGGCAAATTTGCAGAAATTTCACTTATTTCAGAGAAAAAAGGCAAAAATTTTTCTTATTTTGGGGCAAAAAGGCAGAAATTCCCATTATTTTGGGGCAAAAAGGCAGACATTCACCTTATTTTGGGTTAAAACTGCAGAAATTTCACATATTTCACGGCAAAAAGGCAGAAATTTTCCTTAATTTGGGGCAAAAATGAAGAAATTTCCATTTTTTATGGAAAAAGGTATGCATTCCCTTTATTTTCGGGAAAAAAGGGAGAAATTCCCCGTATTTTGGAGCAAAATTGCAGAAATTCCCCTAATTGTGGGGCAAAAAGGCAGAAATTCTCCTTATTTTGGGGCAAAACTCAGAAATTCCACTTATTTTGGGGCAAAATTGCAGAAATTTCCCTTATTTTGAGGCAAAATTGCAGAAATTTCACTTATTTTTGGGCAAAATTGCAAAAATTTCACTTATTTCAGGGAATAAAGGCAGAAATTTTCCTTATTTTGGGGCAAAAAGGCAGAAATTCTCCATATTTTGGTGCAAAAATCAGAAATTTCCCTTATTTTGAGGTAATATGCTGAAATTCCCCTTATTTTGGGGCAAAAGGCAGAAATTTCCCTTTTTTTGGGGCATATTTGCAGAAATTTCACTTATTTCAGGGAAAAAAAGCAGGAATTTTCCTTATTTTGGGGCAAAAAGGCAGAAATTCCTAATATTTTGTGGCAAAAATGCAGAAATTCCTAATATTTTGTTGTATAAATGCAGAAATTTCCCTTATTTTGAGGTAAAAAGGCTGAAATTCCCCTTATTTGGGGGCAAAAAGGCAGAAATTTTTCTTATTTTGGGGCAAATTTGCAGAAATTTCACTTATTTCAGGGTTATAATTCAGAAATTTTTCTTATTTTGGGGCAAAAAAGACAGAAATTCCTTTTGTTTTGGGGGAAAAAGACAGAAATTCCACTTATTTAGAGGCAAAAAGGCAAAAGTTCCATTTATTTTAGAGCAAAAATGAAGAAATTTCCCTTTTTTATGGCCAAAAGGTATGCATTCTTCTTATTTTCAGACAAAAAGGCAGAAATTCCCCATATTTTGGGGCAAAAATCTGAAATTCCCCTTATTTTGAGGCAAAATTGCAGAAATTTCCCTTATTTTGGGGAAAAATTGCAGAAATTTCTCTTATTTTAGGGCAAAATTGCAGAAATTTCACTAATTGTGGTGCAAAAAGGCAGAAATTCTCTGTATTTTGGGGCAAAACTCAGAAATTCCACTTATTTTGGGGCAAAATTGCAGAAATTTCACTTATTTCAGGGAAAAAAGCAGAAATTTTTCTTTATTTTGGGGCAAAAAGGCAGAAATTCCTAATATTTTGTGCCAAAATTCAGAAATTTCCCTTATTTTGAGGTAAAAAGGCTGAAATTCCCCTTATTAGGGGGCTAAAAGGCAGAAATTTCATTTAATTTGGGGCAAAAATGAAGAAATTTCCATTTTTTATTTCAAAAAGGTATGCATTCCCTTTATTCTCAGGAAAAAAGGCAGAAATTCCTCGTATTTTGGAGCAAAATTGCAGAAATTCCCCTAATTGTGGGGCAAAAAGGCAGAAATTCTCCTTATTTTGGGGCAAAACTCAGAAATTCCACTTATTTTGGGGCAAAATTGCAGAAATTTCCCTTATTTTGGGGCAAAATTGCAGAAATTTCACTTATTTAAGAGAAAAAACGGCAGAAATTTTCCTTATTTTTGGGCAAAAAAGACAGAAATTCCCTTTGTTTTGGGGGAAAAAGACAGAAATTCCACTTATTTAGAGTCAAAAAGGCAAAAGTTCCCCTTATTTTGGAGCAAAAATGAAGAAATTTCCCTTTTTTATGGCAAAAAGGTATGCATTCTTCTTATTTTTGGACAAAAACGCAGAAATTTTCCATATTTTGGGGCAAAAGGCAGAAATTCCCCATATTTTGGGGCAAAATTGCAGAAATTTCCCTATTTGTGGGGAAAAAAACAGAAATTCCCCTTATTTTGAAGCAAAATTGCAGAAATTTCCCTTATTATAAGGAAAAATTGCAGAAATTTCCCTTATTTTAGGGCAAAATTGCAGAAATTTCACTAATTGTGGGGCAAAAAGGCAGAAATTCTCCATATTTTGGGGCAAAACTCAGAAATTCCACTTATTTTGGGGCAAAATTCCAGAAATTTTTCTTATTTTGGGGCAAAATTGCAGAAATTTTGCTTATTTTGGGGCAAAATTGCAGAAATTTCACTTATTTCAGGGAAAAAAGGCAGAAATTTTGCTTATATTGGGGCAAAAGGCAGAAATTCCTAATAGTTTGTGCCAAAATTCAGAAATTCCCCTTATTTTGAGGTAAAAAGGCTGAAATTCCCCTTATTTGCGGGAAAAAAGGCAGAAATTTCCCTTATATTGGGGCAAAATTGCAGAAATTTCACTTATTTCAGGGTAATAAGTAAGAAATTTTCCTTATTTTGGGGCAAAAATGACAGAAATTTTTTTTTGGGAAAAAAAGACAGAAATTCCACTTATTTAGAGGCAAAAAAGCAGAAATTCCCCTTATTTTAGGGCAAAATTGCAGAAATTTCCCTTATTTGGGGGCAAAAAACAGAAATTCCCCTTATTTTCGGGCAAAATTCCAGAAATTTCTTTTATTATGGGGAAAAATTGCAGAAATTTTCTTTATTTTAGGGCAAATTTGCAGAATTTTCACTTATTTCAGAGAAAAAAGGCAAAAATTTTTCTTATTTTCGGGCAAAAAGGCAGAAATTCCCATTATTTTGTGGAAAAAAGGCAGAAATTCACCTTATTTTGGGCTAAAACTGCAGAAATTTCACATATTTCAGGGCAAAAAGGCAGAAATTTCCCTTAATTTGGGGCAAAAATGAAGAAATTTCCCTTTTTTTATGCAAAAAGGTATGCATTGCCCTTATTTTCGGGCAAAAAGGCAGAAATTCCCCGTATTTTGGAGCTAAAATGCAGAAATTCTTCTAATTGTGGGGCAAAATGGCAGAAATTCTCCTTATTTTTGGGTAAAACTCAAAAATTCCACTTATTTTGGGGCAAAATTGCAGAAATTTCTTTTATTTTGGGGCAAAATTGCAGAAATTTCACTTATTTCACGGAAAAAACGGCAGAAATTTTCCTTATTTTGGGGCAAAAAAGACAGAAATTCCCTTTGTTTTGGGGGAAAAAGACAGAAATTCCACTTATTTAGAGTCAAAAAGGCAAAAGTTCCCCTAATTTTGGAGCAAAAATTAAGAAATTTCCCTTTTTTATGGCAAAAATGTATGCATTCTTCTTATT